>NC_141699.1:1030266907-1031466907 GCF_964263255.1 Lissotriton vulgaris | reverse complement strand
TGAATAAAACTATCAGTCTGTGTAAGTTTAGGGGCGGAGAGGTTGATGAGATAAAATGAGGGGGCGCATCCAGGGCCCGTGTGGTGATGGGGGTTTTGCTGGCGCCGCGCGGATCCCAGCGCCTGTTTTTTATGCACCTGCAGTGCCTAAGCTGAATTCAGTTAAGCCGAGGTTTCTCGGAGTTTGTGCTTTATTTTCAGATAACACTGTCCGGATGCAATGAGCTAGGTGTGCCTCCTCTCTTTCTGAGATGTGCTGTCGAAAAAGAAAGCACTTACTTCACTGCTTAATTTGTGAAAGAAAAATGGCGGGTGCTCCTGGCTCTCCTCAGAAGCCCGTGGCTGGTGCAACTAAACTTCGGCTCTCCGAATACCAAGTCTGGTAGTCTTAAATCTACCCAGGGCAGGACTGGGAACCAAAACCGGCCCTGGCAAAGTGCTCAGCTGGCCCCCGGGGGTTTGAAGGTGCAGCCGAGCTGTTAGCCACAGCCAGTTTCGCACAATTTCGTTACAGCGGCCGATATTGCAGTTATGCTGCAAAAATGGCCCTGTAACAAAATCGGCCCCCAGGGGCTTAAAACCGGCCCCCAACCCTGGCGGCCACGGGGGAAATGCCCAGTGCCTGCTATGGCCAGTCCGGCCCTGACCCAGGGCACGAATTGTGGGTACGCAGAGTCCACCCACTCTTTTCACAGGTTGGACGCCGGCCCTTGCTACTAAGTTGAGCCCTACGGAAATATGTTGAACTTGTCCCAGTGTAATTTTGAAACACCCGGACATGTTCATCAGCTCCTATATATTGTCTGCTTTCGATTCCCAGGAGCAATGTGTAGGGAGTGAGGGGGCTTTTTTCCCACCTCTAGTGATGCCAAAGATAAAGACAGAAGTTAAGGGGCCATCAGGCATCTTTTTGATCGAGAATGGGACTGGACCATCCTGGAACCTCACAAATGCAAATGCACTGGCGAGAAAACAAGAGCGACCAGCTTGTATCTCTTCACAGTTACTTAAGAGATGCCTGCTTTTTACTTTTTTGTATATAAGTGCATGCACTGTAAGAATGTCAGATGGGTTGGTCTGTCTCAGTATTTACAGAAATAACAATTTAAATAGCACTATTTTATTTCTTTTATAGCGATACTCATCCCAATGCAGAGTGTTGGAGCACTTTACATAACATACACATTATCCATTCCAGATAAATCATGTAAGTGTGTAAATTAATGTACAAGATGCGTTACATGAGACAGTCAGGGTTTCAAGGTGTAGGAGTCAAATACACTTCCGAGCTCCCTGTGGTCTACTAGAAGGATTACAATGTATTAACTGCCAGTAACAAAGGGATCTCTGTGCTATAGCAGTAATTCACTTACCTATCTACATAAAATAAAAATCTGTGATCCGCATGTTACATGAGGTCACTTCCTGTGATGCCATGTGGAATGTCACATGTCGTGACGTCATTTGCTTTGTTGGAACGCATCATGATGTCACTTAAATACTGCCTGACTTGGTCAGTTCCCCCCACTTCTATTTTTAGGACTGGTGCCCTGAATCTACCTTATGCCCAGCGGCAGCCCGAGCAGGTAAGAGCGATGGGGCCGGATTTGCACAGACGATGACGAAGAAAAATTAAATAAATAATACATTTACCCTCATCATCGTCCATCAAAATCCCCCCCAAACCCGGCCCAAGTGCCCCACCGCTGTTACCTGCACGGGCCGCGACTGCTCATGCCTCTTTAATCAGTACCGAACACACATTGCTCCTTTATCACACTCCTGCAGGTTCCTGCTTACTCCCTAAGTGACAGTTGTTCCCTCTTTCTCTACCTCCGTCGTTCTGTTTTTTTTGTTGGAATTTTTAACTTCTCTTGCTCTTGGGAAATGTCTGATGAGAAACATAAGTGCCGGTCACCAAAAATAAGTGCTGGTGACCCCCACCCGCATCCACAGGTTCAAATTGATCAATAACGAAGAAAAAAATGTGGTTAAGTAAATTTACTTTACACCCCGTATGTGCATAAAACAGGAGCTTGTCTCTTTGCTACACCACAAAAGACCGTCATGACACAGTACGGAGCGCTGGATTACAGATTTTGTGCCACCAGTGGAGCATCTTGACACCAACATCACCACTGATAATTAGACCAAACAGCAGCTGCATAATGTGTATCCGCCTAGGTAAGTCAGTGAAAATATACTTTTTTACACTTATTCAATTGTGGAAATGGTGCAACGTTAAACCAACACAATTGCAGTCTACACATTTATTAATTATTAGGTGGAGGAAATTGGGTTTCTGGTTGAGGGGAGTGAAACCCTACTCAAGCAGCAACCACAATCTCTGTCAGGGTGAAACACAAGCAAACCCCATATTAACATGTGCTTAACCCTCTGGTAGCTTGGCACAAAAGCAATCAGGATTATCATGGAGGCAATATGTAAAGTATTTATGAAGCACTTCAAACTGAAATAAAGTGAAAACACAACACAAGAAAAATCCCTCAACAATTTTGAAAAAAAACGAGTAAAATGTAAAAAATTATTTGAGATCAAAATGACAAAAATTCAAACAGTAGAACGGGAGATATACAATTTCAAGGTTTTAAGTAAAAATAGTGTCTAGAAGCACAAAGCACCAACTGTGGTTACCTGGTTGCCCTGGACCGGGACAAAGTCACAAGTCAGGCTGACTGGAAAGGAGTGGGGGCCGGCTACGGGGATCAAGTTGTGCCCACTGAACAAATAGTTGTTAAATGCTAGTTGTGGAGCAATGGGTCTTGTTTGGAGATTTGTTGCACAACAGTGGTTCCTAGGAGCGGCAGTGGCAATGCAAGGTCTGTACAGGAAGACTAGTTGTGCAGTGGAGGTTTTGAGAAGTTGCTGTAGCCATGTGATGTCCTTGTCCTGTCCTGCATGGAGATTAGTCACGTAGCTGCGACCCAGAAGGGCTATGAGCTGCAATGCGAAGTCCTGCATCGGGGAAGTGCTGTGCATTGGTACGATGCAGAATCTTGCAAGGCGTTGCATTGTGCTGTGTTGGTTCTGCTGGGATCATAGACGGGATAGCAGAGCACCTTCAGGCCCAGTTCCAAGGGTTCACGTCTGGGGTGGTATCCCTTAGAGGGAAAGGACTCACAGCTGGCAGTTCAGGTGCTGCGTGAAGGTGTTGGAGCCTGTTCTGCGCCATAGGCTCTGATCAGGAGGCTAGCCAACTGGCTCTTGGAATAAGTCCGGCGGTCGTAGATTCAAGATGCAGGTCCAATCCTTCACTCAGACATCAGGGCAGCAAGAAGTAGGGCAGCATGGCAACAGAGTAGCAGTACTTCTTGCAGAGAGCTGAGCAGTCCTTCTGGGTCTTCAACACGTCCAGAGGTGTACTGAAGAGTTGGGCTTGAGGGTCAAATATTTAAACCTGGCGCCCAGCTTGGATTGAGAGAATCTTCTGGAAGTTTCCACCCCCACAGGTGTTTGGAATTCCCCGCCTCTCCGCCCTGACCCAGCTTGTCTGGCTTCACAATAGACTAGTGTCAAACCCTTTGTGAGTGTGCCTAGGCAGAGCCTTTTGATGTGCAAGTGTGGTAGATGTTAGCTCCATCCAATCATCAAGTCAGAGATGACCCATTCTGCCAACACTGATACTCCTTAATTTTACTGCCTGAGAGCAATCTTCCATGAAAACGAGCCAAACCTAGTCATATGATCCAGGTAACATTCTGCATGTACCAAATGGTTAGGACAAGAAAATACCAACTTTCTTAAAGTGGTATTTTCTGAATTGTGACTTAACATCTGACTTTATCATTAAAGAGGGCTTTAACTTATAATTCTTTAGACACCAAAATCGAAATTCTTACCTGCTTCCAATTGACATTTATCGGTTATTAAATGTAATTAGTTAAGTACAGGCCCTCCCTAATGTACGGGAATCACCGGATACTGATCATATCAGAATATACACTTCCCTCAGAACCAGATGACTAGGATGCCCTAACCATCCTGTTGTTTTAATTTGCAGGATGGATGTTCTCTTACCCGGACTTGGACAGAGTCCTGCTAGGAGCGCAACCGACATAGTTGCCCTGGACATACAACAATGATTGCCGACAATCGCATGGAATAGAGAGACTTTGCCAGTAGATTTTGTCCCCGTCTATACATTTGGAAACACTAGGCTATATAGCAACAATCATAGAACTTATCTGTTCTCACTGATGTATAGTAAAACTACACGTATTAGGAAGATGACTTTTAATTCCAAATATGTATCAAAGTAGAATTGTAACAATAACAGTTGATCATCGATTAGAACTTTGATGTACTCTTGCCATCTAGTGTAGAATCGATTTCTAGTTATTGACGAAATCTATCATCAAGATGAGAAAAACCCATACCGGGCTGATATAATTGATATTGGAAGAGATTCCAATATGTCCACCTTATTCTACCGGAGTAAGAGATACACAACGTGCAGGGCGTTGTCTATCTTCACACTATTTACAGTGAGGTAAGATGGCGGCCAACCACCACGCCGGTCGCGCATACTCTGCGGACCCACATGAATACGAGATAGAACAGACAACAATTTAACAAAAAAGTTTACACAACACTTGAATAATAGTTTGTTAACTTGCTTATTTACTTTCTGTGTCCGTTGCCACTCTACTTTATCTGGCACGTGGACCACCATCTATAGATGTTTTGGCTGACTCTTCAGGCCACATAATACTGCCTATTAGTCCCTGATGTTAATTCAGCCTTAAGGCCTACATAAGAATTAACCCAGGATGGTCACCATAATTGTGGGTGACCATTGAGCATCATACAAACCTCACATTTAGTGCCTATATACACCTGTTGTTTCATTCTAAGTTGTCCATGCCGTTTTTCCTTTCCGTTTTGTAAAGATTTTTTATGATAATGACTTGCCACAACATAGACATACAGAACCAGGGTTCATTGGTAATAGAGTTGATATTCTCTTTCTCAAAAGACACAATGCATGATTTTATTATGTTATTACTAGACAGTGGAGACCTGACTATACCTATGTGCGATTTTGTTGTAGATCTTCTCACTATCAGACTCTAGCAATAAGAAATAAGGAACTCAAGGTATGACTATGGCCATATCCCATTTCTTATGTGCGGTCTAAGGTTAGCAGGGAGTGTTTGTATAATCCAACTTTACATCGTCCTTTGCAGAATACTTATGAACATATTAGAATATCCTGAACCAGACTGATTTATACCTTGGTCTTAATATGACTGAGTGAGTATGAGACCCAATGTTCTATTCCTCCCCCTCCTTTCCCACTCACTAATCACAAACCCACACTTGGTGATAAGATGACTGAAGAGATGCACGTCACTAATAATAGGTTAGAGTATACACTTTCATGCATGACACAAAATAGATCTATGCATCCACAAAAACGAGGTACCTTACCAACAATAGATACCCACTCATAAGATGATGCACCTAGTACAATATCCTATAATCATGCATCACCTTACGTAATGAAACCACACTCTAAGGTGAAACTCGGGGGTCAGTGGACCCAGGGGATGGGTAGAAGAAATGACATTAATACTCCTCCTCAATATGTTATGTTATGTTATGTTATGTTATGTTATGTTATGTTATCCGGGGTCTTGTAGAGCGCTCAGCTACTCAGGCAGAGTGTCCCGGCGCTGTGAATGGAATATACCTTTGTTTTAGATACTTTGCCCTGATGAAGTCTGCAGTGATTGGAACAGCATAAGACGAAACATGTTGGCGAAGGAGCGTGTCTTATATGATTGAATAAAAGACTATTGAAACCACGACCTCAGCTTAGGATTTCTGTGGGTTTGGAGACGTTTTGACTTGCATATTCTTGACCCTGTCCATGGAGAGGGAATGGGCGGCTCCTTCTCCTCCTAAAGCACCAGAATATACATGGATTGTGAATGAACTATAATTTTACCTTCTTCGAGATTAGTGTGGTAGAGTGCGCCTGTGGAACCTAGCCACTTCCTTCGTTGTTTTTGAACTTTTCAAACCTACTTTGGCGTCTACCATGCTACCCGTTTATGCATAGTCAATAGGACCCGTGGCACATAACACAGAGGATGCTCTTGCCCACAAGGCTTAGTTTTCAGACTTGCAACTGAAGTAGTTCTTGAAATGTGACAGCTGGACATTGTGAAGGCAAAGACCCTTCTACAACAAATTGACTGCTCCAAGGTAGGGGAGAAAGTGATTGAGTGACTGTGGGTGAGTGATTTATTGAGAGATAGACATTTGAGTTAGTGGGTGAATGGATGAGTGAGAGCCAGTACATAAGTGAGTGACTAGGGGTGAGTAGATGAGAGAGTAACTCAGTAATCGAGTAAATAAGTGTGCAGGGCGTCAGTCAATAAGAGAATGGCTTGGGTGAGTGGGTGAATGAGCCAGTAAGTGAGACGATCAATGAATGACTGCGTGAATGGGCAAGAGAAAGTGTGGCTGAGCGAGAGCTCTCAGACAGCGCACACTGCAAGCGCTGTATCCTTAGAATGCCCATAATAGGAACCTCTTGATCTGTTTTTCGAGCATTTCACTTTTAAAAGAGAGGAGTTTCTTTGAAGTAGAATGACATTTTAAACCATGCTTTGTCCAAGTACAGTGCCTCTGTTAGCTGAGAGTCAGATGGAAAACCTTAGCTTTCTGCTCTGATGCGGTGCGTGCCTCGCAAATAAAACTCCAAAGCCGAGCAGCGCAGGTATGTAAACACCCCTCAATGGGCCAGGGCTTTAAATGTCATGTGCAGAGCCTGTTGCAAACGTGTTTGAACATGACCTCTGAAAGCCGGCGCAGATTTCCACAGATGACATCTGCTTTTAGCACACGCTACAACTTTGTAGACATTGCAGATCCCGACTTTAAACCAACTCCGCTCTTCCTACAAAAAAAAAAAAAACACAGCTGGAAGCAAATTCTTACAGTCTCGCGCCGTGAACCTTTCATATTTTGTTCTGGTTTTAGGGATGTTCAAAGAGCTTTCCTGCCTAGGTTTTTGGGTATGATTATTAAGAGTACAATGAAAAGTTTTGGAGAACCCATGTCACGAGTCTTTATTTATATATTTATAAAGTTTTATATAGCGCGAACATGACCCATGCGAGTATCAGAGCGCTATACACTTTTACACTTTTAAAGGCGACATTTATAATGACAACACTCTCATCAAGGAGGGACAAGGTATGGGAGAATCTGTGTTGTATTGTTTTTAATATTTCAATATCCTTTTGAATATTAAGTTGAGTTACACATATATTGGCAGATTTCAAGGCTCGTGCGCCACTTTTGCGTCATTTTTGACTTGGGAAAAGTGACGCAAAAGTGGCGCAAGGGGCTTGTAAATAAGCCCCATAGTATGTTGTAAGTGCACAATTTACAGTTAGGTACAATATCCAGGGGCGTGGCTTGCAGTGTGCAGCGGGTGCAGTGGCACCGGGCCCGCTGATATCTGATTATTGCTGTATTTCACAGTTTAAAGAGCAGCCAGGGGCCTTGTCTTTACTTGCACTAGGGACCACGACACACAGGTTATGCCCTGTAGTGGTCTGTGCAGGTAAGAGCGGTGGGGCAGGGAGCAAGTTGACAGACGAGTTAAAATAAAATTTAAAAAAAAGAAAACCACTTACCTCAGCGATGCGGTGAGTGCACGGTAAGTGTTTTTCTTTTTTTAGATTTAATTTTAACTTGTCGTCCTCTGTCAACTCCCTCCCCACCCTTCCCCACCCTACCTCACCACTCTTACCTGCAAGGGCCGCTCCCGGCTATGCCGCTGGGTCCTAATAAGATTTATAAACCTGTAGCCTGTATTATATTCTCACACAGTGCTTCAAATGCATTTAAGAGCATCAAGAATGACATATAAAATAAAGGATCCAAAGTACTGTGTTTTATTCTACAGAAGAAGCAATGAGAGGTGACAGGATACTGGCCAGAGAGAGGAGACAGCTCCAGATGCCTGGAAAAACCCAAACATGTCCTAAAACACTCCTGCAGCTTAAATTCGCGAAGCCCCTTTGATCACCACAACACTTCCCAGTAGAATGGAGGGAGGGAAATAGATTAGGGCATGCTCATCATCAATTAATGTTCATTGCAAGCAATAGTCATGCAGTATATTTAAATAGAATCATATAATTCAAATAAACAGATAAACAAATTAAGAAAATCCTCTAGGAAGGCAGATATGAAAATATAATTCTTAATAAAAATGTATTACGTCTAATGCATCCATAGAAAAGCGTAATGTGTTTGTTGAAATTAATCAATTTAACATTAATTTAGCACTGGGTAAGAGATTAGAAACCTTTTACTGCCTAGCAACATTTATTCATCATCTATTGTACATTCGCATCTCCCATCCTCGTGAACCAAGCTATCATTTATCTACTATTCTATTACAATGTTAAACGAGATCTAAGTGATGAATTCTATCAAAATATAATTATTTAACGCATTTTTTTATTAACCTGATAATTTACTTTGTTGATTATTTTTGTTTTTCATTCTGTAACATACCTATTCATCCCTACAATCATTCCAGTGTTTGATGAACTGTCGCCATGCAAGATGCTTGCGTCTGGCATCTGCTCTAACCTCAAGGTCACAAATCAGAAGCTTGCAAGGCCAATCCAACCTTCAAATTTTTATGAACAACATCTGTTATTTTCAATGCTAAGCACAGGCAAAGATTTACATGAAGCACTACATAAGAACAATAAGCCAAAAATGATTACATTCTGACCTTCACATAGTGCTTGTAAGATTGACAACTGGAGTACATGGAGTGATATTAACATTTCAAAGAAGATGAAGCAGCATTTTTCCCAGAAACGTATTATAGCCTTAGAGCCCAACGTAGCGGGCTCCACCGGCCAATAAAGGCCTGCTCCAGCATTAAAGGCCAGAGGCGAAGGACTTTAACAATGGAGCAGGCCTTTAATGGGCGATTCAGACCGCTAGAGAGACAGAATGTTCTAATTTGTAAAACAAAGACCCCACAGCGCCCAAGGGCTTTTATGGAGCTCCCAACATTGCAATGATCTAATAAACTCTTAGTATATGGAAACCTTAGGGACTATCCTTTTCACTTTGCACATGTTTTATTTATTGCTTCAAATTATCTTCATTAACAGTATATGAAGTGAAGTGTGGCCTGGATAGGGGGAGTTAGTAGTAACCTTCACATACATTCAGAATGTTCATTTGCAATGGTTTCTACTACCATGAAGTTGTGGACATATATATTGTGGACACCAGAGTCTAGAGAGCTAGTTTCAGGATATGGGAGAGGAGAGGAATGAAGGCATATGAATCACTTGAACCTTAAATCGGGAACAACTCACAGACTGACACGTCAGTGACTTCCCCTGCTGTAGGTTTATTAAATTAATGTACCTGGGAATGAACATGAAAATGGTTTGTGGCTACAAGACGGCACTGGTTTATTTACATCAGAATATACAGGATCACTGATATTCTAGGCATGTTTGGACAAACTGACAATTCTCCATATTTGAATATGGGGTAGTTAGATTAATAAACAAATTGCTTTCCTGTTCCATCTTATCTTCTGCCTGGGCTTAATTTCATGTCAGGGGCATTCCTGTGAGCATTTTCCTGCTTCTCAAGACTTTCCAAAGCTCTTTTCATTAACCACCAGCAGAACTTAATTTTAGGGAGGTCGAGGACTAAATCTGACAGGTGACTTCAATTCTCTCTGATAGAAAGGCATTGAAGAAAACATGTAGCTTGGGATAGACCCCTGATATTTATCAGGTACTCTTTGGTGACAATTTCTGGCTTGAGTGATCACTTCATGTGTGTTCCGATAGTAAATTCAGATTTTTATAGTGTTTAATGCATAGGTATTTTCAACCTGACTGAGTTGATGTGATCAGGCGTCCAATCGAGTCTTATAAAGGGAGGTGGGATTGTTCTCACGGTGGATTGAATCAGTGAGGTATTCTTTACATGCGACCTCAGGTGGCAGGCAATTTGAAAGCTCAATCCACAGTACCTGGTTGTGTGGTACAGTGAGATATCAAACCCTTCCTCTGAAGGTGTACACTCTGAATATCGAACCTGTAAAATCAATCGGACAGAATATCGAGGACAAAATATGGAAAAACAGAAATCGACAGGCAAGTAAGTCTAGATTTTTCAATACTAACTCCACATATCTGCACGTATGTGGCACATATATATTTAAGGTACATAGATGTGGAGTTAGAAAAAGTAAAAGTTCATGCACTTCCCCTTCAACATTATTCCCTCAATGTTTTGCCCTCAATATTTTTGTATCACAGTATTCTGGATGTTGACATTTAGTAGCCCAACCCTCCACCCATAATGCCATGAGTATACACAGTGCTCTGAAACTCCTCTTCTTAAGCTTTATGTGTCTAGTCTATATTTTTGTTTTAGAAATAAAGTATTTAGGGGCATATTTATAAGCCTCTTGCGCCACCGGTGCGCACTTTTAAAAAATTGGAAAAAGCGATGTACCGGCAGCGTAAGGGGCTTGTAAAAAAGACACTTAGTTTGTTACACTTTTCTATTACGAATAGCCTGAGGGGCTCAGTTATTGTTGTCTGCCGCAACAGAGACTATCTTGAAGATTTTAACGGGTGGATTGTTGCATTTTCCTGCAACCAAGGTAATTTTTTATACATTTTGAGGCAAGTACGCGATTTAGTCTTAATAATGGGACACTTTGTTTGCGCTATTTTGTTTCAACCTTTTTGTTCTGCTCAATCATGGCTAATATTTTAGCGTGAACCAGGGGGTGTTGCAAGACTGTGTGTGAGTTTTATGTGCCTTAATGAGCCGCCTCATAGGTTTTTTCATGGCCAGTGCCTCCTTAACGCATGGGTACGCTGAGCAGTTCCCCAGGTTCCCCAAGACCATAGGGGCCCCAGGCAGACCAGAATTTAACACACATTTCCCAATAAACATTTTTCATTCCTGTGAGTGGGTGTCTAGGCAGGGCCCAGTTCGCTGCTTTGCCCAGGGGGCGATAATGCTGTTAAGACGGCCCTGCTCATAGGCGATGAAAAGGTCTCAAAACGATTCTTCACATTTTGTATCCTTCTGGTCATGGTCACTTGGAACAAGACAAGAGGTGTTTTTAGTTGACCGTCCTTGTTCCAGGCCAGGTTGTCTTAAGCACATAAATGTCGATAGTTAGTGATTGAGGAATCCTTTTATATCTGTATGGGGAGGAAGAGATAAAGAAGTCAAACTAAGCAGTGTAAAGCCATAACATTGGACAGTGGCATTTAAAAAAAAAATGACATTACGTACATGTTCTTAAATGTGGTTTTGTTTTCTGGTTTGAAAGAGAAACTAAAATCTGCCATGAACCCACTAAGAGTTTCCATTAGGGTGGTCTTTGGAGAGTCTGACCTAATGTTAAAGTCCTTTGGTATGAGAATGCAGGAATAAGTGACAGTTAAGCAGTCCAGGAAGTTGTAAAATCAGACCATAGATCTTTTTCTTGTTGCAGCTAGGTGTGTCACCACCAGGACAGCTGCATAAGAACTCCCTCTTCCTACCCCACCATTCTGCAACCTAGCTCCCTTCTCTGTGCCATTCCTTCCTCTGTCTTCACCCTACCACATAGCATAGATAGTTGTATGACTTTATAATGCATCCTTTACCATGCAATGCCTTTACCACACAATGCCTTTACCCAGCATTTCTTGCATGAAGGATATTTCTCAACATGGACATCTCTCAGATCTAAGTCTGTTACTTGTGTTTCCTTCCCCTCCCATCTAGATTTAGGTTGCTGTCAGGGGCAGCCGGCATGGCTCACGGGTGTGGGGGGGTGGGCATGGGGGGTCGCATTGCGGGGCTTAGCGATTGCGGGGGGGAGTAAGCAGAATAAAAATTAAAAAAACGTACCTTACGGCCAGGTCCCGCGTCTTTGCTCCTACTCTCCTGTCTCTGACTTCAGGAACAGGAAGGAGGCAGCCAGCCTCCCTCCCCTAAGCCAATCGCAATGCTGCGATGCCTGGGGCTGGAGGGGTGGGCATGTTACATGGAGAAGGGGAAAAGTGTGCGTGACTGGTTTGGGTGGCTAGAGAGGGCCGTCCAAACAGTCATTGAGCACTTAGGAGTGGCCAAACCACCTCTCCCCTGCCCTGCTCCGAGAACAGAGCAGAATGCCCGCCCGCCAAGCAGCACAAACATTAAATGATAATAACTGAAAGTTATTATCATTTTATGTTTTTGCTTCTTGCACTGCTTGAAAGCAGTGGGGCAACGCTCCTCCGCAATAACGGAGGAGCCGCCACTGATTGATGTAAAGAAATAGGGTGAATCATTAATTCAGTTTTACCATATAAGTTCTCCATGTCTTCTTACAGGCGAGTCTGCTCTGCAGAGGCACCATAAATAAATGGCTTTCATAATACAATAACATATCACACTAATGTCTTGGATTTGTACCATACTAAAATAAAGAGTCTGTTCCACACCTAACAAATACTGGTGCCAGGAATGGTTGACTAAAGATATCACCCTATATAAGTGAAGACCACCCTCCCACCATCTATTGATGCATCATACATCTGTACTCAGTCCATTCATCATCCTTCCACCCATACATCCATCCTACCTCAACAACCATTCACTCTTCCAGTGTTACCTACCCAACAACTCCCACCTGTCTATCCATTTATTGCATTTGTAGGCAGAAAACCCTCCAACATTTTGGCCGCTTCCAATTTTCTTTGGTCTGTTTTAATGCAAAAAATAAATCTACACCCACAAGAAGCTCTCAGTAATTTAATTGAAGAACTACTTTTAATGAGTCATCCTAAGCAACATCTTCACAAATATATGTCCAAGTACCATTTCCCTTTCTCTTATCAAATATAGGGACATTAACTTGAATTAAGAGCCTGAATCAAGGAAAAGCTAGCCTAACCATTAAGTTTGGTGGAATTTAGGTATATCAGCGCAGAATTAGGTGAATTTGCCAGTGTAATGGAGCATCAGTAAGTGAGTTGCTGCATTTACAAGGTGAAATTTATTTCCAGGCTGTTCCTTTTAGTGCTGAACACACACAACACAGACATGGCCGCTCAGACATGGCTGCTCACATGCAAAGAGTACAGAGACGCGTCATACTTAGGAGAATGTAAGTAAGTAAGTAAGTAAGTAAGTAATGTTTATTGTTTAGTTCATTAAAACCATAACAATTTAAAACAAGTAGCAAAAAAAAAATGAATGAGTGAACACAATGTTACAATAAGCAGTTAAAAGCAACAAGGTTTAAAAATCTTTTTGTTTGTCATGGCGTTTCTAAAAGGAAAAACAAGATGAGTAAAAAGAAAAAGGAGAATGTTCTGCAGTTGTAGTTCTAAAAAAATACAATAGATCCTCAGTCTGTGCAAATTTGTAAGCTTAGTAGCCTCTTCTGCTCTAAATGCGTTCTTCTTTCCCTGTTCTTTCTTGTAATTCATGTGGAAGATTTCTCCACTGTCATGTATTTTTCCACGTTTGCCTTCTTCACTCCATTGTTTGATGCATAGTTAATTAAAAAAAAACCTAGGTGCACATTGGACTACAAATTGGGCCCCTTATTTACTAAACTTTTAGTGCAGGTGCTTGTGTTGCACAAATTTACTTACATTTTGACGGTCCACATGCTCAGTGCTAAATTGTGTTGTGCCGCGCGTGAGCACTGTGAACTTTAGTAAATGAGGGACCAAGGTCTGTCAACTGAACGCAGGCCTCTTGGTCTCCAGCAAGCGCCCGCCGTATTTACAGAGGCGGTCAGTCGAAGCGCTCTCATTGTATTATAAATCATGTGGCCGCCGCTTGCATTGTGCTGTTGCTTGTAGGACACAAAATGGTCTTTTGATTTGAAAATTGAAAACAACCTCTCCCCCTGTTCCCCGGAATGGGTTGGACAATTGAACATTCTAGCACTTGCCGCAACATCTCTTTCGAACAATGAGGTACTCCGAAGCGTCGGTGAGTGAGTGAGTGACGGCAGATATTCCCTGCTAGGTTGACTTTGTTTTTACTACACCAGGAGACGCTCATCAAGACAAATGGATTAGGTTCCAGTAGGGTGGCCGCCGCGGTGTCAGCAGGAGGGGCTGGGCAGCCTGGTACACAAACACATTAAAACAGGTAGGTCAACAAAAAAATACTCAAGGGATGACAGGATATGTTTACACAAAGAACTTTGCAGACAGCCATGGAATGCCAAAATGGCCGCCACTGCGCACACAGGTGTTTCCATCACTCATGGAGGAGAATCCATTTAAGGGAAGTCAAATTTTTAAGGATATCTGTGATAGATGAGTGATGTGGAGATAAGACTAAAAGCTGCATTTATTTACCTCTGACATGAAGCTGTGTGGAGATGGAGCAGAAGGGAAGCTGTTGCATCCAAGGTATGGGACAGCCAAGGCAGATAAATACATTTGGAGGTTTTCATACCCTTGTCAGTTTGTTGGAAGATAGCAGTTTGAATACGTGTAATTGACTTGACAGTTCGCCATCTTGTAAAAGTGATTCACTAAAATCGGTTGTGATATTTCATAGATTTTAGGAGGGGCGTTTATTTTCACCTACCATTATGAGAATGAAATGTCCACCACACTGGAGTTTACAAAAAGAGCAGAGCTGATGAATGTACAATCTTCATCGAATTACTGGAATAAATGAACATCAAAGGTATTTCAAGGCTTCTGAGGGAAAAAAAAGTTGATAACTAGTAAGTGAAAAGTTTTGCATGGAGTTTGGGAACTAAAGAGTTTTGAGCGAACCCAGATTAGTTGCAACTTCTTGAAATACGACAAGAAGAGCATGATCTACTAACTCAGTGACCTCTATCCAGTAAAATAAAACAAAGGTTGCTTTTCTACGGCTGGGCTATGTGTTTTTTTTATACAACCGTAATACACCACAGCAATAAAATATAACCAGAAACCGCGACAACTTGGAAATATAGTATTGCACATGATTTAGCAGTTATCCCCAGATGCATCAAAGTTCTGTTTTGCGAGTCCTTAATAGCGAATTTTAAGGAATCCCTATTAAAGACTCGCAAAACAGGATGCATGTAGGAATAGCAATATTATTTGCGATTCTACTGATTCCTTATTTGCGATTCGCTAATTGCTAATCGCAAATAAGGAATGGCTTTCTCATTCATTCCCATGGGCTTAAAGGCCCATAGGAATGAATGGGGAGTCATTCCTTATTTGCGATTAGCAATTAGCAAATCGCAAATGTGCTGCAATTTCAAGGGTGCCAGGGTGTCCAAAGGACACCCTGTTGCACCCCTGAAATGGTAATGTTCACTGGTGTTGCGCACACACATGTCCCAAGGACATGTGTGTGTGTAACATACAACTTAGAAAAATGCACTAAAGTGCGTAATTCTAAGTTTTTGCTATTTACCACGTAGTTTGACTTCGCAGTAAATAGCGGCCCCAGATTGCGAATTCGCAATCTTGGAATGGCTCATGCATTGCATTTAAGGAATCGCAAATTGCGATTCTTTAAATGCAATCGCAATTTGAGAACTCGCAATTATTTGCAAATTCTTAAATTGCGAGTGCATGAACCCTTGATGCATCTCAAATACCATTATTGCGGGCGCAAACGGACGAATTTTGCAATTCGCACCGTTTGTGCTCACAAAAATGCTTGATGCATCTACCTGTAAGTGTTTTGCTCTGTACTTTTTCGTGGCAAGAAGACGAAAACGTTTTTAAAAAGGATTACTTTTTGAATCAGATGTCAACTCCGTTTTTAGACAGTTCCTGTGATTTAATATGTGACTTCAGCAGGGTGATCCTAAACTAATGCTCTGTGGAGAATTAGGCAGTGTAAACACAAGGTGGGCAGGGCCGGCTTTAGGGCTGTGCGACGGGTGCAGCTGCACTGGGCACTGACCTGGAGGAGCGTTACCCACTTCAGAGGGCACGCTGTGTTTAGCAATAATGTACCATTTAGAAGAACCTGCTGCAAAGTTACTTGTACCTCCAGCTTTCAAACAGCAATAAAAATGTCACAATAACTCTTGTGATTAATGTTCCTGCTAAAAAGGGAGAGATAGTTTTGTCTAGTGTCAGTTTTCACTTGCCATAAAGTAGAACAGAGGGTTAATATGCCTGCTGCAAAAGAACAGCTCTGTATTTTATGTGGATAGCTGACTGGATTAGTAAAGCCAGCCATTACCTTTGCATTTTCAATAAATTAAATGTATGTGAGAGACAGGCTATGGAGAGATGACTGGGTGTGAGTGTTTGATTGGTTCAGATGCTCCGTCCATCACCACCCCCTTTTGTACCGCTTTGTTCACCATAAGTTGACAGGGTATGCTTAGATGTGAGTACCTTGCTCACTTTGCCACTGGATTCAAGCAAGCCTGGCTGAAGACGGCTGTAATGCCAGAAACCGGTTCTAGGAAGCTTGTTTCCGGTCCAGGGAAGGCATGGCTTGGCAGTTCGGGATGGACTTTTCCCATGAGGCACAGGGTCAGACTGATTTGCATATGGCCATGTCTGAACTGGGGTGGCAGAGTGGGCTAAAGAACAATGATGGATTAAACCCAGATCTGTTGACTGGGTGTGAGTGTTTGATTGGTACAGATGCTCCGTCCATCACCACCCCCTTTTGTACCGCTTTGTTCGCCATAAATTGGCAGGGTATGCTCAGACGTGAGTCCCTTGCTCACTTTGCCACTGGATTCAAGCAAGCCGGGCTGAAGACGGCTGTAATGTCAGAAACCGGTCCTAGGAAGCTTGTTTCCGGTCCAGGGAAGGCATGGCTTGGCAGTTCGGGCTGGACTGTTCCCATGAGGCACAGGGTCAGACTGATTTGCATATGGCCATGTCTGAACTGGGGTGGCTGAGTGAGCTAAAGAATGGTGATGGATTAAACCCAGATCAGTTGACTGGGAGTGAGTGGTTGATTTGCTCAAACGGTCCGTCCATCATCCCCCTTTTGTATCGCTATGGAGAGATGAGGGCACGTTTGCCAGGTGGTAGTGTGGGAATCCGAGGAGAATGTCATTCGGGATGGGAAAGCCAAAAAAGATTGTTGCACCAGGCGCCACCAGTGAACTGGTGATGAGTCACTGAACCCAGACCTTTTCTGAGGTCCAAAGAGGCTAGTACTGCTGATAGTTCCACACGGGCCAGAACCTCTGCCCCATCTGAATCAGTATGAGGTGCAAATCCCACAGGAGGCAAATAACATAAATGTAGGGCTGTGCCGAAGCCTAGGTAACGTGACAATAGTATAGCCAAACAATTGTTCTGTGGGACTCATTCATTCACACTTCTGGTTTAGAGGTGTGCAAACTCAATTAATAACTTATATTCAATATTTTCAAGATGGGTAAAGAACACAATATTTTGTAAGACAAAAATTCTTACATTTGTGATATGAGAACAATATTTATTTATATTATATTTATTACGTTCCATAGAAATAGTGCAAACAACGCAATGCTCTGAGAGTGAACAAATGAATATACAACACAGAACAAAGACACTGAATACATCTCAGGGTTGCATAAAACGGAGATCCTGTCCAAACATACACAGTATCTCCTAGCAAACCAGACAACAATTGCAAACAACTTCGAGAGAGGGGTGTCAATGTTTCAACCTGTAGCTATTTTTCGGGTCTCATCAGAATGTGTCACCCAACAAAAGTTGCCTTGAAAACATAAATCTTGGGACATCAATAAATCATCCTTTTAGAAATCAACAATATACTTCAGTCCGATATGTTCCTGTGATGGACCCTTAGAGGTTAGCAAATTAAACAGGGTAGAGTCACCAGTCCTAACCTGTCATACCACCACCAAAGGCGGCATGACAGAGTAGGAAAGCTAATTTGCTAATCTCTACGATACCGTCAAATGAACATATCGGCCCAAAGAATATTGCTGATTTCTAAAAGGATAAAGGTCCCATAATTTATGTATCTTTGGCTACTCCCACTTCTACCGATGTGACCTTATTAAAGGAGTGAAGTAGCATTGGCCGTGGTTAGGGAAACCCAAGGTGTGTGCAGGGAAGCTAGACTGTAGAGTTAGATCTGAGACCACTTTTAGTGAATCATGGATAAGTGAAATGATAATGGTAAAGGATGTTGGAGTGGCAAGAACTTTTCTCAGAGGTCATCAAGCGTAGAAAATTTTCCATTGCTTTCTACTTCTGGAATGAGAATTTATTTCCACAGGACTCCTTTTAGGATATCAGGAGCACAGAGTTGAACTCCCAAGAATTATCTCATGCGAACTCCTGGCCCTCTTAAAGTCTATCATGCAAGATATTGTCTTTAACCCAAAGACCCCACTACTAGAATCTGTATTGCAATTCCATTAATTTTTTAAAGCAACCCAAAATGGATGTCAAAAGCTGCTCGATCCCTAAAAATACATGGGGGGTTATCCTATGAAATAAGTGCATCTTTTGTAGATCCACGGTCTCTTCTCCAAACTGACTCACTTGCTCTCTGTTTCTCCTTGTTCTTGTGGTACTTCTTTTCTCTATGCTTGCAGTACTATTAACATTTCCTATTGTAATGCATCCTTTTGATGTCAATCTCATTTTTTGTGCTGAAGGAGTAGAGATCCAACTTTCAGTGCCTCCCACTTCTGATGCTGTGCATAAATGCCTTTAGATTATCAGTCCTCGTGGAAACCAGAGTCCACCTGCACTATTTTCAAACCTTCCAAACTGGAAATTCGTATATTTCCAGATCAATCTCTCATTCTTACTTCTTCTCATTGGTCCTATTTCCTCCATCTTTGCTGTGTTCTAAACCTGTGGCTTACTATCCTGATTTACAAGTACCTTACATCTCTCATCATTGGAATAAACAGTGGTACTTTCCATTTCAATTCATCGTCCATATTTTCAATGGTCATTTTTGCTCCTGGCCCACATTTGCTAACCTGGTTCAAATACGCTGACTCGCCATCCAGTAATAATTCAATTTTTATTCCCTTTCTCTAATCAATCTTCATGAATATTGAATGGCATTGTTAAATTCTTACAGTTTCATTCAATTGATATTTGTCCCATCTTACAAATTTTGGTCAGGGCCATGGGTAAAAGTAGAAGATAGCTAAGATAACTAAATAAGTGGTACCCTGTGAGGAAAGAAGTAGGAGAAACAATATTTCACCCATTTTGGTGGCATGATCCATTTGTATTACCTTTGCGGTGATGCTCCTTCATGTTTTGATAACTGCTGCCATAAAGCCAGGGCCACTTGATTTTGTGGCAGTCCCTTTTAATCTATGAGGGGCCTCTTTCTGTTGGGACTGTCCTCTGCAGGGACCAAGTTAGAGTTTCTGTTGAGTATGTGTCAGTGGTTGATTTTTGTGATGGGTGCCTACTGCTCGTACCAGGAGATGCTTCCCATTGTAGCTATCATACGCCAGGTCTCGTTGTAGCTATCATACACCAGGTCTAGTTGACAGAACCTGTTGTAGCTGGCCTCCGCCAAGTATCATGAGCTGCTTTCTGTTGTGACTGCCTTCTTCAGCATACCAGTGGCCACCTTTTGTTGTGGCTCCCCACTTCAACGTACCTGGCACTGCTTTGTCTTGTGGCTGTCCTCTGCAATATACCAGGATACAATTGACTGTTGTCGATGTTCTTTGCATTATGCTGGGGGACGCTTTCTGAGTAACTGCCCGTATGTAAGGACATGGGGCAACTGGCTGATCTGGCTAACCTGTGTAATGCACCAGGTGACACTTTACTTTTACAGCTTTCCTTTGCAACATACAAGGGGCCTGAACAAAATTTCAATTACACCGAAGTAATCAAAGTAATTTCGTTAATTCCACGTTACTCTTTGATGCAGTATTACCAATAATAATGAATTACACCCACTCTCAAATTAAGAGTAATTTGTGGAAGAAAAAAAATCTTACCGCAAGAGCACATTTTGAGAGTGCAATTGCTACTCACGCTGCAGTTCATGTTCTATTACATTTAGCACTATTTTCTTAGCGTAAAATTCATCCTTGCGTCCATTTTGGATGCAAGAGTGCATTTAACACTAAGAAACTAACGCTAAATGCCAGGAGTAATTTGGGGGTCATACTACCCCAAGTGCACATTTAGCTAGCATGGGCAGCTGCTCGTGCTGCTTCTTATGTTCTGCTGCATTTAACGCTATTTTACTAGCGTGAAATGCATCCTCACTTCCATTTTGGACTCGAGTGGACATTTTTGCCCTATGAAAATAGAGTTATATTCAGAATTACTCTTCTTGCATAATTCTGTGTATTGTCGCAGAATTTGGGGGGGATTACACACGATTACGCTACATGGAATTATGTGACTTATGCCTACCACAAACAAGGGACCACTTTCTGTTTTGGCTACCTACTGCAACGTACCAGGGATTGTTTTCTGTTGAGGCTGCATTCTGTGCCTCATGTCATTATCTGTCATCTGAGTACCTATGGTTTTTGTACCACGCCTACCCAGATTTCTCAATTTACTCAATTGCAGAGGTGTTCCATTGAGAACTGGGCACACCTGAGCAAGTAGAGTCATTTCCAGCATTTTCCTTTCATGAGAAAACTTAACCTGACTAAAAAGGGATTAATTGCTAGATGTAAAGGTATTTGATGCAGTGAAGCTTTCTTTGAGCAGTCACAGCCTGAATGCATAGAAATATGATATTTACTTCAATGCAAGGATTATCAAAAGCACTGGGCATATGAGTTCTCTCTGCCCACATCCAACACCACATATTAATAAGGAAAGCTTTAACTCAGATGTGTTCTGGGTCTAATTTATTATACTTATGTATGTGTAAAGGTTGTGTGACCGCATCAGTAGGTTGTCAGAGTAACAAAGCAGACCACTTGCCAATGGTGGCTGTGTTAGTGCATGTGGGTCAGCGTGATGGCAAACATTGGTGGGTGTACAGTGTAGATGTGTTCGCATACGATGTGGGAGTTTGTATGTTTGATGGCAGGTGTACTGGGATATCATTCTGAGAGGACTGATTAACTTTGACTTGTATGAATCCCCTCACATACCTTTTATAAACTTAATCATATAACTTGTAAAGTGCTTCGGGTCTAGCAAGCACTATATAAAACTCAAATAAATAAATAAATATACTGCAGAAAAAAACTAAACCAATGCACCACTGACAAGTCTGAAATAAAGTTGAGATTCATTAGCATTAGGATGGGGGTTTACCTTGTGAGAGTTAAATGGAGTGTGCTCGTACTGCCCATGAGCATATTGGACTCACAGTATTCTGATTGGTTGACGTATACCACTGTTTTTTCAGCACTTCTGAGGCTTGCATGGATTTTCTTGCTCCCACCACCATTTGCACATTCCTATTCACTTCCCACCATCACAGTCCCTTGGTTTCTATATTGCTTCAATCCCCTCCCCCCACCTCCCAATTTAGCATTTATTTTCCCCGTCCTCCCTTATCCCTCTCAGCTTATTGTTTGTAATATTACTGTCCCACCACCCTTTTGTTGCTCTACTCTTCTTCAGCAACTTTATTTGAATGTATTCTGTAAATCTTTAACTCCTTCAGTGCTCATGACGAGCTCAGCTCGTCATGAGTCACAGTGGAGCTTTGCTCATAACGAGCTGAGCTCATCATAGCGGCCGCGCTCCGCCCATGCGTGGTTAATTCCCCACCTGTGCGACGGAGTTGTGACGAGCCCAGCTCGTAATGAGCACAGCTCCAGTGTGAGTCATGACGAGCTGGGCTCGTCACGAGCACTGCGGGACCCCCCCCCCCGCACCTTGGGGTAATTACTCCCGCAGCGAAGGGGTTAATGGCATTAATGAACCCTCTGGCTTTGATCAATGTATGGCTGCTCATAAACGATGTCACTCAGTCTTGTTTAGTGAACAAAGTTATGAGCCCCTGGACTCCTGCACATTTGGTTTTGTCTTGCACATTTTTCTGCTATAATGTAGGTGCTGTAAGTCTACTGGTTCATGCTACCCTTGGAACTGCAGATGTTAGAACATTAATTTTTACTAATTTACCCCACCTCCACTCAGCACAAAAGTGAAAACAATTACAAATACCCAAACAATTAACAGAGGTAAGGGTGATTTAGATCAGCGTTTTTTGTGTTGCAAATAACTATGGCACCATTAGACAAATCTACGCGAAACTTCATAAAAAGTGCTCTTTTCACCTAGTTTTGGCATGGAAAGTTTAGGGGTGAGTCACTAAGCGGGGGCTGAGAAAAAAGGTGGGTCCAAAAGTGCAACAACCCCATGCATTTCCCAAAGACTTTGTTAAGGAGCGCTACTGCAAAAAATGCTGAACAGAATGACACCAAATTAGGGGGGTCATTATGATTGCGGTTTTTCCGCATCCTCGGGGCCGGCGGAAGCCACCGCCGGCCCCGAGGATGCGGAAAAACCGCAGCGGACTGACTAAAGACCCACCGCCACATTAGGATGGCTGGTGGGTCCTGGTTTCTGTCCGCAGCTTTTCCGCCGCAGTCAGATTACAACCGCGGCGGAAAAGCTCTAATATGGTGACGGTGTCTCTCAGACACCGTCCTCCATATTAGGATGGGCTATCAATTATGCTTTTCCGCTGCGGTTTTCCGCCGTGGAAAAGCATACGGACCTTCACTGCGGGGGCCCGTTGCGGGCCCCCTAGGTGAAGGGGGGGTGGGGGGTGCACATGGGGGGTACCTATGGTACCCCCCTGCATGTGCATGCAGCAAGCGGCAGGCACCGCGTGGTGCCTGCCTCTTTCTGCATGCACATGCAATGACTGCATTTTTAACATTGCCGCGGGTGCAGCTTGAAGCCGCACCCGCCGCAATGTTAAAAATAGAGGATGTGACCGCCAAAGGTGGTGGTCACATCCTAATTGCACAGGAGGGAACTCCGCATGCCATGCGGAGGTTCCCTCCTGCTCTGGGGTCACGGACGGACGCAAGTCCGTCCGCGATCCTAATGAGGCCCTATGTGTGATTCCATTCAGTAGTTTTTGAGAAATTAAGGTACAAAAATACAAGGATATTAGGCACCATTGAGGGACCCACCCCCCCCCCCCCCCCCCCGACCAGGGCCAACATAAAAAAGATACCAGCAGGACTCCCACTGGAACACAGCAAAAAATATATATATATATATGGGGGGGTCAGCATCAATCAGTAGGTCCTGCCTCCCCAGCCCAGTTAAGGTCCGGGGACCACATCCCCTGGTCTATGTATATTTATGAAGGAATGGAATGGGCCTCCCTCCTCGAGTGGTATTTGGCCCCGGGGGGCCCATTCCCCGGAGCCCAGTGAATTTCTTAATAGGAGGAGGCAAAAGGCCCCCCTCTCTGGGCTGTTTTTGGCTCGCGGAACCCCTTTTTCCTTTTCCAGGGAGCGTACAACCCTACTCCCCCTGCCTTAAAAAAGGTCATGGGGACCCCAATCCCCAGGGCTGGTACTTAATTAAAAGGGAGCCTTTAATGGCCATGGGGACCCCATCCCCAGGGGCTGGCTCACTTGCTGTTTCATGGAGAGCCCACCGTGGACACAGTATTTTCCCTGCCTGTACCATAATAGCAGGTAAAAATGTGTGTGCTCCCATCTGGCCGGAGCAATTTCAAATCTCCTGCCAAACTGGAGCAAACACAAAGTCTGCTCCCAGCGGCTGAGAGCAGACTTGTGTTCTGTTTCCTGGCCCACACTGATGCAGACCAGGGAAAGAGAAAAATAATATTGCTCCCGCCAAGATAGAGAGGGGTATAAATATGTGCTTTCTCCTGGCAGGTGCAATGCTGACTCCCGCAGCATACTGGGAGTCGACTGGGGCTGCAAGTGCCCGGGATGGGCACCGGGCCACCCACCAATTTAAAATGGAGACCCCGGGAATGGGGGTACCTGGGACTGGACAGTTTCAGGGAGGGGAGTCGCCAGGCCCCAATCCTCTTTAAATGAACATACCGCCCGGGGGATGGGTCCTGGACCTGAGAAAAGCCAGGGTTTATGGACCCCAGCCCTTTAAAACAAATACTCTCCTAGGGATCGGGTTTCCAGGTCAGAGAAGGCTCGGGGAGTGGGGCCACACTGCCCCTTCTCCATTTTAAGTTCATTAGGCCATGGGATATGGGGGTCCCGAGGGCCTGAGAAGGCTCAAGAGAGAGGCTGTACAGCCCCCCTCCTCTTGTATTATATTTGGCCCTGAGGGATGAGGTGCCGGGCATAATAAGGCTCAGGGAGCGGGGCTATGCAGCCCCTTCCCTTTTTAATTGGAGTTAGGCCCAGGAGATGGAGTCTCGGGGGCCTGAAAAGGCTCAGAAATGAGGGCCATGTGGTCCCCACCCCTTTTTTATTATATTTGGTCCTGAGGGATGGGTGCACTGGGGCCTAATAATATTCAGGGAGGTGGGGGCGAGGGGCCCTCATCCCCTTTTTATTGTATTTGGCCCGGGGGATGAAGTCTTCAGGACCTATTAAGGCTCAGAGTGGAGGGGCCTGCATACCCCTCTCCCCTTTGTAATTACCCCCTGTGGCATGGGACCCCAAGGCCTAAGAAGGCTCAGGGAGGAGGACCATGTGCCCACCAACCACATTTATAAATGTATTTGGCCCCTGGGGATGGGGTCCCCTGGGCCTTTTAAGGTTTGAGGAAGGGGCCACGCATCCAAACCTCCCACTTTCATTGGAACAGTCTTCGGTGATTGGGTTCCCAGGCCAATTAATGGTCGAGGAGGAACTGCGCACCCCTCTCCTTAATATATATGTTTTGGCCCTAGGGGATGTGGTTAGCCGGGCTCAAAGACCATTCATATGCTGTGCATGCTAAAGGCTGTGCACTGTGTTGGTTTGGAAGCCTACTGGTCTACCGCCACAGGGCTTGGCGGCAGACCAAGCTTTGGCCAATTCCCTGCTGCACACAGCCAAAGGCTGAGCACAGTGTGGGGTTAGTTGCCTCCTGGGAGTTGGAAGCAAGGTCTGCCTGCAAAATTGACCCTGCATCTAAACCTATGCCATGCATGACCAAAGGCCATGAGCTGCATGGGGTTGGCTACCCCCGGTGGCTGGCTGTGGGGACTTGCATGCAAGGCCTGGCCGCAAGCCAGGGCCTTCAGTCAATCTCACCCCACGTTCAACGAAAGGCCATGCACAGTGTGCAGTTGGCTGCCTGCGTGTAGATCTGCTGTATCCGGGTCGGCATGCCAAAGGGCCGAGACTGCACCCTGGCCCTGTAGCCAGCCGATTGCTATGCTATGCACTCGAGTGCCGAGAGGACGCCGACCTTTTACTCTCCACCGTAATTGAACTAAAGGGAGAAAAAGGACCACGCTCACCTTTGGGGGCTGAGTTCCGAATTACAAGTCCTCCTGTCTGGTATGAGAGGCAATGCTGCTTGAAGGCACTCGAGATACAGTGTCTCTTGCAGTGGCATTTTAATTAAGTTGCCCTGAAGAAATTGCCTGATAGAAACCAAGGCAATGAAACATGTCGGCTGTAAGCAGGGTGTGAGTCGATAGGTAGTATTCACACTCTCCTTTTTTAGGTCTCGCGACCTATCGATGTGCGCAAGCGCATCGAGCGGAGCGAGAATTCAAGTGGCGAAAACATCGTGAAACCAAAGGGCTTTCAGCCCCGCGGTTTTCATGCAATTCCCGTGTACATGCACGCGCATCGCATGCAAGCCCAGCCTCTCGCATTCCCAGGCTCTCCCGCCCCCATCCGGCATCATTATTATCAACAAAAACAATGGCCCAACCCGTGATAGATTGTCAGCTCAATGAATCATGTACTCACAGTTGATCATTTTCAAGACTAAATGAGGTTTAGAGTTAATCTCCTCTTGTGGATTTAATCAAAAATATTCGTTCTATTAAAAAAGCAACCACCTAGCAAAACTGATTTATTACAAAAAGGAGTTTTAATAGATTACTCCAAACACAGCGAGAAATTTCATATATACATTTATACAATATTCAAAGCGAACGGTAGAAGAAAGAGCAACGTGCTTCTACAAGGGTGCCGGAAAGAAGAGAGAAAAAAGTGGTTTGGAGAAAAAGGGTGTAAGCCTCAACAGAAAAGTGACATAGGGTTTTTTGTTAAGTTGAAAAAATGCTGTAAAAGATTCAGCGTGTTATGCAGTAAAGCCACTGATTACGTTATTCCATTTTAAGCATTTATACAGTCTTGACTGGCATGTATAATGTTTGAAAAAATTGTGGTCCTGTTTTTTGGAAAAGGGGGCGTCGACGTTTCGACCCGTCTTGGGGTACAGGGGTGACTGGAGACCTCGACCTGCGGGTCTTCCTCAGGACGTGTGTGGCACAGCCTTCGTACCGTGGCTAATCAGCTGTAGGCCCAATTTGCTTTTTATGGGATGTTCACAGTCCTCCTGCGTCTGGAAGAACGTGAAGAAACTTGGCCTCAGTCCCACTCCAATTTAGTGGTCGCGGACCTTCAACATAATTAATCGGGTGATAATGTCAGATGTAATGAATACGGCTCACATACAGGGCATCGTCCGTTACTTTCAGTGTTCTTGTATGGACATCACTGTTGGGTGTGGATGAATGGGTCTTGGTCCTGGCGCCAGATGATACTTGTCGTATCCTCGGTGTAACGACCCTCACTGGGATATATTCGCATGGGTGGGCGCTGTCCAAAACGGCTGGCTGTGGGGACTTGCATGCAAGGCCTGGCCGCAAGCCAGGGCCTTCAGTCAATCTCACCCCACGTTCAACGAAAGGCCATGCACAGTGTGCAGTTGGCTGCCTGCGTGTAGATCTGCTGTATCCGGGTCGGCATGCCAAAGGGCCGAGACTGCACCCTGGCCCTGTAGCCAGCCGATTGCTATGCTATGCACTCGAGTGCCGAGAGGACGCCGACCTTTTACTCTCCACCGTAATTGAACTAAAGGGAGAAAAAGGACCACGCTCACCTTTGGGGGCTGAGTTCCGAATTACAAGTCCTCCTGTCTGGTATGAGAGGCAATGCTGCTTGAAGGCACTCGAGATACAGTGTCTCTTGCAGTGGCATTTTAATTAAGTTGCCCTGAAGAAATTGCCTGATAGAAACCAAGGCAATGAAACATGTCGGCTGTAAGCAGGGTGTGAGTCGATAGGTAGTATTCACACTCTCCTTTTTTAGGTCTCGCGACCTATCGATGTGCGCAAGCGCATCGAGCGGAGCGAGAATTCAAGTGGCGAAAACATCGTGAAACCAAAGGGCTTTCAGCCCCGCGGTTTTCATGCAGTTCCCGTGTACATGCACGCGCATCGCATGCAAGCCCAGCCTCTCGCATTCCCAGGCTCTCCCGCCACCATCCGGCATCAGGCTTCCCCTCCCCTAGCAGCACTCCTCCTACACCAGCACCTCTCCCCTCCCACACCAGCACCTCCCCTCTCTCTCCCCGCAAGCACAGCCTTGCCCTAGCAGCACTCCTCCCACACCAGCACCTCCCCCCTCCCACACCAGCACCTCCCCTCTCTCTCCCCGCAACAGCACTCCTCCCACAACACAGCCTTGCCCTAGCAGCACTCCTCCCACACCAGCACCTCCCCCCTCCCACACCAGCACCTCCCCTCTCTCTCCCCGCAACAGCACTCCTCCCACACCACACGGAGGATTCAGCAGCCGCTCTCACCAGCTTGTGGCTCTTGCAGGCAGTCTCCTCTAATCAGGCCCGGCAGATGCACCACACTCCTGATTCAGCCGTATTGCAGGCCTCACCCGGGCCTCATGTTGTCTGCCGCAGAGAGCTATCGGCACTTTGCAGGCAGTCTCCTCTAATCAGGCCCGGCCGATGCACCACGCTCCTGATTCAGCCGTATTGCAGACCTCACCCGGGCCTCATGTTGTCTGCCGCAGAGAGCTATCGGCACTCCGCATGTTCCACCCAATGCAGGGTGGCAGCAGATCCAGATCACCAGGGCGAGCCAGTCATCTCATCCCCAGTCGCCAGCAAACCGGTGGAGTTTCCGGGGTGCCGCACCAGGGGGCGCCCTCTCAGCCAGGCACTCAGAGTGAAGGCCAAGAGCCGGGTCGGCACTCCCAGGTTTGTGTGTGACCCCAGCCGCCGCCTCCCAAGCCACACCACACCGAGGATACAGCAGCCGCTCTCACCAGCTTGTGGCTGTTGCAGGCAGTCTCCTCTAATCAGGCCCGGCCGATGCACCACGCTCCTGATTCAGCCATATTGCAGGCCTCACCCGGGCCTCATGTTGTCTGCCGCAGAGAGCTATCGGCACTTTGCAGGCAGTCTCCTCTAATCAGGCCCGGCCGATGCACCACGCTCCTGATTCAGCCGTATTGCAGGCCTCACCCGGGCCTCATGTTGTCTGCCGCAGACAGCTATCGGCACTCCGCATGTTCCACCCAATGCAGGGCAGCAGCAGATCCAGATCACCAGGGCGAGCCAGTCATCTCATCCCCAGTCGCCAGCAAACCGGTGGAGTTTCCGGGGTGCCGCACCAGGGGGCGCCCTCTCAGCCAGGCACTCAGAGTGAAGGCCAAGAGCCGGGTCGGCACTCCCAGGTTTGTGTGTGACCCCAGACGCCGCCTCCCAAGCCATGTTAACTACCTCAGCACTGGCCCCAGGAAGTCAGTCCAGGTGCTGTGGAACACGGGGCCCGTAATTTGCACCCTCTCGAGCCAGATAAAAGACAGGCCAGTGCGGAGCTAGTCGCTCACGCGTCTGCCATCTTCAAGGTGGCAAGCCACAGCCCCCCAAATTAAAACAAAGTTGAGTATGTTCGGGGCAAATTAAGTAGAAGACATCATTAAAACAAGTGAAGATGCAATCACATGAGGTATCAGCTAGTAAAATGCAACTTTTCTTTACAGTGACACGCCACAAGACCCTAAAAGTAGACCGCAATCAGCTTTCACTAGAATAGTAAATTTAAAAACAAGTATGCATGATGTTATGCAAAGCAACAGAAGCAAGCACTCCGGTAGCAGTGTGCTATCCCTGGGCCTTTGCAGCAATATTAATAAAAATTAAGCAAGTGTGGGAAGCGGACATGCAGGGATCATGACGAGTGGCGAAGCAAGTGACCCAGTAATAGTCTTTCAGACACGCAACGCCACTCACACCCACGCAAGCCCACTATCACCCACGCAACGCCACTCACCCAAGCAACACCACTCACACACGCAACACAACTCACCCACGCAACCCCACTCACACGCAACGCCACTCATCCACGCAACGCCACTCATCCACGCAGCACCACTCATCCACGCAGCACCACTCATCCACGCAACACCACTCATCCACGCAACGCCACTCATCCACGCAACGCCACTCACACATGCAACGCCACTCACACACGCAACGCCACTCACACACGCAACGCCACTCACACATGCAACGCCACTCACACACGCAACGCCACTCACACACGCAACACCACTCACGTTGCCAATAAGTCTCGCAGTAGGAAAGTTGGAGCCATTACAATTGCAAATAACAATGCCTTTTATTTTTTTTTTCATTTTAAAAACATAAAGGGCTTTGTCATTTACAAAACCAATAGCTCCAACTTTCCTACTGCGAGACCTATTGGCAACGCCAGTGCTTGTTAATGTATATGTGTTTACTGTTTGCAACAAAGAAAGGAGCGTGAGTAAAGTTGACTGTCCTGGTTGCACAGTATCTTGTATGCTAAGTGTTTAACGTTGTGAGTTTTGTCACATATAAGTTTGTGTTCACTGCACCAATCACTGTCCTTTTTATTTTGGGTTGGAGACACGTTTACGTTACAGCTTGATGGCACCAATGATGAGAACAGGGCCAGCCTGGTAAGTACCAGCCAGGGGTCCCATTGGTGGTGCGCCCGTGAGGTGCCATCTCGCTTTTCACACATTTTTTGTCTTGCAAAGTTTGTGTTAGTCTTGTGCTGTTATATATGTATAGATCAGAGAGGTTGTTTTTTAAAGAGGCAATAGATCGAAACATTGGGATTATCTCAATATTTAAGGGATTCCCTGGGTGACTAATTCTTTATCACCTTGTTTACCGATCAATAAGTAAATATTGCCATGAGGGCTAGGATTGGTGTTGTTGAATGACGTATAGAGTGGAGGGCGTCCTAGTTCTGTCTTTCCCTCTAGACTCCTATATTTTCTTGTGCATCAATGAGAGGGACCTGTGCATTTTTCAAATCGGTGGTGAAAAAATATGAGTATGTTGCTGGAAATGTGGGCCGCCGTGCCACCAATGTACTTACCGGGGGAGGGTAAACACCCATTATTCTGCAACTTTCTTTCGGCATACCATCACTCCGCATACTTTCATTACGAAAGTACCATGACTCCGCAATGCCATTATAACGCATGGCATTACATTTTATATGCTTTTACCACGCATGCATTTACAAAGAAATTCGTTGTAAATGCATGAATGGTAAAGGCATGTTTTTTTTTTAATGTTTGGATAAGGTAAGTATGGGTATAGGGGTATATGTTTTGGGGTACTGAGGTATATGTTTTGGGGTGTTTGGGTATTTAAGGGTTCAGATGTAGTTTTGGTTATGGGGTACAGGGGTAGTTTTAGGGTTTAGGGATAGGTGTGGGTTTTGGGGTACAGGGGTATTTTTAGGGTTCAGGGGTAGGTTTGGGTTTTGGGTATAGGGGTATTTTTAGGGTTCAGGGGTAGGTTTGGGTTTTGGGGTACAGGGGTATTTTAAGGGTTCAGGGATAGGTTTGGGTTTTGGGGTACCAGCGTATTTTTTAGGGTTCAGGGGTGGGTTTGGGTTTTGGGGTACAGGGGTATTTTTAGGGTTCAGGGGTAGGTTTGGGTTTTGAGGTACAGGGGTATTTATAGGGTTCAGGGCTAGGTTTGGGTTTTGGGGTACAGGGGTATTTTTAGGGTTTAGGGATAGGTTTGGGTTTTGGGGTACAGGGTATATTTATAGGGTTAAGATGGGTTAGTGTTTAAGGGTGTTGGGGTGTTTTAAGGAGTAAGGGTGGGTTATGATTATGGGGTGCAGGGGTATTTAAAGAGAGCAGGGTGGACACCCGGAGCTGGAATGTACCGAACCTGGGAAGAAAAAACAATGAAATATTGGGCACAACGCTCGCTTTTTTTTCTGTAATCCCGTGCCCCGCACACGCCTACAGCACACGCCCACAGCACATAATATGAGACATGGCATGAAGGGCGGAATGTACCACACGCCCCCAGCGTTTGTCACGCCCCCAGCACACGCCCACAGCACAACGCAGACACGCCCACAAGGGACTACTTTGCTGGCACGGTTCTTTTACCTTTTTAAATGTATTTGGTGGGCGTCTGCATAGCCTATGTCCTTCTGCTGCAACTGCCCTTTCCAACGCTGTATTGGGTGTTGTGATTGGTGCTGTGGTTCCTGAGATTACCCGCCTCAAAGGTTTGGGCTCTCTCTTTATTATATTAGTATAGATATATATAGGTTTAGAAAAGGTATCTGTGTGGTAAAGGCTGCGTGGAAAAAGCAGGCAAGGTATTTCCATGAAGTCATATATTCGTGTTGTGGTCTTTTTACTCATACATTTCTTGGTTTGAAACCTTGTGATGGCATGTCTGTGTGCATTATCTGCCAGTTAGAGAGACATGTTGGAAGCAGCATCCGTTTAAGATGATGCAGATGATGCAGTATATTTCAAAAGTGGAGTTTGTGGAAAGAGGGAGCAACTGAAATTTCTGAAATACTGGTTTAATCTCAGTCATATTTTCAGTGTCTCTTGACGAGTTTTGTAGCCACTTCAAGAATGCTCTTCATTGGTGCTGTGTTAATCTGCGATTCTGGTAAGTAAGCCATTATGACTGTCTAGGTGGACAGAAGCAGTGCTTGAACTGGTGTGAAGACAGAGTTCAGGAGACACGATTTGACTTTGCAAAGATCTGAGAGCTAATGCTTAGCTGTCTGAGCCATTTCCCGTGCTCTCCATGCCACTGGAATCAAGCTATTCCTGGTTGAAGAGGGGTGAAACCCCGAAACCGGTCCTAGGATGCTTGTTTCCAGTCCATAGAGGACCTGGCTTGGCAGTTCGGGTTGGACTGTTCCCATGAGGCACAGGGTCAGACTGATTTGCAAATGGCTGGGTTCAAACTGGAATGGCATGGTGAGCAAAAAAACGATGGATTTAGGCCCAGATCTCTGTCCTGGGGTGAATGTATGGCAGTGTTCTGCATTCTGTCCATCAACTGTTGTTTTTGCATGAGCCATTTCCATGGCATGGATCATGCAGATACTGCTATTGTTGATATAGAGACTGGGAAACATGACTGTGAGAGATGAGATGGGGTCCGTTGAGATGCAGTGCTGTGAGTCGATCCTTTATTTCATCTAATCCATCATCAGTTTGAGGTGGTTAGGTTGTAGTAACTCTTTGAGACCATTCCTAGAAAGGTAGCAATGCCATTTTTTAGGGGATCATTTTCCCACCAGAGGAGACAATCAAATAGATCTACATGCCATCCAAAAATGAATATTATTTAAAGAGTAGAGCAAAGTACAGTCCTCATAAATCCTAGGGCAACCCAAACCATTATGATGGCAAACTAATTCCAGAAATGCATACAACACATTATATCATAAAATAATGCAACTTAACACAGCAGAAGGTGGTCCTAGAGGAGGCTGAAATATCATCTGTTCCGTGTTTTAGTTTCTGTCCAATGGCAATTGCAACGGGTAATAAGGACCCAAAATTATATTAATGCTTGGTATTTTTTCAGTTTTCATCACACTACACTGTTTGTCCTGCAAACTTCTCTTAAGGGAGTCACTGTGTGAATTTGCACAAGAAAAATAGTATTTGTGCATTGTTTTGAGTTGCTGTACAGTCAGCCTATGAACTCTGCAATAGGGAATAATTTGCAGACTTTGAAACCGATGTTTTTGCACCATAATCCCCATACCTAAGGTGACCAGATTTTAAAAACCAAAAAATGGCACATTTCCCAAAAATAGAGGAAGGATTACAATTTTACATTATCCAGGCACCACAGAATGAATGCCAGTGCTCATCAACATAGAAAAAGTACTAAGAAAATACACAAAATTACATTTTTAATCCCAGTAACATGCTTGTTAATTAAATTGCTTTCTTATAATATGCCAACTAGCCCTCTTTTGAAACACATAAAAATCTGCCTTCCACTGTTTTCAGTCGACCCTCTCTAAAAACCGGAACACAATGCAAATTTGCCGGGGCAGCTGGTGAAAAACTGGGATGCCTGGTCACCCTACCCATACCGCAATATTTCTCCTAATTTGCTCAAGGAATAACAGTCTTGCGCTGATATGTACGCTACATCTGTGATCTGCGTTAAGGTACTAACACTGTTTACTCATAGTTTTATATTTACCACAGCAACCGGTCTGAGGATGTGTAAATTTGATATCATTTTGGTCAGCAAACTGGGGGCCTTGACCAATAAATGAAAATTGCAATAAACACACTATTCCTCTGACAAACCTCATGGGAATGTTTTCTTGTGAGATGGATGCCACATTGAAAACATATATGGCAGTACAGAGATGCCGGCAACCATCGGTTAAGGGCCTAGCTTAATTTGCACCTTTCACAGATTTGAAGAAAAATGCATTTAATTTTTGGAGGTGACACAAGCTTGGTGCATTCAGACTGCAAAAGCTACCAAATCTATATTTTAATTTCAGTTAATAACTCTCACTTGCAGAGAATATTCCCAAAAATATCTGCATAGGGACAATTAAAATACCAGTCAAAAACTTAGTTGGACTTTAACTTCATCTCGCACTATACTTTGCAGATAAAACAGGGTTGTTTTTAGCATTTAAAGTTCATTTGCTCCAAGCAGTTCTCTGTAGAAACAAAACTCTGCCCCCCCCCCCCCCCCACCCCCACCCCCCTTTGCAAACCTAGTTAAGAGGCGTGATGGATAATTGAGGATGTCAGCACTTGGGCTGAGTACATAGTTAGCAGAGCTGGTCCCAGTGTGCTGCTTGTTAACAATTTCTCTGTGCCTCCAGGGCCGCACCTCACTGTCTCTGCCGCCGCCAGCGCCCCGGCTGTATGTCCGCTACCCAGTCTCGCTGGCTCCACATTTCTGTCCGCTTCACTCTCCTGAGCCGCTCTGAGCTGGCGTCGTCCATCTAGCTGCAGTTATCCAAGTTTGCCATGTGCACTGACCCTGTCATGACCCTGAACTATGATACAAACTATGGCATTGTAATTAATCTCTAATTACCCACAATACCTCGCAGGACTCGGGCTGCTGTTGCAGAGATATTGCTCACCAGCTCAGTTATCAGTGGGCCACTGAAGTGTGCAAAGCTAAATGCTATGTAAACTGAAAGTTATTTCTAAAAACAATGGACCCCTATCTCATTCAGTGTGTGTCACTCTAGGTTTCCTGGGGTTGTATATTTATCTGTTAATTGTTGTCTGCATTGACCAAGTCCTGTGTGCTACCTGACTGGGAGTTCAGTTGCTTTTTTTTATGCAGTTATTCTAACATAACTATTTATAGTGAACTAAAATTAAATATAATTTAGAAAGGGAATCTTTTTTTTTTTTAAATATAAAGGACCTAAATGTTGTCAGTGGAGTGTTGACTACTGATTTCTGCTATGGAAGATAATCCTGATCACACCTATAATAAGGGCCACAACTATTTAAAAAATAAGTCACTAACAGGTCAACAGTATAGACTTACAAGGGACTGAATGTCAGTGAGAGTTGCTGCTGCTGGCTTCAGAAAGCTTCAACTCTTGGTCGCCGGTTCATCTCGGATAACAGGCCAGTAGTGATCAGATGTCATTAGCATCTCTGCGATGGTCAGTGGACTATGCAAAACGAGCTGGTGGTCTCAGCGCTGTTGTCCCCAGTGTCCATATCGCTAAATGAAACATCATCACAATTAGCACTAATTGGCACCCCTTGCTGGCAGCCTGGTCGAAGTCTCTTAGGATTTAATGGGCATGAGAGCAGAGAGTCCCTCTCACGCTCTATCGGTAGCCATTCGGTGGCACCGTTGAGGCTCAGCGTTAGTTCAACATGGCTGCCTCCTCCGCTCTCGTCGATGTTGCATATAATGGGGGATAAATGCTTGGTTTCCTATTTTAGTCACTCATGAACCAGTTCTATAACACCAAGCAATAAAAATGTATGGAAGTTAATAACTGAAAGTTTGAAAAGTATGGATAACAGTTTGCCACCTTGCTCCTTCTTGCTTTTTCAATTAATTCTGCGATATATAGCAACCAGATGTTACAGTTGTTGGCGATAGGGCAAAGGCAGCTTTAGAGAAAAGCTTTCCCGAAGCAAAAGCATACATTTGACTGTCAATATTTTTTAAAATATTTATTTGAATTGATTATTTTTATGTATTTGTAAATAGACAATAACATTTTACCAGATTGATTTGATGCCCAGTTGACTTACATTTTGATTTTCTATAGTCGAAACGGGGCTACAATGAGCAGAGGCCCCTTTGCAGAGTGCAGTTTAACTCTCAAACATGGATATCTATGCACAAAACAGTGTGATGTTTGTATTGCCGTCCAGTTGAAACCAGATTATAGTCCGGAGGGTTGTGGGGATGCCATGGGTCCTGGAGCAAAAGAGGAAAAGCGACCGGTCGACTGCTGTTTAGAAAATACAGTGATTACCACGGTTCGAGGTGCCCCGGTGTCACTGCACCCTCTGCACCAATGACAGCTCTGCCTCAAGTTACAGAGTCCAAGTGGCAGCAAGGAAGGGGCAGTAAGATCAAGCAACTGGGATAGTATTATACATCAAACAGGAAAGCTCTTTTAATGTTATTTACATTACAGAATTAAATGTATTTGGGACATATTCAGAACATTCACAAAGCGATTTGTGAACCTCAGAGACACTTTACTTCCAAAATAGTGTAATTTAAATGTTGCTATTCGCATAGCAACCGTGTATGGATTTGATAACAAATAAAATTGTGTATGGATTTACAAACACATATAATTATACCTCTATGTTGGCAATTCATGCGCCACTAAATATGCTCTCAGGAGTCATTGTGGGTGTTATGTGGCATGGACATCTGCAAAGGTAATTGATTGCCCACAAGAATTTGTAAGATAGTTTTTTTATTCTGAAAATGATCAGAGCTTTACTCAAGTTGAGGACTGAAGTAAATCTGTTTTCAGTGTAGGGAAGGTTAAAAAATATCCCAACATTGTTGGGGGGCTGTGGAAAGTGTTTCATCATGGGAAAGAGGTTTTCCTGTGAGAATGAAAGAAAAAGTTAGCAAGTGCAAATACACTTTTGCATTACATTTTCTAGTTTTGCGATATGCTGGCAATGTTTTCAGGTGCGAAGGGGCGGCCTTAGGCATGTGCAAGCTGTGCACCTGCACAGGGCCACCAAACCCCAGGGGCCACCACGCCACTATATATCCTTAATAAAATAATCCTATGAGGATGGATACATATTTGCGTCGCGGCCCCTGGCAGGGATTTGGAGGCCTCCGGCTCTGTTCCACTTCCAAACACCCTGACCCCCCCCCCCCCCCCCCCTCTTCACTGTCCTCCGTGCTACGCCCCGCCCAGGCCCCCTCTTCCGGGCCCCATACCTACGCTCCCTGCCCAGGGCCACCATGAGCTTAGAGCCGCCCTTGTGGTGTGTAATTGTGTACACCTGTGATTATTGTCACAGTTGCAACTTTCCAGGATGACTCCTGGCAGCAAACCTATCAAGGCGTTGCGCTGGTGCAAAGTCACAAAAAGTGACACAATTCAGAGCAAAGTATTAATAAACCTTCAGAAAGTTGTCAGAATGTACGGCGAAGAGCTATTTACATTACTTTGCGTTCTTTTGAATTAAAATAGTGTTTTATGAGTGGTTCATGGATATTCCGATGAAACCACTTATGGGTTTTGATGCAAAGTCTTACCAGCTAACAACGGTAGATAAGGCTTTGTGCCATTTCATAACAACAACTTGAAATAGGTGTTTCTAAAAGGAGAAATAGTATTATTTCTCCCAACTTTTCCAACATTGCCTTTGTGCTGTTCTCTAACATAACAGGTGTATTTGTAAAGCGCACGATTACCCGTAGGTGTCCTGGCGCTGAATAACAGATGTTTATTGTTACCCAACTCAATGGTACTCATTTTATCGACCTCAGATGGATGAAAGGCTAAGTGGACCCGCTGGGATTTCAACCTGTGACCATATGGTCGAACACAGGCCCCTGCAGTGGCTGCTTTATTCCACTGAGCAACCAGACCCGTCCTATGTTATGTTATGGTATGTTAAATTGGGAACAAAATATTTAAAAGACACGAAATTTTACAAAGAGGATGCAAAATTGCAGGAAGTGAAATGTACTTGTCAGTTTCGACTTTAAAAGTTGAACACAAGGCCCTACTTTATGTAAAAGTAATGCAAGATACTGGCAGGAGACTGGTTTGATGACAAACTGGCTTTCAGGCTCAGTCTTCCTGTTTCTGCCACATCAGGAAATATTTTAAGAAAGAAAGGTGAATAACTGATCCAGGATAAAGAACGACAACAAAGTGATTCTGGACTGTGAGAACTTTATCATATAAAAATCCATAGTTGAAGGACTTTGAGGGTTCTTGTCGAAAATATAGAACTGGCCTTCGTCACAAGACCACATGCTATAATTCCAAGTCGACCGCCTACCTGTCAAGCTTATTTGCACATCTTTTTTATTGATTTTAGAAGAAAGCTGGCTGCACTATAAATTGTAATGATTAAAAAAAAGTTTGGAAGTTTATGTCGGCTTTGCACCATGGCTTCAAACTACTTTTTACCATAATGAAAATGAAAAATAGTTGTGTGATGTGGCAACAAAGAGTATATTTATTCATTTTCTTTCTCCGCCTGTTATTGAACATATCTCTAAATAAAAAAATGGCCATATGGAGAAAATATATAAAAAAATTGTAGCAGCATTTTTAAAAAGGGGAAGCGAAAGATAGCATTTTACCTTGTGATTTATGCAAATAATCTATGAAATTAATAAAAAAAGTAAGGAGACTTATAATAGGATAAATATATTTGTCACCTAGAGATATTTATGGACATGTGCTTGCGAGACGGTGTAAGTGTGAGGCATTTGTCTCAAAAGAGTAGGAAAAAATCAAACATCAATTTGGTCAGCAGAAGTGGGTTACACATTCAAAAATTCTGAATCAGAATAAAGTGTGTAATTATGGATGCCTGTCTCCAGATATGTCTCTAGAAAAATGTTGTCACACAAACATTTTTGCACAAAGAATCTTTAGCAAAAACAAATTTGTGTTTTAAAAATTTCTTTTATTATAAAAATGTTTTTTTATGAAAAGAAAAAAATGGGGCACACCTAAAGAGGACCTTTGAGGGTATACTCTTTCAGAACTGTGGCATGATGTGGGAAAGCACACTATGTAGACATGCTTGTTCTGGGACAAGACGAGAAAGGCCCCTGTTGTGAGTATTGAATAAATCACTTTTTTTCCAGACAAAGGTATTACCTGCCAAATAAGGATTACAAGTTATGTGGAATTACCTCATTCCCAAGTACTACCTGGTGAAATGTTGACAAAGAAATTTCCCCAGAATTAAAGGAACAGCACAAATAGTCCCTAAAACAGTTTTACCTGCCTATTTTCCCTTCTGTAGCTCTTAACTTGTCATTGGATGATACTACACGCTGTACTTACCGCCCTGTACAATATAGCAAATTTAGGGTGCAATATTACAATACTGAGAGTTACATGTAACTCGTAAGTGAGCCTAAGTGTTAAGGCTCTTACAGTACTCTGGAAACAATATTGCATGCTTTCTCACAGGGATACAAAAGCAGTGAGCATGCTTTCTCTATGTCAACATCACCTTTTCTGTATTGAAATTGATTTTAAACATATACAAGCTAGAACATGCAGGGTTTATTTTTGGTATATGATGTAGTTCTAAAAAGGAGCAGAACCCTTTAAAGAAAGTATTTGCATAATAAAGCCGACACATCTAGAATAAATGTTCTTTTCTTTGATTAGTATGTGCATGGACCGAGGTTGAGATTAGATCACAAAAAACATATTATGATGGGGCATGAGGCATATTGGAAAGATCTAATTCGGACAGCAGTCAGCAGCACACTGTGAAGTTGTATTTAAATTGAGGCACATGTGTACTAAGGGTGGGCATAATTTGCTTAATTCTTGTAGCGTAATTATTTATAATTACACAACATTCCTCATAATTATGCGTAAGTATCTGAGAAGCATAATTCAGCGTTTTCTTAGTGCAAAATGCACACTCGCTCGCATCCAGTATGGGGCGAGGATGCATTTTACTCAAAGAAAATAGCACTAAATCTTACAGGACATGAACAGCAGTAGACAGCAGTCGCTCGCTTCTCTTAGAATGTTGGGGCATATTACCAAGCAATAGCGATAATTCTCGCTATTGCTTGGCTAGCGAGAAAAAAATTGTCGCCGAGTTGCGGCGATTTTTATCGCATATAAACCTTGGTATTACCAAGGTTTATCGCAAATGCGATAAAAATCGGCAATAATGCATGAATATCGCTGAAAAGTCAGCGATATTCAGGCATTACCGAGCTAATGCTCTTAGCCATGTTATCCACCTACCATTGGATAACATGGTTAAGAACTGCTCATGGGCAGGTGTTAGCTTTTGGAGATATGCGCGCTTAGCGCGAATATCTCCAAAAGTTGGTAATAAGAGATAGCGATGTTAGCGACTGTATCCAGTCGCTAACATCTTGGCACTCCCACTTTGCATGTCATTAGTGATACATATCACTGACATGCAAAGCGGAGCCCAAGATGGTCGCTATCTCCTACTAGCTGTCGCTAACTGGTGTTAGCGACAGCTAGGTAATAGGGAGATAATGTTATCTCCGCTTTCTTGGCTTTGAAAGCCAAAAAAGCGGAGATAAACCCCCTTGATAATATGCCCCGTTGTTCCTGTGCTCCTGGAGTAGGATTTATGCCCCAATTTACTCTTAATTACTCAAGGTGGAGTAATTTCATCATTTCGCATCACAAGAGTAATTATTAAAAATACTCTGATTACTCCAGCATATTTAACTTTTTAACCAGGCCTAATGTATGCAAAGCAATGTGCAGAGAATCAGACAATTCTTCGCTTAATTGATGCGGTCAGGGTTATAAACCAGGTCTACATACAATCTATTATGTCTTCAATTTACCCACCAGAATAATCACATCTCTTCTATCAAGATTGTTAATTCATATGTTAAACTGACAAACTATTAATGTTGTCAAGATAGTATCTTCCGAAGGTTTCATAAAATCAAACATTTCTTGCTGGTTCTTTTGAAACAGTATCCCAAGATGTGAGGCCACCCTCCCTCTTTTTACCTCCCAGTGTTTATGAGGCAATGGGTTAATTTATGTCACTGTTGATTTAGCATTTACAAAAAAAACTGTCAATCTGTGCCACTGGTTCTTCTATACAACTATATTTTGTTGGTCCGAATCACACAAAAGTCAGAACATAAATTTGCTACTGTAGATTTACTCTTGGGTTTGGATCTCACAGAGGATTCAGGGACAGCTAAAATAGGCTAAATTTACATATACCTAAATATTTTATAATAATACAATTGCACTTTTTCAAGTTTTCCTCATTGGGGGAATGTTTTCTTTTTTTTCTCCTTGGAGAAAATTTGTTTATTTTTGGAGAAACCCTTTCTCCAACACTCTCATCAATTTTAGGGGTGTTACATTCCCATAACCACTCGGAATGCAGATTTACTTCACTGTAGTAAATGTCCAAGTGTATCCAGGGTGCAAATGTGCCTTAGAAATGATTGTGTACATCCCCAAATACATCACTTTGTAGGTGGGTGCAAACCTATCTTTTAGTTATCTCAAATCTGGAATTTCCTACTGCTTGCTCTTGTGAGTTCATCTACTCAAATGTAAAGCTAGATCACTTTGTGATGATATTAAGCGTAAGTAAATTGTTCATCAAGTGCAAATTAATGTTTTGTGTATACAAATATAAATGTACACTAGCACCGGAAGAAATATGCATGCCTGGATCCAAATTAGGTACACTAGTGACATTGGAAATTAGCTATGCAAGGCTTGTTGATTATTAGTTTTCAAACCTAACCAACCTGCTGCCATTTTGAGAAGTACTCTTATATTCATGAGTAGCACATTTGGCAGCCTGCATACTTATCATCGTATTATAATCAGCACAGATAATATGGCACAGTATTGCTAATTGATGATATTCCTCTTGGTAAAGGATTTAGTATATGGATGTATTCCATGGAGCACACTGCATCAGATAGACACTGCTTATTACATGGTGCAAATATTTACTTAACATACATCAAGATTTTGGTTTTGTGGCACAATGTCTTTATAAGCACATGCATGAAATTATTCTTTGGAGAAATGTATTTATTTATTTACAATCTTATATAGCGCAGCAAAACTAAATGGTGTCAGTGCGACCAGGGTAAGAATGCGGACGAGCGAGAAAAGGTTACCTTATCAGAATGATAGAGATAATGAGCTTGAATGTCCAGGAGTCTAGTGAGTCTCATAGTCCAAAAGCTATAGCAAGATGACATTACAGAGAATTCATTTGGAAATCAAAGGAGAGGATATTTCTAGTGGTCTAAGAAAGCTCTAACATCAAAACTCCAAGTTACATCAATAGCAGTTTGAATAACAGGATAAGATTGTAGAGACATTGTGGTGAAGGTAATATACTAGTTCTTTTACGCCTTAGAACATTTTCAATGAGTTGAAAGAGAGAGAGTTGTATAAAGAGTATTAATGGAAAAGAGCAAAACACTTTTCAATCTAAGATGTGGTTGGGGTGGAGGCAGGTAGCTAGAGATACCATTTAGTCTGAATAAAAAACAACTAATGGTTCAGGTGGAGCTGAAACAGATGCATGTCATGCAGGGCAGCTCCTTTGCTAAAGGCTAAGATAGAGGAAGTAGCCCCACTGCTTTTCAGCAGTGCAAAAAAGAAAAAAGAAAATTATCATGATGTTAGCCAGCTGGTTCACAGAAGACCTCTTGGCCTCCAAGCAAACCTGCTGAAAACTGGTGAAAAACTGGCTCCGCGAACGAACACCAATCAGCTACGCAGCCCACAAGAACGCCACCCTCAGACACCATCATCGCATCAGATCCGCCAAAAGGGCCTCCTTCAAAGACCGCCTAGACAACAACGCACACAACAGCAAAGAGCTCTTCAACATCGTGAAGGAACTCTCTAACCACAGCTCCAACACCAACGACATCTCACCCTCGCAAGACCGGAGCGACTTGCTGGCCACATTCTTCCACCTCAAGATCGCAGACATCCACAACAGCTTCAACGCCATGACCGCCCTAACACCCACTGAGACCTCCGCCCCACGACCACCACCCGCACCAACCATATACTCTCCTGTACCAACATCAACGACGACGACACCATCAAGATCATGAACACCATCCACTCCGGATCTCCGTCAGACCCATGCCCACACCACATATTCAACAAAACCAGCACAGCCATCGCACCCCATCTCCGGAAAGTCATCAACATCTCCTTCGAGACAGCAACCTTCCCAGAGAGCTGGAAGCACACCAAGATCAATGCCTTGCTCAAGAAACCCAAGTTGGACCCCAAGGACCTCAAGAACTTCCGGCCCATCTCCCTGCTCCCGTTTCCGGCAAAGGTCATCAAGAAGACCATCAACAAACAACTGACCCACTACCTCGAGGAGAACAGCATCCTGGACCCTTCCCAATCCTGGTTCTGCAGCAACCACAGCACCGAAACTGCCCTCATCGACTCCAACTATGACATCAGGCCCCTGCTAGACAATGGAGAAACAGTGTCCCTCATCCTCCTGGACCTGTCAGCCGCCTTCATCATGGTCTGCCACCGCACACTACGAACAGGCCTCCACAACGCCGGGATCCAGGAGAAGGCCCTGTACTGAACCTCCTCCTTCCTCTCCGGCAGGACACAGAGCGTCAGCCTTTCCCCCTTCCATTCCAAAGCCACAGAGATCATCTGCCTCGTACCCCAGGGTTCATCCCTGGGGTACAGCGCTGTTTAACAACTACATGGCACCGCTCGCCCACGTCGCCCGACTGCATGACCTCAACATCATCTCCTACGTTGATGACACCCAGCTGATCCTCTCCCTCACCAAGGACCCCCACACCTCCAAAACCAACCTACACGAAGGAACGAAGGCCGTCGCCTAATGGATGAGGAACAGCCGACTGAAGCTGAACTCGGACAAGACGGAGGCCCTCATCCTCGGATCCACCCCTTCATCTAGGGATGACTCCTGGTGGCCGACCGCACTGGGAAAAGCTCCAATGCCCACAGACCACACACCCAACTTAGGGGTCATCCTTGAGTCCACCCTCTACAGGACTAAGCAGGTCAACGCCGTCTCTTCCTCCTGTTTCAGCACCCTCCGCATGCTCTGCAGGATCTACAAGTGGATCCCCACCGAAACAAGAAGAACGGTCACCCAGGCCCTCATCAGCAGTAGGTTGGACTACGGAAATGCCCTTTACGCAGAAGCCTCGGCCAAACTCCTGAGACGGCTTCAACGCATGCAGAACGCCTCTGCACACCTGATTCACGACATCCCTCTCCGCAGCCACATCACACCTCACCTGAGAGACCTGCACTGGCTCCACGTCAAGAAGAGGATAACCTTTAAGTTTCTCACCCACGCACACAAGGCACTCCACAACCACGGACCAACGTACCTCAACAGACGACTCAGCTTCTACACCCCCACCCGCCAGCTCCGTTGACCTCGCCCTCGCCACAGTCCCCCGCATCCGAAGAGCGACCTCTGGTGGCAGATTGTTCTCCCACCTCGCCGCCAAGACCTGGAACACCCTCCCCACCCACCTAAGGCAGACCCAAGACCTGCTGACCTTCAGAAGACTCCTCAAGACCTGGCTTTTCGAGCAGTAGCACCACTCCTGACCCCCCAGCGCCTTGAGACCCTCACAGATAAGTAGTGCGCTTTATAAATGATATGATATGATATGATATATTATTCAGATTTTATTTTTCCCTGCTGAAGCCTGTTTTGGGGCGGGTGGGGCTTGAATGTTCTTACAGCCAGTAGGGGGAGGAGTGTGAAGGAGGAGTGAACTTACAAATGTGCTTAGTTGTGAGTAATAACCATATAATAATAATAATAATAATAATAATACAGATTCTTGTATAGCGCGAACAGCTACCTCACAAGGAGGTGTCCCGGCGCTGAAAAGAAACTACAACAACACGGTAGGTAGCAAGGTGAATTGCTTAGGCTTTCTGCAAAAAGAGCCAGGTCTTTAGGAGCTTCTTAAAACTAGCTTCTGTCGTAGCAGATTGGATGGCAGAGGGGAGGGTGTTCCAGAGTTTCGCCGTGCCAACAGTGAAAGACCTGACACCAAGTCTAGCTTTCCTAACTCGTGGGACACCTAATTGGAGCCGGGAGTTAGATCGCAGGTGTCTCTCTTGATGGTAGCGGGGAAGTCTGAGTTTTAAATAGTTGGGACAGGTCCCTTTTTGTGCTCTAAACGCCAGGGTGAGAGCTTTGAATTTTATTCTGCTCGCCACTGGGAGCCAGTGCAGCTCGTGCAGATGCAGAGAGATATGATGTTTGAACGGAATGTGCTTTATCAATCTCGCAGCCGCATTCTGCACGATCTGCAGGCGTTGCACCAGATATTTCGGCAGACCAAGGTAGAGACTGTTAGACCTGTCTGACCTTTTGCGTAGTCCCTCCAATTTATTATTTATTTTGTCCCCTTTTTGCCCCTCATGCCTTTATTTTCTTTTTTTTGTGTCCACTAGATTTTTCAAGGTGTTGGTCTAGGGGATAGGTGCTCTTTCCCCCTCATAGTTTTTCACCTCAGGCCTAGAGGCCTTTCCTGACAGGAATTTCTTTGGAGTCACAAAATGGTGGCTACCAACTGTCATACAACTTCATTGGCTGCCTGTGAGAAGCCGTACAAAGTTCAAGGCCTTGTGCATCATTTATAAAACATTGAACAATACCGGACCGGACTTTTTAAAAAAATCCATCACTCCCTATAAACCCAATCGTTCCTTGCGCTCTGAGGCATCCCAGCTACTTCACATCCCACGCACTAAGAAAGCAACATGGGGCGATAAACGCTTCACAATTGCTGCTTCTAAATTGTGGAATGAGCTCCCTCTGAATATTAGATCAAGCTCTTCCCTACTTATATTTCAGAAGCACATTAAAACGTGGCTTTTCAACCAGTAAGTTATCTAGGAGCTCTCTGCAATCTTAACGAACTCTAGCGCCGAGACACCGGAAGGTATTTGTGCGCTCTAGAAATTTTATAAATAAATAAATAAATAAATAAATACCTGGAACCTGTCCCATAGGATAGAGTAGGGCATTCCAGAACCTTCTGGTCCCTTCTGGACCTCTGAGGGTCAGCCTATATAAGGCGGAATGCTGGTCAGCCATTTTGTCTTGCAGTGTGGGCTGGCTGGAGAACAGGCTGTAGCAGAGGGTGGGGGTAGGATAGTCAAAGGGTTGACCTCCCAGTCTTGGGACGCTTCCTTATTGATTCACCACCCTTCCTCCCTTTGGTTACTTGACTTGACCCCGCTGGTTAGGAAATCCTGAAGACCCTGGGCACCTGTTCTCCCCTGGTCCCAGTGTAAGGTGTGGGTGAGGGAGGTTGTACCTGAGGAAAGCCCCCCCCCCGCCCAGTAAGAAAAGAGGCTTTAGGGCGGAATTTGAGGGAAGTGACTCCTGGATACTCCCATCAGTAGCTAAAGGGACTGTAAGCTGGAGGGAGTCATCAGACATTAAAAACAATCCTATTTCCCCCCTTCCCTGTTACCTGGGGTAGCCCTTTGCCAAGGAGGAGTTGAATCGACTGGAGTGGGGCTGGAATCGAGTATCTAGCGAGGTGCCACAGAGTGTACTGGCCGCCTGGTTCAGCCTGCCTACATCACCCTGTGTCCGGTGGCTGCGGCGGTGACATCGTGAGGAGAATCGCCCTCTTTCTCCCTGTTTCTTGTCAGCGCCGGCCCTGCTAAAGGAACGCGTCAGTCGGCGCGTGTGGGCGGGACCAGAGGAGGCAGTCCCACAGAGCCGAGCAGACTCTAACCTGAGCCGCTGTTCTCCCGCGCATGCCCGGTCGTGCCGCTTCCCTCAAGGAAGGTGGAGGCGGGACCGGACAGGGAAGCACCTGGAGTACAGCAGCGGCTCGGGATTATTGCGGTGTCCTCTTTCCCCCGCTCGAGCGCCACACGGAGGAGCTGGCTTGAGCGGGAGGGGAGAGCCGAGGAGCCCCCAGAGGCTGGTGAGCCTTAGCGTCATTCGGCTCCTTTTCCTTGCCGTAATCTGCCCCCCCCCCCCCTTCTGGCGTACCAAGACACCAGCCAGCAGTTCAACAACAAGTAAGGAGAAGGTTCAGAGGGGGAAGTGGTCCTCACAAGTAAATCAAAACGAGGGCAGGGAAGCAAGGCATAATAGTTGACTAAACAAAGGATCTGGCCCAAATAGTGCAGCGCCCTTGAAGACTCCCATAAGGGTCTACATAGATTGTTTGTTCTTTCTGAATATACCCAGATTGGCTCATTGCCTTCAGCGTGTCATTTCCCCAGAAGAGCAAGTCCAGAACTAGGGGAAATGTGAAGGGTTAGCCAGTTCTTCTTGATGTCAGTGGTGGAGAGGGAGTAAGGGTGTAAACCCTTTTCTAGAGGAGTGCAGACACTGCTCCTTGGGAACTACTGTAATGTGATGCAAATTTTAAAAAGCCAAATAGTGTGAATGTTTTGAAAATTTATGTGGAATTTACCAAATCTCCTGACGTAAATGTAATGTGCTGTTAAGTGGAAAAACTGCTTAATTTTCATGATTTGGCAATTTTGAAAACCTTAAAAATTTAATGGGTAAATGTAATACACTGAGCTGTGATTTCTGAAGACAAGAGAGCAAAGATTATTTTTATAAACAAGCTCGTATTTTTCCAAACATTGGTGTAGCGTCATTTTTGAGTGATATTGCGTTGGATTACTGCTGGGTGGTTTGCAACCTTTACACATGTGCCTCTATTGATATTGTCTTACCCTAGGCCAGGCTACCCTAGGTGACCTGACATCTTTAGGTTCCAACAGAGACCATTTGAGTAGTCCAGTCTGGATGTGACTGTCGCATGGACGACCATTTTACGACAATCAATTGGTAGAAAGGAGAGACATTTTCGGAGGTTTCTGAGTTTATGGAGGCATCCTGTAGTGACTTGTTGTATGTGAGAGGAGAAGGAGAGATTCTCGTTGCACTGGTTCCAGGGGTTGGTGCTGGACCCATTTCGGGAGGCCACCATAGATCGGGGGAAGGGTGAGTACTTTTTCCAAAGAATAGTACCTCAGTTTTGCTTGCGTTCAGATTTAATTTGTTGGTATTCATCCAGCTGGCTACATCTCTAAGACAGCCTTTTATTTTGCTAAAAGCTACTTCTGACACCTCCGCATAGGGGAAGACTAATTGCGTATCATCTGCATACGAAATCGCCTTGACCCCCCATTTGGCAATCAAGGTGAAGAGTGGGGCTAAATAAACATTAAAAAGTAGCGGGCTGAGTGCCGACCCTTGAGGGACACCACACCATAGCCGTTTTGGCTTAGAGGAGAAGGCGCCCAGTGCCACTTTCTGAGAGCGGTTTGTGAGATAAGAGTGCATCCAGCACAGTGCCTTATCTTTCAGACCTATGTCCTTCATCCTGAGCAGCATTCTGCTGTGATGCACAGTCTCAAAAGCGGCAGATAGATCCAGGAGCACCAGCATGGCTGATGCTCCTGAATCTAGGGACCACCTGATCGACTCAGCAACCTCGATGAGGGCAGTCTCAGTGCTGAAGCCGGCCCTGAAACCTGACTGTGTTTCGTATAGTATTCCTCTTTTTTCGATAAAGCTGTTAAGTTGGCGTTGAATTAGTTTTTCGAGCATTTTACCTGGGGCTGCTAATAGGGAGATGGGGCGGAGATTACTCAGGTCATCAGGGGCACCATTGGGTTTTTTTTTCAGAGGGAGAAGTGTGGCATGCTTCCAGCAATCAGGAAACGTGCCAGTCTCGATGGACGTGTTCCAGATGTGTAGGAGTGGTGCAGCATTTGCATCCGGCATCATTTTCCAGAGTTTGGGAGGGCAAGGATCATCAGGAGCACCTGATTTGCATTTTTGTATTTCTCTTAGTGCCTCCTGGCGAAGGCAGCCAACAGCCTCTGTGGCAACAACAAAGTGCAGCTAGAAGCGCGGTCAGGAGCCACTTAGGGCAACACACAGGAGAGAGCACAACCCAGCAAAACGCAGCACAAGTCACACAAGTTATTATACAACTTGCCATGTGCACTCTGTCCTGCTCGTCACAGTCGCTGGTCTGTTCTCTAAAACATCAGGGGCTCAATGAGGTCAGGAAAAACTAGAGTGGCCATGCCACCTAGGACAAGGGGGAGAAAAGGAAAGAAACAAAACTCCTGCACAGGCTGGATACTAGGGCACCACAGCAACAAGGCTAGCAAGACCAGATCAAGCTTCAATCTCCAAGGCACTCATTGGGGGCGCTAGGAGCATGTACTACTTGCCCTGTGGTTCCTGCGGGAGCACCCATGCATTCAGGGCTCTCTCAAATAATAACTAGCCAGCATGGCGGCCCACAGGGGACTCCTACCACGAAGACACAGTTAAAAAAACAACTGCGCAGACACTACTACCTGACACCAGGGCAGGGGACAGCGCCACCCAAAAAATTAAGGATGTAAGTGACGCTATAGAAGACCCAAGGAGAGTAAACGGGGATCAAATTATCGAAATCAATTCCAGTCCCACATTTCACACGATGATGAGTACCCACAGTACCCGCACTCAAAAATCACATTTAGTAAATGTAAAATCGCCAATCACCACACCACTCTTTGCCCAATGGATTACGCTTACTCAACAAGGAGGACCTCGTGCACGGATTCGGAACATAATTCAGCAAGAGGATGGGAAGGGGATTATCTCCTACTTGAACACACAAGAATGGGAAGACATGCTCGCTACTTACTCACCAGATCAGGTACAAAGGGAACACCCTCCTCAAGAGCTTTACCGGGTCCCACCACATATGGACCAGATCAAAAATGACTAAAAGGGGAGTGCGCAAACGAACAAACAAACTGCTGGTACTTGGATCTCCTTATTAAACACAATACAACTGGCCGTCGAAGCACTGCAATTTCAGTTGGAAAAGACGAGATCCAGCTTACATTACTGAACACGTTGGCAGCCTTCATGGCAGGCATTGATGAGAAATTGGGAAACCTTAATGGCCTGATAAAGAGAGCTCAATCCGACACTCACCTCAGCTGCAACTGCGACCAGATCGTTGACAAACTATCCACGCTGCCTTCAATGCTAAGTAGCATGTTAAAGCATATAAAAAGCTACACTAATAAAGGCAAGGGCAACCCTAACACTGCGGATGGCACGATCAACGGTCAACTAATCAGTAAGACGCACACAGACAACTCGGATGAGAACACTGAGAAGACAGGAGGGCCTGGCAACAGAGGATATCATGGCGTATCAACAAAAGCTCAATGATCAGAGGCACAAGCGCCAAAACTAAATGCTAAGTAAAGCCATCAACAGATAAGGAAAGGGCGCAACCAGAAGCCCCCCATAAATGTAACAGCCTCCTTCTCCATCTTCTCAGGTTCTCACAACAAACGGGACATTAACCTAGGCGATTTAAGTATCTCAAATCAAGCACATCCCCAACAATGCGCCGGAACAAGGAGGTGACCCAACAAGAAGAAAAAAGACAAGGCACCACATCCATCCCCCTAAAAGAAAAACAGACAGAGGCTACAGTCAACAGTCAACAGTCACCACACTGCCAAGCCCTGAGGGGAGAGTCATGGTTCTTATTCAATTACCCTGTACACTTACAACAGTCAAGTGGAGAGGCGGTTAATTCCGGGTCCTCAAGGTGGACAGAAATAATGTGAAAAGATACTAACACGAGCTCAAACAACGGGCCCAGAAGAGGATGCACCGGAAAGAAAGACATGTCAAACCAGGATACACTGCTCAGAGAGCCCAAATGGCCTCTTCCACCAACTAATGACAGCCCTAGCTGGAAGTTCCCAGATAAAGGGGCTCAGGATGGTGTGCAAGACTCAAAACAAATATTCCCCAAGTTGATAACATCCAAGGAAAACCCAAGGAACCCTACGGCAGGAACATCAATCAATCAAGTGGAAATCCAGTTCAAAGAAGCAACCAGCATCGCACATCAATCTGCACCAATAGCCACAGCAACTCCACATCTGCCGGCAACACAAACACCAAGAACCAGGCAGCAAGAAACACAGGCTTTGGTATTCCACCCCCTATACACTTCCAAGGGGCATCAGGATACATCAAATTGAGATAATATCATAAGATTAATAAAGGCAATTCCAAATCTCACCGGAATAAGTTCAAAGGATCTACTCTCCAAAGAATTCATACGTACTGCCATTCCTCAAAGACCAGAGGCCATAAAGGCAATGTAGAACTCAAATAAAATTGCAGAGATAATCCTAGCTGGACTGAGCCCATTCCCAGACTGTGAGATTGATATCTCTCGCCCCCCTCCAAAAACCAGCCTATCCATTTCCATTACTACAAAGCAACGCAAGCCCTGGACTAAAATTACATTATGCACACACAAAGTGCGTACTCAGAGGAGCTCGGGGTAGATCTCAACAACAGAGTGCTAGCAGTCAGCCGGACCCACAAGAAATACTCTGGTCGTCAGCTACTTCCATAAGACAGGGAAGTACTATCCTGTACTATAATTACACGAGCAGTGGAGGCTGACGCTACTCACAAGATGAAGGTCACAGCAGGGCAAAGGCGACCCCATTTAGACTATGCTCGTGGAACATCAATGGTTTAGCAACAAAAATAAAGGACCCGGATTTCCAGAGTTATGTTAGGACTTTCGATATAATCTTGCTGCAAGAAACCTGGCTCACGGATCCTCAGTATATTCAGGGCTACATGTGCTTTGTCACACCAGCGACAAGGAGCGGCAGATTTGGACCTCGCTCTTGCGGGCTTGCCACCTACGTATCCACGACGAGCATACCTTCAGCAACTCTCATGAGTTAGACTTCAACTGCAATATTAGCAATTACAATTACTATCTCCCTCCATGCCGAAGAAACGGTGGTGTGCCTAATCAAATCATATGTCCATCTCAAACATAAAGTGAAAGACTCAAAAGAAATCACGAACGAAGTGGCAAAATACGCAACAGAGATGAAAACACCAACGTTTATCCTGGCAGGGGACCTAAACCCATATCTCCTTGGCTCAGCAGAAGGAGAGGAGGTATCTATCCAAACTGGAATCGACAACATCCCCACTCACAGCGCCCCATTGCATGGAAGGAATAAATGCTTTAAAAGCCACCTCCTAGATGATCTAGAACATCTAAACCTCTGAGTGCTAAATGGCAGATTCCCTGATGACTCCCCTCCAGTCGATTGATTTTATTCTGCAACAATAAGCTCCGTACTGGATTACACCTTTGCAAGCCTCTCTCTGTTCCCACACATCATGGGGTTCAGAATGGGGGACAAGGGGGATAGTGATCATCGCCCAGAGGAACTTCAGCTAACAGCTAGATCTATCAAGCCAGACTTAACCTTGGGGGCCCATTTTCACCTCCAACTTAAGAAGGATCAAATGTTCAGTAAACAGCACAAATCTACAGGCCGAAGCTGCAGTGCAATTTTTTAAATCTCAAGCACTCAATCTAGAAGACCCAAAGGCCCATGGGGCATAGTTTACTGCAACACTTCTAGAACAACATTCAGCTTCTCTCTCCATAAAAGACTACTCCCAGAAATCATGCCGAAAAAACATAATTTCAAAGGCCAAAGAGCTCAGCTTAAGTTCCTAAAAAAATCTATAAATATGACTTTGCGCAGGCTGATAAGACTTCTGGGAAATGCTAGTGCACATCATTCTTGAAGGACCAATGTACGGCACTTAAAAGGCTGAAATAGAACATCAGTAGAGAGCAAGAGAATGCAAACTGGGCAAAACTCCTACATGACATTAATTGCAATGAAAGGACCCACTTCTGGAAAACCATGAATCGAATTACCCACCCTCATCATGAGGGCATTGATTCAAACATCTCGGAAGCAATCTGGGTAGAATTTTTTACTCCTCACTTCAAAAAGCAAACAGGAGGCGTCAGAGTGCACACTGTTAATAGCTGGCCACCAGAGCAACTAGCTAGAGCATGTGCCACTAAGGTGATGGAGCAGAAGTTGCCAGCCACAGAAGACATACCATCATGCTTAGCTAGCAGCTTCCTGTCACTCCTAATAAAAAAGAAGATCGCTAAAGGGAAGAAAGAAGGGGCTCCGGGACCGAAAAGTATTCCACCTGTACTGTTCAAAGCGAAGACGGAGGACTGGGCTGACATCCTGCAACCTCTCTTTCTGGAACTCAGGCTGCTAAACAGAATACCAGAATCTTGGAAGGGCTCGAAAATTGTGCCAATTTACAAAAAAGGAGACAAGGCCGAGCCTAATAACTACCGCCTAGTTGCCCTGATAGATAATGAAGCCAAATACTTTGTGGGCATCATACTAGAGGAGCTCACATCTTGGGCAGAGGTAAACCAGATAATACCGCTGAACCACACTGGCTTCTGCAAAATGTCCGCACATCAACAAATATTCTTACAATCTCTGTACTAATTATTGCAGACAAAACCTCTAACCTACCCTTACAGTTATGTTACATCGACTTTAGTGCTGCTTTCGACAATGTAGAGAGGGGCAGACTGTGGGAGAAACTGGGGTTATGAGGCATCCCACAGCATATTTTAAACATTCTGTTGTTTGTCCATACAGATACCAGGGTGCAGGTGAAACTCAAAGGCGGTACCCACCTCTTCTCAGCAGTCCCCGAAACAAAAGGTCTGAAACGGTTGTGTGCTCGCACCAAAACTGTTCAATTTATTCATGGCCGACCTCCCAAAGGCGCTCGATGCCTGTAACTTCCACTCACCCAAGCTAGGTGGAAAAACATTGTCCAATCTGATGTATGCAGACGACGTAGTTCTGCTTAGTCACAGTTACGTTGGTCTTCAACATCTACTAACGGAAATGCAGAACTACGATATAGAAAATAACTTACAAATTATTCTGAGTAAGACTCGGACAATGGCAATAAACAACAACAAAAAACAGCAGAGGAACTGGTTTCTGGGTGGCACTAAACTGGAAGCAGCTCACGAGTACAAGTACCTAGGAGTTATAATCGACAAGAAAGGGTAATTTAAGCAACAGATAGAGGAAATAAGAAGGAAAGGATTGTTTATATTTTTATCGATAAAAAATCTTGCAAACAAATTGATGGGGCCGACATTAAGCCCGCTTCTGAAGGTAGTCCAAGCTAAACTACTCCCCTCGATTACCTATGGCAGTGAGGCAATGCGGGGAAGAGATGCCAAGGTTCTGAAAAACACACTCGTCAAAGCATATAGAACCATGTTCTGCCTCCCTGGAGTTCAGTCTTACACAACAAGTCTTAGCCAGGCACAGATCGTATATCATCTGCTGACATAAGATCAAAAGCGCCACTACAAACATGTTAAACTATCTGCTATGGCACGACTTCCAGCATAGGGAGTCCTCCCAAGCTAGAAGCTAGCTACCTGCAGCTTGGCCTGGAATCTACCAGACTCAAGGTACTATTGGACACACAACTCAGCTATCTAACCTTTAGAAAACGAGTCTGGAAATGCATAAAAAAAAATTCCTTGGTGGAGGACAAGGCAAGCTTCTCAAACACATCTCATGCTTGGATGACCCTGAACTCCTACAAATCACTTGCCCCACAAGCATTCTTTAATCAGGGATATCCCAAATCCATAGAAATGAACTTCTTAAGGTATAGACTGGGGAACTTTCCGTGCGCCCAGCATCTTCCACCATGGCTGAGGGCAATAGCACAAGACACATGCAGGCTGTGCAACACGAAAGGAAATATGTTACATCTAATCTGTTCATGCAAGGAACTGCATCAAGAACGGCTACAGTTCCTAAAAGCACCACTTAAGCAGAAAGGCACCTGTACCAGGAGGCAAGCAGTGCTGGCCTGCCTAGATCCAGAGAACACACAATTAAACTGCAGACTGGTAAAATTCCTTATGGCGGTCAAACAAAAAATGCCCAAAATGCAAAAAAATTGAATACATCAAATAATGGGATGAAGGTCTAACGTTGAATGATGTCCTGCAGACGAGAAGAGGTCTTTCCTTAGACCACACCAAGGACGGACCACCAGCATTTTAGTAAATAAGCTCTCACTAAGTACAGATAACTGAACGACATGCACAATATGATACTTTTCCATGGGCAAGTCCGGATGGAGCAAAAAAAGCTGTGACTGTCCTCCATTTCACCCAGCGAACTAATGACATTCACTAACGCCACTATTGTTAGCTCTGATTTTAAACTGTACATTATTTCTGATCTAGGGTTTTAACTGTTTTTAATGGAAGATATTTTTCTATACATAGTGCTCAAAAAGGTGGTAATGGTTGATGAAATTATGTTGAACATTAGTCTATAGTTCTTATCTTATAGAGTCAATATTGCAATGGTTTTTGTTAACTATGCAAAAATAAAGTAATTTTGATTCTAATTCCTGTCGTCCATTTTGTAGCATGAAAGGCAATGCAACCAATCCTGGAGCTGCTCTCATGCTGTCTTCAGCATGAGAGCAGCTACAGGATTGTTTGGAGCATGCTAACCCAGTGCTTATTTTGAGGCTGGGGGCCAGTGCCAGCAATCCCCCCGCTGTTACAAAGCCCTGGGATTGCTGGTTCTGCAGTGCGCATGTCAGGCTGGCCTTAATAAAACAGCACCAATCTGACATATGCACTGCAGGGGCAGCTGTCATCCTGTATTCGCAGGATCCAGTCCTGCCCCTGCCCTCACACAGTGGTGTTAAAGTAAATTTGCAATAACATGCCATTTTACTTATTTGTCTTTACCTGCTGCGCTCGCATCGGGAGGGGGGGGCGACGTCCCCACATCCCTTAGGAGGAGCTGCTCTCGCAGATAATAATAGTAGGATGTTTCTAAATATATTTGGGGGGTAATGGGTCAGCTGGTCTGCCAGCCACACTCATAGTCTTGAATAGTTCATTTATTTACATTTATGGATAGCAGGCGAAAGGAACAGAAATGTAGTTGTAAAGTAATGAAAATGAGATAAGTCGACATCGATAAGAGGATATAGGATCAATGATAGTGAATTGCAGAGTTCCTACGATAAAATCGAAACCATGGAATTTAGAGATGATTTTAAATAGTTCTTTCGTTGGATATGATGCTTCCAACATGTGTTGTAACTAGTGAGAGCTTTTAACTGTTTTAATAGTTGCTCAGAAGATTCTTTATTCTCACGTCACCTATATTTTTGAATTCTGGTGAGATTTTTTCTCCACCACCTTTCTTGAATTTTAAATACGTTTTCTGTAGCTTTACTTCTGTATTGAGCAAGTCGCAATTAAGGAATATCTCCCCATTCATTCCTATGGGCCTAGAGGCCCATAGGATTAAATGGGAAGACACTCGCAATTTGCTAATCGCAAATAGCGATTCGCAAAATGAAATTGCGATTTCAAGGGTGCACAGGTGTCCAAAGGACACCCTGTAGCACCCCTGAAATGTGATTTTACACTGATGTTGTGCACACACATGTGCAAAGGACATGTGTGTGTGTAACATACAACTTAGAAAAATGCATTTAAATGCATTTTTCTAAGTTTTCGCTATTTACCACGAGGTTTGACTTCGTGGTAAATAGCGGTCCTAAATTGCGAATTCGGAATTTTTAAATGTTTCATGAATAGCATTTAAGGAATCTCTAATAGAGATTCCTTAAATGCTAATCCTCGCAAATTTGCGAATTCTTTATTAGCGATTTTTGCATTTAGGATGAGGAATCCCAAATGCAAAAATTGCACTCGCAAAGGGCCAGATTCTCAGAATCTGGCCCTTTTGCGAGCGCATTTCGCTTGATGAATCTGGCTGTATGTCTGTCAGGGTGAGTGGGTTCAATGACTGGTTTTTAGAAGTTGAGTGCCACAAGGCTTGTTAAGAGTAATATCACATGGGCAGTTCAGGCTAATTAAGATAGATGTTGGAATCTCCCAAGATGCGTAAATCTATTTGGTTCTCAATTGCGATACTTTTGGAGGAACTCGGAAGAGCTTCTGATAAAGCTGTACTGTGTGGTGTTTCTTTGTTGATGAGTAGGAAGAGGGCGCGGACACAGAGTCTGGCGAGGCTTTCCGAGTTTTATTGGTGTCTGGTCGTCCAGGTTTTAGTCTATCAGAGGTGTGGACGACCCAGTCTGGCAGCCACAATGCCGCTGACATTAGGAAGTACCTAGCAGGAAAGTGCACCCCAGAAGGATCCCACAAAGACAAAATACCTCCAAGAGGATGGTGAGCCTCCCAGAAGATATTCTCAAGGTTACAGTAGATAGATGAGACTGGATGGCTGAAGGACAGAGGAGGACTTGGTAATAGAACAGGAAATTAGGTGGACAGACAGAGAAAGGAGCTAAACCTGCTGCGGGAACCAGGACCAGGAGCAAGGAAACAGGATGATAATACTTGAAGCGTTGCAATGCAACGAGTGTCTGTAATATATCCCATGAATAGATCCAGAAGAGGAAGTAGAATCAAGAAAACCCTCCATTATGCTTTGGGAGAACATAGTAACAAAGATAGTGTTGGCCATTTTGGATTGGGATATACATTATCTTGCCAGAATCCTCACAGGGGAAGTCCGGGAAGGAGAAGGCTCAGCAACATAGCTCCACGAGGGCTGCCATCTCCTCCACTGCCCAGTGCACCACACAAGAGGTAAGCTCAGAAGCACTGGCCCAAAGGCGCTACCTTCATCACTTCCCGCTTGTCTGAGGCTGGTGGGTGGGGCAAAAGCAGCACAAAAGAAGGAAGCAGAGAAAGTTGTGATAGGTGAGCAGTGCACATGTAATACTCTGTAATCTTTGAAGATGGCAGTTGATAGCATGTTTCAACTATATCGCAGATAGCTAACCACCGCATTTCTTGTTTGGTCAAATTCTGAACAAGATAAATTGGTCTTTAGGGTGTGGTGTTATTTAATGTTTCATGGACCAAAATTAATGCAAGGTGGTGGGTGTCACCACAAGTTCGGATTGCCCCTGATGGTTCTTGTTGGATCAGTCACAGAGATTGTGATGAAGAGACTGCAGAGGTTCCAGTTTCTGAGGTTTTGAATTGCCATGAGTCAGGTGGCCTCTCTGTTCATTGGACAAAAAGAGAGAGTTTTCCCTCAACAAACCCAGAAAGGACTGGGAAATTTTATAGCAAGAAAAAAGGGGGTTCCTTTCTGTGGTTCTTCGATATGAATGTAGTGTACTTTGTAGAGTAAGACACCAGAACTTTTCTGTCCTCAAATATATACTATATGTCCCACAATTTATGTCAAGAAAACTAAGTTGTCATTAAAATCATGTTTATTAAAAGAAACAAACTTACTCAAATAGCATTGGATAAACACAAATAATGCACATGAAAAATTACACAGATCATAGTTATTCACATTACAATATGTTTCATCACAATTACATATAAAATAGTTAAAAGTAGCCTAAAATGTCGTCGCGTTTCGGTGTTTTAGTTCGATGGCACACCTTCCTCAGGACTACATTAAAATTCTTGAATCTAAAAAGTATATGGACAATAGATTAGTATACATTCATTGAGGGATTTAAGTTACATTACAGAAAAGATTTTTTTAGAGTTCTAATGGTGTCTATCATACAAGTAACAAATTTCTTACATCTTTCGCGGTTTTCAATTCGCGGTACCAGTCTTAATCCTGGGAATAGAGTAGCCTTATCCACTAGTATGAGTCTTTATACTCCCTTGATCAACCTGTGTATAGAGTGATAGAGTGGTAAACGTTCTATGAATATTTTCCATGCGAACAACCAACTGCTATTAATCTACTCGCAGGACATTGAAATTTCATGCTTACTTTGTATTTATGATCGTGGCGTTGTAGGTCGTTCTGCATATAAATCAGAAGACTGCGATTATTGCCAGCTCAGTAGGTTTTAGGGCGTCTTTCGACTACTCAGTTTCAGTTGAGCGTTGTTAGAGCGGAGTGCTTCTTATTTGAATTGAAGCCAGTTCGTTTTTCTGGATAAACAGTAAATATAGTGAACAGGTATTAGGCGTTACCCTGTTTGTTTAAGCGATTTTAGCTACTTAGTGTTAGCAATGAGGAAGAGCCCCCATACATGGATTCTTAATTGTAAGCACACTATGACTTATTGATGATAGTCACTACAAGGACAGATCAATAAAACTGACGTGTGCCAGAGGTATAGTCAGAGTGGGATACTTCTTATTAAAAGTTGGACAACAGTGCTTTTCTCCAAATAAACAGTAGATATGGTCTGCTGGTTTTGAACATAACACTGTTTTAAGGAAGTTTTAACTGCTAAAAATTTGCATCGAAAATGAACCCCAGATATGGATTCTTAGTTAGAAACACAACATGACGTTTTAAGTGGTAGTCAGTTAACAGTTAAATGAATGGAACTGACATGAGCACATAGTATATTGCATAAGGCTGAGTGGTAGTCAGTTAACAGTTAAATTAATGGAACTGACATGAGCACATAGTATATTGCATAGTGGCTGAGTTACTATAATGCACCCATTTGAAGCGCTGTGCGCATGGTCTGGGGGCCGTAATATCGAGACCCATATTCGGCATAACATAATCGGTCTGAGTGTCGCGTTGTGGACCGGCGTCTGCTAGTTGTCTAAGACGCGCGCCGGTCCAATCGCCCCATATGACTTACCTCCGCGGTCGGAGCAGCGTGCCGCCTGCCTGGTCACCCGATCTCCAGTGTCAGATCAGGGGCCAGAGCAGCGCGGATCATTTTATATGCTGGGAGGGTGTTACATTATTGAACAATACCCAACACCTGGGTCGTAATTCTCCGAGCTTACACGTTAAATGGCCGCCATTTTGGTAGTTTTTACCGTACCTGCGCATGTTCATTGCTCTGATGATGGCGCTGGTCAGTATAGCAGAACATCTTCAGAAGCTCAGGTTTTCCCTGATGGCTCTTTTCCGAGAGGGTGGTGAAGTCTAGTATTGGGAACTGGGGGGTCCCAGCTTCTGAAGTCTTGGATTGACAGGGACCTGTTTCATGTCTGACAATTCCTCAGGCACTTGCTCTGGGTGGTGGGGCAGGTGTTACTGGAGTAGTACATTTTGCTGCTCTGTTGTTTGCTCCTCTGGCAGAGTAAGTAGAGATGGATAGTTGATCACTCTTGTATTAGCCCTTGTGACTGCTCAGTAAGGCTTGGACATGGAGGATGGGGAAGATGGGGCAAGCGAGGGATATGTGAAATCCTGATGGATAGAAAGCATATGGTGTGTTATAAATCCACATGTTAAAAATGCATCTTGTTTTGGAATAGATAAACCAATCTTCATCTACCAATGTGCTTCAAATTTTATGAACATCAATAATGGCCTTAATCCTTACTAGGTGCTATTATGCTTCTGCGTTGGAGTCCTATTTTGACTAACTTTGATTTGCTTGGGATACTCACCTTTGGTGCCAAATAAGATACTTTAGTGTCAGACCTATTCCACTGAAACTAAAGATGGTTCATCCACACCTATGTGCTTCTATGTTGCAAATGTACACCAGGGCATATGCTGTTTGCACCCAGATGTGGAGGACCACGAAGTATCTAACCATGAGTGTAGATGGTAGTGCAATCTTTCATAGGGCAAACACAAGCAGATCATTGAATTCAGTCATGAATATAGTTATTCATACACCAGGCAGGTTAACTATTCTTTGTAAATATAATCTCTTCATTCATATAAACAGAAAAGGTACCACAAAGACATCAGCATTTTATGTTTACACTCTACGCAAAGAATAAATAAGGCACATGCAGTAGATATCTAGGGTTTCCTCATTAACAAGGCAGTAACAGCATGGTAACCAACAGAGGAGGTTCACTCACACACAGAACAGTATCAGCACTAAGATAAGCATTGAAGCCTACATGCACTAGTACATGCGCAAGTACATGCACACACACAGAATGTGTGCAGCACAGACAACAGGAGTGCGAGATTTGTGGCACACAGAACAGTAGCAGCACATACATTAGAAGTGCAAACTCCTACTTCATAGAGAATAAATACTGCTGAAGCTGCAGTGGTCATGCACATTTACCACAAACCCTGGGAAAATGCACAACAAACACAGCAGCACTGCACGCGTTCCTCGTGGATCAAGAAAAGGTGTTGCATGAACTGCAGTAGGGACAACCTCTGTTGTTCTTCCATCCAAACTCTTAAAGATCCAGCAGAAAGTTATGGGCATGCCCTTTTCGCAATTTACTCCTGCATAAGAATGAAGCTCCGGGTCCTTGCATTGTACTGAAGCCCAGTACAGTACTATTGGGACATGTGCCATTACCTCACAAATCCAAGCATACCAGTCCTCGTGAATCCAGTAACAGCTCCCATTGAAAATACATCAGTCCTACTGAGATATTCTGACATTATAAATACTCCATACATGCATAGAGGTACTAGCACACTCTCATTTCAATGCAGTAAGTCAATTATGCTGTGGCTCCAATCATGTATCACAGACAGGTAAGGAAATACACCTTTGGAGTGATGGTGACTTTTGACTGCAATTTGTCATCTTCTCTATTATTAAAGAGTTAGTCTTACTGAAGTCACTTTAGATTACCCATCAAATGATATTGACTCTAAAGGAGAACAAATGTATTGCTGTTGCCAGTGACTCTTATTAGGAGGAGCTAAGAGCACAAGAGTAACAACATGAACTGGTTGTGGTTATCCGAAGGGAGGCATTATCTGAGCAAATGCAGTCGCGGAGGGTGAAAAATTGGAGGATGTAATGGCCGACACTTCTCTGACGACTTGTCTTGACAGAGCCCAAATATATTTAGGGAGTGTGTGATCGGCCTCTGCCTTGGACGCACACTATGATCATGTCAGACTGCAACCTGTTATTATAAGTCTTGATTCTCTTGTAGGAACTTGTTCAACTGTGGGTCGATGTCGGCTAGAATGTGAGCAATGGTGGACTGTTGTTGTCACTGATGGTAAGTGCTATTCTTGGGCTTTCCTTTCTGTCTTTCTTCACCAATAACCTTGTTCTCATACTTGCAGGAGCTCATGGAGCTCACGATCCCTGCTCTGATCACTGCTGGACCTCAAGCTAACAACACAGAGAGACTGTGGCATCCAGCAGCATGACGAAAGGCCATGAAGAAGACGAGCTGGTTCCGAAGCACTACTGCCAACTGCAGGTAGAAAAATCCACCACTACCTGTTGGAATGTCCCTTGTGTATCGCTAGAAGTGGTGAATCATGGTCAACTTCGACACTAGGGATACAGTTGTGCAAATATTCTGATGGCATCACAGAGTGAACTGTTAAGGTTCTTTACTGCTTCAAAAATGCTGTTGATGATTATGTAACTAACGTTAAGTTTTATTCACAATATATGTCTATGGAAGTTTCTATCATATGAATGGCTGGTTGGTTCTCCATTGTCAACAGAAGTGTTAGAAGATTGGACCAGTGTACTGCAAAGCCAGCATCCAGGCCTATTAGAGATTTTTTGGATCCTTATTTAAAAAAATTAATGGGAGGAACACTGAGTGCGGGTCGAAGGGGGGAGGTGAGGGGGCAAAGAACTGCAGCAAATGCATCTAGTGGTGAGCCATATTAACTTTCTCCGCATCGTTAATCAATAAATTGCTATACAATTCTACTTATAGATGCAAAGAAGCACAGTGCACTGAAAAACATTCTTACACTTTGTGACAACTTTGACTGCAAAAGTATCTGTAAGTGAAGCTCCATGGGGCACGATAATTGATGTGTGAAAGGTTGGTCATAGCATATCTCGTAAACGACGATTACTACCAGAAGACTATGAAATCGCTTACTGAACACTAAACTCTTTGGAGGCTTAAAAGATAGTCTTACAGACTTCATGTAAGAGTCCCCAAAGCAAATTAATATGACCTTCTAGGAGTAAAATAATATATCCTTAGAGGCTCCTGTAGCGGGCTCTACCGGCCATTAAAGGCCTGCTCCAGCATTAGAGGCACAAGGCGAGAGCCTTTACCAAGGGACGGGACCTTTAATGGTCGGAAGAGCCCACTACAGAGGGATCTAAGGTTATTAAAATATTCACCTCCTAGAGGGCAGAATGATTTAATTTGTAAAACAAAGGCCTCACGGAGCCCGAGGGGATTTAAATTCCCTCGGGCTCTCTGAGGCCTTTTGTTCACAGCAACAGCTGTAAATAAAGATTAGATGTTGGAGTTCCAGTCTTCTACCAGCCATTAGAAGCCATGAGCACTTCATTGTTTTAAATGGAGCTCCCAACATTTCAATGTTCTTATAGGAAGTGATGGCAACCTGTAAGGAACCCCTGAGTGACCAGTTCAATTAAACTCGTGTCCTATAGTAGAATAACAGGGAAATGGGTTTTGTTTTCCACTGGAAATTGAATAAAACGTATCCTTACGGGTCCACACCCATATACAGAAGTTACATTCTTAAGGTGTGGAGATTGAAGATTAATACTAAATTAAACTACAGAAAAGAAATGTAGGCTTAATAGGCATGATGATTTAGTCTGATGGTGATTTTGAGATCATTGAAAGACCTAATGGGCAAATTCCTCGCCTAAAGATCACCTCAGCGACCTGTTCTACCCACCATTACGTCATTATCCATGGCTTTTCCGGATGATACCTTCCTGGCAGTTCAGGGTATCGCACCCGAGAGTTGAGACTGCGTGTTGTCTGTATAATGTATCTACCAGTTTTTATCCCAAATGTATCCGGGACTTGAAACCGCTTGTTTTCCTTGTATAATGTATCTACCTGTTTTTATCCCAATGGTATCCTCCCCTCCTAAGTCTTCTGTATACCACCTGTCAATCCTGTAAAGCGCTCTGATACCCTCACGGGTCTGGTTCGTGCTCTATAAAACTTTAAAATAAATAAATAAACATGTTAGACCTTCACGCCCAGCTCAGAATTAAAGTTTCCCATGAGTGGTGCAAGGACCTAACCTCTTAAAAGGTTTCACAACATTTCACTGATGTTTCTGGTTAACCCTAAAACTGCCCTGGGATAAAAGACCCCTTTTTTATGTCAGCAATGATTAGCTGTGCCATTTTTTCCATACATCCAGACTTTGCATCCATCAGTAAGCAGGTAACTATGCATATACATGCGATACGCATCGGGAAGGTACGCGCCCCAGAACAAAGAACTGCACTCAACGGGATTTCTGCATGATGATGTACAGCAATTGGGGTTTTAAATTCACGAAAAGCATACGACGGCATAATTAGGCTCCTAGGATATTCCCAACTCCCGCGCCACACCTGATGAAAAGACCTGGCTCTGTGAGTCACAGCGCTCTCTTTCTGAGCCCTGATCATATAACTGTGTGAACAGCAAGACGACTCTATGGCATTATTCATGTGTTTAAAGGGTTGGTTTTACAAAACCACATAATAGCAGCTTAGGCATCCCTTTCTCCTCTGCTCAATCATTTCCCCTTCCTGGAGTCCCACTTTTTGACTCCTGTTTCTGCGGTATAGATTTCTTTGCTTGTGTGTGCTTTTAATTACTGTTTATCACAGCCTGCGGAGGCTGGAGTTATTACCGCTATAATGGCCTGGAAAACCACATTCTAAAAAACTTTTTTTTGCCTACAGTTGCAGTGGCAGTCGGTAAACTGCTGCTGTGAAAAATACTTTGCTGCTCACCTCCTCCCCGAGTTTAAATTGGGCAAATCCCAGTGGGTAGGAGGAAGGTGTGGGATGGAGGTGTGAGATGACTTGTGAAAAAAAAAAAACATGAAATCCTATCATCAGTAAAATTGCAGAGCCCGGGCAACTATTGTGTCTGCCATGAAGTGCTCTCACATTCATCACAACAATTAATTGAATTCTGATATTTGTAATGCATGTCGTGTATTATCTGTAGATCAAGGAATTATGGAGCTCTGTGACAAGTGATTGAATGCAGAGCTCTGTGGAAAAAAAGGGACTGCTGGCAGGTGACAGGCAGCTCCTGCCCTGCTGTCTAGCTGCCTGCAGTCATATGCAAGAGAAACTCGGCTTCCCCTTTTCCTGCCACGTGGCTGTTCTGTAGATAAGTATAGATTTAGTATTCAATTTACCTTGAAAATATAGGTATTGTCAAGTTACCTAAATGTGGAGTTAAAGATATTAAATCTATTCTTACTAATAACTACTTGCCTGGATGGTATAGATATTGTCGATAATCTGGATTTGATATTTTATGAAAAAATGGCCCTATAATGGCACATGATCAATCAAACAACATTTTTAAAGCGCACACTGTCACTCCTAGAGGTATCTGGGCGCTGTGTCTCCGTCGAAGAGCCGGGTCTTGAGTCTCTTTCTGACGTCTGCCAGCAAGGGGGCAGTCCAGAGCTGAAGGGGAACAGAGCAGGTTCTAGGATTGCTTAGGCCCTGGGCAGAAGGGAAATGTGCAAGGCCCCTCTAATTTGCATAGACTTGACCCATTCAGGGCTATCTGCATCTCAATAGATGCCCCTGCTCCTGAAGCTGCAGCCCCTCCCTCTCAGTTACCTACAAGCACCTCTTAACAGCTCATAAAGGGGTGAAGGTGTGAGGGTTGCAGGAAAAAACTGAGGAATGTGCCATCTTGCAACTGGGACCGCCCCCCACCCCCGGGTTTGCCTTGCTACACCATAACAGTGAGGCCATGGGAGAGGGCCCCCTAAGGTGGTGCACATGCAAGGTGGCACCTTTTATGCAGTGCCCCAACTGTGTCGGATTGGTGCGAGGCCCCAAGTTGGAGAGCTCACTGCGGAGCCCTGGGCAGCGGCCCTCACTACACATGCCCAGTGCCGGCCATAAAGGGTACGGTCGTTACAGGTCTTGCAGCAATGCAATAGTGTATTGCTTTATTTTTAGGGAATATTTGTTTCGTTGTGTCGTCCCTTGAGGGAAGTGACATCACAAGACCCCTTACTGCAGTAAGGGGTCTTGTGATATCCCTTCCCTCAAGGGACGACAATAGGACTATTAGGAAGTGAGATGACAGTAGAAGCATCATATGCCCTTTGCATCCAACAATGCAGCTGTGCAGGTGAATCATTGTGGTGTTGCTTATCAGGTCACATCGCCATGTCTAATTAAATGAAAAATAATGTGTGTGAACCATAAACAGCGAGGTGGGAATGCATGGAAGAAAATAAAAGGTGTGTTCATTTTAAGAAAAATAGACTTTGCGGAAAACTTGAGGCAACATCATGTTAATAAACTGTGCAGGCCCGATTCACAAAGGACCTCCGCACTCGTAGCAGAGGCCCCACCGACATTGCAGGGGGCCCACACTTGTGGTATGACCTTATGGCCGGACCTTCGAACTGCAGTTTCTCATTGCATAGACACTGAAACGGCCCTGTAACAAAAACAGCCCCGCCCTAGCGGCCCACCGGGGAAACGCCCGGTGCCCTCTACGGCCAGTCCGGCCCTGCTCTTCAGAAAAGAACCAGATGAGGTATCATGTTTCCATCAGATTATGTGCGAAACACTGCACTCTCATATGGAATGCATGGAGTGAGTTAATCCCACCACTGTAGTGGAAAGACCTGGACAGGGATGGCGCTATTGACTATTTACTGGGAGAAATCCAAGGGTAGACAATTCTTGGAGATCAAAATAACAAAACTCAATGCTTAATCAGGCAAAGCTAATTATTCCACTATGAACAGGAAGAAATAGTAGCTAGATAATCAATACTAGAACATCCACTGGGCACCTCTGTGCCCTCAGACCACCTTTTGGATACCCATCGCAGGAGCACTCTCACACCTGCCAATGGCCATTTGTGCTCACAGGTTGGGGGCCTTTTGGTGAGATATGGAGTGTGGTCCAAGGCAATGGCCCAGATGTTGCAACTGAGGTGCACCTTAGGTGGCAAAGTTTGTAGTGGCAAGATGAAGCTGGTTGAGAAACAGAGGTGACCAGTAGAGTCCCCGCCTTTGCAAACGCGTCTGGTGACTCTGCAAACAGGTCTCTGAGCAAATTACCTCATTGGACCATACCGGGCAACACAGAGGTCTCAGAACAGCCTTACATTAGGGAGTATGGCCGTCCTCAAACTCCAAAGGTGATGTGGTGTCTATGGGTCACAACACTGTATGCCACGCCAAAAGACCTCCATTCCAGGGTTTTGCAAAGTTATGAAGCTGCATGACTCCAACTTAGAGTAACCTTTTTTAAGTTCACATGCTTTGCCAAGCACAAAGATCTACATGTTTTAAAAGGCCATTTTTTGATTGTGTTAAATTTTCCCCCACTCACAAAGCCCACAGAAGCAGCTGGTGGACTGACACTTCTCAGGACCTATCCTCCAAGCCCTGCAAGACTCCCCAGACTACTTACCTGATAATGTCTGAGGGGGAAGTCAGCCACGATTTGCTACAGCCTGATGTCCTGCTCTTCTGCGGGAAATGATCGCCACTAGTCACAATGGCGTAGCTAGGCCTTAGGCCACTGGGGCCGGCCCCTGCATTTGCCGCCCGAGGCCGCTGAATCTAAGAGCGAGGGGGGGTGCTGGTGATTCCTGCGCCTGCAGCCCTGCGACAGCCACAGGTAAGAGCGGAGGTTGGGAGGCGACAGCCGCCGCCCCATAATTCATGCTGCCTGGTCTGCGGCTCACAAAGCATATGGATTAAGACAAAAGGTAATAGAGTTGGGATTTTTCTCTTCCTAACAAGACACTTGCCTTCTGCCAAAAAGCACATTTTGGTTTTATTGGCATTTAACTTGATTCACTCTTTATTCATCAACAGGCTGATCACTTTCCTGGCCAGAGCACTTCATTTCAATGCTACATTATCTATGTGCCATAACTATGAGTATGAACTGTGACAGGATGTAGTAAAGAAGAAGACCTACCTGTGGGTTTCTAGCATACAGATTCATAACATGCAAAAACTCTAAATGATGGGCCCCCTGCAGAATGTCATGAGGGGCCATGAGTTTCCCACATCTCACAGATATTCATGGGCCTTAAGTTGAATGGGGCCCACCTTGAAGGGTTAGGGGCCCTTGGAGGGTTGGGGTCCGCCTGCAGCACAGGGGCTGCAGAGGCCTGTGTTATGCCGCTGGGAGTCCTGGAGCAACATGAAAGAACAAAACATAAATGGCTCTTGTTCGTTTTTGCACATTTTAGCACAATATGCATCCTCAAATCCAAAATAGATACATTTCACTCTGAAAAATAGTGCAAATTGCCAGATTTGCATTTTGCGTAATTTCACAGACATTTTGCATAACCACACAAAAAAACCATTACGGGCATTTCGCAGACCCTTAGTATGAACCAGTGCTTAATTTGAGCAGGTGGTTTTTGGTGCTCAGCACCGGCACTTAATTGGTTTCCGGTGCTGGATACTGGAACTTAATTGTCAGCACAGCACCTAGTACAGTGTGCCACAAGGTGGCGCTGTTCATCTAAGATGAGCCGAATGGTTGTTTATGAATACAATATACATTAAAAATTACTGATATCTGCCTCCCCAGCCAATCCACTAGCTTTGGGGACCTGGAATAATCTGAACTGTTGGCAATTGCAGCCGAGAAAGATGGCTAGTAGCTGTTTTGGTAGCGATGACGGACGATGGGTGGTGCAAGCTGCCGTGGCCTCCTGGTCAGGGCCCTGGCACTTATTATTTTACAAATTAAGCACTGGTATGTATGAACGGTACCAAATAATTATGATTCTCACCATCAAAAGCGGTGCTGGGGAAGGAAAAAGAAGAGGGAACGAAGATGGAATGAAACAGAAGTGGGTATAAGATTGAGAATTTTTTTTATTTTTTTGCAAATCAGTTTCTGTGCCACATCTATATAGTTTTACGCTTACACCTCGCCCTCTGTCCAATCTATTTTATTCTTGTGCACACAGCATGATCCCTAAATGTACAACAAAAAGAGGCACCAGCAGAAATCACTTCACAAACACGAAGCTGCGTTCACCAGCCTTTTGTTGTTCAAAAGAAGAATACCCTTTGTCCGATATATTTACTGAAAAAATAGATTTTCCTTTCTGAGGCTTTCGCGGAGCCTCTTCCAGAGCTCTCAGAATATTACCTTACTTTTTTCTTTTATTTGTTTTATTGATTCATATTGATTTAGCTTCCCGAGAAACAACTCATTTTTGACAAAAGTACTGCAAATCAAGTAGATAATGTTCCTGTAAAGACTGGGTCAGAAAAACAGTTTTATCTGCACAGCTAAAGCCGTCCTTCACAAGGCTCTGAAATGCCCCCTCTTTATTTCTGCTGCTCTGACAGCTTCTGTGTTTTTTTTCTTTTCTTTTTTTCTTTATTTTTATTTCTGTGCGGTTTTAGATTGAAAGCGGAATCATGTGACGGAGAAACATTGTGTTGGTCCCAAAACTGTCTTAATAAATTATGTTTTCAAATTCCTTATCAATGCAATACAGTAAATAAGCAAGCATTGGCAAAGTCAACAGGTTTGGCTTGCATTTTGAGTCCTGAAAAAGAATGCTTTTTGTGTACGATGTATCTGGGAAATAAATGATTTAGGGGCACATGCATCATTGTAGGAATTTGCATTTCCTAAATAGCGAAAATTAAGGAATCGCTATTTAGGAATTGCAAAATCCTATGCATCAAGAAATCCTAAATTTTTTTAGGATTTCTTAAATTTCGGAATTTGCGATTCCTTAATTGCGAATCGCAATTAAGGAATGGCATTACATTGATTCCTATGGGCCTAGAGGCCCATAGGAATCAATGCCGTTTTGCATTTCTTTTTTTAGGAAATCGCAATTTGTTGATGCATTGCAAGGGTGTAGAGGGGGGTCCAAAGGACCACCCCCTGCACCCCTGAAATGTATTTTAAAGTGCATGTTTCACACACACATGTCCTAAGGACATGTGTGTCTGTAACATGACACTTTTCAAAATGCATTTTTGTGCTTTTTGAAACAATTTCGCAAATTAACACGAGGGTCAACCTCGTGTTAATTTGCACTTCCTATTTCAAAATTCGCATTTTTAAAAAAAATGATGCATTGCATTTAAGGAATCGCACAAATGCGATTCCTTAAATGCATTCGCATTTTTAGGAAATGCATAAAAAACGAATTTTGAAAAAATGTTTCATGCATCCCAAAAACGTATTTAGGAAGTGCAAACGGCCGATTCGCACCGTTTGCACTTCCTAAATAGGTTGATGCATGTGCCCCAAAATGTGTGTTGGTTCAGAGTACTTTTGAGGTGTAAAATACTTCCTTGTGCATTGCAATGCAAGTTCTTCATATGGTGAATGATTCATCAAACAAAAGTATAGTAGAAGAACTGATGACATTAAGTCACCAGAGAGCTCTACTGCTTAGCCGGACCTAAAAATGTTTATTGTAGAACAGGAAACATTTTAAACATTGCAATTCGACACTATATTTTCATAAAGGTCCACTAAAATGTCTGACAATGCCACGGACTGGATTTCCCCTGACCACGAAGGAAATAGTTGCAGTACAGCAACTGATTATAGACATGGACACAGTTGGAAAACTGAGCGACTGGGCAGCAGGCGATGCCAGGTGACTGCACAGAATTGTCATGCTATGCCTTTGCTCGAACAGGGGCAAATATAACCCTTCAGGAAGGGTGTGCCTGCCTTGGGATGTAAAAACACAGCTTAGCCACTGATCATCATCAAATATGTTTATTTCGGTTTACAAATCCATAAAACATATACAGAAACATCATCATTAATTCAGTATTACAACAGTCCCATAAGAGAATAAATACATTAACATGCAGCTCTGTTCTGTGTCCTTTGTAATTTCATAATCTGTTAGTTGAGTAGGCCTAATAAAATTATTGCTTTAGGGCCATATGTATCAAGCCTTTTTCCCATTTGCAAATGGGCAGATTCTCAGAATCGGCCCGTTTGCGAATTGGAAAAAGCCTTTTGGGATGTATTATCCCAAAAGGCCATTGCAAAATAGAGAATTGCAAAATTTGTGATTCTCTATTTTCGAATACAATTAAGGAATTGCAAATTGCGACTCCTTAAATGCAATTGTGGAAGCATCAGAAATTTGCTATTTCGCCTTAAGGAATTGCAAATTAAGTGCTGGTAAGATGAGATTTTCTTTAAAAAGCACTTTTTGGATTTTTTAAAAGTGCCATATGTCGCACATACATGCCCTTAAAGCATGTATGTGCACTAAATGTGCACACATGCATATTTCAGGGTTGCAACAGGGTGTCCTTTTGGCACCATTGCAAACCTGAAATTGCATTCTCAATTTGTGATTCTCTAATTGGTAATCGTAAATTGAGAATGTCTTCCTATTGATTCCTACAGGCCTCCTAGGCCATAGGAATGAATGGGAAGTTATCCCTTATTTGCGAATCTCAATTTGCGATTCGCAAATAAGGAATATGTAGGATTCACAAATTTTTTTGCAAATCCTACATACATTGCATTTTGCGATTCTCTAATTGCGATTTGCTAAAAATCGCAATTTGAGAATTGCAAAACTCTTTTTTGATACATATGGCCCTTAGTCCCATCACACACATATTTAAGGTCATTGTTAGGATTATATTTTTGATATTAATATTAGTAGTAGTAGTAGTAGTAATAGTAGCAGTAGTAGCACCAGTAGTAGCAATAGTAAAACTAGGATTCAAGGTTTTGTATAGTGCTGAAAATCAGTGATTGTGGCCCCAGAGCACTTTAGCTGATCGGTTCGGCGATCTATTAAAGGAATAGGCAGTAGACCTCACCTTTAGCAGAGATTGCAGATGGTTTTGGGATCAGGGTCGTGTCCTATGCCGATGACACGCAACTGGTGGCACAGGATACGGCAGCCTCTAATTTCGTGGCATGCATGCAAGATCTTGCATCATGGATGGCTAATAACTGCCTGAAATTGAATGGCAGTAAGACCGAGGTGCTTGTGGTGGGGAGAGTCCAGTCAGTGTGGTCATCGGCATGGTGGCCCCAGAGTCTGGGGCCCATCCCTACGCCCTGCGATCAGGCAAAGAACTTGAGGGTTTGGCTGGACATGAAGCTTTCCTTTGAGTATCATACCAGGCGGGTAGCAGGGGCCTGTTTTGGAGTCCTGAGGGGCCGTCGGAAAACCCTGGATATGCTGTCCACTGCAGCCAGAAAGACCATGGTGCATGCCCTGGTAACATCGCACCTTGATTATAGTAATATTCTGTATCTGGGTGCTACGGTAAATGCACTGGCTGCCGATAAGAAAGAGAGAGTCCTGTTCAAGACACTGTGCGTCTGCCACCGTATCATTTAGGGGATGTGTCCATCCTATTTGTCCGATTTACTCAAGCTCTACTCCCCAACACGCCAACTGAGATCAGTGGGGACGGGTCCCTGCCATTATGAGAGCTAGTATGGGCGGCCGCTCTTTTCGCTTTTTGGCTGCACAACAATGGAACAAGCTCCCTGTGAGCCTCCCTCTGGAGGGCTCAAAAGCCTCGGGATAGTCTTGCCAGGCTAGGTTGGGGGTAGTGCTCAAGGCAGGTTTTGCACCGCAGTGCGGGGACACACTGGCCAAGTGTAACCATGCGCTCTATAAATGTGCTTATTATCATGATTATTATTTAGATAGTATGAGCCAAAAATATAACCATAAATGCTGATAACACCAAAAAGACTCCATTGAGTCTAAGAATTGACCTCAGTGGGTGAAAAGTTGGATCTGACCTGGGTCATGTGATGGTTAGACAGTAGTTGTGGAGATTTCTTCCTTAACATGTTCATCTGGTAGGTCTCGCCTTCACTACTTCAGTACTATATTCATCTGGGTCCTGTATGTGCCCACACTGCTCTTTTTCATCCACATATATACATGCTCATGAGATAAAGAGTTGCCTGTCATTGTCCCCATTCCTTTGTCAAGCCTGAAAAAGACATGTGCCTAAATGACATGCATTTTAAAGCGGAGGTGGTACTGCTGAGTGTCTTGGGACACATGAATTTGATAAATATAAGTGTGTGAGGTCTTTGGAACCATGCATGCCATCTTCTTGAAATTTTATTCTAATGATTCAATTTGAAATTGGTAGTGTGCTAGGATGCTTTGGTTCATTTGAGTGTTTTTATAACATTCCTCATTGGTTCACATAGCTGGACGAGTAGTTTGTCGCAATTCTCTGCATAGCAAACTTGTGAGATGCAGAAAAGATTTAGAAAAGCTGGCCATTCTCATCCAGAGGAATGAGGCTGTGTGCTTAGATATCGGTGAGAAATGCTTCGATGCCTCTGGAAGGTCTAATCCCTCATGACCAGTTGTGGAGTACTTATTTGCTTACAAACGCCTTAAGAAATTGGAAGGTGGCAGACACTTTCACTCTCCACCATAGCCCTGGAGATGTTTAATATGAGCATCTAGTTGGATAGGTCTCTGGTTTAAATGCCATGCCAGCTAGAATAGTCATAATTATTTTGACACTAGATATTATTGAGAGATATTATTGATCCTGCGTGTAACATAGATTTTTATGACATCTTTGAAGTAGTGAAGGCGAATGTTACCAAGCTGAGTGAAAGCCAGGAAAGAGGTGAACTTTTCAGAATTAGTGCATCTTCTAGTTTACAGTGAGCTTAAACAGCTGTCATTCGATTAGATATATTTTTGATATTTTAATTTTTTTTATAAGATTGCTAGATTGTTGGTTTTATTTCATGTGCATTTTGCATTTTGCTCTCTTTAAATAGGGGATGGATTTCTAAATTTCCATTCCAGATTTTAAGATTGAGATGATTGCTTTGTGGTCCTATTTTTTCTATTTTAACTAACTCATGTAGGTAACAATATTAATTACTGCCTTCGTTTTGGATTGAAAGGTTATTAACACTTGACTGACATTGGCTCTGGTTTTTCCTGTGAATCCATATACGTGGAAAGTTTCAGAATAGGTAACTGGACCAACATTGGTCCTGCCTGATTAGTGTGTGATCTTTGTGTGAGGATTGCAAAGAGAAAAGATTTGATGACCATGTCTTAAGACCAGGAAATTAGCTATTGTGCTCTATATATTACTTTGACATATAAGCAGTGCCCCTCTATAAGAAATTACCAAGAGAACCGAACCTTCTGTTTAACACCTTTATTCTTTCTTAACCAATTCATAAACTCTACTTCTAGTCCACTCATTCCATTCTTCAACAAGAAAGATGGTTAAGTCTGCAGGTCTTTGCAAAGTCAACCATCTTACTAGCCACCCTTACCCAGCCACTTTATAACTCTTCTTAACCCTTTCATCACCCAGGAGTTTGCTGATATCCTGTGCAAGATATAGTTGAATGAAAGATGTTGTTAAACATGAATAGCAAATTTGTTGATAAATTGATTTCTACATTGAAATTGCGCTCTCCAGAGCATGCATGGTTATTGGTGTAGTCTTATTGTAGACGAGCAATTGCATCGTGAAGTTGAGATGGAAAAAATAAAACATTTCCAGCTTTTTAACAACATGTCCTAATGCCTTTTACAGAAATACAAAAATACATTTTTATGATCAATCCCAGAATTTTCAGGAAACCTTTCACATTTAGGACGTTTTTAAAATAAGGTAAGACAAATATCGACAGGTGGTGGAGCTTTCCAGGAACCCTAAATAAGCAATCAACTTTGTTATTCATTACAGTTATTTTAGATCTCAATCATGCAGAACTATTTAATCTGAACATTTGAACTTAAATGCTTATCCCCCTGTACATGGATATCAAATATCTATAAATGGCAAGGTAGGGCAAGGAACCAACTTGCACGTACTCCATTCATCCTTGTAGTAATTTAATCAGACTCCATAGCCATTGCCAACTTCCAGTCCTGTGCTTGTTTGAGACACAAGTACAGAATTCAAACCAAGGGTAGCAAACCTGTAGTTTCTCAGGTACATTTTAAGATAGGGCTATAGTCCTTGAGCCTCTGGATTTGATGAACAGAAGAACTCTACAAAACTGTGTGACTATGTCTTTTGAAATGCAGGTTGCCCTGGCATTACTGTCATGCACACCAAAGAGTGTGTGCCTGACAGCTGCCCTGAATACCAGTAATATGATGTTCCGGCTGCTCCGGAGCAGGGGAAAACACCCCACCTGCCAAAAAGCAGTACATATGCAGTATTGGCTCAGCATATTACAATGTTTCCAGCAGTTCCTCGCTTTCACTCTAGAAAATGCTAACACTGTCCTGCATCTGCAGTACAATGTTTACATCTAGTGGGGAACACTGTGTTAATTTTGACATTCCTGCACATTTCAAAAAACATGCATTTGTTATGATCCCACTTGATAATAGTCGATGCCTAGCACAAGTGATGCTTCATCTCACTTCTGTTCGGACTTTGGCTCCTTTGAATCAGTTGCATAACATAGGCCCCCATGTTATGAGGGGCCCCTGCTCCAGGGGGCCCCCTCAACACAGTACCTTGGCCAGATAACTTTTGACTGAGTCTAGAGGGGAGCCCCTTCCCTGTACTTTGCTGGGGGACCCTCAAGTTTATTGCTTTGAATATATACCCCGCTCAGGACCTGTGAATGGATAGAAAGTGTTTCCGGTAGAAGGGGGTCCAGTGTAAAATATGCTTGCTTTGACTCCTTGTTTAAAGACTAAATATATCAGGTTAATGTCTGTGCCAATTGAACTGTTTCAGGTGGCATATTGGCGGTATATGGTGAATTCTGCAGCAGGGGTATATTTCCACAGTGGTAGTGGAATCACAGAATCCCCACAATTCAGAAAAATCATATGAATATTTTATCACCAAAACCGCAGGTATGTGTAGTTTATGATCAGAATATTTTCAAAATGTTTCAAAAACCTTCGATATACCTTTTGCATTCTATGATCTCTATGGCTAATTCTGTTTTACTGTTTCAAAATAAAGAGGGGCACATACCAAGTGTTGTGGACCCAATTTGTAAAGGTATTGTGGGACATGAATATATTTTTATTGTTGAAAATACGTAAATTACCTCCTAGTCCTAGTCCTTACATTGTGATGACTGCTTCCTTACACATTCAAAAACAACGTGGACGAACCCACTAGTAGATCAATAAGCAAGGACGACTCTACTGTAAATGTAGGAGTGCCAAGAACCACATAGGTTTGTAAAAAGAACCCTTACCCACCAACCAAGTTGGTGGCATGCTTCATCATAGGGTTCCCAACTGGGTGGCTGAATGCTACCCGGCTGTGCTTCAACTCCTGAGTTACAACAGAGCGGGGTTTTTTTGTGTTAGTGTGAGTGGTGCTCAAAAGGTGGAAAGATTAAAAATGTCACTGGGATTCCTTGCTGACCTCATTACACAGACAGAATTTATGAACCTTAACCATCAAATAAACTTCAAAACAAATACTTAGACCAAGACCCTAAAATATGCTTCCCCCCTACTCCCTGAAAGTCATAAAGAGACACTCCATGCTTCCTGAAACACATTGACGGCCCTGTGATCAAAACCAACTGGGCAAGGAAGTCGGGTATCTAGGATTGTGACGAGGAAGACGAGGTCTCAGAGTAATGAAGAATACTGGTAAGTAATCAGGGCATTACCTTCTCATCCATCTTCCTTGTCCCATTTCTTACATCTTAAGAATGGACCAAAGCAGAGAAACCTGACTATAACCATGCTAGAAGAAATACAGAGGAAAAAATATATTGTTTGAACAATTGATTGTGGATTTTTTTTCCAAAGCCAATATATAGCAGCACCTAGAGGCCAGGATTCGAGAGCTCACCACATGGGGAGACTCTGCTTTCCTACCTGCCGCAGGAATTGTATAGGGAATAGGGAAACGGGAAAGTCTAGGAGACCACAGTGACCAATGTCGATCAGTAAAAACCCATATGGAATCCCACTCCAAACAACAGGCCCAGAAGAGAAGACCAGGAAGTAAACAATAGGGCTCATTCAACAGACTAGATGCAACCAGAAGCCAATTCAAACCTACCCAAGGGAGAGAACAGATCTTTGAAAGATGGGGAACAAACAAGACCAGAGAAAAAAGAGATGTATAACCACGTAAGAAAGGAAAAGCCGCCACCGCCCCAAGCCACAGTAACCTAAATTAGTAAATAATTGTCTTCATCGTCATAGATAGACATCGAGACATACTGGAGGATACAACCAACGATTTACTAACGCAACTATCTAGACCACAAGAGTAAATAAGTCCTTAGTAGTCAATCCCATGCAAGATATGGAAAGTGGGCTTCACCAGGAGTGGATAGCCTTGTAACTTTGCCAACACTCACAAACCGTATGCTTGTGGGCATTCCCGAACCGCAGTCCAAGGCAATGGTTGGAAAGTTACTCAATACAGGTCTTGATTAACCTCCTTTCCAGGATGGAAAGGGCACACTATGAGATGTGCTGGGACAGTAAAAGAAGGGCTTTCTCCTCGATAAAAAGTATTCTCACTTGATGATAAAAAAAGATTTAAAATGTGTGTTAACTCTGTTCTTAAATCTAGCTATGTAGATTTCCATCAGAGGAACTAGGAGTCTGGCTAAAAAGTCATATGACCTTCCCAGTAGTATGAATAGAGGCTAGTGCTTGGCCAGCTTTCCAGGAGTATTACTACGAATATTTGCGAGTTCATAAAAGCAGTGAGGGCCTCATTTATGAAAAGTGACACATCACTGGGCAAAAACAGCGATGCATCACTTTTCATAGCACCATTTTTACAACATCATGGATGTGCCGTATTTACAATACAGCGCTCCATAGCGCAAGGTTTTACAGATGCGTCAGGGATCCTGACTTATCCGGTGGCGCAAAAATGACGCATAGTGGAGTGTGTTGGATAACTGACACAACTCCAGCAATGTGTCATTATACAAGGGCGAGTCCCATGTGAAAAGCCCTGCGTCACTCCTTAAACCTGCTAGAAGCAGGCGTAAGGAGTGTGACGCTGTCAAGTCGTAGAAGTGGCGCAGTGAAATCTCATAGATTTAACTGCGCCACTTCTACGAGGCTTTTTCACCCTGCATACATTATACTTGACTCAAGTATAACGTACAGCAGGCCTTTACAAAGCGATGCATTTGCCTAGATGCGTCACTTTATAAATAAAGGGCAGTGTGGAGCATTGTTTAGGACGCGCAAGCATAACAAAAAAGTCACGCAACAACGGTGTAAGCCCTTTATAAATTTAGGCCAAAATCTGCACCAGCGTATAGCCTTACATCTACGGGTGCAATTTTACTATTTTTTTCGTAAAAATGGCCCTATCTTCTGATTTCTGAATTCAATATCCAATATGTGTTTTGTTACATAATATGTGTGATATAAATCGTTTTAATTTGCTTTTTAAGTGCTTCATATTTTGCATAATTTTCAACAACCCTTTCTTTAGAGATTTTTTATACCATTATGAACAAAGAAAAAGATAATTTAGAAAATAGTTGATATGAATCAGTTCCCTATGTTTGCATGAACAACAACCAACATTTGCAGTTGTGGTTAGCTTGGCGGCCACTGCAGATTTTACTTTGTTTGAAAGCTAAATCAACATTTACTTTAGCAGACATTGTTGGGTAGACTACATCTGATCTTACTTTTTTCTGCTGGGCTGCTGAATTAGGGACCGGGCCCTACAAATCTCATTTCTAACTCCCCTTGGTGTTCTGCATAATGTCGAAGATCAACAACATTGTTCTAAATGCATCACACTCCCCATGCCAAACATGAAAAATAAAACCCTCTTGAAATGTGAGAGATTTAGAGGAGTTATATTCTTAAAGTATTAAGTCAGCACATTAAAGTCATCTATAGGGGATCATCTATATGAATGGGTCTTTATTTTCGCCCCTGATATTTGCACAGGTTGCAGCAAAAAAGACTAGGTTTATCCAGCAATTATTCAAATTCCTCTAAAATACCTTAAATCTTAGGTAGCTGTTCATGGAGAAAAAAGATCAGCAAAAGGATGGTTTTGACATCAAAACATCGGTCTCCTTGTGTCTAATACAGTGAATGAGAAAATGTGTTTTACACTATTTTAATTCTGCCTCACCCAACCCATCCCCTCGAAATCTCAAACGTGGGTCTCTCAACAAGCCAATATAATGGGCAGGCCCGGACTGGCTGTTGCGTTCACCGGGCAATCCCCAGTGCACCGCATGGGTGGGGGCCGGATTTGGACCCTTGGGGGCCGTTTTTGTTACAGGTCCGTCTGTGCAAAATCGGCCCTGTAACAAAATCGGCCCATATCTGGCCCTGGCAAAGAGCGCAGTCGCACCCCCAACCCCCCCCCTCCCCACCCCCCCCCCTCCCCGGGAGGAGGGGGGGGCGGCCGAGCACTTTGCCAGGGCCGGTTTTGGTTCCCTGTCCGGCCCTGATAATGGGTCCCTAATCGTTCATCCTGACCCTCATCCAATAGCATTCACAGACCACTCACTAAGTCTCTTGGCCAGGTTTATGGTACTTCCTCCCCAGGGTGTTCTGGTAGTTTAAATGTTTAGTAATCTCCCAATACCTGTGTATGGTACCCTTTTGGAACTTGCACACGTCACTTTTGTTTGTAACACACTGTTTGCTACCTCGCACATTTTGTTTGTTTTAGAGACTTGCACAAGTGCCACCTTTGCCTACGTAGCGTTTGTTATTGTGCTGGAGTGTCTGCCTTCTATTGCAGTATTATACCTCTACTTGTATTTTGTACGTTTTTGTAACCTGCACCCTTATCACTTTTTTCTCCTATAATGCACCGATTGCTACCTCATGTATTTTGGTTGCTCAGTAGTGTCACTTTTGATCCATGTAACTTATTGTTTGCTTTTGTATTTTGTTCCTGTATATTATTATTGGTCCTTCTGTGAAGCGCTCTGACACCTTCGGGTAAAGTCTGCGCTATATAAAATTGCATAAATAAATAAATAAATAAAAATTTAACAATTTAATTTAATTGCCTTGCCTGCTCGCTACAGTGCTTTAAAACATACTCAGGCTAATTTGTTCTAAAGAATCATGTGGCAATACATTCAAACCCATTAACAACAGGGCAATAGGTGATCCCCAGAGAATACACTGTGACATCACTTGAAACATAAGCTGCAAAGCACATGAATTAAAAAGTTTTGACAAACAGTGAATCCATCACCTTTACCGAACAGGTATGAGTTTCATAATTCCAGCCATGGAGGTCTGTGAAGAAATCTAATTGCCAAAAGACTGAAGTAAGTCGTTGTACGGCCAAATAATGAAATAACTAGGCCTTGGCGGAGTTCATGGAGTTCCGTAGCGGAACTCTGTTAAGTGACCAAAAAACTGTGACGCGCTACATGCAATGGAACGGGTAAGATCACGCCGTTCGTGCTGATTTTCAGAGCTGGAAAATCAGTGCAAATGGCAACATGAGTGACAGCTTCTTCAACCCGAAAGGAAGGTTTCTCAACTCAAGCAGTTGCGGCCATCTGCGACCGCCCGCATTGAGAAATCTCGCCGGGAGGGGGTCTGGAGTAAGATTTTCCTTGCTTGACAACTTAACATTGGTGAGCAAGGATAAAAAAACTCTGCTACGTGGAGCGGTGTTTTTCAGAACTCCGCACTCTATATGGGACGCGGAGTGGGACAAACTCTGCAAACTCCGTGAGCAGAGCTGAATTTTCCTAACTCCCTACCCCAAATTTCACAACTAACCCCAAAACTAAAAACAATAAAATGCCTACCCAAAACATGACAATCTAATCCATAGCACGAGTCCCCACAAACCCAATACAATTGTTCCCCAAAATTTCAGAAACAGGGGTTTGAAATGTAAGTGAAAACAAATAGATGATTGGCCACACTTAAAAACTGAAGGAGTTAAAACCAAATGTTGGTGGCAACGGCTGTGTAAATACAGGCAGCACCCCTTTGACGTTGGTGGTAGATGTACACATCCATGGAGCTTTATTTTAAATGCAGTGCAGCCGTGCAGCCCTGTGCCGTGATTGTGACTCCCAGGTTGCCCTCCAGTAAACACTCTGATCTCCGGTGGTGTGGGCCCTCTGCCTACTGTTGTCTAATGGATGATTTTTAATGCTGCAAGTACAAATCAACTGAGTTTCACTCCCACCATGACCCAGGACATGCCAGCACCATTGTCCAGGGGCACCTTCTCTCAGCCCGTCTAATAAACCCAATCAGAAGCTTCTAGTTCCCTAGTATGGAATCAATCAGGGTCCATCCAGGATCCTTCCTGGTAATGGAAACATCTGCATTGTCCTAAGCCTAACCATATGGAGCCTGAAAGAACCAGAACGACAACCAAGCACTCTGGCCTGCTTTGCTAATGCCATCTATAGCCCCTATGTGAAAACTTTACTCACTGATTAGGAGGTAAATGTAAATGTATTTATATAGCGCAAATCGCCCACATCGCACGCATCTATGCGCTTGCTTAGGGAACCCGTCCTAGTATTCCCCTGTGAGATACCCCGGCAGGGTATCCACAAGGTGAAAGCCAGGCATCCCGCCGCGAGGGGCCGTTGTGGAGATTAAGCAAGCTATTGCCCAGAGTCGCAGAGTGTGAACCCGTGAGTCGAGTAGGCACCGGAGCGAGAATTATCGAGTCCGTGGAATTATTGAGCCCAACCCCCGTCGGGGCAGGGAATTGAACCCTGGTCCAGGGCCGATCTCAGCTTCCGGGTCTGCCACCTCTAACCCCTGAGCCACACTTCTCCACTGCAGCTTGCACCACCCATTGCCCATGTCATCGCTGCCAATGACGGTACCAAAACAACTACTAACCATCTCTCTCGCCTGCAGTTGCAACAGTTCAGATTATTCCAGGCCCCCAAAGCTAAAGGATTGGCTGGGAAGGCAGGTATTAGTAATTTTTTATTTTTTATTTATATTGTATTCATAAACAACCGTTGTTTTGCTCATCTCTGAATTAAATGAGCAGCGCCACCATGTGGCAGACTGTCATGAGAGCGGTGTTGACAGTTAAGTGCCGGTGCCGAGCACTGGAAACCACCAGCTCAAATTAAGCACCGCTGGAGCTGTTTTAAGCACCTAGAGATCTGAGTTTGTCATCCTTCGGCAGTGATCAGATCAGCAGCTTTTTCAGATTCCATGTTTATTTTAGGCAACAACTCTGCAGCCAATTTGCTATGTACTATTGTTATTTATAACTGATATAACATCGACCACGCCTTCTTTTACAAACAAAAGGAATTGTCTATGATTTATACCCTGAAGTAATTGGACATATCTAGTAGAAATACAAATTTCCTTTATGAAAAGACTTTTCCCTACCAGAGATGACTAGAGTGACAAATATTGCTATGCATCCTGAGCCAGCTTCACTATTCATTGAAAAAAATGATTCCTAACACCAAAACGGACTCCACCATGATTTCAGAGAAAATACCCATCAGGGGTACACAATATGACAACAGGTGCTTGGACATTATCAGACTGGGGACAAAATATTTCAAGAATTAAAATCGCAGGTATCGTATTTATAAGAGGATGCACGGTCCCTGTTTGACTGCAACACACCTTTAAACAGGTATGGCAGGTGCAAACAGGGCCGGTGTGCCCTATTGCAAAGAATGTGCTGCTGTGAACTTGCGCTACTCCCAGGGCAGCGTATTCAAGTGGAATATGGAGTGACTGCTTCAAACCCGCTCCATGTTTCACAAAGCCGGCGGAACCCGTCTGCAATTTGAAGAGGCGAGAGAGCAGCCGCGGTCTGTGCAGGTAAGAGTAGAGGGATGGTTGGGCCGGCTGGGGGGGGGGGGCGGTGGGGGGGAACTCCACGGACGATGATGAGGAGAAATTAAATGAATAATTAATTTTCCCTCATCATCGTCCATCGAAATACCCCTCACACACGGCCCCACCATCCCACTGCTCTTACCTGCATGGGCCGCAGCTGGGAGAGAGATTACCTTGCAGGCAGGTGCAGTGAGTGACTGCACTGCCTGCAGGGAAATGCTTGTGGGGTACCCCCATTTCTCCATTCCAGAGGGATGCCTTCAGGAGGCCCACTGAGAGAGCACCACCTTTGTTGTGGTGCAGCAGCATCTATAATATGGTGCAGGCAGAAAGGCACAGAGATTCCCTCTTTTGCATGGGAGAATGGTTCCATGCAAATGAGGGCACACCCTCGCCTGATAGCGCTGGCACAAGTTCACCAGCGCTATCAGTAATACAGAAGGGGACACACAAGCATCTGCTGCTCCTTCTGTCATACCATTGTGCCCCGAGGAACCACAAAGCAGGAACAAACATCCTTTGCACCCCATGGGCACAATGTATGATACGGCCCTGGAAGGCTGGCCTTGTCTATCTATGCACAGCGGATCTTGAACAAGAACTCACCAACATCACAACTGGTTTCACCCTCTTGCAATTCAAAAAGGAGCTGAAGACATATCTCTTCAAAGAGCTCTACCACCCCAAATGAAAGGAACCCACACCCAACCTGCCTCATTGTAAACAATTACACTATATCCTGAGCTCATGCCTGCTGTGCATTTCTTTGTTGCTTTCCTGCTATGGTCAGGCTATATAAGGAGGATTACATTCATGCATACATAGCAAATTTGGTTAAGGCGACAGCTGGCCTTGCTTGCATGATTTACTGTCAGTATTTGTGTTTAAAGTGGAAATACATGTTTGGTTTAAATGTGCTTGTGCACACAAAGAACAAAAACAATCAGTCCATCATCTCACCCTGCAAACTTTGACAATATGTTCAGGATAGTTACCCAATCACTTGAGGCATTGTGCCTTGAAACAGTCATCTCCACTTTCTACTGAAAGAGTATTCTATTCAGCGAAGAAAGTGCCCATGCCTTAGCAAAACTTTGTTCTCACCTGTTAAAATGTAACTCCAGCTGTCTGAAATGTAAAACTAATAGTCTATAGTTATCATTCCCATTGTTCAAAAGTAATGCAGGCTCTCTTGAAACAAGTGTCAAGAACCATCTGAAAACTGATGAACATTTGCATGTAGAATGGTCCAGTCTCTGGCTGCAGGGTAAGATGTGAAAACAACCTTACTGAGAGTTATGAGCATTCTAGTTTGTGACCATGAATTACTTATCATTGGTTGGCTTCCCTGCCTGTCTCAATTTCTTTCTTCTTATTCATTGGCTTCCATGTTTTTTTTGTTTCCTGGAGCATAGCTCTTTTACCATTCTTTTGGTTGTTTGACATAGCCTTCCACGGCTTACATTCAAAGAACTACTTTTTTTTAACACTCCATGGGATTGCAAGTGTTTTCTTGCTCTCTTTCTCGTGCACTTTTCCTTCCCCCAAATCCCCGACCCCTGCACTTTCTTTGTTTTAGTGTAGCTCCCTCCTCTCTCCTGCTTATTCGTTGCTTCCCTTACCTCAGCTTGTCCAACTTTTTTGTTTGTTTTATTTCTCATCCATCCCCTTCCAGTTCCTCAATTATTGCCCCTCCCCCGCCACCCCATGTCTGTTGTTGACTTTGTCTCAAAATCAACTCGTCTATTGCTCACCCACCCATCAGTGTTGCTTTCTTTTATTTCAGAAAAATAGTTTTTTTTCCTCTTTTAGGGGCCCGCCACCTGCAATTTGCTAGGAGTAGTCTTTTTTTTCTTTAATGTGCATTTGTGGGATTATTAAAATTCACTGCTTCAAGACTGGCATCTGCCGTCTTTGAATGGTAAATTAAAAGTAAGAAAAACAATGGCTGCTGCCTCATGACACATATGTGCACATGCCTGTGATGGGTGTGCTTTTATGTGTCTTCATGCTGCGGTGGCATTTTCTTTTTTTCAGGTGCTGTTCCTTTCATCTTTTATTTTTTTGCCTTTTTTGCTGTTGCAGATAAACATTCATAAATGCATGGGCAAAGCCAAAAGGTCAGGTAATGCCATTGAATAGCAAGACCTATTTGCTTTGCAAGAGTTTGTTAATTCATTCAGAGAGATTATTCATATTTTTAGATTATTTTTACGTTATATAATCAAATAAGGTTAGAAAAACCCCAACATAATTATTTGAATAACAAAAACATATCTTGAATCCCAAAATCCCAGAGTTTACATCATCTGAGCTAAGTCTGATACTAGTATCATTCACAAAGCCCAATCTAGAGGCGTGAAAGAATAGCCACTTGTGCTGACCTTCTCAGAATTGATACTGCCTTTGGTAAATAGTGTTATTGGCTTGTCATGGTATTAACCTGGGTGCTTAACTGCCCTATTCCAATATTTGCAGGCTGAAGCAATAAGATATCGTTTTTTTATTAACTGGTATTATAACAAATGATATTCCATTCCATCCTGCTTTCCATGTTCAGATTCCTCTAGGCTAAATCTGCATTAGGAGGCAGACTAGGTTCAAGAACAATTTGCGTCCAACATGGAATCAGAGATGGCTCCACTTTGTGCACACCCTCATTGAAAATGTCAAGTGCTGGACAGGTTTGTTTGTCAGATTTCAAAAAATAAGCTAGCATTTTAAAAGCCAATATGTCTGAAGTGGCTTAACACTGCCTTGTACATAAGGCGCAGCCCCTATCACCACCATAACGTCAGTAGAAGTGACGTTGTGGTGGAGATAGGGGCTTGTACATACGCCCCTGTGTTTACATACAAAGGTGCCCCAAGCATTTAAAGGAGCCCTGAAAGTAACCCACCACAAAGTGTGTGCAGATACATATTGCACCCATCATTGAGGGAGTCTTCAGGCCTCCACTCAGAAGCCAGGTTATAGGGTGCAGAGGCACTGACAGGGTAGCTCCTATTGCACTCTCAGGTGTACCTCTGACCTGCATTTAGAGGGGTAGGAAACCCCATACAAATGAGCCCCATCTGCAACTGCATTCCTATATGGGTGGGCCCTGCGGAACTCTAGAAAACCTACATGCCCATACCCTAACAGCACACCTGGTGTCATAAGCTGCATAATCTCCTGGATAGTCTACAGCTCACTCTTTCCCCCATGGGTTTCTTGGCCCATGCACCTGAATCTGTAATATAGCTTAGGCGCTTGAGCAAAGGTAGTTTCTCATTTACTTGTTAGAGGGCTTCTATTTCAGATAGAGGAGGTACCATATTAGCACCAGAGTATTTGGTAATATAGTAGGAACTGCAGTCTGTGTCCTGTTCTGCAATAAGGAAGGTCTCCAGGGCACTACAGGTGCACAATGTCCACATTATGGTGCTGGGTCTCCAGCTTCCAAGATCAGCAATTTCACCAATTGATCACATCTCTTGACAGCGTGACCCAAGGTTCATTGAGGCTCGCCTAATGCGAGATGCCCTTTTTGCAGGCAACAAACATTTTCCTTTTTACTTTTTATGGTCTGGATTCACAGCAGAACTGTCACCAGAAAATTATGTGAGCAACACTAGAGAGGGGCTTTGGCTCCACCCACATTTTGGGAGCCAGGAGTTCATGTTTTGATTGGGCAGAAGTTGTGTGCTTTGGCAAAAAAGTGCTTGCCCTCCATCGAGCTGTGATCATGTTGTTTATTTATCCTACTGTGTAGGTTTGAACTTTCAGGGACACATACATGACATTGTGATGCTATTAAATTGCCTTAAATAACTAGATAATTTATTAAAAGAATGAATTCTGGCAATACTAGGGAGCAGGACAGTCATCATCCTACTGGGTTTTTAAGTCAGGCTTGACAGTGCAACCGTCACCTGGCCTTTTAACTTACTCTAATATTATTCCACAGTTCTTTTCTTCCACACAAATACATATCGATTCCCATGCAATAAACTTGTAATGCTTCACATTGCCATGCAGCAGTCCTTTAAAGCAGCCAGACCTATTGGCATTGCCAATGCTTGTTTATAGTATATGTCACCTTTAAATGATAGAGTTACTCACTTTGGTTTTGGTTTGGGCGCAATTCACACATTCCCACTTTCTAAAAGAACTCTAACATAAATATCAATCCTCAATTATATTTTCACTCTAAAAAATATAGCGGTTTTTTCTTGTTTCAACAGTCCCTGCTTGCGAATCTTGTTTTGTTTTTCTGTTCCTTGCTTTGTACCTTTCCAATTTCCATACTCTTTGATACGGAAAAAAAAGTTTAGCTTGGGCAATGAAGATACCTCCAAGAGGCGATGCAATAAAAATGTGAAATGTTTCTCAAGTTAGATGACTTGCAAACATCTTTTAAGGACAGAGCTTTAGGCAGAATCCGTGTTTAAACCTATGGTCCAAGAAAAACCAGCAGCATATATAAATTAAGCACAATATTTCATATAAAGTAGATAAAAGTCTGAGCATTTAGGTTTGAGAGATCTTTTACTAATGTCTGCATGCATTTGTTCTGGCTGAAATCCTGCACTCTCTTGGCCCCTGAATCTGCGTGGCTTACACCCTGGATAAGGTGACTTGAAGATTCAGTGTGTTTTTCGAGCCTGTACCCTCTGGCAAAATGTCACCTTCTGCTACTTTGGTAACTCAGAAATAGAAGGTGGGTAGGTGTAGCTATGGCAACCTAGTCTCACTTTACCCCTCAGCCCATTTCCAACCTGTTACTAAATTACTAGGCACTGGGGCGATGCATCACAGAGCACAGAGAGATGCTGTTAATGTAATGAAACTGAACACTCGTCTGCTTTAAACATGTTGCGTCAGCTTGGAAATAAGCAAGGCGAGTCCTACCCAAGTTGGCTGAATGTCAACTGCTTAAACTTTCCAAGTACCAAAACAAGATCCGATCTGAATACAAATTAAAAAAACAACAGTTGGTGAAGTCTGTTTTCTGAGGCGCATTGAAGATGACTAGGATGTATTTTGGAGGCAGGAAGACATGGGTAGTTAGTTATTAATAGTTTAAAGTTAAAAACGTTGTCCTCTTCGCCTGGGCTTGCACTGCTAATTCATGGAACATGGCCTAGTCAAATATCCGCAGCAAATGCTACAGTTGTTCACCTTTTCATGAATCATTTTAAACTGAACATTCAAGGTCCTGCCAAGTGCTACTGTGCCTGAGCACGCATTATGTCCTGGCTCCGCGTACCCTTCAGGCACGGCCGGCACAGTTAAGAGCGGTGGGGCGGTGCGGGGTGGGTGGGAGTTGACAGGCAACAGGATAGGTGAAATTAAATAAAACCACTTACCTTGCGCCCGCCGCATCGCTGAGTCAGCGATGCGGCGAGTGCAAGGTAAGTGGTTTAAGTAATTTTTGTATTTAATTTTACCTATCCCGTTGTCTGTCGACTTTGCCCTACCGCTCTTACCTGTGCCGACCGCGCCAGATACCCTTGTTATTTACCTGATTACTTACCTGTAACCGTCATTACTCCAAGTCTTAATTTTGTTTGTCAAAGACTTATTCTATGAGGATGAGTCTTACCCCAGAGGCAGACGACTACTTCGCTACACGAGAATTATTTATTTATTTGAAACTCCGCGCCTTATTGCTACAATAGGGTCCTCCTCCCCCATCCACATCCTGTACAATACCAAGCAAGCCAAGGCATAGTAGGATGACAACCAAAGGGAAGGGAATACAAGAGAAAGACTAGGGTTTCGTGGAAATGAAGATTGTTGGTAAGTAGACACTCATTAACCTCATGCGCGCTAGCGTTATTCTGCTCGCACGCTAAGATTTTATGAAACGCACTTTACATGACGAGCTGGGCTCGGCATCAGTGTGCGAGGAGGCTACGCCATGACGAGCCCAGCTCGTCATGAGCGTGGAAGGGGTTAACTACAGGTCCATTTGCCTTTTCGTAATGCTTACTTTATGAGAATGTAGCAAGCAGTCCTCATCCATGCCCAGAAGAGCAAGGAAGGACAGTGGCAATGGAGCACAGGGCCATGCACCAATGGGAAGAAGCGTAAGGAGCACAGACTAGTAGCGGACGGGCAAAAACATAACATGTACATTTGTAAAGTGTACGTTCACCCAGGAGGGCATCTTGGTGCTAAATAACACATGTTTATTGTTACCCAACTCAATGGTGCTCATTTTATCAGCCTCAGATGGATGAAAGACTGAGTGGACTCACCATAATTTGAACCTCTGACCATGAGGTCAAACATATGACCCTACAGTGGGCGCATTAGTCCAAAAAAGTCACTACATCCAGCCACTAAGCCACCAGACCGAGCCACTAGCCACCAGACCGAGCCACTAAGCCACCAAACCCAGTAGCAAAGCAACCAAACCCAGCAAGGGCAAACAGGTATCAGAAGAAAAGCACCAAAGTGGGGTACAGTCACAAGTGAGAGAGAGAAATAAACTGCTCCATTAACACCTCACCCAAATGGACACACTACAAAAACCACTAAAGGAGGGCAGCTAAGCGGACATATGTAGGGAGGCATAGTGAAGCCACAGGATAGATACACGGAGACGGTGCCATGAAGAAAGCGCAGACCCAAATACCTGCTGTGGGGTTTGTGCTAGATATTGCAAAACCAAAATACTTCACGAAATTCTAATATTTTTAGACAATATATTTGGAAGATTAGCATTTCTGGAATCGTTTGGACTTATTGATATGTAGAGCTAAGAAAAAATCTATTATCGCATTCAAGGGAGCACCAACTTGGTCGGCTACAATATTAACAAAGAAGATAACCCATAGAAAAAAGCATCATGCATTCACATATCTAATATAAAAGACTGCAGGGAAAATAAGCTTCATGATTGGGAGCCTCTGGATTGTTGTTTCTGCTTCTAATTGGAAACTGTTTCCCAGATCTCGACCACTTCACTTGTGCCCATACATGCTACCCGATTGTGGGCCTGACCGACTTTCAGGGACTAGTGCTGACAAGGGAAAGTACAAAAGTTAGTAAGATTGTGATAGAAAACACTTTACATACCTTTTGGGGTTATTTAGATCTTAGTGGAGAGTGAAGGGTTTGGCCTTAGCCAACCAATTCCCCTTGGCCATACCCACCCAATTCCCCATGGCCATGGCCACCCAATTCCACTCAGTGATTTTCTTTCCTTTCTCTATTTTTTCTAATTATGCTTTAACAGGGACAAATGCTTGAAATGTATGAGGATGCTTCAGGAGAAAAAGAAAGGGGACACTGGCCTCTATTATGTCCCTTGCAGATTTGAAGGTGGCATGGCAAAGCCAAATGCATATTTTCTGAGAAGTGAAAGATGCACAAAACATTTTAGAGGGTCTCAGGAGGAATTAATAGGATAAAGTCTCTGGCACAGAAAAGATTGGCCACTTTCTGTCGGATTGTAACAACTACATTCTAATACTTTTTTGGAGAGGGCTTGAGGTGGTTTGGGCGTGCAGCCCAAACCCATCCAGTTTAGAAGAGGAGAGGGGAATAAGGCAGGGAGAGGACAGGGACATGGGATGGCAAAGGGGTATGTTGTTCAGGGGGGATACAAAGAGCTTGCTTATGTTGCAGCTGAAGAGATACATTAAAAGAAAGCAGAGAAATGTTGTGGTTAGTTTCAATGAATGTGAATGGCTTAAATAATCTGGGCAAATGTGGTCAGATATGGACTTTTTAGGGATTATAAAATGACTATCATGTTGTTACAGAAACGTATTACCTAACAGATAGGAAATGTTCTGATGTTAAATGGAAAAGTAAAGTCCCCTGGATACAGATCTTTTTTCATGTCCCACACCTCCTAAGAGGGGCACTGTTATTATTATTTTTTTAATTGGCATGTTCAGAAATACAAAATATAAATTCATTTGAAATCATGCCTTAGACTATTCTAAGAGGATTGAGAGATTGGCAGGTTACTAAATAAGAAGTTGATAGAAAAGGTAGATGGCAGATTATACATCTGAAAATACAAAATAAGTCTCTGACGCTACTTTCTGATTTTGGCTCTGATGCTAGTTATGGCCCCACACCTAATGGCCCGAAGGCCTTGATCAGTCTGAAAATAGCCTTAACCAAGTTCTCAAATTCAATACTTATAGGTGGGGGTTTTAATATGACTTTTTTAAAACAGGGTTCCTCTAATATGCATCAGTGAGCAATCAGAGGCAATAATTTAATGGGAGCACACTTAAAAGAAATTATTTTAATTTTTCAGCAATGGGATATATGGAGGGAAGATAACTAGGATGCAGGGAAATATACGTATACTAGTCCTCATTTTAAAAGGGATGCAAGAATTTTTTTTTCCTCGTCTTTAGAAAAGTTGAATGTTTAGGCTCCTTAATAAAATCTACAATCTTTTCAGACCACAGCAGGGTTCGAAATAACAATCCATGGAATAAACAAAATTATTAACAATCCTAATATAATATGGAGATGTAAGGCTACAATGTTCTAGCAAAAAAACAAGAAAAGAATATTTGGATGGAAATAGTTTGAATTTATCATCAATTATTCACCTTTGATGATGATTTGGGATGGACTTAAAGCCATTTTTCATAGTTGTTCTATCATATGGGAAATATAGGAGTGGAGGCATAATCAAAGGGTTCTTGAGATTTAATTAGATATTATTAAAATAGCAAAATCTCCAGAGGAAGGTCAAGAGTTAAGAAGGTTGTTAAGAATACACTACGAATAAGAACAGCTACTCCATGTGAACAAATATAGGCAAAGGATTTATGAGGAAGAAAGTGAAGTTGGTACATTTTTAGCCCGTCAAGTAAAAAAAAGAAAATAATATCAGCAGATTTAGCTTGTAGAGAAGTTCAGAAAACACATGAGCTAATATTGTACACACCAAAGATTGCTTTAACTGTTCACAAATATTATTTAAAATTTTACACTGAGCATTTATATGGAAGCATCAGACACCGTTGACTCGCTACAAGGGATAAAAATGCTTTCCTTGCATAAAATCATCTACAAAAAACTTGCCAGTCTATAAATTAGAAATTAAGACTCTCTCTGCAGGGAAATCCCAGGGACCCAACAGACTGAATGCATTATTATATAAAACCTTCTATAGCCCTATGGTTCCAGTATTATTGGAGTTGTTTAATCATGGAGGACAGAGGAATTTCCAAACTCTTTTAAAGAGGTAATTTTTGTAAAAACAATAAAAAATCCCAAATATAGTTCATATTATTCAATAACCCTTTTCAATTCTGATTGTAAGATGTTCATGTCAATTTGTTTGTCAAATAGACTATCAATGGTAGTAGGAAATTTGGTATGGTGGGACCAAAGGAGTTTCATACCTGGACGTTAGTTAACTGCCCCAAACCATTTCCTTATAGAACCTATCTCTGCCCTGCAGGATAATAATACCTCTGTGTTATAGTGTTTGTAGATGCTGAAAAAACATTTTACCTAGTTAACTGGCAGTTTTTGTGGAAGGTATTAAAACATTAACTTGCCTTCTTAGTATATCAAGTCAATTGGTAATATATAGCTGGGCTCTAACATGCGTTTCAAGTTAAATGGAAATCTAAGTGACTTCATAGGATGGGGAGGGAAATTCATCAGATATTCTCTTTATCTGCATTTCTTTTTGCTCTCCATATAGAGCCTTTCACTGTCAAGACAGACTGATCTCTTGCTTCAAACTTGCCTTACTGGAGAGTGTACAAATAAATTACATGAGAATGACATAGTCCTGTTGTCAGCATTTGACAGCACAAATGTAGAGAGAAGCTTAAAACTGATTGCAGCTTTTTTCTATGGTTTCTGGATATACGTTTAACCACTTGAAGATGGAATTTTTTTAAATATTACTATGTCTAATTTTGTTATCTATATAAATAAAAATGTAAATGTTCGTTTGTTCAAAATCTCAAATCTCCGAAAGTTCTTCACCGATTGCTTTGAAATTTTGACACAACGTTGCATTTAAATACACGCGTGTTTTTATATACACAACGTTGGATTCGAATACGTGTGTGTTTTTAATCGAAAGCAGAAACAGACACATAAAATTGTCAATGTGCGTTTGATAAAAATCTTAAATCTACGAAAGTTCTTCACCGATTGATTTGAAATGTTGACACAACGTTGAATTCGAATAAGCGTGTGTTTATATATATATACACAACGTTGGATTCGAATATGCGTGTGTCAAATACGTGCATGTTTTTAATCTAAAGGACGAACAGACCCTATCGGTTGGGCTACTGCGCAACAACTACAATAGACGCATAGAGACAATAGTCTACATATATTAGGATGGACAGTTGGTGTCAGGATGGCAGACCGGGAAGTGGGTGGAGGGAGGGGAGAGGAGTTGGTTCACTTGGCAACATTAAGAAATGACGCATAGAGACAATAGTCTACATATATTAGGATGGACAATTGGTGTCAGGATGGCAGACCAGGAAGTGCGTGGAGGGAGGGGGGAGGAGTTGGTTCACTTTGCAACATTAGCGCATGTTTATAAATACACAACCTTGGTTTCGAATACGTGCGTGTCCAATACACGCATGTTTTTAATCGAAAGGCCGAACAGACCCTATCGATTTGGTTGCTGCGCAACAAATACAAGGGAAGCATATGGACAATGGTCTACATATATTAGGATGGACAGTTGGCGTCAGGATGGCAGACCGGGAAGTGGGTGGAGGGAGGGGGGATGAGTTGATTCACTTTGCAACCCGAACAGAGCCTATCGATTTGGATGCTGCGAAACAAATACAAGGGACGCATATAGACAGTAGTCTACATATATTAGGATGGCAGTTGGTATCAGGATGGCAGACCGGGAAGCAGGTGGAGGGAGGGGGGGGAGTTGGTTCACTTTGCAACATTAAGAAAGGACGCATAGAGACAATAGTCTAAATAGATTAGGATGGACAGTTGGTGTCAGGATGGCAGACCAGGAAGTGGGTGGAGGGAGGGGGAGAGGTTGGTTCACTTTGCAACATTAGCGCATCAGACCGGGAAGTAGGTGGAGGGAGGCGGGAGGAGTTGTTTCACTTGGCAGCATTAAGAAAGGGCGCATAGAGACAATAGTCTACATATATTAGGATGGACAGTTGGTGTCAGGATGGCAGACCGGGAAGTGGGTGGAGGGAGGGTGGAGGACTTGGTTCAATTTGCAACATTAGCGCGTGTTTATATATACACAACGTTGGATTCGAATATGCGCATATCCAATATACGCGTGCTTTTAATCGAAAGGCCCGAACAGACCCTATCGATTTGGTTGCTGCACAACAAATGCAAGGGACGCATATAGACAATAGTCTACATATATTAGGATGGACAGTTGGTGTAGGATGGCAGACTGGGAAGTGGGTGGAAGTAGGGGTGAGGAGTTGGTTCACTTTGCAACCCGACAGACCCTATTGATTTGGTTGCTGAGCAACAAATACAAGGGACGCATATAGATAATAGTCTACATATATTAGGATGGACAAAAACATATTGTATACCCACAAGCATTGTGAAATGAAACATATTAGAAACGTGTGTGTACTCTTTTCTTTCTCTTCCATTTAACCAGACTGAGCCACAGCAACGCGTGGCCGGGTACAGCTAGTAGCTAATAAAGATGTTCAATGCCATAAGTTAATTTTGGGTAGTCAGTAGACCAGGGAAATGTATTGAGCTTTGTAAAAAAAATCACAATATGTAAAATGTTTATAGAGGAAATAGAGGGACACAAGGAAATATGTTGGAGTGATGGTATTGGAGGAAGAAATATCTCAATTGTGTGAAAAGATTCATTCATAAATCAGGGGTTCTAGCTATTAATTTATGGTATATGTCTCACTGTTTAGACTGTATTACACTCCAGAAAAGATTACATCATGGTTCATTAATGCTAGTGCTAAATGCCCAAGGAACTGGTGAGTGGGAACATATGTTTTTGGAAGGTGGTAAGGTTCAGCAATTCTGGGGGGATATTCAAGAGTCTTTATCTGTGTTATGTGGAACAGATTTGCAGCATGACAGAAACCTCGTCTAGTAGGGCTTTGGGAGCATAATACATGTAGGTAGAACCTGAAAGGGAATATAAAATACCTTACTTATTTAGTAGCTAAGAAGCTGTTGTTATGAAAAGGAAATATCCTAATCTCCCCTTTTGTGAAAGAATGCAAGGCAGTTTTCAAAGAGCTAGCAATATGGCAATTGTTCATACTATATAAAAGAGCAGGAATATTACTAAAGAAGGTATTGATGCTGGGACCGTATTTGCAGCAGATTCAGAGCTATTGAATGAATTGTAGGTGTACTGTGGGATGATTAGGTTTAGAAAATGGTCTTTGCTTTCTATTTTCTGCTCCAGACCTATCATTATATAGTTTTCTTTTTTAAATTAGATGTAAATTAAAATTATCAATGTATAGCTCTATTTTGTATCTTTATCTTGAACTTGTTCATAATTAAAGCAGCTCCTGTCAATGAAAAATAAAGTTTAAAAAATTGCAAATGAAGGGTAAACATTTAGCTACATCATCCTCTCATTTAAGGTAGACTTAATGGAAAAGTAATATTTATAATATTACTGTGGTGGAGTCCTCCATTTCTGAAAATGTGACACTGTCCCAAAATTTATTTAGGAACCTGCAGAGCACTGATAAATATGGATTCTGGGGATAAACATAGTCAAATGGAAAGTATCTATTTTAGGGTCTCAGATCTTTACTTGGCTGGAGAAGAATAGATTACTGCAGTATGTTTTATCTAATAGACAAAGCAGAGAGACCATGGCATTGGCCCACAATATATATTAGATTACTATCTTTCAGATTCCAAGGCAAAGCAGCATGGTTGGTGCACTGAAATTAGAATCAACATAGGGTCAGCACGAGTGGTACGGAGTGATGTGAGGAATTAATTACATCAGACAATGCTGTTGGGAAAATCTCACATGTCCCACAGCCAACCCAGGTGGGCATGTGTGATATGCCCATTTCTAAACAATTTATAACTAGTCTGGTGCAAGGTGAGTTAAGTTACTCTTGATGACAATTAAATCCAAATGAAAACAGATAGATGGTCCTTTATGTCAGTCACAGCTGGAATATGAAATGTGGTATGAATGTGAAATGTTGCATGTCTTCCTTGTATTACTGTATCACGAATAAGGATTAGCAATTATCATCATGAATTCAGAAAGAGAGCAAAGACCTGACAGTTCTCAAACAAATGATGCGATCACACACAGGTCAGATTAGAGGATGATGGCACAAATCTCTACTCCATTTCATGCATAAAAACAGTTACATGATCATTGCATTAAGACTGGGCACATTTCTGAACCTCACACAAAACACCCAAGCAGCACACTCTCAAACAAGCACCTGATAGATAGAAGCATCTGCAAACATGAGTGCATGTTTCTCTACTTCACTCCATGCTTCCTTTCTTGGACCAATGGTTCACAATGGACTCATTCGGTGAAACATTCATCAAATAGTGGGTAGCAAATCAATCACTACAAACTCTTAATGTCAAGCATAAGAAGAATGACAAGCCTCTATATGTGCAAACCAACTATTTAATTATATGGGTAATAATAATTACTATAAATTTACGTATGCAAAACTGCACAAAAGATGTGCTCAGTGATCCCCAATGATTAAACAAAAAAAGCTTAATCAAATCCTGAGTATGAGTGTCTATAAAAAACACAATAAGCATTTGTGATCCAAATACGTGAGCTGGATATGACAAATTGTAAGCACTTTGCTCACTTTGCCACTGGATTAAAACTAGCCTGGCTGAGGAGGGCTGTTAGCCTGAAACCGGTCCATGGATGCTTGTTTCCGGTCCAGGGAAGACATGGCTTGGCAGTTCGGGCTGGACTGTTCCCATGAGGCACAGGGTCAAGACTGTTTTGCATATAGATGTGTCTGAATTGGGGTGGCGAAGTGAGCTAAGGTACGATGATGGATTCAACCCAGTTCTGTGACTGGGGGTGAGTGTCTGAAAAGTTTCAGCGCTCCACCCATCATCTCTTTGTGTTTGCTTTGTTCGCCCTAAGTTGGCAGGAAATGCCCAGACGTGGGTCCCTTGCTCACTTTGCCGCTGGGTTCAAGCTAGCCTGGCTGATGAGGGCTGTTAGCCTGAAACCGGTCCCAGGATGCTTGTTTCCTGTCCAGGAAAGACATGGCTTAGCAGTTCGGGCTGGACTGTTCCCATGAGGCACAGGGTCAAGACTGATTTGCATTTAGCTGTGTCGGAACTGGGGTGATGAAGTGAGCTAAAGAACGATGATGGATTCAACCAAGATCTGTGACTGGTGGTGAGTGTCTGAAAAGTTTCAGCGCTCCATCCATCATCTCTTTGTGTTTGCTTTGTTCACCCTAAGTTGACAGGGTATGCCCAGATGTGGGTCCCTTGCTCACCTTGCCACTGGATTCAAGCTAGCCTGGATGATGAGGCTGTTAGCCCAAAACCGGTCCCAGGATGCTTATTTCTGGTCCAGGGAAGACATGGCTTGGCAGTTCAGGCCTGATTGTTCCCATGAGGCACAGGGTCAAGACTGATTTGCATATAGCTGTGTCTGAACTGGGGTGGCGAAGTGAGCTAAAGAACAATGATGGATGCAACCCACATCTGTGACTGGCGGTGAGTGTCTGAAAAGTTTCAGCGCTCCATCCAACATCTCTTTGTGTTTGAAATTGTAGCAAGTCACATCCCACTCCAACAATTGGTACATGAAGACTTGCCCTTCAAATGGAACACTTGACCTTCAAACTTCTCATGGAACACTTCATCTTGGAACTCCTCATCACTGAAAACTTCACCCTTAGGAGCACCCTCATCTATTCCTCTTCCAGACCATGAGCCAACCTTGTCAGCACAATCGCGGACTTCGTCACCCCGATCCTCAACTCCAGTGCCTTCATCATCCTCAATGACCTCAGTTATCACCTGGAGGACATCACTGATTCCAACATGACCAACATCCAATGAGTTGAAGGCCCCACACACACTGCCAGACACCTATTGTTCCCCATCTTCACCAACATCACAGCAGACAAGCCCACATTGATCACCTGATCTGACAACACCTTTATCAACTTCAGCATACCCATCCCATACCTCCACAGAAACACCACTACCTAATCATCACAACTGGACTGAAATAAGATCTCAAAATCATGCTGGTCTTACGAACTCATACACATCTATTCCTTGACACAACAACAACCTCCCCAATTCCATCTCCAACTTCAACGCCTGGATTACCACTTACGTAGATACCCTTAATCCTCTCAAATCGAACACATCCATGAGAGTCAGACTGCAAACAAGCAGTTACCTGGAAAAGGTCAGGCTCAGAAAAACACAACAGCAAGCAACTTGAACACAGATGGACACAAAGTCATAATGACACAACAAGAGAACCTACAAATCCACTCTCAGATGCTGCCATCAGCAAATCAGAACCACCAAACAATCCACTGCCACCAACTCCATAGAAAAGCAGCACCAACAGTGCCAAGGAAATATTTGCCATAGTGAAAGGCTTCCCTCCTCCTGCAGCAAACTCTATCACTGTAACCCCTGCATAGGACCTTGCGCACACATGTCCCTATTCTTCAGCAGCATTATCACAGGCATCTAGGAAAACTTTGAGCGCTAACTGGACCCTTCCACCCTCGCAGCCTTCCTGCCCATCACTATCAACACTCAGAGGACCACACTGACTACATGGCCCCCATCACCCCGAAGACCATACAATCATACACTCCGCAGCACCCTCTGACTTCTGTCCTCATCATGCGTTCCTCACGGGACTGTACCTCACCACACCCTTCACCTTCACACCAATCCTGAATGACTGAATCATCACAGGCACATCTGGTAACAAGCTACAGTACTCACCCTTCTCGAGAAACCCGTAGCAGACCCGAAGGTGCTAGCCAACTACTGGTCTATCTCCCTGCTCTGCTACCCAGCAAAAGTCATGGAAAAGATGATAACCAAACGCCTAGACACCTACCTCACTGACATCCACCTCCTGCACACCACTCAATCTCGATTCAGGCCCAACCACAGTACATAGACAGCTCTCATCACTGCCAGAGGAAATATCTGGATGATTATGGACATAATTACACTGTGGCCGTCATCCTACTGGATCTTTCTACAGCATTTGACATTGTCTCCCACCACATACTTTTCTAATGACTGCGCATCCAAGGTCCTGCACTTTTCTGGAGTTTCTCAATCCTGACAAGCCAAACCGTGTCAGTCAGCCTGGCCCCTTTTATCTTGATGCAGTCAGCCTCATCTGCGGAGTTCCATATAGATCCTCACTCAGCCCCACTCTATTCAACATCTGCATAACCCCAATTTCCAGCATCATACGTGCCCAATAAATCAACATCAAATCCTATGCCGATGACACCCAGCTCAAACTCTCCCTCTATGACAAGGGGCCAAACACCTGGACCAATTTCTCCACCTTCACAACTGAAGTTCTCAGGTGGATGAAAAAAACTGCCTCATGCTCAACACAGACAAGACAGAGGAAGAAATATTTAACAACGACACCTCGCTCTTTGACTCCATCTGGTGGTCTGATTTTACCGGCCAAGTGAACACAGGGCCCGATTCACAGAACTAACTTAAGACAAAATCCTAAACTTACTACTTTTGGTATTCACAGAAGTTAGGATTTTGTCTTAAGTTTGACTTAAGACAGACTTAAGTTAGGATTCTGTCTTAAGTCTGTCTTGTCTGTCTTAAGACAAAATCCTAACTTCTGTGAATACCAAAAGTAGTAAGTTTAAGATTTTGTCTTAAGTTAGTTCTGTGAATCGGGCCCACAGTCTCAATCTCCTGTTTCCACATGCTTAACAAGATCTTCAAATGGTTTTCCACTCTCACAGACCAGTCAGTCACCCAAGCCTTCATGACCAGCAAGCTGGAGGATGACAATGTACTCCAAGCTGGAATCAAACCAAGTTCCAAACCGACTTGGTTGTTTGGATCTTCGCCTCTAAGATTTACCCTGCAGAGACATCAACCCTCAAGGTGGTCTCTCTTCATAATACAAAGCATGGTAAGTCTATGCAAAACCGCTCTCGCTCTCTCCGTTAAATTTTACCACTGGAGGCATCTTGGATAACGTTGCATGCTTTGAACTCACATCTATTTTCAAATGCTCATCGCGCTGTGGGAGTGTTTAACTGTAATTGGAATTGGCTGTCTTTCTTTGTTGTCTGCTCATCCTGAGGAAGACCCGCTGTGACGCTTACCCAATTGCGCACACGCCAGGGTCGAAACGTCGAAGTTTAATTTCAGTCTATGTCCATCAGGTCTCCTGGCCCCAAGAATTAAAAAGCCTACTCAGTGGGCACCAGAGACCATGTATTAATAGTTGGAAAGGACAGACTCCATTTCAGTTATTTTGTATATTGTGTACATATCTGTATTCTCTTGCCACTTATGTATAACTTCACTCAGTCAAATAAGTCACCTAGTCACTTTATTCAAATTATATTTATGTCACTGATGTCATTTGATGATTATTGAATTTGACAGCCCTAAATAATTTACAGAGTAAAGAATGATTTTTATGTCAAATAATGTCTTGCTATGCATGATTAATCCAAGATAGGTTTAAAGCAATTCCTCTACCTGACAGAACCATTTGCTTAATGTTCTAGGTCATACAAGCAGAATCAACACTCAGAGATATATCCACCCATTATAGACTAAGGAAATAAGGATATAAGTAAACAGTTCAAACTGTAGATCATCAGGGCAGAATGGACAGAGAGCTGCATGAAACACTAAGATAAACTCCTCCACTAGGGTTGTAGCCAAGCGTATGCCGGTGGGAACCTGACTATGGCGCCGAGCTGTGAAAGAGCTCCCAAACTGCCTCGAGCGCATCCATTTGACATTGAATCTGTATATTATCCATTCACATTCTGCGACCACGGCCATTCTAAGGGAGCAGGGACAGAGGGTAGTCTCCAATATCTCAAGGTACACATATTAGCACTTGCAAGGGCTGTCGCGAACCATTGCTGGGTATGTTTAGTGGGTTGCACACAGTCTGTCATGTCATGTAGGAGGGCCAAATGAACCTATGGGTAGAGTTGTAGTCCGTGGGGGTCCAAGGTCGCCCATGCAGCTGCCAAATATGGCCAGAGCACCCTACAATGCCAGAGGATATGTTGGATATGGCAACCCCCAGTGCCACATCTCCAGTATAGAGAGTGCAACAGTAACCCTGCCTGATGTGGTCTCTGGAGCATCCAAAACCAAAAATGCAGCAACATGAAATAATGGAATTTCAGGTAGGCCTCCAGGAGAAAAGTGACGTGAGTGGAGAGGAGAGCAGATAAGTCTTCAACTGTATAGTGTCAGTCTAAGAGGAACTGATTGAAGGGCGTGAAAGGTGTAAAATGGGATTCCTTTGAGTAGTTAGTCAAGAAGCAAGATCACTGTGGATTTCCACGTTTGCCAAGACAAATGTAAATGTAAATGTACAGGAATTTATATAGCGCAAATCACCGACCGGTTTCTAAGCGCTTGCTTAGGGAACCCGTCCTGGTATTCCCCTATGAGATAACCCCCGGCAGGGTATCCACAAGGTGAAAGCCAGGCATCCCGCCGCGAGGGGCCGTTGTGGAGATTAAGCAAGCTATTGCCCAGAGTCGCAGAGTGTGAACCCGTGAATCGAGTAGGCACCGGAGCGAGAATTGTCGAGTCCATGGACATTTTAGGACTCAAGACCCCGCCGAGCCGGGAATTTAACCCTGGTCCCGGGCTGACCTCTGCTTCCAGGTCTGCCTCCTCTAACCAGTGAGCCACACTTCTCCACAAGAGACAAGAGGCAGCCACCTATACATATCCCTTAGTAGCCCCATATGGGGGTAGAGGCTTGCAGCAATAGGTTCAGTTTCAGTGAACCATGCACTGACTACCACCCATCCAGCATAGCATTGATGACTGGTTTGTCAGTCTGCAAGGAATATGTTTTGTGTTTGTACTGTATATTGAGGGATAAGTCGCTCTTTAGGATGTCAGTTTCTATGGCAATCCAGGTGGGCGGGTCCAGGCTCTGAGTCATCCATAGGTCAGCTGGGGAAGATGATGGGCAGCATAATAAGAGTCCATCTGTGGGCGGTGCAGGCCTCCTGGTTCAGTATGGGCATAGAGCTTGTCCAGTTTCAGCCGGGGCCAGATCCCCTGCCGCTTGGGAGATTAACACAAGAAATAAAATAAGGACAATAATTATATACACCAGCAACGTATATCTTCTTTAAGAGATTATGTAAAGAAAGTAATCTACAAAGAGAAGACCAACAAGAAAGACTTTATCTCACTACAGTTACAGCGAAAAAAGCAAATTCTTTAAAAAGCATGAGAAAACAACACGTTAAGACACAGAGAGAAAATGTAAAAAAAAACAGCCACAAATCAGAAGAGTCATTCGAGGAGGTGGCAGGAAAAAAGAAATGCAGAGAGACTCTTAAAGAGACAGTCCAGGGAGTCCACTCAATATCCAGAGCAAGTAAGAGCTGAGACACTGCTGTTTGCACCATGAGGCAGAACAGTTTGCTATGATCATCACCTCTATCTGAAAATGCATGATATAGATCCTAAATGTAAACTATTGCCATATCTAATTTGTTGTGCCATCACCTCAAAGAGAAACCAATGGCAGGCAGTCGGTAGTGTTAACTCAATGGGGTGTCCCTAAAATGCAATGGAGTCATCTTGTGACTTTCCCTGCTTCAGGAACAGCAGATCACACAGTACCCCCTCTTTGGCACAACCAGAGGATATCCTTGTGTGATGCTGCATTATGGTAATCAGAAGAAGCGTCATTCATTTATATTGCAGATTACATCAATATATCATTGCAACTATGCAATGGGACCCAAATTAATCTTACACCTGCACTTTGCCTAAAGTCAATAAATAGAGGTAGGTACTTCCTCGGTTGTTGTATTAGTCACGGTTTTCATGCGATGGTTGAATCTACCTGCTGCCAATCAAAGCGGAACAATGTGGGGTTTATGTTTTAGAAAATAAAAGGTCATTGTGGGGAGTGACCATACACCAGTGTGAGCAATGGCATTGTTTCGCGAGATAAAAGGACCAGAGAAAAGGCGGGGATGGTTACCAAGTTTGTTCAGACGAACAATTCCAGCGGCTAAGTCAACATGGCAGAGAATGGGACGGTCCCAGATGAATGGGAGGGTAGAGCGGGACAGAAAGAGGTCTCCAAAGGAAGGCTGGGCGCGGCCACAGAACGAGGTGGAAAGCCTTTCAAAGAGATGATGCTTGCTCTCCTTTGTTGGTAGATCCCTTTGTGAACATACAAATGCAAGGTGCTCTTCCAGTAGATTTGTTTTCTGAATATTATGTATTTTTATGTAGTTGGTACAGCCATGTGTATACAAGACTTAGCCATCTGGTATCTACCTTTATTTTTCTGTTTATCTGCAAGGTATTTCTGTTTGCTGTGTGCTATTATCTCCACGCAACCGCCCTCCGCTCAAAGGGCAAGGATCCTGTTACTGACATTGACCAAACGCTAAGTCCTTGTGACGTATTTCATGAGTCCCCAAGTGAGGCTGTCATGCAAGGAAATAACTTGGCTCCTGAAAAGGGGAGGAGCCATCAGCAGCCTTCCATGGGCCATCTATTGTATTAAAGGGACACAGTTCAATGACCATCTCTGGCCAAAACCCACCTGGTATGAAGCTGACACTTGGGACGCTCTTGTAGCCACCACAGGGGTGTTACCCGAGACCTGTGCCCTATACCTACCTGCCTCAAGCTCCTCTCTTTTATGCCTGTCACCTGTCACTATGCATCATTTCCACTTAATTAGTTAACAAGATGTGTTTCACATTTAATATCACTTCGAAATGTTTTCATTGATCATGACATCTTTAATAGTGGTGAAACTTTTGTAAAGACACCGTTATAAATACTATAGAAGAATGTTTGTGGGGTCTGAGAAGGTGATGTTGCATCGAAGGAGCATTTGGTGTTCTTTATCAACAGTAATACATTTAGTCTATCACTTTGAGTGAACTGAATAACTAAAATCTTGCATTTTTCACAGTTATTGTTCTGAAAATTAATTGGGGTGTGCGAAGTTTTTACTATGCAGGTGTAGTCCTGCACGAATCCTTATTACTGGCATCCCCCTATGTTGTAGAAATTCTTTCTTTTTCCTACGTCTTTTGTTTGGACCCCTGCAAAGTGCCAATATGTCACTCCGAGAGCTAGTTGTTGCTGAAAATTGATTTGCAGTTTTGACTCAAGCGAACTTTAAAACAATTTTCCTCGACGCTTCGAAAGTAGATGGAAGTCAGTTGTCTTTTTTTTCTCAAAGCACTAAAAAGGGGTACCAACGATTTTTAAATTAGAAAACCCACACGCAAAAAACTTTGCAAGCTACGGGCGGTAATTATAGTGTTTGTGGTAAGTACCACAAGCTGACAATAGGAACTTTTTGCAATTTCGTACACCCCTAATGTAAAAATGTTACAGTATTTTTTATTTTTTTATTTTACGTTTTGCTGACAGAGCCTTTGTAAGATATGAAGCCATGTAGTCACTATCGGCCAGATTCATCAAAGTAAAATCGGCTCGCAAAGGGCCAGATTCTGAGAATCCGGCCCTTTGCGAGCGCTATTTTTGCATTTGGGATTCATCATCCCAAATGCAAAAATCGCAATTACAGAACTCGCTAAGTTGCGAAGAATCGCATTTAAGGAATCTCAATTAGAGATTCCTTAAATGCTATTCATGAACCTTTTAAAAATTGCGAATTCGCAATATGGGGCCGCTATTTACCGCGAAGTGTAACTTCGTGGTAAATAGCGGAAACTTAGAAACATGCACTTTAGTGCATTTTTCTAAGTTGTATGTTACACACACACATGTCCTTTGGACATGTGTGTGCGCAACACCTGTGTACATTTGCATTTCAGGGGTGCTACAGGGTGTCCTTTGGACACCCTGGCACCCTTGAAATCGCATCCTTATTTGCGATTCGCTAATTGCTAATCGCAAATAAGGATTGACTCCCCATTCATTCCTATGGGCCTTTAGGCCCATAGGAATGAATAAGAAATCGCATCCTTATTTGCGATTAGCAATTTGCGAATCGCAAATAAGGAAGCAGTAGAAATCGCAAAAAATATTGCGATTTCTACATGCATCCCGTTTTGCGAGTCTGTAATAGCGATTCCTTAATAATCGCTAATACAGACTCGCAAAAGGGGACTTTGATGAATCTATATGTTTATGGCGATATTTATGTAATGTCTTATTTTTACCCTTTCCAAAAAGTAAAAAAAAAGGTTGCTTGTAATAATTAGTAGCAATGGAAAATTGTTAGGATTAGTAAAAATGTGTTTTCTGTTTAATAAAGCCACTTTCTGTCTTATAAAAAGTTTTGATTGTGTAGTGGGTCGATGTTGTCACAATTTGTGGCAACTGCAACATTCCTCGGACAAAGCTTCAGTAATGGTTTTTCAAAGCTCACAGGTGAAATCCAGCCTAGGAAGCATTATTTAAAAAAAAAAAAAAATACAAAAAACACACAGACACCAAAGAGGTGCAAGTCGTCTCTGGGGGTCCTCAAACTTGTCCTGACACTTGTAATCTGCACTCCAGAGTAACTGTCTCGGCTACTTACGTCTAAAGATGTGAATTTAAACCACATTTTTCAGGCATCCTAAACCCCTGATCTGCTGGCTTGCTGCTAACATCTGCGGCTCTGGGGTGCTTAGACGTCGCCCCTATGGGCCCTGCATGGAAGGTGTATTGGCACGCGCTGTCTTTTGTAGAAAGTTCCATGTGCACGCTTTTTGCCGTAGTGACGCAACCGGGTGGCCACCTGGCAAAAACATGGCCCATAAAAAAGTGAAGTCTGCACAAAGAGCAGGCAACAATAAATCACCGCTTCTAGGGGCTGCAGCTCTTAAACTGCGTACTTTCATGACATTTGTTGTGCGCATTCTTGGGTCCTGGAAGCAAAATCTGAGGGCTAAACTGAAAGACAGATATGTTACCTTCTGCTTGTACATGTTTAGGCAATAGTTGTTAAAATCATTGTTTAATTCAGATAACTACAATTGAGTGCCAATGTACTTAGGGACTAATTTATGCGGCCTTGCGTCACTTTTTGTGATGCACTGGCGACGTAAAAAATGTGTTATGTTGTGCCCTATTTACAAAGTGACGCATCGAGGCAGCTGCGTCACTTTGTAAACCTCTGCGCCACATTATAACTGCATCAGGTATGATGTATGCAGGGTGGGCGTTCCCCTGCATCCTAGCATCGTAGAAGTGGCGTATTGAAATCTATAAGATTTCAGTTTGCCAATTATAGGACGCTACTGCGTCAATATCTTAGGCCTGCCTCATGGCAGGCGTAAGACTTGGCTTGCCCCATGTGAAGGGGAATATTGCTGGAGTTGTGTCACGCTTCTGACACAACTCCAGCAATGCATCAGTTTTGTGCAGACAGATAATTCAGTAATACTGACGTATGTCATTCCTTGCGACATGATGCGTAATATGACGCATCCATCATGTCTCAAAGAGGGCGCACTGAGAAGTGGTGCATCGCAGTTTTCGCGCTGCGATGCGTCACTTCTCATAAATAAGGCCCTTCGTTTGGCAGCGTCACTTCAGTAAACTTTGTCAAATTGGATTGAATTATTTAAATCTCGAATTGTAATTTTTTTTGTTCTGGGCATTTCAACTTAATATTGGCGGCCTAGCCATTTTATTTTTATTTTAAACGGAAATTCTGTATTAAGGGCTCCAGTCCGAGTTCTTCAGAATTCAGTCTGGTATTCCCTCCAAGCCCTCATGAGAAACTAGTACCGGTGGTAACCCTATGCAGGTGGAAATACTCCTCACTAAGGGATTTTAGGGACAAACGTGGGGATTGGTGTTTCTGTGCAGAATCCCACAAGTTTTCCTCTGATATTTCACCCGGAGAATTAGGCAGCTCAAGAGACTGTACTTCTCTTCAAAACTCTAGCCAAGCTGCACGGTACATTGGGTTGACCAACTATCCACAAACAATGATGCCCACGCTGTTGAGTCTGCTCTGATCTTCCCATCAAAGCCAAACGTGCTACTAAACTCTGCAGAAGAATTCATCAAAGACTCAAACATCAGTATTGGAAGCCCCAAAGGGCTTTGGTCACAGACTCAAACAGCTGTATTGGAAGCTCCAAAGGCATTTGGTCACAGACTCGAACAGCGGTATTGGAAGCTGTAAAGGCATTTGGTCAAAGACTCGAACAGCTGTATCGAAAGCTCCAAATACATTTTGTCAAATACTCAAACAGCTGTATTGGAAGCTCCAAAGGCATTTGGTCAAAGACGCAAACATCTGTATTGGAAGCTCTAAAAGCCTTTGGTCAAAGACTTGATCAGCTGTATTGGAAGCTTTAAAGGCATTTGGTCAAAGACTCGAACAGCTGTATTGAATGCTCCAAAGACATTTGGTAAAAGACACAAACAACTGTATTGGAAGCTCCAATGGCATTTGTTCAAAGACTCCAACAGCTGTATTGGACGCTCCAAAGACATTTGGTCAAAGACACAAACAGCTGCATTGGAAGCTTCAAAGGCAGTTGGACAGCGACTCAAACAGCTGTATTGGAAGCTCCAAAGGCATTTGGTCAAAGACTCGAACAGCTGTATTGGAAGCTCTGAAGGCATTTGGTCAAAGACTCACACTGCTGTATTGGAAGCTCCAAAGGCATTTGGTCAAAGACTCTAACAGCTGTATTGGAAGCTCTGAAGGCATTTGGTCAAAGACTCAAACAGCTGTATTGCAAGCTATAGCTTTTAGGTCCTGATGTCACAATCTCCTTTTCCATTAAAAACCTTTGCCCAGATCAGCAATTGCATGTTTGTACACCTAATTGTTCATCTAACCGCCTAGAGCATTCAGTCGCAAAAGTCACTAAGCTTCTGAGTAAGTTGGGTCTGGCTCTTCCCTGCAAATTCATACTATACAGGTACCACCTTTAGTACAAATAATGAATTGACACTGAGGTTCTGGGTAGGAGGAACGACTGCGACCCATGATGATAATCACTCAGGGAAAAAGGGGGGCATCTTGCTTCCTTTCATTAGAGCATGGCACAAGCTACATCACAACAGGTGTCTCCGCTCAGCCTAGTATTCAACTCAGCTGGCCTATTATAAAAAATAATGCGTTGTAATGCATGCGTGGTTAAGTTAAGCGTGGAAACGGCTGCGTTGCAGCACCCGTTTCCCGTAAAAAAGTGAGTATTACCGGGCAAATTCTTACATGCAGTATTTCTAGAATTCAAACAGTGGGTCTAGGGTGCAACAGTAGTAAAATCCTCATGGGAAAATTTCCTTTATTACAAATCCAAGCGATGGTGCAGACTGTATTAATTGTTTAGTGTGTTTTACTCCTGCACATCTTCCTTTTTAAAAACAGGTGAATTAGGAGTAAGTTCTGCTGCCCCCAACTATCCATCGCCCAGTCTCCTTATCTCTGAAAGCCAGTACATAGTAAAACATTGAACTGCAATGGCAAATTCTGTATATAAATCCAGGGCCTTGTTAAATTGCAATTCCTGCATAAACACCTGTTTGCACAGGGATCTCAAATTGCAAGTGATCCATTGTGTATCACACCTGGTAATTATCAAGTGCAACAAAGACCACCACAATAGACACCAGACATTTCAGCGGGTAAAACTTGCCAAAATGTAATGGGCGGAAAATAGCCGGTAAATACTGAGACACAGAGATTTTGCTGTGCAAAGCACCAACATTCGCATTGCGTGCCCCATGTTTGAGGGTTCAATTCGTAAAATGTACTATTGTTGAGCCTACCACATTCTTAACCATGAGATATCTTTTTTTAACAGGTGCAAATGTTGGATACTACCCCTCTCTTGTACTCGAAGCCTAAGTTGTTCAGTGAAACACTGTGGTACTTGGTAAACCAATGACCAGAAAAACAAGAGGTGAGATCAGGGAGTGAGCTTTGTTATTCATTGTGCTTTCTTCTTGACTAAGCAATCTATAAATAGCCCTGAGCTCATTTTTCAGCCTTGCTGTACACTTTACATACATAGAAACGTATTGTTCTTCCTCAAAGACAAATAGGCTAAAAATAGACAATCTAAAAAGGTCTTTCGTATGCTCTTCCCTTTAAAGGACAGATCGATTTCTTGTACCCTCTGTGTTATTTTTCAATATGTGTTCCTCTGGGTCTCCTGAGCAGCAGACTTACCAGACTAGTATGGGTTTTCTGTGGGCTCAGGGTGTCTATTAGAGATACACTGGGTACAGAGCATGTGGAAAATTGGAAAGCAATTGAAAGTGAAATACTGTTATAGTGTACTTGAATTTTAGCCACACACTAAATATAAGGGAAAGACTGGGGGGGATATGTACACGCCCCTATTGCCACGGGAACATCACTTTTTGTGACGATCCCATGGTGATAGGGCCCTTACCTTATTTACAAGGCATGGCGTGGCTTAATGCTGCCTTGTAAATAAGGCCTCCTTTCACACAATGCTTAGCATGAAAGGGGTGGGCAGTGGGTGTTGCGGTGGGCGTTCCACCGTAACACCTATTGATTTTGAGGCTGCCCCCTATGTACAAGGGCAGTGTAGATAGGAGGCAGCGCCAAAATTAAGACCAGGGAAAAAACCTGGTCTTAACTTGGCTAAATGAGTAGAAACGCATTATTTCTCCTCGTTTCTGCTTTTTCCATATGTGCTGCCTTGTGCAGCACACATGGAAAAATAAATACTACGCCAACAACTGGTGACAGTCACTCTACTGCTCTCCGGTCAAATTAGGGGAGGGGTTGACACCCTCTATGGACCCATTGTGCTCCTGGGCAGACAGGATGTCAGAGAGAGGCTCACTCTGCTCATCCACCCCTTCATTTGTCAAGGGGAGCATGATGACTTCCATTCAAAGTGGAGTTTGAGGCAGTTGACGTGGAGCACCCTTAAGGGATTTCATGAGGTTTAGTTTAGGATTTTGTCTTAAGTTAGTTCTGTGAATCGGGCCCTCTGTATTTATTTTCAGAATTCCTGAGTGTTTTGGAAAACAAGCTTTTTTTTAATATGAAGGGTGTGTGTCCACCTTGCACACATCCCTTCAGCTATAGCTTGTAAGTACTGATGTCACAGTCTCTGTTCCATAAAACATCTTACCCCAGATCCTCCAAAGCATGTTTGCACACATAACTGTTCATCCAACCACTTACTAAAGTCAGTCTCAAAAGTCACTAGGCTTCTGTCTGAGTTTGGTCTGGCTGCTTCCCTACAAAGTTATACTATACAGGTACCCTCGGGTAGCCATCATTAGTGCAAATGCCGAACTGGCACTGGGGTTTGGGGTAGGACAGATCTACTGCACCCCAATGATAATAATCACACAGGGGAGAAGAGGGGCTTTTTGCTTGCTTTTATTAGAGCATGGAACAACAGGTGCCTCCACTCAGCCTAGTAGTCAACTTAGCTGGGCTGTTATAAAATAAATTGCATACCTCACCAGTGCCTGTAGTTGTTTTTCTATCATAATGGTCGCCACTTGGCAGCTACTCCTTGCCTCAGTCAATCCCCTGCCTTTTCTGATATTCCAACAAGCATACTCCCTGTCAGGAAATTAATGGAGAAATAGAAAACCTGCAGGCAATTTCCAAACTTCAAGAAATCTGTAAAAAGATTATGAATTACTACATATTTCTAAGAATACAACAATTGAAAAACACCGACCAAGTGCAGTATAAAACCTGATGTACGCAGGTGTAAAGAAGCGAGTACTACCTGGCGAATACTTACATGTAATATTTCTAGGGTTAAAATCTGGATTGATAGCCCCACAGTATCAATATCCTTAATGGGATCATTTCCTTTAATACACATTCAAATGAGGGTGCACAATGACTCCAGATGGTATTATTGTTTAGTGTTTTTTACTCCTGCACATCTTCTGTTTTGAAACATGGTGAATTATGAGTAAGTTTTCAAAAAAAGAGAGTTTCCCAGAAAACCAGAAAGGACTGGGTGTCAAACAGTATCAAAAAGAATTCCTTTCTGTGTTGCTGACTTTCTATTGGTGACCAATGGGCCTACACACTAATATCACTTTTCTAGTGTTCGGTAGTGACACAGGTAATTATTTCTGCACAACACTGGGATTACTTTCGTCTCTCAAGTTTTTATTCTTATTAGGTTAAAAACATTTTGAGTTCATTTATTACACAACATTTTTTACAAACATATGCTCAAAATAGAATGCTCTAATACATATGGTAATTCCTTTTATGGTTCCTACTCAACATAAAATAATCCATACAATTTAAAAATACATACATTAAAAAATGTATAACATCATGAGCATTAAAAAATTTTTAGAAGGGAATTGAAAATGCTGGTTTAGTGTACTTGTATTTTAGCTACACACTACATACAATGTAAAGACTGTTTTTTTTAAAAACATAGCTTAACCATATATTTTCTGTCAGTCAGTCAGTTTAAGCTTTATTTCGGTAACAGACCATAAAAGTCAAGGATCAAAAAATAAAAGTACAGTACATGAGCTCACTAGCAGCGCAATTAATAACAAAGCTCAATGTTTTTTTTTTTTTTTTTAAAGGGAGACACGAAAATGATATGGCTCACTTAAGCAGGACAAATACCTTACATTTTAAAACCATAATAAAAATAGCAATAAAAAACCATAAAACAGAAGATTTCTTATTTTTTTTAAATGACAGATAAAATTAGCACATATACTACGATTATAACACTCTACATACAAGAGGAATGGTTCAATTCGGCATAGTTGTGCGGCAAAAAAATGTATCTCAGCCATGGTGATTAGCGTGAGGTGACTTGCGCTGGATCGGCCAAACACTCGCTAAAAACCTGGCAATCGAAAACACAATTATGGGTGAGGTGTCAGCTCTACAGATTCTCAGGGCAACCCTATACTGACGGACTCCTAGCGAACGCAGAAGGGGAACAAGCCAGCGTTTAAGCTGCTTCATGTAACATGGACAGAAAAGCAACAGATGGTCGTCAGTTTCCTCACTCCCATTACATGCTTGGCAGAGGCTACTCCCTCCCGAACCGCATTTACATTTAGATGTAAATGAAGTAAGGGGGAGAGTGTCCAATCTAAACCATATATAAAGTGCTTTGTGGGGAGGGCCAAGCTGGTCCATATAGTCCTCAAGCGCTGAAAAGGGCTTAAACCCTGTAAATATGAGCTAAGGGACCACAGATTTGGCTGATTGATCAGCTTCTTCTCCTCAAGTTCCCAATATAGAAACTTCAATTTTTTAATTGAGGAAGATGTGATGGCAGAAGTGTCTACCCAGAGCTCTGGCATCCCCAATAATTCAAAGGCCTGCTTAATAAAGCTCAGCCATGGTATCAAACTCCTACTTTTTTGTTTACCCAGGATGTCGCTCAAACCCGCCCTGTAGTGAGACAGCTCTGGAGCAGACCTAAGGTGAAACCAATACAGTAGGGGTTTCAGTCGCATCAGAGGTTATAGGGCGCATACCAAGGTCTTGCCTGAAGATCAAAGCAGTGCTCTGCAGTAGTTTAAGGGTTGTCCTCCAACATTCGTTTTCAGCTGTGCCCAGTGTACCTATTTTACTACTATGCCCCCAAAGTTCTGCGCCATAGGTGGCAGCTGCTAATGCTTGGGCTCTCCAAACTTAGAGAAGTGGAGAAACAGGGTGAAAAGTGGTCTTGGTTGCAAATCTTAGAATAGCAGCTGCCCTATGGTTTAACCTAAGATACCTCTTTAAGACTTGACTGTCCCAGGAGTTGGTAGTAGAAAGCCGGATTCCAAGATAGTCAAATTCAAGAACTCTCTAATTCTAGCCCCTCTAGACTTAATGGCCCTCTAGCCCTATAGCATAACCATATATTTTCAATATCTACACATGTGAAGTGTAAGAAATAGGGTTACTGCTTAAGAGGGGGGAACTGGGTTAAGTCAAAAGCAAACACTAAATTAACCTGTGCTCAACCCTCGGGTAGCTTGGCATAGAGCAGTCAGAATTAACTCAGAGACAATGTGTAAAGTATTTGTGCAACTCTTTAAACAGTAGCACAGTGGAAACACACTACAAAAAATTCCCACAACAGATTTAGAAACATAGAGTAATGTTTAATTAATAAAAGAAGACCAAAACAACAAAAATCGAAACAGTAGAACCAGAGATATGCTGGTTTAAATATTTTTGTAAAAATAGCGTAAAAGGCCCGAAACCCCAACTGTGGAAATCTGGTCTCACCAGACTGGGACAAAGTTACAAGTTCAGGCAGACCTTGTGAGAGTTGCTGACCCCACAGCACTTTGTGACGAGCTGTTAGTGATTGACGTTGGGCCCTGGGCACTTCCGGACTTAAAACTGAAGTACCCAGGTCTGAGGAAATCAGTGAACCTCCCCCTCATCACAAGGGGTAGGGCCTTGAGGTGCTTTGCCAGGCTGAAGAGGCCATGTCCACAGGAGCTGTGATACCTTCAGCAGGGCAAATTTCAGCTCAGGCAGTCGGGAGACTGCGCATTTAGCACATATTTAGCTCCTGGCTGCCTGACCTAAAAAATAGAGTGTCTGTGAGGTTTGCCTTTCCTCAGCCTCTTTTATCGGGGAAAAGATGAGGGGACATGTCCCTTCTACCTGTTAGGACGCGCCACAGCTGGCAGAGTGGCTGCCCTTTCATCAACATAGCAGTCCTTCTAGCTGTCAAAGTATCCACTGGTCCAGAAGTGTACTGAAGAGTTGGTGTCTGAGGTCCAACGTTTATGACTGGTGCCCTTCACCTGGAAGGTGGGAGAAACCTCTAGAAACTTCCTTTGAAGACCCTAGGCATTCTGCCTTTCCTGTCCAGAGCCAGACAAACTACAGGGGTTTGCAGCCCTTTGTGTGAAAACTGGCACAGCCTATTCAAGTATAAATGGTGTGTTCCCAGCTCTGCTTTCCCATTCTACCAGTGATGGCCCATCCAGGCACTCCTAAGCTCTGTTTTGTGTGTAGCAGTCTAGGAGGAATATACAAAGTTCAGCTGTCAGCTACACCCAGTCATGTGGCCCAGAGACAGGACGCATGCACTAAATGGCTAAGGTAGGAAATTGTCACGTTTTTAAAAGTGGCATTTTCAAAATTGTAAATTAAAATCGGACTTTATAATGTAAGATAATGTTTCATTCCGATTCCAAAGACACCAAACATGAACTGATTACCTGCCCTCATTTGAAAATTACAGCATGATTAAATGTAATAAGTTAACTCAATGTTATCCTATGGGATTTTTACTACTGATAGGTAGGCATTGCAGTAGTAAAAAATTAATTTAAGAATTTTTCACTAGCAGGATATGTAAAACTTAAAATTGCATGTCCTACTTTTCCAATATATTGCACCCTGAACTGTGGGCTGTTTAGGGCCTACCCTACTGGTGCCTTATAAGTTTAAAAAAAGAAGAATTGAGCCTGGAAAAAGGTCTATTTTCTCAGGTGAAAATGGCAGTTTAAAAACTGTCCACACAGATTGCCAAGACAGTCCTGAAACATGTTTCAAAGGGCTATTTAAGTGGGTGGCACAACCAATGCTGCAGGCCCACTAGAAGCATTAATTTACAGGCCCTAGGTACATGTTCCAACAGTTTACTAGGAACTTATAAGTGGGCATGAGCCATTGTTGTCACGTTTTACAGAGTGAGCACATGCACTTTAGTAGTACTTGTTAGCAGTGGAAAAGTGCACAGAGTCCCGAGGCCAGCAAAAACAAGATCAGCAAATAATGAAGGAGGAAGGCAAAAGGTCTGAGGAAGCACCACCCTCAGACTGACAGGTCTAACACGTGTCCCCACCCAGTTAAAAGTAGGGAGAACTATCCAGCCTCTTGGGAGTTCTCATCACTAAGGTGGATGAACCTGGTTAGATCATCAGCATTGGGGTGGTCTGACCCAGGACAGTATACCACTGTAAAGTCCATTCCCTGTAGGGAGATGGACCACCACAATAGTTTGGATTTTTAACCCCTCATTTGCATGAGACATCTTAGGGGCCTGTGGTCTGTCTGAACCCAGAGGTGATTCGTAAACAGGTATGGACTCAGCTTATTCAGGAGCCGGACCACAAAAAGGCCTCCCTTTCAATCACACTCCACCACTGTCCCTTCGGAAATAACATCCTGCAAATAAAGGCTGCCATTTAGTCTAGGCCCTCCTCATTTAACTGTGCTTACACCATCCTATGCCATGTTCTAAAGGGTATGACTGCACTATGAACTCCTTAGAGAAGTTGGGAGATTTGAGTATAGGTGCTGTACACATTGTCTCCTTGAGGGTATCAAAGGCTTTATGTCAGGCCTCTGTCCAGATCACCTTTTTGGGCTGCTTTCTTGAAGTCAGCTCTGTTAAGAGGGAAACAATGGTGCCATATCCCTTAACAAACCTCCTATGGTATTCTGTGAAGCCCAGAAAAGCCCCACCACAGTCTATGTTATTGGGGGTTGCCAAGTCACAATGGTCTCAATTTAGGCCTGAAGGAGCTGCACTTTGACCCCGCCCACAATGTGGCACACATACACCACAGAACCCTGCCCTAATTGCCACTTACTGGCCTTTATACTAAACCCTGCCTGCGGTAGGACCTGAAGCACATCCTAGAGATGGTACAGGAGTTCCTCCCAGCTGGAGCTGTAAGCAACTATGTCGCCCAGGCAGAATCCTGTTGACTAACTTCTAAAAAGTACCAAGGGCATTATTTATGCCAAAGGGCATCACCCTAAACTTGATGTGGCCCTCTGGAGTCGAGAATGCAGACCTTTCTATTGCCCATCCTCCAGTATGTAAGATCAAAGGTACTCAGGAACTTAGCAGCACCCAGCCTGGCGATGAGCTCATCAGCTCTGGAATGGTGTGTACGTCACACTTTTCGTGATGGAATCAAATCTGTTGTCCACACAGAACCTAAGTTTTAAAGAGCTGCCCGGTAGGGCAGCCATGGGTACCAACACCAGAGGGTTCTACCAGGGACTGTTGGAGGGCTCAATCACCCCTAATGCCATCATCTTTTGGACCTAATCCTTGATAATGGTCCTCAATTTTTCTGACAGCCTCTAAATTTTATATTTAGCAGGCAGACGGTCTCCAGTGTCTATGTCATGGGTATACAAATATGTGACCCCAGGGGGTGAGGAAGAACAGAGAGGAAAACTTTCCCAGCAACTGGCGACAGTCACTCTGCTGCTCTGGGGTCAAAGTAGGAGAGAGGTTGACACCCTCTGCAGGTCTGAGAGAGGCTCACTCTGCTCATCTAACCTTTCATATGTCACCAGGAGAATGTTCACTTCTGATCTCTCGAAGAGTGGTTTAAGGCAGTTCATGTGGAGCACCCTTAAAGGGTTTTTCTGGGGTCTTGAAATCTACCAGATAAGTGGATTTTTCCCTTTCACGCATTCACCTCATATGGGCCTGTGCAATGATTCTGGAGAGCTCTGAGCTCCATGGGCTACATAACCCACTCCTTCTGGCCACGTTGAAACTCTAACAGAGTGGCTGTACAAGCATACCAGAGTTTCATGACTTCTTGACTTGCCTCAAGATTCCCTTACTCCAAAAGTGTAGAATTACTCAAAAGTGTAAGTTACCTTTGTGAATCAAGCTCTCTGTATTTATTTTCAGCATTCATGAGTGTTTGTAAAAACAAGGTTTTCGTAATATGAAGGATGTGTTCCACTTGCACTCAGACCTACAGCTGCAGCTTGTAAGTCCTGATTACACAGTTTGCTTTTCCATCACACACTTTTCCCCAGATCCTCTATTGCAGTTTTGCACACCTAACTGTTTACCTAACCGCTTATTACATTCAGTCTCAAAAGTCATTAGGGGCCTGATTATGATCCTGGCAGACAAGGTTACTCCGAACATGACTGATAACCCATTCGCCAAACTGCAATTCCATTAAAACCTATGGAACTTGTAATACGGCAGACGGGATATCTGTCACGTTTGTGTAGTAGTAATCCATCCGCCAAGATCATAATCAGGCCCTACGCTTCTGAGTTAGTTGGGTCTGGCGCCTCCCCTGCAAAGCCATTCTATACAGATACCCTTGGTAGCTATCATTAGAGAACATTATGAATTGGCACTGAGGTTTGGGGTAGGAGAGACTGACTACAGCCCAATGTTGATAATCACCCAGGGCAGAAGGGGGGCTTTTCTTTGCTTTCATTAGAGGCATGGCACATTTACTACGTCACAACAGGTACCTCTGCTCAGCCTAGTGTTCAACTCAGCTGGACAGTTATAAAAAATATAATATACCTCAATCAGTGCCTGAAGTTGCTTGTCTATCGCAATAGCCGCCACTCGACTGCTACTCCTAGCCCCATTCAATCCCCTGCCCTTTCTTTTTGTTTTTTTTTAAATATTTTTATTTGAACTTTGCAATAGTGACAGACCATTGACACCAATAGTTATTTCACTATACCAATCATAATGACCTTTGCAGTGACCGACATATTCAATACATGGATTCATAACAGTTCTTGCTCTCTTTCTCTACCCCTCCGCATTTCTAGGTCTATCGAAGGGGACACACATATTTCACCTCTGTACATATTCCATTTGGCCCATTTCTTATCCCATTTCTTTGGATATCCATGTGAGATAAAGACTTCTTTCTCGGCCACTATACATTTATCCATTTCCTTACTCCATGTAGCAATTCCCGGCGGTCTGGCACCACCCCATCCCCTAGCCAGTTCTCTCTTAAACAAAGTGAATCCTAGCGTTGCAAACTGTTGTTCCGTCTCAGTAAGTTCCGTAGCGTCCCATATATTTAACAAACCCAGTCGTGGCGTCAGTGTGACTGTCTTGCCTAGAGCAGACTGTAGGTGTGTGACAATCCTGTCCCATCTACCACGTATCATAGGACATTCCCAAATCATATGATAGAAGCTAGCTGACTGTCTGCATCCCTTAAAACATAAGTCATCCGTCTTGGACCCAATCTTTGCCAGAGTGATCCCCGTCAAGTAGGAGCGGTGTAATATACGGAGCTGTATAAGGCGGTACCTAAGTGTGATGGCAGCCTCTCTCGGAGACATCAATGCCTGCCTCCAGTCCTCCTCCTGTATTGGCCCTAACTCTTGTTCCCATTTCTCCTTGAGCCGCCCAAAGGTATCCGGCATGTTGTTACTGAGCTTTCTATATGTGAGGGAAATTGCCTTGGCATGCAGTTGTCTGTCCAATAGCCGGTCTTTCAACGGGGAGTATTCTGGTATATCTGCGCAATTAGGAAACGCGGCCATTAAGGCGTGTCTGATTTGTAAATATCTAAAGACTTCACTTGGAGCCAGCTGGTATGTTTTCTGCAGCTCCTCAAACCGAAGAATCTTACCCTTCTTGATCAAATCTCCTACTGTCGAGATACCAATCATGTCCCATTTGTCAAACCCTGAATGTCGACAGAGCATGCCCAGCTTTTGTGCCGACCACAGCGGTGTCATCTGAGTGAGTCTATTTGTCCAACCAAGACGGGAATTCATCAGTCTCCAGATTTGCAAAGTATGTTGGGTGGGACCTACAAACTTCTTACTCCGTAGGGACGAATAAAGCGCCTCGAGATAGCCTGCTCCAGTCATTTGATATCTGTCCAAAGCAAACGCCGGGTCATCTGGTAGGGTATATTTCCATCTATTTACTGTACCCAGTTGCGAAGCCCAATAGTACAGTCGCACATCGGGCAGCGCAATTCCTCCATCGTACCACCCCTTCATCAATTTTTGAAGCGCTATTCTGGGAGCTTGTTTATCCCACAATAATGTACGTATCTCCCCCTCCACAGCCGTAAAAAAGGTATCGGGAACTTTAGTCGGACTGTTCTGTAATATATATAGAAAGCGAGGAAGGTCAAGCATCTTATAAAGTGCAGCCCGGCCAATCAGTGAGAAGGGGAGGGATCGCCAATGTTGGGCGTCCGCTCGCAGACGCGCCAATAAGGGCGCCAAATTTTCTTGTAGAAAAGAGCCGGGTCTGGTGTAACAAAAATTCCTAGGTATTTAAAACCGTCCGTCGCCACTACCAAGGCACAATCTCCAGGAAGACGAGGAACCTGCCCGTGAAGCATATACAGTACCGACTTATCCCAGTTGATAGCATATCATGAATACTTTCCAAAATTGACCACTCGAATGGAGCGATAGGGATATGTCAGGTACAACACTATGTCATCAGCATATAGTGATATTCTGTCTTCACAATCTAGGGACCATCGTAGCCCTCTGGTCATGACATTTTTTCGCACCCAGGTCGCCAGGGGTTCCAACATTAATGCAAATAATAGCGGAGACAGGGGCAGCCCTGTCTAGTGCCCCTGCGAAGAGAAAATTGCCTAGACGTGAAGTTGTTCACTCTCACCTGTCCAGCTATGTCTGTGTATAGCAGGCGTACCCATCTCAGGAACTTCGGGCCTAATCCTGTTCTGACTAGTACCTCAAACATATAGGACCATTCGATGGAATCGGAGGCCATAGAGGCATATTGAGACAATATAGCCACGTCTTCCTCTAGTGATACCTGTCGGGCCAACACATTATGTAAACAACAGATGTTTAGAGCTGTATTTCTTCCCGGCATAAAACCGGACTGGTCGGGATGTACTAGGGAGGATATCACCGTTCCCAGAAGCGTGGCAAGTACTTTAGCTAGAACCTTCGCTTCCACATTAATTAATGAGATCGGTCTGTAGTAACGGCAGTCTTCCACTGGCTTGCCCTTTTTGTGGATAACAACTATGCTTGCCAACCTCTGGTCTGGCGGGAGGGTACCCTTTTCCCAACTTTCATGATACATAGCTTTCAGATGTGGGACCATTTGGGTGGCTGTCACTTTAAGGAATTCCACCGGGGTAGCGTTGGGCCCCATCGCCTTACCAGACTTTATCCGACTTATGGCCGTTCTAATTTCATCATCTGATAGGTCTGCCTCTAAGGACTCCCTATCTTCGGCCGATATCGTAGGTAGCGCACATTCCTCTAAGAGTTGACGTGACTCCTCAGCCGTATAAACCGCGGAGGGTGAGTATAATTTCTCAAAATAAGCCGCAAACGTTTCTGCTACATCCTCCAGGGAGGATACCACATCCCCATGAGGTGTTTGCAATCGGGGCACCGACCTTGAACCTTGCTCCTTATTTTCCAGCCAGGCCAGCGTCTTTCCCGCCCTGTCTCCTAGTTCATACAGTCTATGATGGGCAGCTGTCCGCGTCGCCATCATTTGTTCCCGAGCTTTTAGCTTATATTCCTCCTTTTTAAGCGTCAATGCATGTGGCGACTCCTCCGAGGGGTGGAGCGCATATTCCGATTCAAGGTCTTTAAGTTCAGTTTCCGGCTGTCTCACTATCTCCTGCAGTTTCGCTACAAATCGTGATTTCAGTGAGAGAGCATGTCCCTTTATAACAACTTTATATGCCTCCCAAATCGTTTGTGCTGAATCTACGGATCCTAAATTGTCCTCCAAAAAATAGCCAAATTGCTTAACGAGCTCCTCGCGTATGTCAGGGATCTTAAGTATCCAGGGATTAATGACTATAGTACGACTCTGCTATTTGGCCCCATGCGTGAAGTCTATCCCCACAGGGGAGTGATCTGATAGGCCTTTAGGGAACGTCTTGGGCTTCCTGAAGTTACCTACCGAGGCTGTATATGTTAAAAAGTAATCGATCCGGGAGAGGCTGCCATGCACGTTGGAGAAGTACGTGAAATCTATCGAGTCTCCCAGTAACTCCCGCCCCACGTCTGTGAGCCCCAACGCCGTAGTAAAGTCAGCCATTTGTTCATTTGGTCGCACATTCTGTCGTGCTGAGCGTCTGTCCGTTAAGTCATTCATCGTCATGTTATAGTCTCCCCCCATTATCAAAACTCCATCTCTAAGATCCGTGAGTACCCGACCCAGTTGCGCAAGGGCATCCCTACCTAATGCTGGCAGCAGATAGACTCCCCTGCCCTTTCTGATATGTCAACAAGCTTACTCCTTGTCTGGAAATTAATGTAGAAAAAGAAAATCTGCAGGAAATTTCCAAGATTCGAGATATCTGTAGAAAATTATGAATTGCTACATATTCTGGATAAATACAACAAATTAAATACACCCACCAAGTAAGTATAATGCCTGATGTACACAGGTGTAAATATGTGTGTATTACCTCGCAAATACTTGCAAGCAATATTTCTAGAGTTGAAATCCCGGATTGAGGGTTCCACAGCAGCAAAATCCTCAATGGGAAAATGTCCTGTATTTCACATTCAAGTGATGGTGCAAAATTACTCCTGATTGTATTAATTGTTTAGTATGTTCTACTCCTGCACATATTCTGTTTTTAAACATGGTGAATTAGGAGTAAGGTTTGCTTCCCACAAACATCAATCGCCCAGCTAGGAAGTTTCTGTATCTCTGAAAGCCAGTACATAGTAAAATATTAAATTGCAATGGCAAAATCTGTAGATAAATGTAGGGCCTTGTTAAATGACCATTCCTACACAAACACCTGTTTGCGCAGGGATCTCCAATTGCAAGTGATCCAATGTGTATCAGACCGGGTAATTATCAAGTGTAATAAACAACACTACATTAGATTCTTACCACCAAAAATTTCAGAAGGTTAAATTTGCCAATATGTAATCGGGGAAAAAGACGGTAAATACCAGAACAAGGAGAAGTTGCTGTGCAAAGCACCAAAATTCACTTGTTATGCCCCATTTTTAAGGGTTCAACTCGTAATATGTACTATTATTGAACCAGTCACATTCTTAACCCCGAGGTATCTTTTTTCCAACACGTGCGAATGTTAGATCCTACCCCTCCCAGATACTCGTTCTCGAAACCTAAGTGGTTCAGTGAAATACTGTGATACTTGGTAAACCAATGACCGGTAAAAGGTAGGTCGCTAGGTGAGATCAGAGAGTGAGCTTTGTTATTCATTGTGCATTCTTCTTGACAAAGCCATCTATAAATAGATCTGACCTCATTTGCCAGACCTGCTGTACAATATATATATATATATACATAGAAACTCTCTTGTTCTGCCTCAAAGGACAAATAGGATAAAAATAGACAATCTTAGCAAGTCTTTCTAATGCTCTTCCCCTTATAGGAAAGAAGGATTTCTTGTACCCTCTTTGTCATTTTTCAACTACCAAAGGGCGGCAGCAAAGGGTAGAAAATTGCATGTGTGTTCATGTTAATGTCTTGGCATAGTGGTAAATGTCAATAGATCCCTGTCTACCTCATATCTGCACCGATTTCACATACCACTACCTACAACCATATTTTTTCCACATTTACACATCAGAAGGTACTATATCTGGGTGTCAACACCCCTATGTCCTGATTTGCTGGTCAGTAGAACGGGCTGATATTTGTCAGATCTTTAGAATTGTTTTCCTAAACATTGTAGTTTTCTCCAATCTACTTCATCCAGGAACACATCCCTGTGAAAGTTTGACTTCAATACGTGTTCCTCTAGGTATCCTAAGCGATGGAGTTACCCAAATTGTATGGGTTTTCTATGAGTTCAGGGTGCCTACTGGAGATAAACTGGGTACAGAGCATTTGGGGAAATTGAAAATCAATTGAAAGCAAAAAGTAGATTGTACCTACATTTTAGGTGCAGACTAAGTACCATAGGTGCCGCCCTCTGCCCACAACCGGAGGCGGTGGAGGAATAGGGACCTTGCTAGGGGCCCCCAAAGTCATTTTACAACAGACCTTCCATGTTGGAAACGTGCATGCAGAAAAAGGGTTTTTAGTGTTTCAGAATTTTTCAGGGCGCTCTACCAGATGTGGATGCTAAAGTAGTCGGATGAACTGAGTGAGTCAGGTGCAAACAGGCGAGCGGAGAAGACCCCCTAACTGCTCAACAGTATGTTATACAGGCTAACATACAAACAATTGCTTCGCGACTCCTCAGGGCTGCGATATAGGTAAACTTGCCAATAGGTCCTATACTTGGAACACGGCGACCTGGGAGCACCCGACGAGGAATTCCTGATACACATATACCAGGACTACTTGCTGGTTACTCGCTCTAGTGGGAGCCAGTTTGGATCCTCTCCCGGGATTTATGCTCACCTTTACCTGACCGGAGCTTACCTTGCTCAAAAAGACGCCTAGACGTAATCTTACATTGGAGTTGACTACATTCATGGAAAGAGCATTTCTCTTTACATGACTACTGCACACTGAAGACTCTATTCCACATGGTCACGAGCCCTGCCGGGTCAGAAATATCACCGGTAGAGCGACCTATTGGCAAGTTTACCTATATCGCAGCCCTGAGGAGTTGCAAAGACACTGTTCCCACGCGACTAAACATGTGTCGGCTGGTTGTGGAACCATTAAATCTTCATAAAGCACCTCTGCGTTAATGATTTGGCATGTTATTCTGTTGACTTTGGCCTTTCCTCAAATTATGTGTCATAACTGTACACAACTGTGAAGGATTCCTGTTATTGTGTGCATAGGCAATACTGTAGCACTTCCATGTTGGAAAGCCCGTCATGGAAAGCCTGTCGGAAACCGACATCGTAATACCGACTGCAGAAATGCCAACCTCAGGGGCCTACTGTGGGGCCTCCGACTAGCCGACGGGCTCCTTGAGCCCTTCAGAATCCAGCCAGAATGACCGGCAGGTTTCAATCTAGGTGAATGCGCAACTCCTCAAGAGGCAAATTGAAAGAAAGCGCATCAAAACAGCAGAGGCTAGAGTAGAGCACTGATAGACCTCTGAATTGTGTGTGGATGTATCATGCAAGCTATACAGTGTTGGCCCAGCTTCCAATTGCAAATTTGCACATTTTTCCATTTAGCACTTTAACTTGAACCTGTTACTGCTGGTAGAGAACCAGGATTTACCCTTGTTTGGTTTTTGGTTGTTTTAAATGTTTTTAGATCCCAAATCGCCTTGCTAATGTCGATCTTGCTTTTGTTTTTATCGTTCTGTACGTGTTGATTAGTTGCATGATAAGAAATTATATATGTGTAGATAGATAGATAGATAGATAGATAGATAGATAGATAGATAGATAGATAGATAGATAGATAGATAGATAGATAGATAGATAGATAGATAGATAGATAGATAGATAGATAGATAGATAGATGGATAGATAGATAGATAGATAGATAGATAGATAGATTATTTTAGGTAAACTCAAAAGATTTTGGCTAACGCTAGACCTAGAAAGTGCAGAATTCACTTGCTTTTCAGAAAAAGAATATATCAGCCAAACTTAGTCACAAGCTAACACTTTTAGGTTTTTAGTGGATGGATATTAAAGGCAATATTAGCCTTTGCTGGGCCTACTGATATGGAGCCCCAGATTCATGACGATTCTTTTTCGGCAGGTAATTATGTCCAGGGTCTGCAGGAAGCATAACTTTAGGGACTTAAAAACACAGAGGCGAGGATGAGACCACATTACGGCAGATAAAAGAAAGTGCACTTTTTGCTCCAACAAAAGCAGTGAACCTTTCAAAACATGTTTCCTAGTGCAGCAGGGCGCCATCTGCACTTTTCTTACGGTGCCTGCATTTTGCTTACTTTTCCTACGGAAGGTAAGGCTGGTCCAAATCCCTGGAGCAGTTTGAAGAAAGTCTGTGCGTGTAAAAACCCGCCGCCCCTCGGCTTCCCCCGTGAACCACCTGTCCCGGGACCCGGGCGCTGCTTCGAGTTTCGCGCTCCAGGGCGGGGCGCCTCGCTTAAGGGGACAGGCCAAGCATTTTTTCCTGTCACTGAAGACAGCTAATTTGGGAAGTCTGGTCTTGCGACTGAGCCAAATTTCCGTTCTCACAGCGTCATGTTTAAGGACGGGGCGGACTCCACCCTCGAGTGCAACCCGAACGTTTCCCTTTCGACCTGCTTCTGCCTTTGTCGCCAAATTCCCTCGGTAACTGACACATTTCAGGCATTGCAGACGATCACAGGGCCTTCTTGTGTTTTCTCACTGTCTGCTGACTGTCAGGCTGCTAACATAATACTTCCCATCCGACGGATACAGCCGTTCCTCGTCTGCACCAGCCCAGGGTTTGATTACAGAAACATTAAAAATACTGTAAGGTGAGAAATCACTGCCGCAGGCCAGCGACGTTTCACAGGTAACAGTTTATCCACACGGCAGGACAATGGATGCCCATCTCTGGGTGTCGGCTGCGCTTCATGAATCCGCTTTTCATACCTGGCGCAGGTGATGTGAATTATGGTGAATATATCTCCATAAACATGAACATATAGGATGTATAAAAACACCTGTGTAGGTCTGCGTCTATAGAAAAATTATAGAATTTTATATAGAGCTTATTTACAAGCCCCTTGCGCCGCCGGTGCATCACTTTTTCCCATATAAAAAGTGACGCACCGGCAGCGCGAGGGGCTTATACCCCCAGATTCATCAAGAACACATTTTGCGATTCTTTAATAGCGATAAATACTGCCTAGAGGCCCATAGGAATGAATGGGTAGACAATCGCAATTAGCGATTCGCAAATTGAGATTGCGATTTCAAGGGTGCAGGGGTGTCCAAAGGACACCCTGTTGCACCACTGAAATGAGCATAGGTGCACATGTGGTGCACATACATGCCCTAAGGGCATGTATGTGCGTCAAATGGCACTTTGAAAAATGCAAAAATGTGCATTTTTCAAGGAATTCGCAACTTACCACCAACTAGAAGTTGGTGGTAATTTGCGATTCCTTAAGGCCATTTAGCAAATTTGTTTGCCTTCTTACATTGCATTTAAGGAATCGCAAAATTTGCTATTCCTTAAATGCAATCGCAAAATAAGTAATCGCAAATTTTGCAATTCCTTATTTTGCATTGGATTTTTCTTCATACATGTCATTTTGCGAATTCCCATTTGCAAAGGCCGAAATTCTGCAAATTTCGGCCTTTGCGAATGCGAATTTCAATGATACATATGGCCCTAAGTCTTTAATCAAATATAAATGCGCATTTTTGGTGGGCCATAACTGTTATGTTATGTGAATTTAAAGTGGATAATCACCTGCGAGGGTCCCCAAGCTCTGAGGAACTTCGCACCAATGATTTATTTATACCAAATACAGATTTCTTTAAATTATTTTTTATATAGCGCAAACTAGACCCGAGACATCAGGTATCAGAGCGCTTTACATGGGCACCAGTTTCTTTACAGAAGGACACATTCATTTTTGTTAGGCACGGGGAGATTAAGTGATTTGCCCAGGATCACAGGATGTTGAGCGTTATTGCTGAGACTCGAACCCGGTTCTCCAGCTTCGAGGGCGACCCCTCTAGCAGTAAGGCTACATCCTCTCCCTGAGGGGCAGTCAAACAGGGCTAAAATGTAGCTGTGGGTCCCAAAAATAACACTGTTACAAATGGTCCATGGACACAGGTTATGCATTATGTGTACTCCACAAATCTTATAAACTACAGTCCATTGCTAATTCAGTGCTTAATTTGTACAGGTGGTTGCAGGAAGTTGCCAACGACACTCTTATTCAAGGGTGCAGGGCTGGTATTCTACATTTATGAGGTTTACCGTAGGGCAGTGCCGCAGGCCTCTCTGCTGTGCTGCCCTTCTGTAAAAGAAAAGGAGGAAGGCGCCGTATCCATGAGATACAGCGCATTCCTGTCCTTTTCCCCTGTGCCGGCGCACAGTGGGCTGCCATGCGCCAACATAGGCACCTTTGCACCATGGTGCAATGGTGCCTGCGTTGAGTGGATGATTGTTTTTGTGCAGGAAGGGAAACTTTCCTGCACAAAAATAATCACAAGAGGCTTTTTCCTTTTTTCTATGTGTGCTGCAGAATGCAGCACATAGAAAAAGGAAAAAAACGGGGAGATATAAAAATATTTCTCCTCTTGTGCCTCCCCTGGAGAGGCGTATGTTTTTGGCGCTGCCTCAGATTTACGATATCTCGTAAATCTGAGGCAGTGTCAAAATGCCATGGATGTTGCTGGGAACGCCCCCAGCAACACCCATTGCACGCCCCTTTAACACAGAAAACTGTGTTAAAAGGGACAATATTTAGGAGGCAGAATTAAGACAAAAAAAGTGGCTTAGTGCTGCCTTGTAAATATGGAGCAGACTCCTGCGCCACGGAGCGTGAGGCCCTCAAACTTTACCAAGAGCAAGAGAGAGAAAGGAGTTTTAAGAAGGAGAACAAAAAACACATAGGAAAACAGTATCTAATGGTGGGAGCCAGGATAAAAAAGAACCAGCAAGAGTGGAACAATTGGGAGATGTTGTGTGGAATGGTGGAAGTAGTAGGTATGAAGTGAAATCAAGGGTAGGCGGTCTAGCATTCAGCGCTGGAAACTGACCCCTAAGAAAATCCCCGGGAACCTGCTTATACGTTTCAACCAAGCACAGACTTGCGATGCCTATTTGAGGTCCCTGACAATTAGGCACAATGCATGGCCTGAAACTATGCATTGCATGGGCCCTGATCAAGAGTTTTTGTGCATTTGTATAGCACAAAGAGCATGGCCACTGATCACACAATGGGTATATCACACACATAGACTAAATCCAATCTTTAGCCACAGCTTGCAGCACATGATCGTTGTATCCGACGGTGCAACTGGCAGTCATGCATTGTGCTTACCCTGCACACCTACGACACGTGCTTGGATGGCAGAAAACAGTGGGTCATTATTGGTGTAATAGTGGAATACAGAAAAATTCACGCCCAGGGGTCTTAAACTTTTTGAACACCAATCATAGATTAAATTCAAGTTTGGTGTAGGGAAGTAACATACAAAGCGCACACTTGCAATCCATGCTCACTGAGGATTCTGCCAATGTGCTAAACAAAATCTGCGGCAACAGCCTGTGAGTGATTTACAAGTCCATGAGTGGTACACGTAGTGTCCTTACACATGTTATTGACACTGGGTGTGTCAGTAACTCGAAAGAGCTAGGTATTGCGTCAGAAGCCCACAGGTTGTGTTTTGCGTGTGGGCTTGGTACTCCAAGTATACAGCCATAGGTCACGCATTGTGTGTGTACCACTATTACAAGGGTAGCAGTGGGGAATTCATTGTAGCATGTATATAGCACATGATTCAATGCACATAACCACTTAAATTATGTTAGAATGAGTGCTTTCATTCAAATACATCCCGCGATCACTAGTGATTGGAATGATCAATAATGTTCAATCCATTACAGTTATATTCAAGAACGCGTGGCACAACTCAGATTTGCAGTACTTAGAATCAACAATTATTCACAATCCATAGAGAATGACATCAAATTAATTATAATATTTCAAGCTTATTTATTATCAAATGTTGTGTAGATCCAATATCCTTTAAACACAGCGAGACCGGTGTCGTGTATCTGCGTGATGCTCTAAGACCTAAATCCAGTCTACTATGTCCCTACGGATCATTAAATTCCAGATGTGTGAGAAGTCTTGTGGTCCATCATCTCAAGGATTGAATGTAGGCAGGAAGTCCTACCTGTTGGACTATAGCTTTTGGAGTCACAAGTGTTTAAAGAGTATTTTGAGAAAGAGATTGACCCAATCATGACCCAATCATGCATCAAACTCAAGAAGATCTTTAATTCCGTCAAATAGCAGCACAGTCAATCATCTCTCAGACAATAACTTAGTGGACCTGGTTATGCCCTTTTACCAGAGATGGTCCCCAACACATTGTTTCTCAGTCATGCCAGCAATACATAGATGTGTTTGGGAGTAACCCAAGTCAATATAACTACTGAGGAGAAGAAGTGTTTAGGCTCATCAAAAGCCTCCAGAATTCAGAGGCGAACACGTCTTTAATTTCCACCTCAATCTACTAAAACCCCCTCTCTCATAGAGGACAAAAACCCCATAATCTTCTGGGCTTTGATTTTCTAGCAAGAGAGTTAATTTATGGAACTGCAAGAGGCTACCTCCTTAAGAACAATAAAGAGTTCTTTACTGCTGGAAATTTTAAATTGTAGTAAGGATTTTTGAAAAGATTAGTTCCCAGGTCAGTTATGTCATTTCCTCAAATCCAAATCCAGAATCTGAGCCTTTCTAGAGATGCAAGCCACTGTATCAATTTGAAATCGTATAGACATTTTATAACTCGGAACTATTTTGGGTGTCCTCGACCTTACCCTTTTAATCAAGTGAAGTAGTGTGGCTCACTGGTTAGAGGCGGCAGACCCGAGAGCAGAGGACGGCCCGGGACCAGGGTTCGATTCCCGGCGCGGCAGGTTTCTGGACCAGGGTCAGCGGACTCGATAATTCTCTCGCCTCGGTGCCCACTCTGATCAGCGATCACACTCGGCAACTCTGGGCATTAGCTTGCCTCATCTTCACTAACGGCCCCACCAGACCGCCGGGGATGCCTGGTCTCACCCTGGAGATACCCATTAAGGGACCATCTCTCAGGGAAGCCAGGAAGGGTTTCGCAGCGGTCGAAGCGCCTTGGGACCCTACGGGTAAGTAGTACGCTATATAAATGCCAATACATTTACATTTACATTACAATCAAGTTTCCCATAAAGTGAAGTGAGTAATTTTGCTTTTACGTAGTGACAACCTTCCCCTTAATGCTCTGAAAACAAGAATGAAATGTAAGTTTGGTACTGAAAAGGTATTCCCTGTATTACATCTTTGTCCAGCTTTAAGTGATATTAGAACTCTTACACCTTTCTTCCCCACATATTTGTTATTTGACATTTAGTTTTTTAGTTTTTTTTAATCTGTGCTTTAAAAATGGCTATTGCTTGTATTTCTGAACCCAATAACATGTTCCTAAAATATGGAAATCCGTTTTCTGGTTCAATTTCCAGGAATAGCCATGCCATATACTGCTAAGTGGTGCCTGCTTGGTCTGGCCCAATTTATTGGAAAAGTGCAGTGAACCAAGAAGGAACTGGTGGCCTTTGAAAGATTCACACTTAACTAGAAGTGCTGTACACCAGAAGACACTACATCCTGTTGTTTGGGACTGCTGTCCATACTGTGAAATTGATTTATTCAAGCAATCTGGTAGTGTCTGGGAACTTTGATGGTCCTGGACAGAGGAAGTCTGTTGTCACAAGGAATAATTCCCAGGAAACTGACCATCTGGGAAGGACCTCTGTGGATTTAGCTGCAAAGTAGATTTCCTCCTCCAGAAAAACTCAGAGATCATTAGGAGCTCCCATGAAGATTCCCGAAAGAAACCGTAGCATGCCTGCAATATAAATACACAGATGAACAGTGCAACAACATAACTTATTTTAACCCTAACCCGCTGGCCTCTATGAACACCTAAGTGATGTGTCCTTTGCTTCTAGTAACCCTTTTTGCTAAGAATAGTTTGGTACTAAATGCTTCAGGTTAGTTTACCATACCTTGACATGCCATGACCATGGCTGCCTCAGTAGGGGAAACGATACTTATCGCACGAACTAAAGTTTGCTTTCCCTAGGTGTGGTATTTACCAATTACAATAAATATTGCATATTAGACGTTAAGTTCTTGAAAATAGAGCATAGCATGTGGATGTTTGTTTTTTTCCATACCAAAATCCGCATGTCCCAGTCTTTTTTGGGCATTTGTACATAGCAAATATTGGTAGTTTTGACTTGCCTTATGTACCTGGTGCAAATTGTGTATTTACACGCTCTGGTAAACTCCACGCAACCAATAATCCAAACTCCTGTACAAACATATGGATATGGGTGGGAATTTTTGGGCACAGTTTTAATCTGACTTTAGTCTGTAGCTAGAATATTCTTACATCCAAAAATAGTTTTTTTTGTGGATGCACAAAGTATTTGGTTTATATTTTACCCATCTGCAGGGAAATGGGTTAAGTGATATTTATACACATATGTTTTTTGTTACAGCATTATGGTTTTCCTACACTTTTACTTTATTTTTGTTATTGCATTGATTTATTTACTTTTTTAATTTTGGAAAAGGTGATGGACAGAGTTTCTGAATGATGCAGAATACTCCTACCCAGTCAAGAGATCAGGGCTTGATCCATCACCGTTTTTTAGCTCACTGCACCATCCCAGCTTCAGAACCTGGCTATATGCAAATTAGTCTGTTCCTGTCCCAGTGCATGATGGGAACAGGGCAAACCAAACTACCAAGCCAATTCTTATACTGGGAAGGAAACAAGCTTCCGGGGACCGGTTTCTGGCATTTCAGCCGTCGTCGGCCCGGCTTGCTTGAATCCTGATGGTGCAATGAGCAAGGGACTCACGTCTGAGTATACCCTCCCACACTTAGTGTGGACAAAATCAATTTTGGAAAAGGGGGTGGTGATGGACAGAGTTTCTGAATGATGCAGAATACTCTTACCCAGTCAAGAGATCAGGGCTTGATCCATCACCGTTTTTTAGCTCACTGCACCATCCCAGCTCAGAACCTGGATACATGCAAATTAGTCTGTTCCTGTCCCAGTGCATAATGGGAACAGGGCAAACCAAACTACCAAGCCAATTCTTATACTGGGAAGGAAACAAGCTTCCGGGGACCGGTTTCTGGCATTTCAGCCGTCGTCGGCCCGGCTTGCTTGAATCCTGATGGTGCAATGAGCAAGGGACTCACGTCTGAGTATACCCTCCCACACTTAGTGTGGACAAAATCGATTTTGGAAAAGGGGGTGGTGATGGACAGAGTTTCTGAAAATAATTGATTTTATCCACACTATGTGTGGGAGGGTATACTCAGACGTGAGTCCCTAGCGCATTGCACCATCAGGATTCAAGCAAACCGGGCCGACGACGGCTGAAATGCCAGAAACCGGTCCCCGGAAGCTTGTTTCCTTCCCAGTATAAGAATTGGCTTGGTAGTTTGGTTTGCCCTGTTCCCATCATGCACTGGGACAGGAACAGACTAATTTACATGTAGCCAGGTTCTGAGCTGGGATGGTGCAGTGAGCTAAAAAACGGTGATGGATCAAGCCCTGATCTCTTGACTGGGTAAGAGTATTCTGCATCATTCAGAAACTCTGTCCATCACCACCCCCTTTTCCAAAATCGATTTTGTCCACACTAAGTGTGGGAGGGTATACTCAGACGTGAGTCCCTTGCTCATTGCACCATCAGGATTCAAGCAAGCCGGGCCGACGACGGCTGAAATGCCAGAAACCGGTCCCCGGAAGCTTGTTTCCTTCCCAGTATAAGAATTGGCTTGGTAGTTTGGTTTGCCCTGTTCCCATCATGCACTGGGACAGGAACAGACTAATTTGCATGTAGCCAGGTTCTGAGCTGGGATGGTGCAGTGAGCTAAAAAACGGTGATGGATCAAGCCCTGATCTCTTGACTGGGTAAGAGTATTCTGCATCATTCAGAAACTCTGTCCATCACCACCCCCTTTTCCAAAATCGATTGATTTATTTACTAACATTTGCTTCCATTAAATGTAGAGTTTATACATGCTTCAGTTATAACTAAATAAACTGGTATGGTTGCAGGAAGTTTTTAATATGCAAGCAAAGTTTTGCAAAGATCCCAAACCTTGCTCTTTACATAGATAACAGAGTTTTCTGTTTCCCCCCACAATTTGTTTTCCACACTTCCAGGTATACTGTAACATATATTTGCAAGTCTATTTTGCTAAAAAGTGAATTCGTGTTTTTTTCAGTTTAATGTAAAACTGGATTGCACTGTACTTGCTATGATTTCCTCACTACTTTGATTCTGAATGGATAACTCTGACATTTGTGAAGAAAGCAATGTAAAGCTAGTAATCTCATGTGCAAAAAACGCTGGTTTATGGTGGCATAAAAAAGATTTCCTGCATTGTTTCTTAGATGTGAGAAATAATTTTTATTGGTGTGGGGAATATCAATATTAAAAGTGTCTCTAAAGTCCCAATTTTTTTAATGCTGAAGCCAAAACACATAAAGTATGCAAACTCTGGATAGTTGCTGAAGTGTTTCTGAGAAATATTTGAAGGTTGCAGGACAAAAGCTTTGCTACTTTGAACACCACCAATTGTTGTATTGATTGTTTTCTTAAGCACACAGCCCGAATCCATTTTCTTTGAGGGTTGTTTTGTGCTTCAGGCAAAGCTATCAAAAGAGAACAAGACAGCAAACTGTAACACCTTTTGTTTGATCTAAATGGTAGCTCAATCATAGTTGACATCATGATTGGGACCCCTCTCTACCATAGCAAGACAGGATTGCTTCCTAGAGCAGTAAATTCAATTCCTATATCCATGTATGCCTCTGGTGTAATAAGACCATGGGGATATACACACATTTAGATATACTTCTAAAAAGAAAGGTGTGGGAATCTCCAATTAAATAATGGCAGCTGACCCTACATACCAAGTATAAACCCAAGTATAAAGCAAAGTGAATTAGGGAAGATAAAAATAATTGTATTCATGACTCACAGTAGAAAAATCATTAATCACCAGGTTGAAAGCCTTACCCCCATCTCTTTAGGTTTTCAACAATGGAATGTATTTAATGGCAAAACAACAGTTGATGGACAGAATGCAGAACAATGTCATACATTCACCCCAGTACATAGATCTGGGCCTAAATTCATCGTTTTATTGCACTCCACACCACCCCAGTTCAGACTGGGGTGGCTTGGTGAGCAAAATAACGATGGATTAAACCCAGATCTGTGACGGGGGGTGAATGTTTTGCCATTGTGCAACATTCCGTCCTTCATCTTGTGTGTTTTGATGTATTTAATGGCCACATAATAAACTGCCACTAATAGGTATTGGGTACCTCTTGTAGTTGCCCTGGGATAAAATCTGCCACACCCAGGCTAACCCGATAGGCATCAAGTAATACATCCTGAAAACCTCTTTAAAAAAGAAACCTTACTATGCCACATTTTGATATCCCCACATTTCTGCATATGAAAATCACATTACCTAATTAACAGCCCCACATTAACCTGATGTGTTTCTTCGATCCATTTAAAAGGTTTTAAAAATGTTGATCGAAACTCTTGTTGCGTTAGGATGCTGGCATCTAACTTCAACAAACTTTACCATAAAACCTTTTCTGAAGTTCTAATGTCCACTTACATTATCTGTATCAATGTCTTCTACAATCGCAGGCGGAAAGCACGTCACTGCACTGGGAGGAAATTGCGGGACTGCGTAAATACCCTATCGCCCAGCCAGGAGGCGCTATACTGACAGATTTGACACGTGCAGATGGGGAGTGGGGGCGTGGCTACTCCAAGGAGGCTAGGAGGTCCAATGGGGATGATCGGGGGAAGAGGGTATACATGAATTTTCAATGAGCCAAGGAAGTGATAATACAATCATTGATTCTTGTGACCATTCGCCGGATGGGGGAACCATCTAATTCAGTATGGCTACATAGAACACATTGATCAGAGCGTGATGATGAGGCGACGATTTTCTTTGTTTCTTTCTTTTTAACTATAAGATTTCGTGAACAACAAATTGTACCTGATTCTGTTATCCTTCAGCACTGAGCCGAATAGCCGAGTGCAGTCATGGAAGTGTGAAGTTGAGATAAGATGGATCATTTCCTCTGCTCTGTATAGACACTGACAGGTGGTCCTTTAGGTAGCCGGTACCTTCAACATGCAATCTGTGGACAGCTCTTGGCCGCACAAATTTACTACACACTACAGTTCATAAATGCATCAGAATTGACTGTTAGCCATTTACTGTGCCTGTACTAATTATCCATCTCCTATGCCATCCGAACAAAATCAATTTTTCGACTCCCCTTTCCCTTCCTATCCTTTTGTTTTCATGTACATTCATTGCAATTTGTTAGTTTAAAAAAATGCAAATATATTCAACAAAAAAAAATTCTTTTACAATTTTATCAGGTGATGATGTCTCATTTTCCGCCCTCTTTTCTTTTTGCAAAATGCATTTGCCCAAAAAATTTCCTCTAATCTGTGTTCCTTGTTTTGGATCAGCTACATGAGGGCAGTAGATGGAAGGAAAGCATGTATGTGCACGTGGGTAGGTGTGGGGGTTTACCTATTTTGAGACTTCATATAAAAATCTATTTCATCCTCACCAGAGGCATTTCCACTTTCAAGAGGAATTATCCTGGCTGGCAAAGTAGCTGCTTCTCAGCAGGGTTTCCATTTCCAAAGGATTCTTGATTTCTTTTAAATTCTGCATATGAGTCAAGAAGCTGCATTAGGAGCTCTGGAACCACTTGATTTTTCATACAATCAGGGATAACTTCATAGTGTTCTGTCATTTATTTTTCAACAGGATCGCCCTTTGCAGACTAAGTGGACATAATGTGACTTTGAGGCTCCCTAGAGGAAAGGGGTGTTGGCTTACTTGTTACACCTGTATGCGTATCTAGAGATTAAGTCATTTTGCAAAAAGAGCTTAAAGAAAATGATTTTTGATGGGAGCAACAATCACAAAATCAAAAAGTGCCTCAAGAATTGAGAATCACAGTTTATAGATATAGAATACATTGAAGGGAAAAGTGAGCTTTCCGATAAACTGCATAGTGAATTTCGGCCACATGCATCATTGTTGCCGTTTGCGATTTCTTAATTGCGGAAATTAAGGAATCGCAATTAAGAAATCGCAAAAGGCTATGCATTAGGAAATCGCAATTTTTTTTGCGATTTCTTAAATTTCCTTAATTGCGATTCACAATTTGCGAATCGCAATTAAGGAATCCCTTCCCATTGATTCCTATAGGCCTAGATGCCCATAGGAATCAATGGAAAGTCATTTTCGATTTGCGATTAGCAATTTGCGAATCAAGTGCATTTTTCACACACACATGCCCCAAGGGCATGTGTGTGTGTAAAATGAAACTTTCAAAAATGCACTTTTGTGCATTTTTGAAAGTTTTCGCAAATTACCATGAAGGTCAACTTCATGGTAATTTACCTCTCCCTATTTGCGAATTCGCAAATTTAAAATGTTCATGCATTGCATTTAAGAAATCTAAAATTGCGATTTCTTAAATGCAATCGCAATTTTAGAAATCGCAACATTTTTGCGATTTCTAAAATTGCGAAAAACATGATGCATCCCAATTTTGTCAATTGCGTTCGCAAACGGCCGAAAATTGCGATTTGCACCGTTTGCGAATGCAATTCACAATGATGCATGTGCCCCATAGTGAGTGTTAGTATACAGGACACAATTCACAATTGTATAAAAACATGTTATAGCAAAATACCCACTGAGGATAAAAAATAAAGTTGAAATCCAAGGTTATCGACAACTAATAAAAACCTTTTTACATATTTGTACAACCGAGAACCATAACATCAGAATTGATTAGATTATACATTCATTTTCCTGATAATAAATCAGCATGTGTCTATACAGTGCAAAGTTGAAAAAAACTGTTGCTGTCCATGATCAACACTTACTTCATTTTTATATGGAAACATAATGCAAATGACACTTCAGGGTCAGGACCACCATATCAAACACTAACTGGCAGCCCTCAGCACCCCCGTAAGAAACTTAGATACATCAAAATAGGTTTTGTGTGATGCTAAAAGTTGTAAATATAAAAAGGCTGGCCTAGCCCGGTAAAAATACGGAGTTAAAAAAAGTGGTTTTAAAAACTTGTGCCGAAGAGATTTATAAAACAGGCATATCCGTATGATGTGCAAAGCTTCACTTTTAGAGATTGAATCACAAATACATGTAGGTGGATCAGAGTACTTGTACCAGGTACTCTAGGGATAAAACAGCTGATGAAACAAACCCAACCTAAAATAGGTCAATCAACGACGCTGGTAGATAAGCATAACAAGATGAAGGTATGGCTCTATCCCGAGTACTGTTTTTACCCTTGCAAATTTATCAAATAAGGGCTTAGCAAGTCATGAAGCTTCCCTCACAGCCACCACTCTGCAGTGAAAGGTCTCTCTTAACCAAGCAACATTCTGTTTGATGAGACTCTGAGGATGCAATAATTACTCCGGTCTCCCAGGAGCACTGAAATTCTCTTTGATGTATACCAGCTAGGGAATATTGGACATATGGTCCAGCTTCATGCAATCTAAGATGATCACTCTGTTAAGGCTTAACTCTTGCTTTAACCGCATGGCACACCACAGCAAGAGAGGTCACAGCCGAATATGATCCACAATGTAACTCATTCCTAACTCTTCATGTAGTATCTCAGTAGGGGTACATTGCCCGACCCCTGAAAGTCCTTTAAAAAATGTATTCTCTGCCACCCATATAGGGTCTGGATTCACATAATCCCAGATCTCGCAGCCAAAAGTAGAAATAGGGACACACTTGGCTTTATAGATCTCTAACATGGTACTCATGGCCTTCTGACCCAGGCAGGAAGAAAAGTCACTTACTCTGGCACACACCCTCTTGAGGTTACCAATATTCCTCTATATTAGTGGTTGCCAGCTAAGTCTGTCATCTATTAAGATTGGCATCTATTAAGATTCCTAAATAAGTGAAGTTTTATAACCTGGGCAGAACAGGTGGTACTTCTCATATTTTACGGGCCCTGGACCATCGCATGTGATTTATTAAAATTGGTAAGTGAGTCCAGGCTGCCCATAAAACCAACAAGAAGATCTAAAAGCTGTTGCAAACATCTGGCAGTGCGGGTAATTAAAACTGCATTGTCTGCATATAAAAAAGCCAGGAGCGATCTGTTTCAGGCAATAGGGATATCAATGCCATGTTCAAGGAGTGCATTTTCGAAGCTATTGACATACATATTTGAAAGAAAGGGGGACAGAATACAAACCTCTAAGGTCAAAGTGCTGGGTGCACAGCCGTAACGGACTGAGGCTGCCAATCCACAATGGCAATCCCTAAGGAAATCGACCAGACTCTGTTCCAACCCCATGGAACTCAACTCTGCCTAGAGCTTCTTTCTGTTGACCTTATCATAAGCAGAACTGAAGTCTGTGAAGACGATATTCAGGGAACCCTTTTTAGCCCGAGTGCATTTATTGATGATGAGAAGGAGATTAAGATTCTGGTCAATCGTACCCCATCCTGAGCGAAACCAATATTGGAAATTATACAAAATATTGCGTTACTCAGCCCAGCGTGTAAGTCCATTAACACCTTAGGAGCGTCGAACGTTCAGCGCCCAGTGCTGAACGTTCGAATAATGGGTGCGGCCCCGTCGGCCAACGGACGTGCGCAGCACTGGCAAGGTAGTGCTCGCGACGACCGTTGGCCGACGGCAGCACTTAAAGGGTTAAGGATGACCCTGCCTAAGATCTTGACCTCAACCTCAATTAAGGAAATGGGCCTAGAGCAGGAAGGGTCACTCATACTCTCCTTTTTTAATAGAGGTACAATGATGGAGTGGCTCCATGCTATGGGAAGGGAACAGTTAATGGCGGCATTAAGATAAAGAGCAAGAAGAGGTGCCTAGAGATCTAGCAGGGACTTGAACAGGTCCCCTGGGACAACATTTGCCCCAAGGGCCTTTCCCAAAGGCAGGGATACAATAGCATCTCTAACCCCCTCCCAAAGTAGCGTCAGTTTAGCACCCATCACTGGGGGAGAAATAGGGAAGGATGGAGATGGTAAGTCGTCCCCCTGATATAAGACTGAAAAATGTGCCTCCCAAACTGGGGCAGGGACTAGAGTGGCTTGGTCTGCCACTTTATCTTCCTTAAAGAAGGGGTAATTGATCACATCCCAAAACAGAGTACTATCTTTCAGAGTACTAGCCCGTAGTAGCCGAGTAGGTCCTTCCCAAAACGCTTTCTTTAACCCAATCTCTCTTTGCTTAACTGTGCCTCTGTAAATTGCCCTACACTCTCTTACCTCCTCCTGTCCCCGGGTTGTTTTTTTAGAGCGGTTAAAAGTACTCTACGGGCATGCTTACAGGTGATATCAAACCAACGACAAGGAGCAAAAGAGTCAGGCCTAGCCAGCCTCGAAAGGGCTTCATTAATGTAAGAACCTATTGTGTCATACGCCAGTAAGATACTCTGATGGGAAACCTCTAAATTCAGACAAGTCATACATTTCAGAGGGCAGGACATGACTTACTTAGAGATAAACATCTTGGGGATAACTTTGCTCTACTATAGTCTGGGCCCCTGGTCGGTTGACCTAACTAAGGTTTTAAAATAATTGGGACATTTCACTGATTCCGGTTCCCAATGAAAACTGGCAACAAGGAGGTTATGATCACTGAGAATATTCGGATCCAGAGAAAATGAAATAAGTGAGGGTAAAAGTCTCGCAGAGACATAGTCATAATCAATATGGGAACCACACCAGTGGCCTTTAAAGGTAGGAGCATTGTTACCCTCGAGCAGGCTCTCTGAACTCATATGGTTGACCAGGTTATATTCGGACAACAAATCATTCACCACATCCCCTTGAGACGTATGCTTAAGGTGAACTTGGACCAGAGAAACACCCTCCCTCTTGATTGTCTCCCTGGTAGAGATGACAACCTCTGCAGGGATGGAGGTTAAAGTCACCAAGGGACAACAAAATTGTATAAGTGCTGGGACGACTAGAATAAAAAGAGTGAAGGAAAGAGCTATGTGAAACCAACACATCCTCTGAGTCGTTCCCATGGATCGCATTCTAGACATCAATCCACAAGATCCTGGTGTTATTCTTCAGTGAGAGGAGGACCCAAAGGATGTGAGGAGAGGTGCCTGCAATCTTTTCCACTTTATATGGCAGATCTAATTTGACCAAGGTAACAAGACTCTCCACCAGTTCTCCTACTAGACGAGGGAGATGCACTCATTGAAAAAGAGACATAGCCGTCCATATGGATCCCCCCTAGTGTGTCGCAAGTCTCCTGAAAGTAAATAAAATCATATACGGGAAGAGGGTCTTAGTCCAAGCCTGATCGTCAAGTTTCTCCTGAAGGCCTGCAATATTCCAGGACATGACTTGGAGGGCCCTGGGAGAACTTGACACAGTGAAAGGGACACTAGAGTTGGGCTGCCTCCCCAGTCAGTCTTGGTCATTCAGGCCACTATAGGGCTCAAAGGGGTTACACAGGACAAGGTTCAAATCAGGGTTCCCAGCATAGGATCTAATAGATCTGACATGGGCGTTAGGTAAATCTTGACAGGGGACTCCTTGAGACAATGCAGGTTTGTAAAAAATTAACCCAAGTGTAAGACCGTGATACCACCATTCTTGAGACGGACTCAAGTTTTGCTAGCAGAGAACCAGCCCTGAAGTTGTTGCAGAAGTTGACAACAATATGATCCCCTCTGAAGGAATTTGGGTTACTGCTTAACCAGCCAACTCTGCGGATCATGATTATTTCAACATATGGCTTTGATTTAATTTCTGGGTGTATCTGCCCAGGATATGGTGCCAGAGGTTAAGAGGATGGGTCCTTGCTCAAACTTGGGGGTAGATCTACGGGGGGCTCGACCGCCTGTGCGATAATGGGAAAGATAATTGGAGTGTGTGTAGAAAGGCTCAAGATATTTATGATCTGATCTCTAAGGTCTCAAAAGAGCATGTCAACGATCCCAAACTCTCTTCCAGCATGTCAAATCTGTGAGATAAATGTTCTATAACCAATAAGATGTTTACTTCCATAATGGTAACAGCGGGCTGACACCTTTTAGGTTTCTTAGAGTTGTTAATACTGGACTGCAGAGGGAGCAAGGACACTCCCCTGGTGCTTTTGTCTTGGATTTGAGTTCCACATGAAATAGTACTACCCCCGGGCCCCTTTGGTTTGGATAACCAGCGAGCAGCCACAGCAGTAGGATCTGGGCCACCCCCACGCTCCCACCGCTGTGAGGGTCTTGGTTGTTACAGGCCAAAACAGAACCTGAGGCCGTAGAGGTAGAGGTCCCCTTAGTAGTCAGTGCATCCAAGTCCAGTCTTGAATGAGTTTATTGTTCCTTAACAGACAAAATTTCATTGGAAAGGGCTTCCACTGCAGAGTTTAAGATAGTTAAAATAGAATATTTAGCTCTGGGGCATTTGTCGGCAGTGTTCTTAGCATTAGCTTTAATTTTCTTCATGATAGAGGGATCAACCAGGTATCAGTTGCTGGACATCTTAGACCAGGCAATGAAGCAGACGGGTTGCAAGACCAAGAGGGGTGGCCCAGTGTTTTCTGGGCTAAGACGGGCCTGTCTTGGCCCCGTCTTTGCCAGGGCGCATCCCATCCTGTGGGCTGCTGAAAGCATTTTAGCACCGGAGTTGGCCCCAGTCACTGGTCACAATGGATGCTGGGGGATCGAGTCCCATCCCAGCCGTGCTGGTGCCTGGAATGTGGGTGAAATGGCTGGCACAGAAACCGCCATGAAGAGACACCGGGCTGTGGGCTGCTGAGACGCTTTTAGAGCTGGAGTTGGCCCCGCCCACTGGTTATGATGAATGCCGGGGGACCGAGTCCCAACCCTGCCGTGCTGGTGCCTGGAATTACAGGAGAAACGGCGGGCAGGGAAGCCGCTATTAACAGACCCCTACCATATCAAAGGTATCAATCATCTTTCAGGCGAGACCCTTAAAAGTGATGCTCAATTTCTAAACAGTTTGTTGCCCAACTTGCTGTCAAGAGCAACACTTAATAGATGTGATGGAAGCAATACAGGTATGGAAGAGTTCCAACAGGTATGAAGGTGGAGTGGTGTGGCTCACTGGTTAGAGGCGGCAGACCCGGGAGCAGAGGACGGCCCGGGACCAGGGTTCAATTCCCGACGTGGCAGGGTCCTGGACCAGGGTCAGCGGACTCGATAATTCTCACCTCGGTGCCTACTCTAACCAGGGATCACACTCGGCAACTCTGAGCATTAGCTTGCCTCATCTCCACAATGGCCCCCCACATACGCCGGGGATGCCTGGTTTCACCTTGGAGATACCCAGTAGGGACAATCTCACAGGGAAAGCCAGGACGGGTTCCCCAGCGGTCTATTGCGCAGAGATACTCCTTTGGGAGTCGATTCTAGCGCGTTAGAAACCCGCAATTCAATTCAATTCAATTCAATATAAAGTACACAGCTGTCAGAAATGCTATGGAAGCCTTCAAAGTGATACAGATTATGGAAATTTCTCCAGGACATGGTATGACAAAGTTCTCTAGAGCAATAGACACTAAGGACTCTGTCAATGTACCATGATGAGTTAGAGAAACCAGTGGACTACAACCTCCCACAATCCACTGAGAATTACACGAGCAAGGTATGTATTTGATAACAATAACTCCTGTGAGACTCACAGAAGTAATTATTGGCCACAAAACCTTCTTTTATGATGACTAGACACTCTCAAGAATTCACACTAGAAATGTATTTTGTCTTCCATTATAACCCCCAAAAAATATTCTTGTGCACACACTATGAATAGTAGTTACTATGTATATGAACAAGATAGTGGCAATTATATTTGTCAATAGGCAGAGCAGCAGAAATACTGCAACATTAAGGCAGTCATTTAGAATTTCTCTACCTTGGTTTCCCAACCCCTTCTTTCCCTCTGCCAACTAAACTTATCTTAGCACCAAAAGCAGCCTAATTAAGTTTCATAGATGGGTTTACCCGCATCCACATACATTTTTCAAATAAAAGAAACAGCATTCAATAAGGAGATAGCTGTAGATTCTGCCTTTATGCCTCAGCAACTATTTTTTCCTTGAGCAGGCTGATAAGCCTGATAGAAGTCTCAATGTGCCTTTCAGTAGCCTTCAGTGAGGAAGGGTGTTTATAACTAATAGTTGATCATGAGTCTGGAGTCCCTGGATCAAAGTTCCTCTCTAGTTACCAATGTTTCAATGCAGCTCATATACTCTGCCTTGAAAAAAGTTGAAGATTATAGACTAAACAATCTATAAAGAAGCCCCTCTGGTATTTTATCTATTTATGTTCCATGAAACATTATTTACTGATTAGAAACAATATCTGAGAATTTAAGATATCAAATTCTCTGAAACCATGTTGACTGTTTAAGTGAAATAAATTGAAAATAAAGATTTCAGGATTTTTTACTAGAAACATTAAACAATAAATTCCAGAAGCAAAGTGTCTGGAAAATATTAACCTATGGTTTAGAATTCATGAAATTGTTAGGAGAGTACATATCCAAAATAGAGAAAATGTGCTTCAAAGGGTTCAAACAGCAGCTCTTTAAATGTGCATTGCTGGTGGATTTTATTGTGAAAACTTGAGTGAAAAAGCTTGAATTGAACAGGAAGGAGAGTGAGGCACCCATGGTAGTACACTGTGCAGGCTGCTAGGTCATTGAAGAACACATCTGTGCCCCACAGAGGCCACATTGGCAGGAGGGTATGCGTGTCCCTTTGAGCTAGAGCAGTGGCGAGGGTGTTATGTGTGTCAGTGGGTGGCAGGCTCTGCTCTCTGTGAGCGACAAGAAAGAAAATGTAAAGAACCTACCATGGGATCCTATATTTTCTAGCCGCAGATTAAAGCACAATAAATTCTGCACTCCTGGTTCCTGTCAATTGTTTTCTGGATCTCACATTACAGTATTTAGTGTTCAATCTTAGTGCTTTCCTGGATTCCTTGACACATATTGCCTATGCACCCCTGAACTGTGCATTGTAAATCTGCCCTTGTCTATGAATTCCCTGGCATCTGTAGAAGGTGATAGTATTTCACTGTAGGTTGTTTTGTCTGCTTGCCTGATCCAGCTAGAGTAGAACCTGTCTGTGAGTCATGTGAACCTACACATAACTATGATTCATTTGCCTAAACAATGAAACCAAGCGGAGACAATCCTTATGATCAGCTGAAGGAAGTATTAAACTCGGTGGTAGACGGCGGCGTTTCAATAAAGTTCTAGTCTACTTAATGCAAACTTTTAAAGAGTTGAAGCAATTCTTCAGGTCATTAGCTATGCAGCTAGGTTAGTTTAAAAGAAACATTATACCACTGCCAATTAGGCTGATAAATGTTGGTGTTTGAAGCTACAGTAGAAATTCATGTTCAAATGCACCACCACACTTTTAAGTTCAGAAATTCTTTATTGAAGAAATATGATCAAAGTATACAAATTAAGACAAAGAAAATAACAAGCAAAAGCAAACGTCAAGATAAGTAATGGCAATAATACAGGCTATAAAATGAAACATCAAAAATTAAGAGTAATTATAATCAAAACTGGCAATTGGTATGATATAAGGCAATGAAAGAAATACTAAATATACAGTATTATGATAAGAAACATTAAAATAGGAGTATTATGTTTAACAAAGAATAGGAAGTTATGGAGGTTTAGGAACTTCTTGTTGTAACGGGGATAAAGACAGAGAACCATGAGCATTCAAATCAAAAAAAGCTGTAACTGTAAAATGCGGGATATAGACCATTACAGGTAAGTAACGAAAAAAATGAATAAAACGAACGTTGTTGCCCGTGCTGCATCGCCAAATGTGATGCAGCGTAGGCAACAAAATTCGTTTTTGTTTGGGTTCTCAGTAAATTGAATCACATTGTCAATGTATCCTAGCTTTTTAATTCTCTGCATGTCTGAATACTAGTTTTTGATGCATTGAGCCATGGGGATTTGTTTGAATTTGTCAGTGGCGCAGAGGCAGTCACCTAGCTTTGAAGCTTCGGGTTCATTATTTCTCAGATTTTCGATTTTTTGAGTATCATGGGCATAGTTATAACTTGTGAAGTTAAAGGATTTGAGGAGTTCTAGGAGTGGATTTATGCACATGTTGAAGAAATGTGGAGAGAAAATTGAACTTTAATGTACTCCTGCCTTGGTGTTGTAGGTGTATATGCTAGTGGTATCTGTATACTACCCTTACATTCTATAGGATGGTGGTATATTACTCAACAATGGCTCATTGTGGTTGGCTTCAAACTATGTAGCTTTGATACATTTGGCCACAATTCTGTTTTTTTTTTCTCTTATTATAAGAGGCATTCCCTTATTGCAATTTAGTGAGTGTGGGCACCACAACCCAATGGAAAGCTATAGCTGTGCAAGTCAAGTCAAATTACTTTATTCGATCCAAGTTAAAAATAGATCATATAAGTACAAACATAAATAAAAACATCGATTTATGTAATATATTCAAAATAAAATGTAAAAATTAAAAACAGTTGATAAAAAGGGAACAGGTTAAAATTGAACTTTCATTTCAGACTGTTGGTGCAATCTCCTAATCTTTAGAGAGAGGACAAAAAAAAGACACAACACAATAACAGATGAAATGATCAAGTAGCATTTGAAGGAAGAACACGCCTGGGTGACATTGTCTAAATCTATGTTTACGCATAATCTGGAATAGGAATCATTTGTGGTGCACCAAATACAATTTGCAAACCTATAGGTGTTTGATACTTCCAGATTTCAGCGATGATGGGTATCATGCCAATACAGTATTTTATACCTTTTAAGATAGCACTAAACATTGAACAGTTTTGAAAAAAGTAAGTACTGGTTTCTCTCACTGTTATACGTAGATAGGCAGACATATTCCTAATTCGAATATGTATCAACTGAGAGCAAAAAAACCCTCTTCCTGTAATGTGCCTTCACATTGGCAAAGACTGGGTTAATTTTCGACATATAAACATATTTTAATCAGATGCGTCTTAATCATTGGAGTGTCTTATAATTGCCAGCACTCAAGATGATTATTTAAATCCGTTCCTATTTCCAATTAAGTGGGAGTGTCCAATGAAATAATTAAGCCTATTTTAGAGGATTTCCCAACTAAACTCTTTTTTATGGAATTATTTCATATTGGCTTGCATTCTAACTCCTTGTTCAGCCTTGTCGGATCACCTACATTGCAAAGTGATGTTTAAAGCTGACAAACACCATCAAAATGCCCTGCTTCTAAGCAATGGTTCCTGCATCTTTGTCCTAATCCTTCGGTCTGGTAACAGTTCTTCTCCCTTCTATAAAGCAATATGGTTAGTCTCACAAAAGGTGTAAAAAGTGGTGGCCTATGAAAAATGTATTCCATGTGGATCATTCGCTCTTATCACTTGATTGAAAATTCTGTTTTCATTTTTAACATTTTATTAAATGCTTTTCATTTGATACAAGAGTAATTCGCCGTGGCACTAAGTGATATTCCATTCTGAATGAAAAATGGAAAAGATTAAACTAAAGGTTCTTAATTAACTTTTGCACATAAGGGTACCGATTTTGAGTCACATCTCAAAATTATCCTAGCAGTATACAGCATAGCCAATAAATCATTACAAAGACTGGTAAGTCATACTTTTTATCATACCCTGTTTCCTTGAGCTGATATGGTCATAGATTTTAGGAAAGTGAACGTATTTTCCCATCTCCGCGACTAGCCCTGGGTGGAATGGACTTTCCCCATGAGCAGATCAGGGTAATAGCGGCCCGTCGCCTGCCAAAGATATGGGGCAGCGCGGGCTGGAGGAGGGAGGTGGGGAGAGTTCGGGGGACAAAAAAAGAAATTTAAAAAACGTACCTTAATGCCGCTGTGTCACGCCGCTTTCAGCTCATCCTGCTTCTGGGCACAGGCTTCCATACTGCACTGCGGCCATTCCGGACGCTGCAGGAAAGCAGCGTCCGTCGGGATTGGCCTGAGCGCCGACAACTTGCACTCCCAGGCAGACTGGAAGCCTGTGCCTGCTTTCTCCAGCCCCAGCAACGCAGCTGAGGCTGGAGAGATCTTCACTGTGCATCAGGATTCGGCCGACCTGAGACGCCTGGCCAAACCCTCATGCGCAGTGAAGGGAGTGCACACCATTCCGCCACCAGCAGTATCATCTATTGGACCCACACCAAAGACTCATCAGGGTCCTGAGGCGCGGGCCAGGCGATTAAAATAAAATGATAATAAAACAGGTTTAAAACCAGTTTTATTATTTTTTTATTTGCTGGTGGTGGGGGGGCGGTGCTCCTCCACTCGTAATGGAGCCGCCCCTGCTGGATCAGGGCCCCCTCCTCAGCTGAATCTGCTTGTTTGCAGCACCAGAGTTACAGTATATGGCCTGGCGATATTTGCTTACTGATGTAGATTATTCCTTTTCTGGAGGCAGCCCACAAACCTGTAGTCTTTTGATTCTGGCCTCTAAAGTCGTGTACTTGTAATGGTCATTTCCATCTCTGGCATCTCCTGCGATTCCTGAGAGACTTTTGTTTTGGTATCAAATAAGAGGAGTAGAGGGCTATTACTGTTCTAGGCAGAGCAGAAGGTCCAGTCACGACGTGCCCAAATGATACGTCTATACAAAAATTATCGTGCTGTTCCTAATGAAAGAGAGAAGTTAATACAGTCAGTAATGCAAATGAATTATGGTAGGGTAGTCAGAAGGTCACCCTGGGAATCCATTTTGTTGGATTTAATGCCCTCACACACCCTTTCAGATGTCATGCTTCATCATTTGGGCCTGCTCCTCGTTGGGTCGGCGGTGCAATACCCAACGGGAAACACCTCATAGAGGGGCTCTTTAGCGGAGATCTTTTTCCAACTGCCGTATGGATGAAGTGCGGGTGTGGGGCCAGAACTGAAAGGTAGACGTGATGTAGTGGGTTAAAATAAAGCCAATGGTACCGGGAACACTTTATTCAGAAGGGCCACTGCCTTAGTTAAAAACAATTAACCTGGAGGAGGGTAATGGAAAATAATGTTTCCAGCTCTTATCCAGGAATTATTGTAGTCCGGTCAACATGTTTCTCGCTATAGTCAAATTTGTCTAGCGATTCTTCAGGACCAAAAATGACTAACTAGCAAGTATCTAATGGTGCAGGCAACTGTCTACGCTAATTCCCTAGAGTGTGGTGTGTGTATGCTCGTATGGCTACCACACTAATGGGTGGAGGGGATAACAATATTATATTACCCTTCTTCAAGTTGTGATTGTCAGAACCTGTTAAAGGAAAAAGGAAGAGCATATCACAAGCAAGTTGACAGAAAGTGCATCAATGACCGTAATACTTTTGCGTTTTGCATGCCAGTGGGAGTCCCACTGGCATGCAAAACGCACAAGTATTACGGTGATATGCTCTTCCTTTTTCCTTTAACAGGTTCTGGCAATCACAACTTGAAGAAGGGTAATATAATATTGTTATCCCCTCCACCCATTAGTGTGGTAGCCATACGAGCATACACACACCACACTCTAGGGAATTAGCGTAGACAGTTGCCTGCACCATTAGATACTTGCTAGTTAGTCATTTTTGGTCCTGAAGAATCGCTAGACATATTTCACTATAGCGAGAAACATGTTGACCGGACTACAATAATTCCTGGATAAGAGCTGGAAACATTATTTTCCATTACTCTCCTCCAGGTTAATCGTTTTTAACTAAGGCAGTGGCCCTTCTGAATAAAGTGTTCCCGGTACCACTAGCTTTATTTTAACCCACTACATCACGTCTACCTTTCAGTTCTGGCCCCACACCCGCACTTCATCCATATGGCAGTTGGAAAAAGATCTCCGCTAAAGAGCCCCTCTATGAGGTGTTGCTCGTTGGGTATTGCACCGCCGACCCAACGAGGAGCAGGCCCAAATGATGAAGCATGACACCTGAAAGGGTGTGTGAGGGCAGTAAATCCAACAAAATGGATTCCCAGGGTGACCTTCTGACTACCCTACCATAATTCACTTGCATCACTGACTGTATTAACTTCTCTCTTTCATTAGGAACAGCACGATAATTTTTGTATAGACATTCCTGAGAGACTCACAGATCCAGAACTGAGCAACCACTAGCCTGTAGTCACTACTACCCATTCCCATTTTACAACTCAGGACTTAAGCTTGTTGTGCGCCTGTGGACTATGTTGCCCATGTACATTTATGGACTAGGCAATAAACAGAATGAATGTCACTGCCATTAATCCACCTTTTGACCTCCAAAATGATGCTCCACTCCCAGACCTGAGAAAATCATGCTCGGGAAATGGTATCTATATATATATATATATAATGGTATGTTATGCGATAAGCTGTAATATGTAACATTGATCCGTTAGAGTTTGGCAGAATGGAAGCACCTCTGTAAATTGCCAGTGGTCTGGAACCTCAAAACTTGCAGTACCCCCAACCTTTATTTTGATTTGAGGAAAGCACCAGTTTTAAACCAGCATAATCTCTACTGGCTCCACTGGTGTAAACATTCAGTGTGCCAGCTCATCTGCCAAATGGCTGCCAGGTCAAAGTGATAGCTGTCCTGCCCTGTTGAGGGTGGGACGGCTGTCACTAGTTTTCCCTTCCCATATGCGCAATGCAATGCGTGGAGGGTACATGCAGAATTGCTCCCACCTGCAGGGAGGAAATTCCTTCTTAGTCGAAGCCTTACCTTTTTCTTCACAAAAAAGCTAAATCCTTCATTGGAAGGGTGCTTTTTCCAAGCAATATAGGTTGCTAGGGGATGCTTTAAACATGGTGCCCACTCAGCAAACCATCAAAGCAGTTCCCTTCACAGCAAAACAATTCCCACAAGACAAGCAGAGATCTTTAAAGAGAGTGGATGGTCTTCTGCCAAGTCTGCCCATCCTGTCAAAGGAGATCAGCCAATCAGAAACAGAAATATAGTGCTCAACCCAGTTACCCACTTGATATAACAGTACAGTGGTGGTCTAGAGAAAGTTGACTCCATATAAAAATGACTAGAGTAACAAGCAAGACCATATGTAAGCATGCAGTGTTACACTTTACACCCAGGTGCTCCGATCAAGCCAGGGGAATAGGGATAATTCCATTCATAAGGACATGAGTGACTAGACTAAATCCAAGTTAAGGAAATGACAGTGGATGGCTAGTGCTTAAGTTTTCAATTCCCCCTTTTATAGTTCCCCTTTCATTTTTTTCCTTCTACTCTATTTATTTTTATTTTTATTAAGAGGATACTACTGCACTATAGACAGTGCTAATGAGTATCTTGCTTGCTCATTTCATGATGACAAAAGATGCATATGGAAAACTAGAGGCTTTGAAGATGTAAGGAGGGTAGCAAACATCCACATTTTTGAACTGGCAAACTCAACACAGAGGTGGATGTGTTAGAGGTGATGCAGTCAAAAAGAAACTTTGGCTCACCCTGGTAAAGAAAACATGCATCCAGCAACACAGTTACGGTAGGGTTGCAGGAATCAGAGTAGTGTGAATCAATGTTGCATCTGCACTATGATAACTTTGATTACATTTTTTATGGGTGCTGCCACCTCCTGGAACTCTAGGTTTAGTGCATTCAGGGATCTCTTTGTAGACTGCACTTGTGCCCCTATTGAGTCCGCTGTCAATTCCACTTCCACCATTCGGTGCTTCATTTGGGCCCAAAGCGGTACAAAAGGGGGTGGTGATGGACGGAGCATCTGAATCAATCAAACACTCACACCCAGTCAAAAGATCTGGGTTTAATCCATCACCGTTCTTTAGCCCACTCTGCCACCCCAGTTCAGATATGGCTATATGCAAATCAGTCTGACCCTGTGCCTCATGGGAACAGTCCAGCCCGAACTGCCAAGCCATGTCTTCCCTGGACCGGAAACAAGCTTCCGAGGACCAGCTTCTGGCATTCCAGCCGTCTTCAGCCCGGCTTGCTTGAATCCAGTGGCAAAGTGATCAAGGGACTCACGTCTGAGCATACCCTGCCACAGTTATGGCGGCCAAAAGCGGTACAAAAGCGGGTGGTGATGGACGGACATTTGGGCCCAGGCAACTTCCCACTGCTGCCCCTTACTTTTTCATCTATTCCACCTTCTTCAGGAGTACATCCAGTTCCCCCATTATTTGAACACCCACAAAGATAGTAATCACGAAAGAGACAAAGGGATGGTTTTTATGTAAAAGATCCCTCTCACCCTGAACAACAAAGGGTGCAACCCCTTTCAGCCCCACTATCTACCAAGTGGCAGTGATACAGGAGACCCTAATCAAGTTTTAGACATGAGGACTTACGGAGGTAGAGATAGGGATGAAACACCAAACCCAGGTTCCACGAAACATACAAATATAAGTAGAGTCAAACTGAAGGGTAATCCCCAGAATATCTCACTGAACCTTATCCGTTATGTATGATGTATGATAGGGTTGTTGATCTATTCTACACAGGTACCATCCAAACGCCTGCAAACACCTGGCAACATGTGTTAATGATGATGTATAAATTTGTAACATGAAATGTAAAATCCCAATAAACAAATGTAAACAAAAACAAAGTTTCTAAACATGCTTTGTCTCCTTTGTCCTTACTTCAGTGTCTAGGTCCTCTCCCTTCTGCATCTCTCTTAATACACTTCTCTGTCTGGGAAAACATCATCCCCATTTTGGTCACAACAACAAGTCTGAGACTTCCAATATGGAACCCACAGGCCTCCATAACTCTGCTTCGTGTATATGTACAGTGCACATACTACAATGGCCCCATACACAATCACACAAAATATACCATTGGATTCAATTACCTGACAAAATAGGGTATAAATCTAACTGCTTTCAGCCAGTGCTAAATAACACATTTTTAGTTGGTGAGTTAAAAAACCTTTAATTACAGAATAGTAAGGGAAGATCGTTGAATAAGACCTTCTCTTATTCAGTGCCAATTTCCCTTGGGAAACGTACAGTCCCTGTACCAAGATTGGGATACTCAAGACTATTTTTAAAAGGACCTTCCTAGGATTGGCACCCAACATGATAGGGCTCTTAATGTTTAAATGATGTGTACTCTAGGACTTGTTGGTTTCCTTAATTGCGAAAAGTGTGATATCGTTATTGAGCTTCTCTATTTGGTCACGGAGCACTTGGGGGAGTGACACAGAAGTCAAGAAAACCTCAATCTCTTCCATCGCTGCATTAGTTGTTGATGTGTATAAGGAGGCATAGTGTTTTGTGAGCTCAATGTGAATATCTTTCTGTGTGTGCAGAAGAGTTCCGGATGCCACACATAGGGACAGTATAGGGTGACAAGGCTTCTCTTTGCTGATAAGCCAGGCAAGCAGGCCTCCCAATCTATCCACCGCTGCGTGTGTCCTGGTTGAGTGGGCTGAATAATTGCAGCAACGCAGTCTTTCCAGCAGCGCAGCGTGTTTGCATTGGGCTCAGTCAAGGCATCTTCCCTCTGCATATGGTCTTGACTGTGCCTCTTAGCCCATCAGAGCACCTTAAAGCTGAGCAATATCACCATCAAGCTGCTGGCTTATTTTCTAGGCATTTGCCAAGCAGTGCCCTCTGGTCATCACTTTAAAGGTGTCCCATTCTATTTGGTTCGAGTTTGTATTCAGGTCTAAATATTCTGTGATGCTGTTGTTTAGGGTAGCACCAAAGAGGGGCTCTTCCAGTGCTGCAGTCTGCAGCCACCATGTGGGAATGGGTGGGGCCATGGTCCCAGCTTATGTGCAGGCATTGTGGGTTATGATCAGTGTGAGTTCTGCAAGATAGTTAAGGTGAGTGACATGGGAATAAGATTAGGGGTGCCGACCAGTCGATCTATAGAGGTCATGGGCATGGCAATAAAATGAGTATACTTTAGTGAGAGGATTACGCTGACGCCATATGTAGAGTAGGTGCCAGTGATGCAGCCAGTTGGACAGGACAAGTGTGTTAATAGTGGTTACAGTGCGGGGACGAGAAGGAACGGGGTGGTCTAGGTTCAACAAGGGTGGAGTCACAGGGTGTGTACCTGACACCGGGCAGCCTGGGGTCCTGACCACTGTCCAGATGAGGAAGATGCACCTCAGTGGCAGAGGGCCTGCTTGCAAGCAACAGAGACCAGTGCAGCGCCTCACAGCATGAGCAGCCCAGCAGGTGGAGTGGCCTATAATCCGTTGCAATGTCTATTGCAGAGTTAACAAGCCAGTTTGTTAGTCTCAGGATGCAGAAAGCAAGTCCAGGTGTAGAAAGGTAGAGAAGGAGGGTACATCAGCTGCCGCAGGCCCACTTGCAGGCACTCTGAGCCAAGACAGCATTGTGAAGCAGGAGCATAAAGTATGCAGTGTGGCACTTAGACCACCTCCAATGGCAGGAGCTAGCCCCAGGATCTCCGATGCAGTCTGCCTAGAGCAAGGTGTCCTGGCTGATCCTGTAGTTCATGGCATGTCTGCCCTGCCTCCAGCTGCCGCTGTGCCCTGAGTTGGCTGTGTGTCCCTGTCTCTGCCCTCACCATTAGTCTCTATCCATGGCCAGACCCTGCTGCAGTGAGCCTGGTCCAGGATAACGCTGGGCAGAAGCACCCCTTGGTTTCTTCTCACATTCCTCAGTCCATGCGTTGAGGCACGCTGGCCTCACACCATCACACCTGTTGTCCCAAGAACATTAGCCCCCCCAAGATCAGGGCCTCTATTCCTACTGGTTCTGTGATCTCGCGGCCCGATGCCGCCCACATTCCCCAGTCTAGCTATCTCTGTAGACGTCTTCAGGTATCAAAGTGGAGGCACAGAGGGCCCAGACCAGTGGTTCTCCTCCCCAGGGCCAGCACCAGGCCCGAACACCTCCACTTCCAGATCCACGCCGACCCCAAGACCACACTCAGAGGCACCCTCCTCTACCGGCCTCCAGGACCCCGTGCACAATTCAGGGACGACATCACTGACTTTATAACCCCACACGCCCTCCCCTCCGAGGACTACATTCTATTGGGAGACCTCAATTTTCACCTGGAAAAGAGCAAGGACAGCAGCGCCACCACCCTTCTGGACAATCTCGCCAACCTCGGACTCAAACAACTTGTCACTACACCCACCCACATCGCAGGTCATACGCTCGACCCCATCTTCACCTCCAGCAAACATGTCTCATTCAGCCACACCACAGCTCTTCATTGGACGGACCACAGCTGCGTTCACTTTACCTACAATAAGACCACAATCCACAACCATCCTCAACCCACCCTGCGAAGAAACTGGAACAAAATCACCATCGACCAGATCTCCTCATCGCTTCTTCTAAACCCCCCCGCCCACTCCTCAAACCCCGACCAAGCAGCCATTAACCTCACCCAATGGCTATCCAACAGCGCCGACATCCTAGCACCGTTGAAAAAACGTCAAATCAAACCAGGCAGCAAAAATGCCTCCTGGTTCAACGATGATCTTAAGAAATCGAAGAAACTCTGTCGATCCCTCGAGAAGGCCTGGAAAAAAGACCCAAACACCAGCACCAGAGACGCCTTCAAAAACGCCACCCGCAGACACCACCAACTAATCCGGGCTGCCAAGAAAGCCGCATTCAAAGACCGACTAGATAACATCGCTCACAACAGCAAGGAATTATTCAACATCGTCAAAGAATTTACCAACCCATCAGCCAACTCCAACGACATCACCCCCTCCCAAGCCCTCTGCGACTCCCTAGCTTCCTTCTTCCACAACAAAATCGCTGACATCCACAACAGCTTCGACAACCGACCCGGAGACCAACCCACCCAACCTGCTGCAGGACCTTCACCCCCCTTGAACATCCTTAACGACTGGAACCCAATCTCCACTGAGGACACCATCCGCCTGATGAACTCCATCCACTCAGGTTCCCCAACTGACCCATGCTTCAATGGTTTCGTTCATTTTTAACCAACAGATCATTCAGGGTATCTGCCCCTCCGTTTATCTCTCAACCCCAAGATATAGGACAAGGAGTCCCACAGGGCTCTGCTCTCAGTCCCTCCCTGTTTAACCTATATATGCAACCTTTGGCGGAGGTTGCTAAGACATGGGGCCTCACAATGGTGTCGTACGCTGACGACACTCAGTTGGTCATCAGCCTTAGTGAGGCCCCCTCTCCTGATGCCACCAACTTCAGGGATGGACTGACTGCTGTCGCCAAATGGATGACAGCAAACTGCCTCCAACTTAACGGTGGCAAAACCGAGGTGCTGATAATGGGGAAAAACAGCAACAACTGGAACGATCTCTGGTGGCCCCAATCGCTGGGCCCAGCACCCCCTCCAAAAAATTTAGTAAAAAATCTAGGAGTATGGATGGACTCGACCCTTAGCTTCCAGTCGCACACCAAAAAAGTTGCCGCAACTTGCATTGGCCTACTGAGAAGTCTATACCCCATCTTAGGCTACTTCGACTCCAAGACACGACAACTCATCGTTCAGTCTACCATCTTGTCCAGACTGGACTACGCGAGTGTCCTGTTGCTTGGAGCAAACAAAGCTGAGATAAAAAGATTCCAACGAATCCAGAATTCGGCGGCAAGAGCTATAGTAGGTCTTCCAAGAAGGTGCTCAGTGAGAGCGACTATTTACAGACTACATTGGCTGCCCATGGAAGCCCGCATCCAGTTCAAGGCCCTCATATTTGCCTTTAAAATCTTGAAGAACGAAGGTCCAGAGCTCCTCCGTTCATTGCTGACCCCCTATAATCCCAAACGGAATCTCCGGTCAATGGGTCAACACCTAGCCTTGATACCCCATACGAAGTTCTGTCGCATCGGAGGGCGCTCCTTCAAACTACTGGGGGCCAAGTTGTGGAACTCCCTCCCTCTCCACATCCGCTGCATGGATAATCTGCTAGCTTTCCGCAGATCGATCAAAACCCATCTCTTTCCCTCCCCGTAGGTCTCTCTTTCGTTGCCAGCTGATTGTGTTACGGTTCTAGCGCCGGGACGCCCCGTCGCTGGGGCAGCTGTTTGCACTCTACAAAACAGGTAACATAACATAACATGCCCTCACCACATCTTCAACAAAGCAAACTCCATCATAGCACCACACCTCTGAGATGTCATCAACTGCTCCCTCAACTCCGCCACCTTCCCGGAAAGCTGGAAACACGCAGAACTCAGCGACCTTCTGAAAAAACCCACAGCTGACCCCACCGAACTCAAAAACTACCGCCCCATCTCGCTTCTTCCATTCCCGGCCAAAGTCATCGAGAAAGCCGTCAACAACCAGCTGGCCACCTTCCTCGAAACCAACAAATCCCTCGACTCCTCACAATCCGGCTTCCGAGCCAAACACAGCACTGAGACCGCACTTATCACAGCAACAGACGACATTCGAACTCTACTAGACAATGGAGACACAGTCGCCCTCATCCTCCTCGACCTCTCCGCTGCCTTCGACACAGTCTGTCATAACACCCTTCTACAGCGCCTAAGAAACGTCGGAATCCAAGGAAAAGCATTGCAATGGATCACCTCGTTCCTCACCGGAAGAACCCAGAGAGTCCGCCTCCCACCATTCAAGTCAGAGGCCTCTGAAGTCATCTGCGGCGTGCCACAAGGATCGTCACTCAGCCCCACCCTCTTCAACGTTTACATGAGCCCCCTTGCGGCCATCGCTCGCCAACACAATCTCAACATCATCTCCTACGCTGACGACACTCAACTGATCCTTTCACTCACCAAAGACCCTAACACCGCCAAAACCAACTTACACGAAGGAATGAAAGAAGTAGCCGAGTGGATGAAGCACAGCCGTCTGAAACTGAACTCAGACAAAACAGAAGTCCTCATCCTAGGCACCTCTCCCTCCGCCTGGGATGACTCTTGGTGGCCAGAGGCCCTTGGAAAAGCACCCATCCCGACGAACCACGCACGAAACCTGGGCGTCATCCTGGACTCCTCACTCTCGATGACCAGACAAGTCAACACCGTTTCATCATCCTGCTTCAACATTCTTCGCATGCTCAAAAAAACATTTAGCTGGATCCCCACCGAAACTAGAAAAACGGTCATCCACGCACTAGTCACGAGCCGCCTGGACTACGGAAACACCCTATACGCCGGTACCACAGCTAAACTCCAGAAAAAACTCCAACGCATCCAGAACGCTTCAGCCAGGCTCATACTAGACATCCCGCGCAAAGAACACATCTCTGGTCACCTGAAAAACCTCCACTGGCTCCCCGTCAATAAGAGGATTACTTTCCGCCTCCTGACCCATGCTCACAAAGCACTTTACGACCTTGGACCCGAATGCCTCAACACACGACTCTCCTTCTACACCCCCCCCCGCCAGCTGTGATCTTCCAACCAAGCCCTTGCTATCGTACCTCGCATCAACAAAACCACCATGGGAGGTGGATCCTTCTCCTACCTGGCAGCTAAGACCTGGAACTCACTTCCCACTCACCTTCGTCTCACTCAGAACCACCTAGCATTCAGAAAGCAACTTAAAACTTGGATATTCGACAAAGTAGTTCCCCACCCTTCTTCAAGCGCCTGAGACCCTCTGGGTATATAGTGCGCTATATAAATATTTTGACTTGACTTGACTTGACTTGGGTACCTCAACAAAGCACGGCCCTAGTCAGGGGGTCACAGGGGATCCAGCACAACCTCCTCCCTATGCCGCGCATCTTTACCCTTATGTATTTTCTGCATGGGTCCATTGTTGCAGTCCTTGGGAGGCACGGGCCACATGCAGCGGAAAAATTGGGCTCACGAAGCATCCCCCTGCCCCAGTCTCCTCTGTCCGCAGGGGCTGCAGGTGAGCTCCTGATGCGACCGCCGAAGGGAAATCACGTCCCCAGTTGCAGACAATTCCTGGAGCATGGTTGGCTCCAAGCCATAGTGCACTTCAACATGCAATTGACAAGGCTCCGCCCAGGTGCCTACCCTGCCAACAATGCCACCACCGGGCCACTACCGCCTAGGCTGCCACTCCCTTGGAGCCCAAGGGGTCGATGGCAGCCAGGGAGATTCATCTGGATTACAGTTCCTTGTAGATCTCCTTCAGCGAGCGTGCCCCATCTTGGTTGTTAAAGCCACACCCCGTCTGCCTTCATCCTTCTTATTGTAATTCTGCAATTGGCTGACACCTCAATGTATAGATCCCAGGCTCTCCTCTTTAAAAACCTTTCCTGTAATCTAACATTGCCTAATCTCCGTCAGACTATCTATTTTATCAATTATTCACCTGAACTCACATAGCCCCCACTAATGATCGCACCTAACTGGTACTAATGTAATCTATCACAAAGAATATGGAGTAAATGCATGCAATTTTTTTCCTGAGAGCACATGACTAATCGCAATAACCAACAATAAACACTAAATTAACCACTAACTTGGCTTCTGTGGTGCTTCTTTCCATGGACCTCACAGCCCTAAAACTAGCTCTTTTAGAGGAAAAGGCCCCTGCAGTTTCGAAGCTCCAAGAAATGTAGCCACTTGGCTCCTGGTACTTTTAAAACATTTAATTGTAATTGAAACAGAGTGATAATTACGATTACTCCTTTATTATCGAAATATTGTGCTTCTAATTTATGCACTACAGACACTCGCCTCAAAATACTAGTTATTTCAAGAGGATATTCGGAATGTACTGCAATTCCACATGTTTTGCTTCTATTTTTAAATTCTGACTTCTTGAAAAATACAGTGCCTCCTAGCAAGAATCCTAGATTAAATCCAGAGGCGGCTCCTCCGTTTGAGCATAAGAGCGTCTCCCCACAAGCCCCAGAGCTGAAAAATAAAATGGTAATAAAGTTTATTTATTGCCATTTTATTTTTCAGCAGCCCATCCCGAACCAAGGGGCACAATATGATGGCGGACGGACCTGAGTCCGTCCGCCACCATAGAGTAGGAGGGAACCTCCGCATGGGCTGCGGAGTTCCCTCCTGTGCAATTAGGATGTGACCGCCACCCTGGCGGTCACATCCTCTATTTTTAACATTGCGGCTTCAAGATGCACCCGCAGCAATGTTAAAAATGCACGCATTGCATTTGTATGTAGAAAGTGGCAGGCACTGCGCGGTGCCTGCCGCTTTCTGCATACAAATGCAGGGAGGTACCATAGGTACCCCCCATGTGCACCCCCCTTCACCTAGGGGGCCCGCAACGGGCCCCCGCAGTGAAGTTACACATGCTTTTCCACGGCGGAAAAGCCGCCGCGGAAAAGCATGTTCCAGAGCCCATCCTAATCTGGCTGATGGTGTCTGAGAGACACCGTCACCATATTAGAGCTTTTCCGCCGCGGTTGTAAGCCAACCACGGCGGAAAAGCTGGGGCCGGAAACCAGGACCCACCAGCCATCCTAATGTGGCGGTGGGTCTTTGGTGGGTCCGCATAGGATTTTCCGCATCCTCCGGGCCGGCGGTGGCTTCCGCCGGCCCGGAGGATGCGGAAAATCCTCCATCCTAATAAGGCCCTAAGTGTCAGGTCCGTGCTGGGCCAGTGCTTCCGATTGGCAGCAGCAGGGAGCTGTGCGCTGCAAAATGCGCATGTCTCTTTGGCCGGTCGTCTTGGGGCGACCAGCCAGACATGCTCATTTTGAAGTTCTCTAGCAGGGACAGACTGGGAACCACAACCGGCAACGACACAGTGCTCGGCCAGTCCCCCCTCCCTACTCGGCGGTGTTGGAGGTGCCGCCGAGCTCTTTGCAGGGGCCGGTTTTCGGCCCATTTTGGTACAGGGCCGATGCCCTGTAACAAAAACGGCCCCAGGGGCCTAAAAACGGCCCCCACCTGTGCGGCGCACCGGGGGATTGCCCGGTGCCCGCTATGGCCAATCCGGCCCTCTACTCTAGCCTAACTGTCTTAGGCAGCTTGGTAAGAGAAAGCGCAGGCCTTTGGTGCTCTTAGAAGGGTTGAGAGAGGCCGCTGTATCCAATCCTGGCATTGCTCTCATGCTGTGAGAGCAGAACCAGGACTGGGTAGTGCAATTTCCTGCATCCGGAGCTTCCTGAAGACACCCAAGGGAGGAGGTAATGTTTTATTTGTTTTTTGCCCCCCACCCCCTGCTCTACCACCCTCGGTGGCCACTACTTAAGCCATCACGCAGTATGTGCTTATTAATGTTGCATAATGTACCTTTCTGGCTGCACAGTTTAGTCAACTAAGCCACTTAGGGGCATATTTACAAAAGAATGGCGAAGCGTGGAGTTAAGCTAATATAGCTAAGGCCACACCGTATGCACTGTATTTACAACGATAAGGCACCTCCCTATGATTTCCCTAGCGCTGGTGCTAAGCTCAGCTGCCTAGCGCCAACACAGGTACCCTTGTACCAAAGTGCAAGGGTGCCTGCGTTGAGGGAATGATTGGTTATGTGCAGGAAGGTGTCTCTTCCTGCACATAAACAATCATTTGTGGCAATTTGCTGTTTCTATGTGCGCTGCACAATGCAGCACACATAGAAACAGCTAAAATTAGGAGAAATTGAGCATTTCTTCTCGTTTTGCCGTGTTTAGAGCAGGTTTTCCCTGGTCTTAATTTTGGAGCTGCCTCCTATTTACTTTCAAACAGGGGGCAGCGTCAAAATCAATGCGAGTTACGGCGTTACGCCCAATGCAATCCCCATTGCACACCCCTTTCACACTAAGTGTAGCATGAACAGGGGCCTTATTTACAAGGCGGCGTTAAGCCACCTTGTAAATAAGACGAAGTACTTAACGCCACAGGAACGTCACGAAAAGTGACATTCGTTTGGCTTTAAGCCCTTGTAAATATGCCCCATAGTTTGGTCCTAAGTTGCCACGTAATTCTAATGGCCCGTTCTATAATCACTCTAACCTACTTATTTATTTTTGAAAATGTACAAATATATGTTGTTGGTAGTTGCATGTATGTATCAGTAGATACCCTCCATTGTGATCAGTTATGCAACAGTAAGTTGTGGTTGTGCTATGTGAATTATGCACTTCTTTAGCCATTCAGACTTAAATCTAGTAGGAGAATATTTGGGTTAAATGAAAACTACTGCAAAAATGTAATATTTTCTAGGGTTGAAAAAATCTGATTTTCTTTACATGAACAGAACGTTGTATAGATTAACCATCAAGGTAGGAAGAGTAAGGATATAACATTGGAAGTTTACCAGTTAAAATCCTTAGTATAAGATGTTCACTTGGCTTCCTACAGCACCTAGTGAAGCTAACCCTTTAAAAACCAAATTCAGTCCTTATAGCTTATTGATTTCCTTTGACTGAGGTTTCTATTGTGCATACTGATTTTAATGCAATTATTTATTCCACTTTTAAAATTCTCTAATTTCACATTACTTAAAATTGACCAAATTCCACAAATTTCCCGCCCACAAAATTTACATGGTTTTGTTAATGGTTAAATTAGAAAATTCTTTTCTCATAGCGGTCCCCTTGCTGGTACCTTGTGTGACATTTGAACATAAGGTGTGCCCTCCATGTTCAATTTTCACACAAGATACCATGACATTTTGTTCAGTGAATCTTCATGTAATTTTTGTGAAGTGTCATTAAACAATATTCATCAATTTCCCACTGGTCTCGTGACCATTCATGAGCTCATGTTATTGGTATCTTCAGTGGCGGCTCCTCAGCTAAGGCGTAGGAACATCGCCCGACTGCTCAAAAGGAAACATAAAATGCTAATAACATATCGTTATTATCAAAACAATTTTCTATTGAAGTCTGTGGCTCTCTGGCGGGGCTGGCCAGATCAGGGAGAGGAGTGGTTTACCTCCCTAAGTGCCCATGACTGCTTGGCCGGATCTCTAGGGCCGGCCAAACAGTCCTGCGCACTTTGCATCTTCCCCACCAGGCTTGCTTTACACAACCTGCTGAGGAACATGCAAAGCCTCCCGATCCACGGTGCTCAGACCGATCACAATCCTGCATAACAGCGTTGTGATTGGCTATGGGGAGCCTGGGAGCCCGAGTGCTTCCTGTTGCCGGCGGTGACAGGAAGAAAAGGACGGAGGAAGGAGATGGCTGCTGGCTTGCCCATGCAAGTGTTTTTTGTTATTGTCTTTGTACACCTCCACTCCTGTTCGGTAGCAACCAATACTGGGTATTTTGTCCTGTATTGTATTATATTGTTATGTAAACAGATTTGTAGTGTGCTGTTAGTGCAGGAGCAGTTAATATTTTGTGTGTATGTATGGTTGTTCTATGTTGCATATAGCTGAAACTCATCATCACTTAGGGTACTTGCCATCTGAAGGATTGGCATGCCCATTTTCTGTCCTGATGCATTTTTATAAGGTAGGTAATAAAACGTTCTCTCTGCCTGTCATTCACCAAAAATCTGCAGCAATTGCACACCAGCCTCATAGCAGACGACAGTCTAAAACCATGTCCCTAAGGACAGAATTAGGCATAGAGTTGATGACTGGCCTGCCATCTAACTTTCTTCTTGTGAACTCACTTCCTCACTGGCACGTGGCCAGTAGCGTCCCATGGTGGGAGGGGCAGTGTGGGTGGGTAATAAACTACGGATTACGGCCGATTAGAGGTAAGTAAACATATAAATAAATAAAACGAATGTCGTTGCGCGTGCTGCATCGCTAAATGCAAGATTTTTGTAAGTCTATATAACTGCTGTTTTTACTGATTGGCCCATATCAGTCCACATTCTCATTAATATGTGCATAAAATTTAGACTCCATGGGCCCAAATCTTAAAGAAAATTGTAAATCTTCCACCTCAGATGGAGCAGATTAACAACTTTGAGGGCTTCACAAACATTTCAAGCAGAATCCCTGAAAACCTGTGACAGTGACAGGTTTCAAGACACATCCCTGAAAAACTTTCCTGAATTTCATCTTCTCGTGTGAAAATATACACATCTATAAATGCAGTTGGCATGTTTAACTGCCCTTAAGGCAGTCCAGCCAAGGAATCGCACTCCACTCTCCAATGAGTAGATTTACTTACACGAAAATCGTGTATGAGTAAATCTTTTCTGAAGTGGAAAACCTATTTTTGACACCAACCACAGACAAACAGCTTTGTGAAGCAGGCCCCATGTATGTGAAACAAGCATTAAAATGTCTGTGCTGTACTTTGTGAGTCTTCCAATCGTTATATTTCCCAGTTATACCCATCTCCTATCAGTCATCATGGTCCATATGATTGATTTATCAAAGTGCAATTCAGAGCCTTTGGTTGGATGCCTTCATGCCTTTATTATACATTAATGCTAACTAAAACAAGGATTTTCTTACTTTTTGCCCTTTAAAAAGAATTGTATTTGGAATGTAGGGCGGTCACTTGTATAAATACTGTATTCACTGACAAAGGTATGCACCTGCTGGAAACCAATTTAAATATTTATATCTATTACCCCCAACACTGAGTTTATTCATCCCCACCTTCCCAAAAATGTTGAACTTTAATTTTTTTAACGCTTTTATTCTTTTACTTCGTGAGCACTTTGAGAAGCACAAAGCTGTTCTTGGTACTCCCGCATCTCTTCTTGCACCAAGAAATTGGGTAGTTGTAACATACTTTATTCACAGCACTTAGGGGCTGATTATGACTTAGACGGTGTGGGTGGCAATGCCGCCTTCCAGATTAGGAGTGTACTTCTCGTCTGGCGGGCACTCCTTTGTCGTACCCACATCGCAAAGGCACCGCAATGGGAACACCAAAGCAAGTTCCTGCACGACATGTACTGTTTAGACCATGCCGTGCAGGAACTGGGCATGCATGCTCACAAGGGAGCACACCATATGCCCCCTGCATGCATCCCAGTGTACAAGAGCAACAGTGGGTCCTGTATAACCCCCTTTGTTTCCCCACCCCCGTCTTTACATTAGGGGCTCACCGCCATGAAAAGGCTGGTGGTGGGGAAACTTATAATATTCTTGGAGGTACCTCAGTGGCGCCGCCAAGCATATTGCTGCCCCAGACCACCGCGCCACTGCCAGGGAACGTGGTTCCCTTGAGGTTACGGAAGTCCCAAAACGGTCTGATCACCGTGCTTGTAATGCGGTGGTCGGACCACTGGTGCGGTGGTCCCTAACTGCCACCACAACTCCACCATCGGTTCGGCGGTCTGAAGGACTGCTGAACTTGTATCAGGCCCTTAGTGTGGAGAAGTGTGGCTCACTGGTTAGAGGAGGCAGACCCTGAAGCAGAGGTCAGACCCGGGACCAGGGTTCAATTCCCGACGCGGCAGGGTCTGAGCCCAAGTGTCCACGGACTCTATAATTCTCGCCTCGGTGCCTACTCGAATCACAGGTTCACACTCTGCAACTCTGGGCAACAGCTTGCTTAATTTCCTCTACGGCCCCCCGCGGCGGGATGCCTGGCTTTCACCCTGGGGATGCCCAGTACGGGTTATCTCACAGGGAAAAAAGCCAGGACGGGTTCCCAATGCAAGTGCTGAGATGCCCAAGGGTAAGTCGAGCGCTATATAAGAACACACATACATACATACATAGTGTAAGCAAGTGTGGAATAAAAATACACTGTAAAAATATTTTTAATGATAATATTAATTAACTTAGCTCGCGTTGTTGTTTTTTTAAGTTGAATACACATCACAATTACATTATTATAGAAGTGTCTCCCTCTTTTCAACTAACATAAACAATTTGAATCATGTGTAGGTCTGCCCACAGACAGCTTCGGTTGTCACCTATAAAAAGGCTGAGAGTTATTCTTCTTCATTTATTGGCCTATTTTCTGGTAATTCCCATTTTTCTCTGTCCACTACACCATACAGCATGGAGCAACACGTCAACACACTACAATCATTGTCTCTCTTGCACTGTGGTGGACAGCATTTTCTTCATCACACGAGCACACCCACCTTTAAAGAAAAGAATTTCAGTACTAATGCCGCTGGGAAAATACTTTACTTTAGCAAAACTTTTTCTTTTCATTATTTACACTTTACATTTTTTGTATCATCCTTGTGCATTTAAGCTCTGTGTTCAAGTTACAACAATTAAAATCTAATAGAATGTGTTTTCCTTGCACCAATAGAATCATATTTTCCTGTGTATTAAAATTACAAGAGGCTCTGATGTCTGTCCTAAGTAGACCTGTCTGCAAGGAAGCACCCATAATGCAGATTCTATTATTTTTTCCTAATTTCATTTTGTTATTACAAACGTATGGCTGCGACCTTTAGCTGACAGCTTGTTTTCTTGTTTCATTTCTTTTCACTTTTTGGGGCATATGCTAGAAATAAAAATAAAATTCCACCAGCTTATCAAGGCCAGATATTTGACTTTTCCAATGCTTGTTTAAGCAATCGCATTCTCTATAGTGATGTAAAATGGCTCATCACATTTTGTGGCGAATGCTCTGAAAATACCAAACCAGTCCATAGGAAATAGAATGCACCTTTTGAACATACGCTCTTTGGCGCCTCGAGTGCAATGCGAAGCACTATAAATCCACTCACAATAGTATTGCAATTCTGTGGCCAATGTCTTTTCTGAAGGTTTTACCAATGCATAGCAGCTCTGCATGCAGTCTAGATTTTACCAGATTGTGCATTTACATTTTTGCAAAGTTTATCCCTTGGATCTATGCCTGGTAAGTGTTTAAAAGAACAGCTGTAAGGCAGGCAGGTACTTTGCATTTCGACTAATTAGATCCTACATTCAATGCGTTTTCCTTGCAGTTCTTCCTTTTCTATGATCTTCTTGGCTGTCAAAATAGGTATTATATTTAAATAATCATTAACCTCTGTAGCGCCACAGGGATCATGACAATCTAAACTTATTTTTGCTTAACATGTCAGGAAAAGTAATTACAAATGCAAAAAAAATGAACTAATCAATGACAGAGAGCAAACTGACAGAAAAGGGAATTTTAATTCTCTGGTAGTCCTCTCTAACTACCAAGACTTCTATTAAAACGACCTAGTGAGGAGTGGGTAGAAATTGCCGCGTTCTTGATGCTGTCGTTTCGGGTGCATTTGTTCTGCTTCGGTGAGGAGACTTCAGCTGCACTGTGTGTTAAGGTGATGCAAATCACATCCATCAAAGTTTCGCTTTCTCTTAGCAGGTTTGTTGAAAGGTGAAATCCCCAGCACATTGGGATAAATATACATCACTGTTCACTTTCCTGATAAGGCTGTGCAATGCCTGCTTTTAATTTTAAAATATTAAGAAATGTACGCTAACTGCTGAACCCAGAAAACTGAAACACTGTTTAGAAGCTGGCCTGCCAGGCATCCAAGATGGCAGTGGCACCCCTAGGTGGAGGACTATAGGCAGTGCTTAATTTGTAAAAAAAATAATAATAATAACGAGTGCCAGGGTTTTAGTCAGGAGGCTTCTTCAGCTTGCACCACCCATTGCGACTGCTGGTTTTGCTAATGAGAGTACCTACAAAACTACTACTAACCGACACACTACAAGTGAGACAATGCAGCCTATTCCAGGCACCCAAAGCTATAAAAATAACTTGGGCAGCAGGTATGTGTTCTGAAATATTAAACAACTGCTGTTCTGCTCATAATTAATTTATACAAACAGCGCCACTATGTGGCAGCTGTCATAAGTGCCAGTGTCAACAATTAAGGGCCGGTGCCGAGTACTGGAAAACTCCGGCTCAAATTAAGCACTGACTATAGGCCACATTTAGACGGTCCCACCAGCCTTGGAGATCTTTGATGGGTGTACTTTCTTCACTGCTCAGTACTGACCGAGCCGCCATATTGAAAGGCACACTTGGCATTTTATTTTGCTCTTCAGACACAAATTCTCGGGGTTGATGCTAGAAAGTAAAATAACAATAGTTCTGATGCACAGGGAAATATATCTCTGCACGTTGGGCCTCTTCTTATTTTTAAATGTCCGGGACTGGTATGTTTTTTATGGCAGACCTTGGCAGGGAAGACAGTGGCTGCTGCCCCCAGAGAAAATAGAGTAGGACTACTGCCAGTGTAACCTAGCTGTCCTGTGATTAAGGGACCACAATAACAAAGGTTCCTGACAGCAGAGCCAGCAGAGGAGAAATTGGCATTTTCCTTACCTCTATATAAGGAGGAAGAAGCATGAACTTGCAGGGCAGGAGCTCTGCCAATGTATGGCACAGCTCCTGGTTGCAGTGGCGGCTGGCATCTATGGGGAGGGGGGAGCAGGGGCAAATATTAGTATTAAAAACCTACCTGAACCGACGTCCTCCACTCCATAACTCTTCTTAGGAACTGGTTGCAGTGCGGGGCACCAATCCTGGCACTGCTCTCATGCTGTGAGAGCAGCATCCTGATTGGAGGGAGCAGCCTCGCTCGCCGCCAGCTGCGTTAGAGGTTCCGAAGTGCGCATGTATGGCATGGCTGGCAAAAGGTAAATCAGACCACACTCCTCCCTGCTCCTGTCATTCAAAAGCGGCCCGTCCCCGTCCTGATGCTCCGTTCAGGATGGGAGGATGAAAAATTAAAATGGTAGTGAATGACCGTTTCATCTTATATTTGGGAGTAATTTAAGTGGGGCAATGGTCCCCCACTCCAACGGTGGAGCCACCCCAGCCCAGTTGACTGAACTCTAAATCCCCCCATTTTTTTATTCAGTAATGAATGTATGGTGTATTTTACTTATTTGCTTTCGGTACATCTTTCTAAAGAATGAAACTGATTAATTGGCCTTGCCTAGGCAAAAAATGTAAATATGCACAACTCTAAAGAGGTCCATTTTTGACCAGCAGAAGGCTTTTTTGCTTCTATGCCCATGAATGAAGGCAGGACTGGATCTATGGTAGGGCAATATGCAGGTGGCTGCTGGGGCAGCACCAGCAGGAGGGCAAGAAATAGTTTCTTCCAACTACACATGCCCAAGTTTTGCCTGGGAAGTTAGGTTGATAAACCATGAGTTACAGGGGTATGAGATATGCATGAGTGGAATTTGAATACAGCAGACTCATTTGTGTAATTGTGGTAATCTCGCTTTACACTTATTATGCTGAATTCACTAATTATGCTGTTATGCCACATTGTGTAATTTAGCCATTGTTTGCAGCAAAGTTATAGCACGATAACAATAAAAACAACTAGAATTATGAGTGGCTGTTGTTTGCGACAATTGTGTTTTTGCGCTTTTTTCCTGCAAAATGCATGCTTGTATTAAATTTGACACAAAGACTCATTTGACATTAAATTATAAAGCTAAATGACAGATTTACGTTTTACATAATTGCATATAATTTTGTGTAATTTTCCTGAAATTTCATTTAACTATGTAAAAGCAAATTTCTAGAATTCCGCACACCCCTTGTAAAAATCCTTGCGCTGTCCCTGAACTTGGGTGGCCACCAACTCACATTGATCTCATCCACATATTTTCAGGACCACCAACACATAGATTCATCATCGGCATGTTTTGCGAAACTGTAATAGCGATTATTAAGGAATCGCTATTACAGACTCGCAAAACGGGATTCATGTAGAAATCGCAATATTTATTGCGATTTCTACAGCTTCCTTATTTGCGATTAGCTAATTGCTAATCGCATATAAGGAATAACTCCCCATTCATTCCTATGGGCCTAAAGGCCCATAGGATTGAATGGGCAGACATATCAATGTGCGAATCGCTATTAGTGATTAGCATGTTGAGTTTGCGATTTCAAGGGTGCATAGGTGTCCAAAGGACACCCTGTTGCACCCCTGAAATGATATTGGATGCTGGTGTTACGCACACACATGTCCCAAGGACATGTGTGTGTGTAATATACAACTTAGAAAAATGCACTTAAGTGCATTTTTCTAAGTTTCCGCTATTTACCACGAGGTTTGACTTCGCAGTAAAGAGCGGGTCAAAATTGGGAATTCGCAATTTTTAAATGTTTCATGAATTGCATTTAAGGAATCTCAAATAGAGATTCCTTAAATGCAATTCCTCGCAAATTTGCGAATTCTATAATAGAGATTTTTGCATTTGGGATGATGAATCCCAAATGCAAAAATAGCGCTCGCAAAGGGCCAGATTCTTAGAATCTGGCCCTTTGCGAGCCGATTTTGGCTTCATGAATCTACCTGTAAGCCTCTTATTACTTCGCTGGGAGTTAATCCAGTGAGGACTAGCCTGATTGGTGCTGCTAGGCTTGCCAGCATTAAGGACTATGGGCCAGACATACGACCATTCTGTTATGCGGGCCGCAAATTGCAATTTTTTGCGACTCATATAACGGAATGTACTAATGTGTCTCAGACACACAAAACGATTCCCAAAGGGGTCGGAAATTACCTGCCTCATCAATATTCATGAGACAGGTCACAATTTGCGACCCATTGGAAATGGCCAGCACTCACAAGGATGATGGCCTGATGAGGTCAGCAGACCATCATGTCTGTGACTGCTTTTTAAATAATGCAGTTTTTTTTAAATGCAGCCCATTTTCCTTAAAGGAAAACGGGATGGATTTTCAAAAAAGAAAAATGTAACGTTTCAGATTCATTTTTTACGAGTAGGCAGTGGTCCGTGGTTACCACTGCCTGCTCTTAAAACTCGTTTTCACTGCCAGTCACGAAGGGGAAAGGGTCCCCTAGGGACCCCTTCCCCTTTGAGACTTGTTTACCGCCTACTTGAAGTAGGTGGTAAACTGCGATTGTTTTGCGACCACATTTGCTGTCACAAAACAATCGTATATGGCCTTGCGACTCGCTATCAGGATGGGACAGCATTGGCAAGACCCTTCCTAACAGTGACTCGCCAACCCTATTTTGCGAGTTGGTAATAGGTTATTTTGACCGACTGGAGGAGAAGATGACGGCCGATTGAGAGAGCTCGGTCGTGAGCTCCTCACTATCCTCGCTAGCTCACAAACCTACAGAGCAAGATGGTCTGAACCAACGTTCAAGTCGGCTTATTGAACCAAGGATCACAGATATGCCAGAAATGAAGTAATAAGCCTACACATTAGGGGAAGACACTTGACAAGCAAAAACAAAAATAAAGCAGCCAGAAGCAGCCTACCGGGGAGCCAGAGAGTAGGCGAAGCAGAGGTGCGGTGGAGCACGGGGGCAGAGCTGGCTAGGGGTCGCGCACTGAGGAAGGAGAAACAAACTGCTCCAGGTCAACGTAGGCAGACGCAGGTAGATCGGCAGGCAGACCGTCATCAGGGGAAAGCGGCGAGCAACATCAGTGAGCTGTGACAGATTGAGAAACAAACAAACCGAAAGTGGAGGTGTTAGGTACCCCACGCTGTTGTTATGTGATCCCTGTATGGGCCAAAGTAGGTACAGCGCACAAGCCTGCCAGAGAGTAGGGGCACTGGTTACATACAGGGGGAGAGTGATCGGACCATCCCCTCTGCCACAAAGGCAAAAAATCACCCAGAGGCTCCAAATTTCACGAGTTAGTGAAGCAGCGAGGGCCAAAACAGGCTTGCATCTGGAGGGGGAGGCGCGCAGTAGACAGTATATTAATGCCAATGCCAATTTCAATGCAAGATTCACATCATATATTTAGTGAAAAGGACAGGGCTACTACTTTAAAGTGCACCACCCACTTAAGCTGGACACACCATATTGATCTGCAAGCCCTAACTAAGCATGGGCGGAAAATCCGTTCCGCTCGCGGATTTTGCGGATTTTCGGGAAATTCGCAATCCGCGAGATTCGCGAATCTCCCGCAAAATCCGCAAATCCGCGAGCAGCGGATTTTGCTCGCACTGCTCGCACTGTTTGCGTGAGTTCGAGCCCCGCGAATAAGTGCAAAATTGCAGAAATACGATCTTAGCAAAACTGAAAGTAACTACTTACCAGGTTCAAAAGTTCAGGCTCATCATTAGTAGCCATTTCCTGTAGTGCTTCCTGAGGGGCCCCTCCAGAGTTCAGTTGCCAGTTGAAACTATTATGTGACCCTGCTCTGAACCTCAGAATAGTTACACATATGCCACAAAGGTCCTGAATTACAGCTAAGGGAGACAAGCAGGAGCCAGGCTGGAAGTTAAAATCCATTAATCAGCCCCTAATTCATTATTGTCAGTTGGGGCAGGGCAGGTGTTGTAACTAATTTTGCAACAATGAAAGCACTTAGCAAGTGCAAAAGATCACTAATCAGGGCGCACTAAGGAAGCAGGTGCCAGCTAAAAAAATATTCTGTGACACATTAATCAGCCCCAAATTAATTCAGGTCACTTGAGGCAGGGAAGGTGTGCTTTGCTTTGCCGAAAATAATGTACACTGGACAACCAGAGGGTGTGGTGATGAAACAGAGGGTGGCATGGGTGGGCCAGAGGGTGGCATGAGTAGTCAGAGAGTGGCAGTGGTGACAGAGAGTGGCAGTGATGAAGAAGAGTGTCCCAAACAGGCTGGACACGTAGAAACAACAAGTTCGCAAAACTTGCGACCCGACAGGTAAGTTCGCAAATTGCAAAATTGTAAAAACCCTCGCGAACTGACAGAAACACGGGCGAACACAACAAAAAAAAAATCCGCAAATTCGCGGGAATTCGCGGATTTTGCGGATTGCGAGTTCGCAAATCCGCAAAATTCGCGAACGCGAGATCCGCAAAATTCGCCCATGCTTAGCCCTAACACATACTAACCCACAGGTTGTGGAGGCTGAACCGGAATCGAAAGGGAAGCGGGAGCAGCTGAAGCAGGTTCTGGGGGGGGCAAAAGCTATAAAAGTAGCAACCGCTTAAAGGAACACGGAAGCCAAAGTACCAGCAGACCCACAGGGACTAATGGCAACAAAAAAACAAAGAGAAGTTGCAGACTATTCGTTAAGGAGCAGAGACTCCCTGGTGGAAAAGGGAGAGCCAGAACCAGAACTGGAATACCCAGAAAACCCCCCTGGGATAGCAAAATTGTATGCGCAAATTAAATCGTCATCATCTCCCTCTGACACATCCCCCACAGTTGTCCCAAAAAGTACCGGAAAGAAGAAAAGACAAGCCACAGCAGGGAAAATACAACACCCGGCATTTAGAGCAAGTCAGGCTAAGCTAAAGTTACTGATCACGACAAAACAAAATATAACACCCTCCTTATAATCCTGTTTTAATTTAAAGTGCAGGACCCCCAGAAGGTGGAAAATACCAAAATAAATTCCAAACTAGGAAACAGGTAGGGACTTCAGGAGAGGAGACAACATAAACCATGTCAACAGTGAGTAACAGCAACAGATATAGCATCCTAGAATCGCTCGAGCAACAAGAGCCAAACACGGATGCCACAAAATCGGCCGTTGAAACCGCGAGAACCAAGAATCCTGAGGGTACTTCCCTTTTGCAAGAAAACCCAGTAGCTATGGAAAACATGATGACAACTATGATGAGAGAAATAAGATCCAACTTCGGGATATCAGAGAAAAAACAGATAAAGATTCAGGAAGTATGTGAAGTAATAGACCAGAAAATAAATACACTCATGGAAAGAGTTACCTCAGTGGAACTGGAAATGGGAACACTAAGTAAAAAGGTGGAGGAAAATAGAAGGGAAATAGACCAGCTTAAAGAGACCGCTAAGATTATATGAAACAGACTGGAATCGATGGAAAATCAGGCAAGGAGAAACAATCTTAGAATCTTAAATGTTCCAGAAAGTTTGGAGGGGGGAACATTAGAGCCTACACGATCAAACTACTTGGGGAAATAATACCATGGACAAAGTCGGTTGACCTCACAGAGGATATACAGAGAATACAGCGGGACCCATTTGGGAAAAACAAGATCAGGAAGAATCCAAGGAAGATCCTCATGCATTTCAAGACATACACACTCAAGGAGAAAATTCTAAGTGAGGGCTTGAAAGCAGGCTCATTTGCTCAAAGCAATTGATCGTGTAGAATCAGATCGGATATCTCAAAGGCTACGCAGGATACACAATGGCAGCTCGGCCAGTACATACAACAGTTGAAAACATTAGGCGTAACAGTTCAAATGCAATTTCCTGCAGCACTAAGGATAATGTGGCTAAACAAAAGGCATAACATCAGAGACCCCAAAGACGTAGAAAGCTTCATAGAACAAATTAAAGCAAAAATGTAGGATTAAATAACGAATAATGAAATAAAGCAAGAAATTAGAGTAAAATTGTGAGGAGCGAGGAGCTCAAAAAGGGGCTAAAGGAAGCCCCAAGAAGAGATAGGGGAGACTTCTCTAGGGAGGTGGGGCACAAAGAAAGAAATTGGAATAACAAAAAAATACACAAGGTGGGGAGAAAAATGGGAAAAAAACAACAACAAAAAAACATGTCCAAATTAAGCATTACAAGGAGGAAGGAGCCCAGGTGTCGGGGTTTGACAATGTAAGGCACCCGCCTTACGGGTGCACGAAGCTCCGAACTAAGGGCTCCATTAGGATGGCGGGCGAATTGCCCCCGCCAGGCTGGCGGTAGCCACCGCCAGCCTGGCGGGAGAAATCCGCCCGCCATCCTTCCCTGTATTCCCCCCGCCATATTAGAATGGCGGGGAGCCACAACGGAGCAAAACACCGCCCGCCACTTTTCCGCCCCGGTCGCATTGCGGACGGGGCGGAAAATGATTAATATGGTGGCGGTGTCTATGAGACACCGCCAGCCATATTACAATGGCAAGTGTGCAATGCCTTTCCGCGGCGGCAATGCCGCCACGGAAAGGCAGGCGGTGTTCACTCTGGGGGCCCCCTGTGGGCCCCCGGAGTGAAGGCCAAAGGGGGGTGGCACACAGGGGGGTACCTGTGGTACCCCCCTGCATTTGCATAATCAAAGCGGCAGGCACCGCGCAGTGCCTGCCACTTTGATTACGTAAATGCTGCTAAGCATTTTTAGTATTGTGGCGGGCGGAGCAGAGAGCTCCGCCCACCACAATACTATAAATACAGGATGTGCCCGCCACTGTGGCGGGCACATCCTAATGGTGTGTGCGGGACCCCCGCCCTTAGGGCGGGCGGTGCCGATTTCCGACAGGATGGCGGGCAGGCAAAGCTCGCCCGCCATCCTAATGGGGCCCTAAGTTTCCCAGAAGGTTTTCAGGGAAATACAGTTTTCCTTAACACCATGCGCGCGGGCCGTTTTCCCGCTGTGCGCTGAAGTTTTCAAAAACCCGCGGTTCATGACGAGCTCAGCTCGTCATGAGCGTACGACAGGCGTGACTCATGACGAGCTGAGCTCGTCATGAGCGTCGAAGGGGATAAATCACGTACAACGCATCTGGATTAGTTCCTGTTGCAGAGAGGCTGCTCTGTTTCCCCCATGCGGTACTTTGTTTTCCCGGCGTTCCCGTCTCTGAGGAAGAGACTTGTTTTCTTTGATCTTTGGGTTTACACACAATGGTTCTATTTTGGAGTTCCTAACTTTGTTCTATTGCCTGGAGGAGTTCGTGGAGGGATCACTGACATAATATAGAATACCAAAATATAGACTTACCAAAATATTGTTTACAAAATATAGAATGCAAAAATATCGAATTCCTATCTACAAACAGGTAAGTACAAAAATATTGATTCAAAAATATTGTTGAAAAAAATATAGTGAGTCAAAATATCGATTTTTTTTAAATGTCTTAAAAGTAATTTAAAATGAATGAAATATAAATATAATTAACTAAAAATACTTAAATAACCTTAAAATTTATAAATAATTAATGTAAGTTAAAAAAATAAACATACAATAATATTTTTTAATACATATATATATATATATTAACGTAATATTAATAAAAAATATACAATATTTTTACCGTAGGAATGCGGGAAGGTAAAATATGCTATTCACACTCCAGAGAGTGCAACAGTTTGGAAAGCATTGGATAGCATAGTGGTAACAATTACTATTCCCACTCCAGTGAGAGCAACAGTAGGGAAAGCGTTGGATAGCATATGGGTAAAAATTACTATTCCCACACCAGTGAGTGCAACAGTAGGGAAAGCGTTGGATAGCGTAGGGGTAAAAATTACTATTCCCACTCCAGTGAGTGCAACAGTAGGGAAAGCGTTGGTTAGCGTAGGGGTAAAAATTACTATTACCACTCCAGTGAGTACAACAGTAGGGAAAGCATTGGATAGTGTAGGGGTAAAAATTACTATTCCCACTCCAGAGAGTGCAACAGTAGGGAAGGCGTTGGATAGCGTAGCGGTCGAAAAATTACTATTCCTACTCCATTGAGTGCAACAGTAGGGAAAGCGTTGGATAGCCTAGGGGTGAAAATTACTATTCCCACTCTAGTGAATTTAACAGTAGGGAAAGTAATGATTTAATATATTAATAAAAATAAATTATATATAAATACCAATAAAAAATTAATTAAAATGAATTACCAATGTAATAGTATGTAATAAATAATCAATTAGAAACACAAATAAATATTAGTCCTTAAAATTAATTACATATTCATAATTAATTAACAACTAATTAATTTTCAATAACATAAACTAATTACTAATAAAAATCAATACCAATTAATAATTAATTAACAGTAAATTAATTGTCAATACACAGAAAGTATTTTTAATATATAATTAATTACAATTAAATTACGTCCCACCCTATTCCCCTATAAACCCACAATCAACTACGGAAAATAAATTAATTTAATTATCATAATTATCAATTAATCAATTAATACAAATTAATTGGGAAACAACCGTTACAACGCAACTACTACAACGCAGGATCCTTTACAACGAATGCCTTTACAACGCATGACATTACATAGCAGATGCTATTACAACGCATGCCATTACAACATAAGTATAGGTAAGTATATAATTTTATTTAAACATTTATTTAATTCAAATAAATTATTTAATTATTTAATAAATATTAAAAATGAATTAAATTAATTAATTTAAGTAATTTTAAAAAGTAAGTATGAGTATAGGAGTATATGTTTTGGGGTACTGAGGTATATGTTTTGGGGTGTTTGGGTATTTTAAGGGTTCAGATATAGTTTTGGGTTATGGGGTACAGGGGTAGTTTTAGAGTTTAGGGATAGGTATGGGTTTTGGGGTACAGGGGTATTTTTAGGGTTCAGGGCTAGGTTTGGGTTATGGGGTACAGGGGTATTTTTAGGGTTTAGGGCTAGGTTTGGGTTTTGGGGTACAGGGGTATTTTTAGGGTTCAGGGCTAGGTTTGGGTTTTGGGGTACAGGGGTATTTTAGGGTTCAGGGCTAGGTTTGGGTTTTGGTGTGTTTGGGTATTTTAAGGGTTCAGATATAGTTTTGGGTTATGGGGTACAGGGGTGGTTTTAGGGTTTAGGGATAGGTATGGGTTTTGGGGTACAGGGGTATTTTTAGGGTTCAGGGCTAGGTTTGGGTTATGGGGTACAGGGGTATTTTTAGGGTTCAGGGCTAGGTTTGGGTTTTGGGGTACAGGGGTATTTTTAGGGTTCAGGGCTAGGTTTGGGTTTTGGGGTACAGGGGTATTTTTAGGGTTCATGGCTAGGTTTGGGTTATGCGGTACAGGGGTATTTTTAGGTTTCAGGGCTAGGTTTGGGTTATGGGGTACAGGGGTATTTTTAGGGTTCAGGGCTAGGTTTGGGTTTTGGGGTACAGGGGTATTTTTAGGGTTCAGGGCTAGGTTTGGGTTATGGAGTACAGGGGTATTTTTAGGGTTCAGGGCTAGGTTTGGGTTTTGGGGTACAGGGGTATTTTTAGGGTTCAGGGCTAGGTTTGGGTTATGGGGTACAGGAGTATTTTAGGGGTTCAGTTTTAGAAAAAATACTTTAAATAAATTAAATTAATTAATGTAAGTAATTTTAATGTTTATTAAAAAAAGTTCTTAAAAAATAAAAAAAAGTAATTTTTACCCCTACACTATCCAGCACGTATCCTACTATTACACCCCCCTGGAGTTAGAATAGTCCTTTTTACCCCTACATTATCCTGCACTTACCCTACTATTACTCCCCCCCGGAGTTAGAATATTATTTTAAAACACCTACACTATTTTAAAAATATATATATATATATATTTACAAATATATTAATAAAAAATTAATTTAATAAATAAAATTAATTAAATATTTATTAATTACATTTTTTTCAAATAATATACTTACCTATACTTACGTTGTAATGGCATGCGTTGTAATAGCATCTGCTATGTAATGTCATGCGTTGTAAAGGCATTCGTTGTAAAGGATCCTGCGTTGTAAAAATTGCGTTGTAATGGTATGCGTTGTTAAAGTATGCGTCGTAACGTCATACATCCAAATGAATTACCAATTAATACAAATTAATTACCAATTAGATATTAATTAACAATAAATTAAAAATCAATACCAATAAATAAATAAAAATTATTATCTTAATTACAATTAAATTACTTCCCACTATATTCCCCTATAAACCCACAACCCGCTATGGAAAATAAATTATTAAAATTAACATAATTATCAATTAAAAAATTAAAACAAATTAATTACCAATTAATAATTAATTAACAATAAATTCAAAATGAATACCAATAAATAAATACAAATATTTAATTAATTACAATTAAATTACTTCTCACCCTATTCCCCTATAAAACCACAACCCGCTACAGAACTAAAAATCAAAACTAAATTAAAAATAATTAGTAATTTCTTAAAATGAATATTTATTTTAATATAATTAAATTACTTCCCACCCTATTCCCCTATAAACCCACAACCCGCTATAGAATTAAATGACGCAAAAATCAAATAACATAAAATTCATTACTTAAAATAAATTAAACATACATTACAAAAATAATATACACTTTTCACACATATACTAACATACAAAACAATTTTTAAAAAATTATATTATTAAAAATTCTATATATTTTAATGCCTATATTATATACTTCGATATATTTTACTTCTATATTTTGAAAATCGATATTATATTACTTACCTTCAATTCGATATTTTTAACCACTATATTGTGTCCTTTCGATATTTTGTCCATTCTATATTTTTACTTCGATATTATGGCCATTCTATATTTTTTTCGATATTATGTCTAGTTACCATCGTGGAGTTCTTCCTGGTATCTCTTGTTGCTTTGAAACTTGTGGAAAACTTGGAGTGGAGTTTACCTAACATTTTGAGGGGTGTATTCTAGGAACTACTGAAACGTTCGTCTTTTTGCTTTACATTTTTTTCCTGGTACATCTTTATTTTTGTCTGGGATACAAGGGGGTGTGTAAGTGAGCATGGATGCGTAACAGAAATCATATACCTTTCGTAGGGTAATATTGTTTGGTATTAATGCAAGGAATTTGGTTTCTAGGTGGACTAATTCTCCTGGCAGTAAGAGAGGTATCTTACAAGGTTATTCAGGAATACACTTCAGGGAGGAACTTAACAAGGTTTTTCTTTGGCTCTAGTGAGAAAATGTTAGGAAATATGTACAATATTAATGTTATGTTTTTTTTGTTGCAGGTCATCCCTTTCCATTGCTGCACCTACCCTATCCCTATCCCTCACTTGATCGCCTCTATACTCTGTGCATTGTTATTAGTCAGAGTGTGAGAAAGTCAGGATATGGACCCCTGTTGAGCATCGCCCTGATCCTGAGGAGCAAGGTGGACGTTACCCCAGGCACGTGTAACAAAAGACAGTAGGGGGCTACAAACTAGCTGGGGACAGAATAATGTTGGTTAAAATAATGTCATGGAATGTTAACGGATTAAGATTAAGGAAAAGAAAGGCCAAAATATTGGAATACTTAAAAATAGTAGATTGTGATATAATGATACTGCATGAAACAAAGTCCTAAAAAATCAAAAGTGGTTAGATACATGGGTATGTACGAATCAAGTCTGCAATGTGAAAGGGGTGGTGGTACTATTAAAGAAATCACTAGAAGCACAGATAAAATCCACAGAAGTAGACAAAAAAGGGGGATGGGTGATGGTGAAACTAAAGATACATAACAATTAATACACAGTGGTTGGGTATTACGGGCCCAACACAGACGATCCAGAACCTCTCCAGAAACTGTAAGCTCAACTGTTAACAGCGCAAGGCCCAATACTAATGGGGGGATTTTAACATAATTTTAGACCCAAGAAAAGACAGATTCCCACCCAAATATGGCCCAAACTTACCAAAAATGAGGGAGTGGGTGAACCATTACATTAAAGATCTTGGGATCATGGATGTATGGAGAGTTAAGGGAAATAAACGTAATAAAATTAACGCTGCAGAATAAGAGATTAAGACATGCCTCGAGAATTGACTACTTTTTAATAGATAAGAGACTACTAAACTTAACACGTAAGGTAGAAGATGTACCAGCACACTTATCAGATCATTCTGCAGTGCCCCTACACCTCAATTTAAAAAGTTCTGTTCCGACCAATAGATGGATGGTGGACAGGAGAATCTTTCTAGATGAAAACTGTATAGAAGACCTAGCAAATGACACTGAGGAGTTCTTCCTAAAAAACAAAGAAGGTACTACAAAACAAATTGCCTGGGAGGCTTATAAAGCTTTTATCAGGGGAAGGATAACTAGCCTTGCGGCACATAAAAACAAGGGAAGAAAAAGTAAGATACGAGAACTAGAAGATGAGATATTATCTCTGGAGGTCGAGCAAAGTATGACCACTACAACAGAGCAAGAGAAAATCAGTATTGAAGAAGGGACAGCTAAAAAAAAGGAATTAGCAGACTTCCTGGAATCAATTGTAAAAGATAAATGGGAAGTAAGTAAAATAGCACACTATGAATTTGGAAAGGGCTGTGGGAAAATACTAGCGTGGAAATTGAAAACAGAGGCAACGTGAAACAAGATAGAAAAGATACTGATAAAAGATCAGCAATGTACCACAGAAAAGAAAGAAATTAGGAAGGAGTTCATAAAGTTCTTTAGTGAATTGTACTCGGAGGATAAGGTACCCACGGAAGACCAGATACAGTTAGTACTGGAAAAAATATCTCTCCCTAAATTTTCCCAAGAGCAGAGATCAATCAAGCGATATCCAGAGAAGAGCTCTTAGAAACTCTAAAGGAATTGTAAAAAAGCAAGGCGGCAGGACCAGATGCGCTCCCAAATTAGGGTGCCCATTCGGATGGCGGGCAGATTGCCCCCGCCAGGCTGGCGGTAGCCACCGCCGGCCTGGCGGGGGCAATTCGCCCACCATCCACACCTAAACTCCCCCCCGCCATATTAGTATGGCAGGGGACCGCAGCGGATGGAAAGACCGTCCGCCGCTTTTCCGCCCCGGTCGCCTTCCGTCCGGGACGGAAAAGTAATAATATGGTGGTGGTGTCTATTAGACACCGCCAGCCATATTAGTATTGCCCAGAACAGATGCGGTCTTCCCCCTGCGGGCCCCCGGAGTGAAGGACAGGTGGGGGGTGCACCCCCCTGCATTGACATTAGCAAAGCGGCAGGCACCGCGCTGCGGCTTCCGCTTTGTTAATGTAAATGCAAATGTGCATTTTTAGCATTGTGACGGGCGGTGCTGAGAGCACCGCCCGCCACAATGTTAACAATGCAGCATGCGCCCGCCACTGTGGCGGGTGCATCTTAATACCCCCCACGGGACCCCCGTCCTTATGGCGGGTGGTCACGAATTCCGATAGGATGGCGGGCGGACTAAGTCCGCCCGTCATCCTAATGGGGCCCTAACTGTATATAGACCTAAGAGAGGTACTGGCGCATCCCATGACAGAACTACTCAATGAAATATTTACAACAAAGGGGACGCTCCCACCCACCTGGAATGATGCCACTATTAATCTCTTACTCAAACCAGGAAAAGATCCCACGAGAAGTAAGTCCTACAGACCAATATCACTCCTAAATGCCGACTTCAAGGAATATACACAGATTTTAGCAAAAAGACTCAGAAAGATCGCAGGCTCCGTAATACACACAAATCAAAAGGGCTTCATTGGAAGAGGATACATACATGAATTAACGCATGAACTTAAGACCGGAGGCTACCATTATGCATACAACTTTTAATGCACTCCAAGCATAGCCGCTTACATCACAAAGTAATAGTTCCAACTTAGAACATTATGAACCAACAATAGTAACAAGCACTAGGCAATCAGCCTCTTTTAAATGCGGCTCCAAGCAGATAAGTCAACTTCTTATTTCCTCTTAAACATTGTTTTTTCTCTTAACTTTATATTAACATTCGCTTAATACTTTATCTTCATTGTATTATAACCATTATTGCCATTATAACCATCTTTCTCCCTACAGCGCTTTATAACGCTCTTTTACTTGATTTTTATGTTCGTGGCTTAAACCCGCCGCCTACCCTTCCCCACACTCGGATTTCCGACCTCCAATTTACTGAGGTCGGCTTCCCCTGTTATTCGTCAATTTAACCGCCTTTTGAATACCTTCATGGAGCCCTTCGGATAACCTGCGCATTTTCCCGACAATCGGCGCTTTTTCACGACAATCGGGGAGAGCTTTGCCGCTTTAGGCACCTCTCCCCGGTATGCTCTATCAAGTAAGACCGCTTTTCCCCGACGACTCTTCATACCCCAAAACTCAGGAACAAGACGCGTTACAAACGCGGGTAAAGCGCATTAGAGGAGTGCGCCTTGGCAACACCTGCGTCGCGTACGCGTGTTACCAGGGCACTTTCCTCTTCGTCTATCTCTCATAACAGTTGATCTCTATCGAGCGACCGTTTAACTTCACTTCTAAGCGTCTACTCAACCGATAACCTCTACACCTCGCTTTTCGGATCGGTTTTTTCTATTAGATTAACCCCTAATTTATTGAATTTGATAAAAAATATTTTTAAAAAAAAGGAGAGAAAGGAAATATCATTACTTATCTGTCCTAAAAAATTAATTATACACATATATATTTACATTTATCTATCCCAAAAAATTTAATTATACAAATATATTTACACTTAACTACTTATTATATCAAGAGATCAAACTCTTTTACTTACCATGTCTGATTCAGATTCTGATCAAGCTAACGCTGCCGAATCTGATTTCCCTAATGAAGCCATCAAAAATCTTATCCATAAAGAAATGAGATCCTGTATGTTTTCCACACTCTCCCAGGTTATGTCCTCAAAAAGGTCCTTCCTTCATGAAGAGGAGGATTTTTCTGATTTAGACATAACGAACGAGAATGAAGCCAATGAATCAAGGGGTAAGAGGCATAAAAAAACAAAAAATATTGATTTTACCCCAGAGAGCACGGGAGGTCCAAGCACCTCAAGATTTACAGGAGGTCTTCGCACCTCATTTGCCTCAGGTGTCCCTTGCGGCACAAAATTGAAAGGTGTCCTTAGCGGCACAAAATTAATGGGTGTCCCTCGCGACACAATAAATCAAAGTGCTCAAGATAATGATCTCATCTCCCTCTATAATGATAATGACGATGGCTCTGAATTCCCTGACGAATACATCCTTGACCCCAACGAGGATAATCAAGATATTGATTCCCTTCTCTTAAGTGATAATAATGCCCCATGCTCATCTAAGGATAGTATTTTAGACCCCCTGGGCGAGGAAATGTTCTCCCCGTTTAATATTAAACACCCTAGTAGTTCTGAGTGGACCCCACATGAGCATGTATGTAAATTTATCACTAAATGGCTTAGAAATCCCTTGGAGAGGGAGACTCGCAGCCTCTTAAGAGCCGAGTGCTCCAGACCTTCCATCGAAGGTAAAGTTTGCCAAACTCCAAACCTAGATCCAGAACTGATTACTTACCTTTTTAAACTCGGAAGAGACCCTCGTAAAGGCTTGGAAAGATCCCTTAAGATCTGCCAAGATAAAGTTCTTGACATTCTAGGTCCCCTAACCAAAATTATTGATGCAGCCAAAGAGAGTTACCTTAATGGCTGCCCTCTCGACACCCTTTCTATTCGGGGTTGGAGCCAAAGGGCGCTTGTCCTCTTAGGCAATGCTACCGCAGGACTTAATTCTGAAAGAAGAAGAGTGGTCCTGACGAAAATCAGCCATAAATTGACGGATCTGGCTGACAAAGAAACTTCCCTTAATCCTAAAGGTTTACTCTTCGGAGAAGACCTAATTAAAAATTTGGGCAAATATGTCTCTACCTTTACCGCTTTAGATAAAGCGCACCAAAACATGAAAAAAGTTTTCAACTATAACAACAACAACATTTTTGGAAGGGCCGGGAGAAGGGGCCAGTCTTCCGGCCGGTTCAACCGATGGCCCTTTTCAAGGCCAAGAGGTTATGGTGGTAGAGGATATCAGCCACCCAACCAGCCTCAGTTCTACCCACCGAGAGGAAGAGGTTTCCACTCAAGAGGATTCAGAACAAGGGGAGCTTCTGCCGACTCCTCCACCACTCAAAGTGAGTATTCCTCCCCCTTCCCTTTCTTCGAATCCAAAAGTGGGAGGAAGACTGAAATTCTTTTACCACAACTGGAAAACTATCACCCAAGATCCCTGGGTTTTAAACACTGTACTCGGTTTTTCGATAGATTTCATCCAAACTCCAGTTCAAGATTCACTTCCGAGACCGATCCCCCTTACACTAGATCAGGAAAAAAATCATAGAGGAAGAAATTTCCTCAATGCTAAAAAAAGGAGCAATTATAGAGGTTCCCATGGAATTCATGAGATACATAAGTACACTCTTCCTTGTGGAAAAGAAAGACAAGGGTTGGAGACCTTTTATAAATCTCAGGGAACTCAACAAATTCCTTGTCTACCAACATTTCAAGATGGAGGGCATCCATCTTCTCAGAGACCTCTTATTAGAAGGGGACTGGTTGGTCAAACTGTATCTGAAGGATGCCTACTTTACCATTCCTATGGCAAAAAATCATCAACCCTTCCTTCAGTTTATCTGGAAAAATCATCTTTTCCAATTTCATGCTCTTCCCTTCGGCCTCTCCTCTGCCCCATGGTGTTTCACCAAGGTATTGAGAGCAGTCGTCTCTTGTCTAAGAGAAAAAGTTATTCGTCTCATCATTTATTTAGACGATATCCTTATTCTTTCTCAAGATTATGCTCAAATTATCCAAGATCTCAAGACAGTTATGGAACTTTTAGAAAGTCTAGGATTTATAATAAACAAGGAAAAATCCATTCTAACTCCCTCAAAAAACATGGAGTTTCTAGGTTTCACAGTCGACACGACAAATTGTCTTCTCCTTCTTCCTCCCAAGAAGATTGCCAAAATCAGAAAGGAGATAAGACATGTTTGGTGTTAATTTCGAACTGCATAAAAGAACCAAGACTATGTCAGATTCTATTTTCTACCCATGTTATGACAGTTGTACTAAACTCTGTGTTGTTCAATGTATGAAAGAATATGATCTGAGAATGAATTCTCTTCGTCCTTTTGGTGTGACTCAACTACTTATTTCTTTTGTTAAACCCCACAAAGGTATTTCTTCTACTTCTATTGCAAGATGGGTTAAAAATGTCATGAACCTTGCTGGTATCGATCTGAGTCTATTTAAACCACATTCCATCAGAGGTGCAATGGCCAGTAAGTCATTCTGGTCAGGTGGTAAGTTGGATGATATTCTCAAGGCTGCCGATAGGTCTAATTCTAGGACCTTTGCTCATCATTATTGCAAACCTGTGACTCAAACCAACATGCATAATGGTAGCCTCCGGTCTTGTAATGAAATTGCGATTCTCCTATTAACATTACCAGAGAATCTGGATTTCATTAAAGACTCGGAGGCTATCATTATCCCTCCCACCCTTTCCCTGGGTGGTTGATATTGTTTAAATTGTTTACCTGAATTTCTTAACTTATTTCCTATTGCTTTTCAGGACTGTTGTTTATCTGAATATTTAACTTATATTATTCTCCTTTTTCAGGACTATTCCTTATCACCTATACTTTGGAATTATTGACATCTTTTTCCTTTTCAGATAATCTCTCCTGATTTCGGCCTCTTGACTCCCGATCTGATGGAATGCTCCTGGAATGACCCTGGTCGACCTATTCTTCTTTCGTCCTTCTTCAAGTTTGATGTTTTATTGAAGTTTATTGGACATTTTCCTTCCTTCCTGTTACCACATTTAAAAGAGGCTGATTGCCTAGTGGTTGTTACTATTGTTGGTTCATAATGTTCTAAGTTGGAACTATTACTTTGTGATGTATGCGGCTATGCTTGGAGTGCATTAAAAGTTGTATGCATAATGATAGCCTCCGAGTCTTTAATGAAATCCAGATTCTCTGGTCATGTTAATAGGAGAATCGCAATTAACGCATGAACTTATCAGTGTAATAGACATTGCAATAAATCACACAACTCCTTTATCGATTCTAACCCTTGACGCTGCTAAAGCATTCGACAGGGTAAGTTGACCCTTTTTAAATGCAACCCTGGCAAAGTTCATCCTAGGAGAGACCTTCCAGAACGAAATTAAGCAGATATACAAAAACCTGACAGCAAAGGTGCTAGTGAATGGAGTACTAACAGAAAACATAATAATAAAAAGAGGAACAAAACAGGGGTGCCCACTATCCCTCTTACTATTCGATATGTACATTGAACCACTGGCAGAGATACTAAGAAAGGAGGAAGGAATTGCACCTTTTAGAAATCAGGGATGGGAGAAAAAAGTCGTTGTGGACGACCTAATGGTATTCACAAGCAACATAGAGGCCTCCTGCGCTAAAATAGAAGGAATTTTAGAAGCATATGGAGCAGTATCAGGCTACCTAGCAAACCAAACTAAAACAAAAATCCTACAGTAGAACAACAATTATCAAGACCCCAGAGTAAAAGAAAAAAATAAATATTGGGGCATAGAACTCACAAGGAACATCAAGGAAATTGCAAACCTAAACTTTGAAAGAACCTTTAAGCAAGTAAGGAAATTGCTGAAAGTATGGGGGGATCTTTCCCTATCATTTTTAGGAATATCAAATATCATCAAAATGGCCATACTTTCTAAATGTACCTATCTGTTTAACACTATTCAATTGGATTTTAACCTGAACCAAATAAAAACATTATAAGGAGAATTGAGCAGTTTCATCTGGGCTGCAAAAGGGACAAGAATAGCCTGGAAAAAAAATAAGAAGAAAAAGTGACAAGGAGGGATAGCTAGCCTAAATTACTGTAGTGCCTTCTAATTCAAGAATATTAGGATACTCCTAGAGAATTACGACCAGTATCCCAACCACTTGAAAGTTTCAACCAAGGAGGAAGGAAGCCACTTCCTATACAAGTACGGCCGCCCAAAATAAAACTAAAAACCTTGAAGGCGGCTGCAGCACTTTGGCACCAAATGAGAAAGATACTAAAAATACCATATTATAGTAAATACACACCCATATGGGACTCCCCAGAATGCCTAAAAGACAGGTTAGCAAATGCCCTAAAAGAAAATAACATCACAAAATGGGGTGAACTGTAGACTCAAGGCTCTGGTATTGAATGGGAGGCATTGAGTGAAAGAACTAAGGGCACGGTTGCTAGATTTAAGTACTACCAAATAAGCAGTTGGGTTAAGAACTTGAAGGATAGTGAAGAAGGAAGTGGGATAATTGAGGAAATACTGCAGAAGAAGAAGACCACCAAAAAAGAAATAGCTCTTTGGTACTAGGCTCTTATTGAAGAAGGAGAGGATCACTATGAAATTCCGAATAAGATTTGGGGAGACGCACAAATGGCAGACGCACAAATGGCAAGTATCTAAGGCTACTTGTTTGAAAGTTGTGAAATCTGCACCATTGAGAAGGAAATATCTATTCAATATTCACAGAGCGTACTGGACCCCGAGAAGTCTATCAAAGATCAGAGGTCAAGAGGAGAGGAGCTGCCCCAAGTGTGGCGAGCCAGGTGTGGATGATCTACACATGCTTCGGCAGTGCCCCCATCTTAAGGAATTCTTGAAAGAGACGGGTAAAACTTTTTCTAGAGTATTGAGATGGCAGATAGAGGTGAGTATGGATTTGGTTATTTTTGGGAGAAGTCAAAACATATCTCAGGTAATTAAACTTAGTAAAGATCAGGAAAAAATGTTGTTCATATTAATACTGTTGACAAGAAGGGAGATCTGCATTAATTGGGTAAAGGAAACACCCCCAGCATATAAAGAGTGGGTGGCGTCTGTACAAAGAATCAATAAATTAGATAGAAGTAGACAGAGAGGTAAGGCAAATTCATTCTGGGCTATCTGGGAAGATCTAAACCTACAAATTAACACCGGGTGAAAGTATTGTACAGTCCAATGATTATGCAATGAAATTGAACCGTCCATGAGGAACTTGAAGAGTAGTCAAAATGACTAGCTCAACCCAGGATGGGACGGCATTGGAATCGGACAAAAAAGAGCCTGAGTGAAAAAGGGGAAACAGAGATTCTCCACACATAGGTTGCGTTTACCCAGGAGAAGCCCCAAAAGGTTGGAACACAAAACAAACTGGGCCCCCGAAACCTCCATTTCCAAACTATTGCTATATGAGGACAAAAAAGAAAATAGGTTACCAACTCGCAAAATTGGGTTTGTACATGCTACAACTGTTTTTAGCGTCTCAAACGGCCCGATTTTCCATTTATTACCACTAAAACTGGTCATACACCTGGCCCGGTATGAGAAACAGCTGAGTGCAATAACCTCTTCCCACGTTTGTTCCATTTTTATTCCTCCTCCCCAGCCCAAATCATTTGTAAAATGATAATAGTGTGCCCCTCAAGTTCTCCTGCCATGGTTTATATTTTAGCCACTGTGGAATTTCAGAAGGCTGTCTATTCTCTTCTCCTCCCTCACTCTCAAAGATATGAAAGTCTTGTATGCATCAGAAGGTAACAGCTGAAACTATTCAGTTTCCCTACTCTGCTTCCATTTCATCACCCCAGATAATGACATATCTTGCACTGATACTATCTTGACACAGGTTCACAGTTTTATATGAAAACTGTGCTTTAAAAAAAATGAACTAATGCAAAAGTACTAAAAAAACAACTACTTTCAGAAAAATAGCTGCCCTTAGTGGGACCTGATCAAATGAGTCGGTAATTTGCAGCAAGAGAACTGCTACCTATTTCAAATGGCCATTTTGTACTATGAGTAACACTACATCTGGGGCCAGATGTATGACCATTTTTAGAGGTCGCAAATGGAAAATCAGGCTATTTGTGACTGCTAAAAAGGGTTGTAGCATGTACAAACCATATTTTGCGAGTCAGTAACCTATAACCGTTTCGCAAAATAAGGTTTGCGAGTCGCTATTAGGAAGGGGCACGCCAAGGGCGTCCCTTCCTAATAGCAAGTCTCAGGGGGATGTTAAATTGTTTTCAGACCACAAATGCAGTCACAAAACAATCGCAGTTATCACACATTTCAAATTGATGATAAGCCAGCCGCAAATGGGAAGGGATCCCCAAGGGACCCCTTCCCCTTTGTGTTTGGCAGTGAAAATATTTTTTACGAGCAGGTAGTGGTCCAAAGGATAACTGCCTGCCCTTAAAAAAATTCAAAGTAAACTTTTTTTTTCTTCTTTTAAACGCATCCCGTTTTCCTTTAAGTAAAACGGAATGAATTTGAAAAAAAACACAGCTTTATTTAAAAGTCAAACACAGGCAGGGCATGTGATTGTAACCCCTACCCAATGGGTCCCAAATTGTGACCTGCCTCATGAATATTGATGAGGCAGGTAATTTGCACCCCATTGGGAGTTGTTAAATGTGTCTGAGACGCATTAGTACATTCCGTTTTGCGAGTCGCAAATTGCAAGTCACAAAAATCGCAATTTGCACACAGCAAAATGGAATGGTCCCACATGTGGCCCCTGATGCAACTCAAAAAAGACTTTGGGGCCTATTAGGATGACGGGCGGACAAAGTCCGCCCATCATCCTAGCGGGGAATGGGACCGCCCGCCATAAGGGCGGGGGTCCCGTGGAGGGGTATTAGGATGCGCCCGCCACAGTGGCGGGCACATCCTGCATTTTTAGCATTGTGGCAGGCGGTGCTCTCAGCAGGTATACACCCGTTACAACGCATCTTTTACTCCGCACTACCATTACAACGCGACTTTTACTCCGCATACCATTACAACGCATTGCGCTGGGGGGCGCTCTAGGATAGGGAATAAGTAAAATTTACTATCCAACACCTTCCCTAGGGTCCACGGGGACTGGAGTTAGAATAGTAAATTATACTTACCACTATCCAGCACCTCAAAGCGCTATGCGTTGTAATGGTATGCGTTGTAAAAGTCGCGTTGTAACGGTATGCGGAGTAAAAGTATGCGGAGTAACGTCATACATCCGCCTGCCGCTTTGTTTATGCAAATGCAGGGGGGTACCACAGGTACCCCCCGTGTGCACCCCCCACCTCTCCTTCACTCTGGGAGTCCGCAGGGGGCCCCCAGAGTGAAGACCGCACGCCACGGAAAGGCATCCGATTTGGGCCTTCCTAATATGGCTGGTAGACACCGCCACCATATTAATCCTTATCCGCCCCGGCCGCAAGGCGACCGGGGCAGAAAAGCGGAGGACGGTCTCTCCGTCCGCCGCAGTCTCCCCCGCCATTCTAATATGTGGGGGGGAATTCAGGACAGGATGTCAGGTGGATTGCCCCCGCCAGGCCGGCGGTGGCTACCGCCAGCCTGGCGGGGTCAATCTGCCCGACATCCTAATGGGCCCCTTTGTTCCATTACAGGCCCTGTGCAAAAATAGTTTTGGTATTTGACTGGTGTCATCGTACATCAAGCCCTAGGTTTCACCAATTCTGTTTATAGCCCTAGTGTTAGCCAAGACCTTTTCATTTCACTAAAATTATTCGGATAATACATATACCAATAGGAGCTTTCGGACACACTTCTTCATCCACTGGGCCAACATATTTTTCTGCCCGCTACAGCATCCGCCATAGGGCAGTGGTTCAACCCGCTCCAGTCATTGGTTAACTTTACGATGAGTGACAGCATTCTGCCCTTTCACAAGGAGTATATCCGCACACAAATTAGTTATCTCAAATGCCAGGGACTTCTTGGACAATGTGTGCTTTTTCAGACCAAAATAATTTTTTAGTGAATGTTTTTTAGATTGATTAGATTAGACAGCTTCCCAGCAATAAAGTTTTGCAGAAACCATGACAAATACAATTTCAAGCATTGACAAAGTCAAAAGGTTGCCAGCCAACACTGGATCTATTTGCTTTTTTCAATGCTTGTTTTTAACAGGAACCAATAATGCAGCACAACATAATATGGGGCAAAAGTGCTAGTCTGAGGTGAGAAAAGGTCTGACTGTAAAGCTGGTGGATCTAGAAATGCTTTGTTTATGGTTCGATGTGAAAAGTTGTATATTAGCAAACCACTTGCTTCTACAGTGTGGGAGAGAGTGTGATAAGGGTGTGCTCAGTTGGTGCAGGGACATGCTCAGTGGGGTGAGAGGGGTGCGTAAAAAATAAAGGGGCATATTTACAATTACTGGTGCATCCCTGCAAATTAGCAGGGATGAGCCAGTAATTGTGCGCCATGCCTCCACCACCCATGATGCGCCGCATTTACAATGCGGCGCACCATGGGGCAAAAACGGCACCGATGCGTCACGCATGCACGACGTAGCTCCAGCAATGCTCTAGGGGGCCCATTCTACTAATGCTGTGTCAAGCCTTACGTCTGCTTCAAGCAGGCGCAGGGTTTTGACATAGCATTGGCCTAAAAGTGACTGAGTGAAATCTTGTAGATTTCACTCAGCCACTTTTAGGAGGCGTTCCTGCGCGGAACGCCCCCCCCCCCCCCGCACCAGAACGCCTCCTTAAGGCGCAGGGCTTTACAACGTGACGCAGATGCGTCACGTTGTAAATAGCCAGAATTCCAATAGAAGCCCATATTGCCACCAGAACATGGGCTTCTATTGGAATTCTCAAGGGCGTATTATCAACCCCATTATCGCCTCTTTAGCCGCAGTTTTCTGCCGCTAAAACGGCGATAACTTTAACGCCGTTTCTTGATAATATGCCCATTAGACTTTAACAATCTCTTCGGCAAAATACATAAATGAGATGATAACACAAAGTAGAGAAAATATAAACATGTTTGTCGTTCATTCTGTGCTTTGCAAACTTTAGAAAAAGAGATTATTCAAGTTTTTGACGTTAAATACAAACTCGCAGCATTTTAAGGATTATTTTTTGGCAGGTCAAATACGCCCTTTCTTATAGAAGTCAAAAGCAAACATGAATTGCGATTTAACAAAGGATTTTCCACGGAACGTATCATTTTCAGCCTGAAATTTTGGTTAGGTAGGAAGAAGGTTCTTTTATAGCGCTGCTATGATGCAGGTAAGACCTTATTGCGCATTCCTGCACGAAAGCCATAAAACAACCAGATGCCTAGTGTATCCAGGGATAAGTATCACACTAGGCCTCAAACCCATCAAGCTAAAATATAATTATTGTGAATATCTAAAAAAAAAAAAGGAGCCTATTTGAAGCTTTTACAGTGTCTTTCGGAGGCATCTGGAGCTCCCTACATCCATATTTCTCCATTGTTTTTTTTCCTGCAGTGATACCCCTTCAAGTGCATACCGTTTTTTTGCAATAAAGATGATGCAGTGCACACAAGATTCCTGTTTTTGCTCTGGCTGCTCAAAAAGTGATCTCTTAATCCACATGTGATCATCGTCAGAGCGTGAAAATGATTTATTCCTGTCTTCTAATGCAAGAGCGACATGTGGTTCGTAAAATAAACCCATCACGTGGCGCTGCGCATGACAATGATATACTCGACTGGCAACATTGCGTTTGTCCTTCAACACTGTTTGTCTGCTGCAATTTCCTTTAAGGCTTCAATGTCTTCCAGTTGTGAGTTCCTTGAACCAGGCGCGTGGTGTTTTGGGTCGTTACAAATAAACATAACGATGTGGAGAGATGATGTGTCTGCTCTCTCAGGCTGGGGCCATAATCCCTCGAATAGTAAAAACCAAAGGCTGAAATCTTTATGACGCTGCTTAGGACAGGTTCTATCTGTTTAAAACAGATCACACACTAGTTCCTTCAGTGGACGACTCTGCCTGAGAAGATGGTCTATGCTGTTTTACTAATCTTGCACCACTCATTCGTAGACATACTTTTTGGTATTGTACATAAATCTTTAAAATACATTTATTTTATTTGGTGAGAAATAACAACTTCTCGAATCTGCATAGTGCGGTATTTAGAATAGAATTTACGACACCCAGTAAACTGAGAGTGGGGTATTTACAAGGTGCAGTAAATACCCTCTTTTCTGTATGTTCTAGATAGGAATGAAGAATAACAACTGGCATCTGTGTTTACCACATCCGATTCTGCATTTTTTGCCTTTTTTTGGCTGGTTTCCCTGAATAAATTGCACCAGGTTTTTGCTGGGGAAATCCTGCGAGGGAATATTTTAGAGGTATGAAAATTACTGCTGTACTCGGAATTGCCCTCGCTGCGCAAGCTCCTGTTTTCAAAGGGATTGCAATTTCCCCACTATGGTTGTATATCACAACATCACCCAAAAAATTATTGTGAAACAAAAATGGTAATGCCTAAATATTGCCTAACAAATTATACTCTAACAAAGCTCTCTATGTGAAATATTTTACTACCTCGAAAAAAACAATTTATTTGAAATTATAATTGTAATTACATTTATATAGCGCTTACTAGCCCTGTCAAGGCGTCAAAGCACTTTTAAGTTAGTAGCACACTACTCCGCAACCCAAAAAGGATTAGTGGTATATTAGTATAGGGAAATATGACATTAATTTGAGCGGGGGACATGTGAGTCTCTTATTTGGATTGAAAAAGGATAGTGGAGGGATAGAAGAGGGAAGGGTTTGCATTTATCTAGCGCTTGGTCACCTGATGAGGCGTCAGAGCGCTTTTCAGCTGGTAGCACGCTACTCCGGAACCCAAACAGGATTAGTGGTGAATTCATATAGGGAATTATGAAGTTAAGTTGAGCGGTGGACATGTCAGTCTGTTCGTTGGATTGAAAAGGATAGTGGAGGGATAGAAGAGTGGAGGGTCTATAAAGTGTTTATTTGCGGATCATAGCAGTAGGAGGAGGTTTGGGATGAGTAGAGGGGAGGGTAAGAGTCAGAGGGAATGGTTTACAAAGGCTTGTTTGGGAGATCTGAATAGTAAAATAGGTTTGAGTTGATGCAAGGAGGGGTAGCGGAGGGAAGAGTCTAGAAAGAGTTATGTTGGGGGTCATAGTAGTAGAACGAGGTTTGGGATGAGTCAGAGAGTGGAGGTAGAGGCTATAATGAGAGAGGTATAGGGTGAGATATAGGGTTGTGTATTGGAAATGCTGAATAAGGGGTAAAGTAAGAAATATATAAATATAAAGATACAAAAGTACACAGAAGGTATCCATACTAATATAATAAAGAGAGAGCCCAAACCTTTGAGGCGGGTAATCTCAGAACTCACAGCACCAATCACAACACCCAATACAGCGATGGAAAGGGCAGTTGCAGCAGAAGGACATAGGCTACGCAGATGCCCACCATATACATTTAAAAGGTAAAAGAACTGTGCCAGCAAAGTAGTCCCATGTGGGCGTGTCTGCGTTGTGCTGTGGGCGTGTGCTGGGGGCGTGACAAACGCTGGGGGCGTGTGGTACGTTCCGCCCATCATGCCATGTCTCATATCGTGTGCTAGTCCCACCCTGCTCCCTTTAAATACCCCTGTACCCCAAAACCCAAACCTAGCCCTGAACCCTAAAAATACCACTGTACCCCAAAACACAAACCTACCCCTGAACCCTAAAATACCCCTGTACCCCAAAACACAAACCTAGCCCTGAACCCTTAAAATACCCCTGTACCCCAAAACACAAACCTACCCCTGAACCCTAAAAATACCCATGTACCCCAAAACCCAAACCTAGCCCTGAACCCTAAAAATAACCCTGTACCCCAAGACCCAAACCTACCCCTGAACCCTAAAATGCCCCTGTACCCCAAAAGCCAAACCTAGCCCTGAACTCTAAAATTACCCCTGTACCCCAAAACCCAAACCTACCCCTGAACCCTAAAAATACCCCTATACCCCTATACCCCAAAACCCAAACCTACCCCTGAACCCTAAAAATACCCCTATACCCCAAAACCCAAACCTAGCCCTGAGCCCTAAAAATACCCCTGTACCCCAAAACCCATACCTATCCCTAAACCCTAAAACTACCCCTGTACCCCATAACCCAAAACAATGTCTGAACCCTTAAAATACCCAAACACCCCAAAACATATACCCCTATACCCATACTTACCTTATCCAAACATTTTTTTTAAAAACATGCTTTTACCATACATGCATTTACAACGAATTTCGTTGTAAATGTATGCGTGGTAAAAGCATATAAAATGTAATGCCATGCGTTATAATGGCATTGCGGAGTCATGATACTTTCGTAATGAAAGTATGCAGAGTGATGGTATGCGGAAAGAAAGATGCGGAATAATGGGTGTTTACCTTGCCCCGGAAAGTGCATTGGTGGCACGGCGGCCCACATCTCCAGCAACATACTCATATTTTTTCACCACCCATTTGAAAAATGCACAGGTCTCTCTTATTGATGGCCAGCACCGACATACACTTTTAGACACAACTCCCGCCACAAGTTCGGGAATTGCAAACTTTAGAGCTGGGGAGCTACGTTCGAATATCGGCATCAGCTCAACATCCTGTGATTCTAGGCAAATCGCTTTGTCTCCCCGTGCCTACCACAAATTAATGTGTTCTTCTGTAATGTAACTTGTGCTCATACCATGTTGTCGAGTTTGCGCTATATAATAATGCAAGGAAAAATAAAGTAGGGAAACTCGAGTTCACACACTACTGAACGCGCACTCTTAAGTGCATCAGCAGTGCACTGTGAATCGGAGCGTTTCACAGGCCTGTCACAGATAAGAAATGCTATCTAAACGAAATCCTACAAATCAATATACTATTGTCCGGCAGCGATTCATACCCGGACAACGTCGGGACGGGCTGCTAGTATTTGTATAAGTAAGGTAATAAATCTGGATTCAAGTTGCATTTAATACACATAGACTTTCAAGTGTTGCTATACCTTATGCTAATTTATTTGTTTTCATATTTTTTTTAACTATTGTTTTTTTATTCCATAGTGAAGCAATTGCAGATGGATAGTTACGATAAAAAAGTACTCATTTATGCAGTGACCTACATACATGTTAAAAGTAGAATAACATAACCAAAAGTAATATGTACATTTGTTAAGCAGAACTAACAAATATGAAATATCGATCATAACTCTATCTCACCTACAAAAATATAAAGATCAAAGATATTGAGTGTTAAAATAACAATAATACAATGTAAAAATAGCTGTATTATTAACACAGTCAACAAAAATACAGAAAAACCCCATATTAAAAATCTAAAAGATAACATGTTAATAATTAGTACCACTACCGTCATAGTTATATGCATATATAGCAAAAATAAAATTTTAAATGTACATGAAACATAAACATAGGGGCCGATTCCGATTCGGGAAAAACCACTCTGAATAGCCGTACGGAGCGTTTTTCCCAAACAAATCGTACCCTGCAACGTCCCCTTCTGTACGATGAAGTACGATTCGTACCAGGAGCAGGACTCCGTACGAATCGTACAAAAACCGTACGACTCTAATCTCCACACGATTCTCCCTCGGAACCCGCTGTACGCGACATCCGTACGGTTCAAAGCAGCTTTCCCCGACCCAGCAAGTACGATTCGTGTCGGGTACGCACCGTACGACTCTTTTTTTACGGGAGCCCAAAACATCCGGAGAAGCAGAGTTTGCATCGAAACAGGTACGGAACGCCCCCCCACAGGTACGGTGCGTACACCCCATGTCTGCATGGGTACGGTGCGTAGCCCTGCGATCATGTGGTGTACGCACTGTACCCCATGATCGCAGGGTGTACGCACTGTACCCCATGATCACAGGGTGTACGGTGCGTACACCCTGCAATCATGGGGTACAGTGCGTACACCCCATGATCGCAGGGGTACGCACCGTACCCCTGTGATCATGGGATGTACGCACAGTACGGTGTGTATGAGATTGTGTGGTTGTCCGTACGAATCGCCCTTACCTGACGTGGACTGTACGAATCGCGTCCTCATACCCCGGTCCGGATCGTCCTCGTCTGGTCGTACAGCATGTTTACGAATCGTACGGTTCACTGTCATGGTCCGTGTCGTACGGTTTCTCCCTTGCAATTCGTACGGTTTGCGTCGATTCGGACGGATTGACATGATACGGATCGTACTACGTGATTCGGATGGACGTGTACGATTCGTACGGAGAGGGCTCCAGATACGATTCGGACGGACGCTTTCTTTCCCGAATCGGAATCGTCCCCACAGTGTTTAACAAATAAGGACTAGTCCTCAAAAATCAAATCAAAAATAGAATTGACTATACTAATCACAACATGAAGTTTTATAAATAGAAGATATGCCAAGCAATCAATATTCATGCACACCTACTAGAGAATAAAAAAGTCTGTTACTCTGCCAAACAGAACAACTTCCCAGATACCAAAGAGTTAGGGCCCATTTTTTTAATTTAACAAACATCTCTTAAGTAAAACTTAAGTAAAACACACTTTGGGGCCGTTTCCGGTTTCGGCCGGAAGGGCTCCGAACCATGTTCGGAGCCCTTCCGACCGAATCGGTCAGTCCCAGCCGGATTCCTTCCCGACCAAGCCATTCCAAAGTGCTCAGTCGGGAAGGAATCCCACTCGGATTTCTGGATTGCGGACGACAGGCTCGGCGAGCCTGTCCGCCCTCTGGAAATCCTTCCGTACTCCCCCGGTCGCCTCTGTGTGACAGAGGGAGTACGATATTTACAACAAGGGGTGGTGAGGGACAGAGTCTCTGAATTAAGCAGAAAGCTCTCACCCAGTCAAGAGATCAGGGCTAGATCCAACACCGTTTTTTAGCTCACTGCACCTTCCCAGTTTCAGAACCTGGCTGTATGCAAATTAGTCTGTTCCTGTCCCAGTGCATGATGGGAACAGGGCAAACCAAACTACAAAAGTCAATTCTTACACTGGGAAGGAAACAAGCTCCCGGGGACCGGTTTCTGGCATTACAGCCGTCTTCGGCCCGGTTTGCTTGAATCCTGATGGTGCAATGAGCCAGGGTCTCACATCTGAGAATACCCTTCCACGCTTAGGGTGGACAAAAATATTTACAACAAGGGGTGGTGAGGGACAGAGTCTCTGAATTAAGCAGAAAGCTCTCACCCAGTCAAGAGATCAGGGCTAGATCCAACACCGTTTTTTAGCTCACTGCACCATCCCAGTTTCAGAATCTGGCTGTATGCAAATTAGTCTGTTCCTGTCCCAGTGCATGATGGGAACAGGGCAAACCAAACTACAAAAGCCAATTCTTACACTGGGAAGGAAACAAGCTCCTGGGGACCGGTTTCTGGCATTACAGCCGTCTTCGGCCCGGTTTGCTTGAATCCTGATGGTGCAATGAGCAAGGGTCTCACATCTGAGAGTACCCTTCCACGCTTAGGGTGGACAAAAATATTTACAACAAGGGGTGGTGAGGGACAGAGTCTCTGAATTAAGCAGAAAGCTCTCACCCAGTCAAGAGATCAGGGCTAGATCCAACACCGTTTTTTAGCTCACTGCACCATCCCAGTTTCAGAACCTGGCTGTATGCAAATTAGTCTGTTCCTGTCCCAGTGCATGATGGGAACAGGGCAAACCAAACTACAAAAGCCAATTCTTACACTGGGAAGGAAACAAGCTCCCGGGGACCGGTTTCTGGCATTACAGCCGTCTTTGGCCCGGTTTGCTTGAATCCTGATGGTGCAATGAGCAAGGGTCTCACATCTGAGAATACCCTTCCACGCTTAGGGTGGACAAAAATATTTACAACAAGGGGTGGTGAGGGACAGAGTCTCTGAATTAAGCAGAAAGCTCTCACCCAGTCAAGAGATCAGGGCTAGATCCAACACCGTTTTTTAGCTCACTGCACCATCCCAGTTTCAGAACCTGGCTGTATGCAAATTAGTCTGTTCCTGTCCCAGTGCATGATGGGAACAGGGCAAACCAAACTACAAAAGCCAATTCTTACACTGGGAAGGAAACAAGCTCCCGGGGACCGGTTTCTGGCATTACAGCCGTCTTCGGCCCGGTTTGCTTGAATCCTGATAGTGCAATGAGCAAGGGTCTCACATCTGAGAATACCCTTCCACGCTTAGGGTGGACAAAAATATTTACAACAAGGGGTGGTGAGGGACAGAGTCTCTGAATTAAGCAGAAAGCTCTCACCCAGTCAAGAGATCAGGGCTAGATCCAACACCGTTTTTTAGCTCACTGCACCAAATCGATTTTGGCCACTATAGGTGTGGCAGGGTATACTCAGACATGAGTCCCTTTCTCACTGCTCCATCAGGATTCAAGCAAGCCGGGCCGAAGACGGCTGGAATGCCAGAAACCGGTCCCCGGTAGCTTGTCTCCTTTCTGGTAAAGAATTGGCTTGGTAGTTTAGTCTGCCCTGTTCCCATGATGCACTGGGCCAGGGACAGACTGATTTGCATATAGCCAGGTTCTGAGCTGGGATGGGGCAGTGAGATAAATAACGGTGATGGATCAAGCCCTGATCTTTGGACTGGGTAAGAGTGGTCTGCTCAATTCAGACACTCTGTTCATCACCACCCCCTTTTGTAAATCGATTTTGGCCACTATAGGTGTGGCAGGGTATACTCAGACATGAGTCCCTTTCTCACTGCTCCATCAGGATTCAAGCAAGCCGGGCCGAAGACGGCTGGAATGCCAGAAACCGGTCCCCGGTAGCTTGTCTCCTTTCTGGTAAAGAATTGGCTTGGTAGTTTAGTCTGCCCTGTTCCCATGATGCACTGGGCCAGGGACAGACTGATTTGCATATAGCCAGGTTCTGAGCTGGGATGGGGCAGTGAGATAAATAACGGTGATGGATCAAGCCCTGATCTTTGGACTGGGTAAGAGTGGTCTGCTCAATTCAGACACTCTGTTCATCACCACCCCCTTTTGTAAATCGATTTTGGCCACTATAGGTGTGGCAGGGTATACTCAGACATGAGTCCCTTTCTCACTGCTCCATCAGGATTCAAGCAAGCCGGGCCGAAGACGGCTGGAATGCCAGAAACCGGTCCCCGGTAGCTTGTCTCCTTTCTGGTAAAGAATTGGCTTGGTAGTTTAGTCTGCCCTGTTCCCATGATGCACTGGGCCAGGGACAGACTGATTTGCATATAGCCAGGTTCTGAGCTGGGATGGGGCAGTGAGATAAATAACGGTGATGGATCAAGCCCTGATCTTTGGACTGGGTAAGAGTGGTCTGCTCAATTCAGACACTCTGTTCATCACCACCCCCTTTTGTAAATCGATTTTGGCCACTATAGGTGTGGCAGGGTATACTCAGACATGAGTCCCTTTCTCACTGCTCCATCAGGATTCAAGCAAGCCGGGCCGAAGACGGCTGGAATGCCAGAAACCGGTCCCCGGTAGCTTGTCTCCTTTCTGGTAAAGAATTGGCTTGGTAGTTTAGTCTGCCCTGTTCCCATGATGCACTGGGCCAGGGACAGACTGATTTGCATATAGCCAGGTTCTGAGCTGGGATGGGGCAGTGAGATAAATAACGGTGATGGATCAAGCCCTGATCTTTGGACTGGGTAAGAGTGGTCTGCTCAATTCAGACACTCTGTTCATCACCACCCCCTTTTGTAAATCGATTTTGGCCACTATAGGTGTGGCAGGGTATACTCAGACATGAGTCCCTTTCTCACTGCTCCATCAGGATTCAAGCAAGCCGGGCCGAAGACGGCTGGAATGCCAGAAACCGGTCCCCGGTAGCTTGTCTCCTTTCTGGTAAAGAATTGGCTTGGTAGTTTAGTCTGCCCTGTTCCCATGATGCACTGGGCCAGGGACAGACTGATTTGCATATAGCCAGGTTCTGAGCTGGGATGAGGCAGTGAGATAAATAACGGTGATGGATCAAGCCCTGATCTTTGGACTGGGTAAGAGTGGTCTGCTCAATTCAAACACTCTGTTCATCACCACCCCCTTTTGTAGAGGGAGTACGATGGCAGGTTTTCACTGCCTTTTTGTGCCGGTCTGTCCGGCACGAAAAGGCAGTCGGAAGCTGTCTCTGGGGGCCCCCAGCAGGGCCCCCATGGGTGTGAGGCCGCCGGATGGTGCCCCTTCGTTGATCCCCGCACCCGGTGGCAGGCCCCTTGGGGTGCCGGCCACAGGGTGCAGGGATGAACTGCACCCCTGCTTTCAGCAATGCAAGCATGCTTTCCGGTCGGAAAGCATGCTTGCATTGTAAGGTATATGAATGTGACCGAACCCTGTTCGGTCGCATCGTACTACCAGGGCTGTTACTGACGACAGCAGGTTGGTCGGTTACAGCTCCTGCCCGATGTCGGACGGACTTAGGTATGTCCAACATCAGAATAGGCCCCACAGTTATAACTGAAGAATTCATCACCTAAACCTAAAGGAAAGGAGCAACAAGTTTAAACATTGTAATTCAATATAAAACAATACAATAATTTCAATATGCTTCACCAACATTTAAAAACCCATACCAATAAATATATTTATATTTTATTTAAATCACCTACAGATTCAAAAATGTGTTCTACCATTTTTGGAATACACTCACCATTAAGAGAACAGCACAAACAATTGTACTCACTGGAAGCACACAGCATATTACTATACTGGATGTCTCAGGAGGGCCACAACAATAAACAATAAAAATGAAAAATACATATTCAAAAAAGAAATTTAAAATCTGATTTTAGAATTAAAGAGGATCTCAAATTACAATTACAATAAGTGGAAGAAATGTTTTTTAGCTGCTCCCATAATTAATGTATCACTTATTAAATGTAGTAAGGTGAGCCAGGGTTTGTTTAAAGGAGACTAGCCGTGCCACAGTGAAAAACTACTTCTGGGGGGTGTTCATTGCCATGGCATGTAAGAGTTAAGTAAACCTGTTCTACTTTTTAAGTACCATACACCTTACCCTAAGAACCTTTAGGGCCTACCTTCGGGATGTCTTATATGTATTAAAAAGGAAGATTTAGGCCAGGAAAAATGTTTATTTTGCGAGTTCAAAATGGCTTTTTTAAAACTATATACACAGGCGGCATTGGCAGGCCTTGAGACATGTTTAACGGTGCTACTTTAGTGGATGGCACAATGTGTGATGCAGCCCAGTTGTAGCATTTCATTTACAGTCCCTGTGTACAAGCAGTACCACATACTCAGAATGTATGAGTAAATTAAATGCATCAATGAGCTGCATACCAATGTTACCATGTTTGGATGGCGGAGCACAAGCACTTTATCTGTGGTTATCAGGAGTAAAGTGTGCAGAGTCCCAAAGCCAACAAAAACCTTTCTGGCATAAATAGATAAGTGAAAGCAAAAATCTGAGGGAATACTACACAGCAAGATAGTAATTTCTATCAGTTGAAAAAATATTTTCTAAGACCTCTCTCACAAATATTGCAGAAAATTGAAGATTTAAGATTTACTATTCCAACTCAAATCCAATGAAAATGTAGAAAGTGCATATATTTCAGTTGGGTAAACAATTGTAATATTCTCATTCTAATCTGACAAATACTGGGAAAAGTGCATGTAGTTATGGTGGTAAAATGAACTATACCAACACTACTTCACAAACATTGAGGAAAGTTAGTTGTTGTGGGTGGTTTAAAATGTCTATTTTTAATATAGTCTCACAAACATCAGGGAACCTGCATATATATCAGGGACGTGCATATTTTATCCTAACACCGATACAACAAACATTAGGGAACGGGCCTATATAGGGGGACGGAGGGGTTAATTTAATATATGAACTCCAGCCCGCTTGCATTTTTGAGGACATACTGGGGACTTGGGGACATATTCGCAATTTTGACTCCAGCTCCACAAACATTGGAAACATTCTATTTCCTTGAAAATGGCTGACTATGCATGGTGGGTGTCTTTTTTAAATGTCCTAACTATAAATAATCCAAATGTTTTCAAATAAAGTTTTCTTTAAATGTAATTATAAAATATACCATTAATCCTATCTTTTTATTAAATACAGATATTCCTTTGCTTTCATGAACTTCTTTATTTGTTTTTATTTCTACATATTCTATTTTTATATTATAATAAATATTTAAAATATGTAAATTAATGCGCATTACAATTTATAAAATAATTCAAACAAATAAATGTAGACCTTAAATATGAACCCCATTTATATTTAAAATATAATTACAACTGTTGTTTAATGTTATAAAATGAAAAACGGAATACCATTGTTTACTGTTATGACATAATTGTACAATTGCAATTGCATAATTAAAATTACTATATCCTCCCTAAAAATATATAAATATATCCTCCTAATAATAAAAAAGTACTCAACCAAAATCCGCATATTTTCCTTTTCAATTTACTACTTCTCAAAAAATAACTCAAACCTTTCTAAATATTTTTCTTTATTTAATGTAATTCATAATTAACAAAAAAATCTTTAAATTGTTGATTTCATATTAATTAGAAATCAAGTAAAACGATTCACTACCCACTCAATCTCCCACAAACCATAACATTTGAAAAAATCATGACAAAATATGCAAATTGTATTTTACATTAAATTTGAAAAAAAATTCTAAAAATAATAAATTAGCACTAATTCAAATTAAAATCTTGATAAAAAATGAAATTATATTTGTTATTTTATAAGATTGACTAATCTCCCACCCAATTCCAAATAAATTGTACAGCCAAAACAAATGCATGGTTAATATGTTAAAGTATGTATTATTAAGAATTTAATGAAAATAACTAAATAATAAAACTCATAAAATTGATATTACATACATGATGCTTTAGTATTAAACATCAGTGTCCTTGACAAAGATGGAAAACAATATACTTAATGTTGATCTTCTGTCCCACAATGTTTTGCCACTGATGATAATATGACCACTATATTAGAGTCCAGCAGTATTTTTGAAATATGTTTAATTAACACAACTCCCACTACTCTTAATCAGGGCCAGAGGGGCTTAGTTAGCCCTTTAGTTAAAGCATCAGTTTGGCAGAGGGCATTATGTCTACCACCATGGCGGACTTAAAACAGCCATGTTTTGAGATCACCATCGGCCAGGTGATGATCTCTTTCTGTTCACAGGAGCTGCCACCAAGGTTAACTACTGTGAAGGCACTAAATGTTTGGTGCATGCCGTGCACTAAACCTCTTTGTTTTTTTTTAAACAAATTGCCAATAGTGGAGAGTTGTTTGTGAACAACAAAACAGTAATAGCCCTCAAATCTGACAGTTTTCTGCCAAGGTGTGGGGTTCCTAATTTTTCCTTCTTTTTGGGACCGCCAAGTTTTGCCATTGGTGGCCGATATCATTTAAAAGTTGGAGGGGGCGAGAGGAGGGGGTACCAGGAGGCGCAGGGAGGGTGGGGGATGGGAGGTTAATAAAAACTAAAAACTTCCCTTGTGATGGCGGCTGCCTTGCCTTTCGCTGCTTCTCTGCTCTGCTGCTCCCAGCAGTCCATGTGACAGCATCACAGACTCCTCATTCAATCCCTTCACTGCTCTCAAGCATGAGAGTAGCGTGGGGATTGACAGGAGCGGACTGAAAAGAAGCTCGCTCAGGCACAGGGATTCTGTGCTGTTTCTCCAACCCAGCTGTACAATACAGCTGTGTTGGAGAAAGCAAAGTGTGCACGTCAGTTTGGCTGGCCTAAGACAGCCGGTCAAACTAACATGTGCACTTCTAAGTGCGCATACAAATCCTCCTCCCCCATCCCATGGCCTGGCCCCACCCCTCCCTGCACATGCTGGCTCAGAGCCAGCAGCAAAAAAATAAAACAATAGTACACATCTGAACTAGTGGGGCGATGATCCTACTCCATTGTGGAGAAGCCGCTGCTGAGTTTTATCTGGCGAGATAGGCAGAAAAAAGTACATGAGACCATCCACTCTAAATTGGGCAGATAGCAGTGGCGCACGCCACTAACAAAGGGTTTTGGGGCGGGTGAGTGGCACGTAGTGGGGAGTGCACGGGGAGGCGTATTAGTAATAATAAAATAAGAACTTACCTTAAGTCACCGGCCGCCTCCCACGTCGCTCCTGCTATCCTTTTCCCGGTCCCAGCAACCCCAGAGGCAGACTCCCATCCAATCCCTGGAAAGACGCTCCACTCAGGTCAGGGAAACTTTGGGGTTTCTCCAGCCCGGCTGCTGAAGGAACCGGTGCTGAATAAACCAAAGTGTGCATGTGTGTTTTGGTCGGCCTGAGGCGGCTGGACAAACACATATGCGCACGTAGGGAGTGCACAAGCACTCCTCCTCCCCCTGCCCATGCCCGGCCCCTCCCTGCACAAGCTGGCTCAGAACCGGCTAACGAAAAATAAAATGATGCTAGAACATCATTTTATTTTTCATTTGCTGGCGCTTTGCCAGGCAGTGGGGTGACGCTCCTCCACCATTGCAGAGGAGCCACGGCTGGCGGATAGTCTGATGCCCTACTCTGACAGCCTCTTCTTTGTTGGGGCACTAAGTTAGTTTTCTGATGGTGGAGCAAGCGAGGGCACTTTTTCCTTCTAGTTAAATGTCTCGCTCTAGAGACAGAGCTTCAGGTGCAGTGAACAGTCTGCCCAGCTGCCCCTCGAGGCATCTACTAGCCATAACAGACGTTGAGTAAACACAGCAGCTGGCAACCTTATTTCCCATCATACTGCTGGAAGACATGGGACTTCCAGCAGCAACAACTGGGACTATACCTTGTTTTGGCAAACTGGGAGATGGTAAGTGAACCTGAGCGGAAGCGAGAACTTGCCCACCGCCATATGGGGTGCCTTCATCATCCTGTTTTTTTTATTTAAACTCAACTAATTTTGCACTCAGAAATTATATTACAATCTAAATTAGAAGTGGGCATTCATAGGCATTCATAGGCATTGACCGCAGTAAAGGTTAGTAGACTAGAGTGTTTAAATCAGTGATTTAACCCCTTGGGCGCGGCCGCGATTCTGCGCCAGAATCGCGAGTGGGCGGGTTTATGACGGCCCCCAGCCATCATCAGCACACGCCCACCGTAGTGCATTACGGCTGGGGCCATCATCAGCATCGAAGGGGTTAAGGGTTCTTTCAAGTGGCACTTCCACTATGTTTTGTTGTTGCCTTTTTATACAAAGAAAAAACCAACAAATTAAAACCTAAAAAATACACAGAGTAGCATGTTATTTAGCCTAGTAATGACTCTCACATTGTAACTATATATAGTTAAAAAGCTTGTGAATTGGCCAGTGGTTAAACATCTTGGACACTTTTGGCTGAGAACACTACAAAATCCTCACCCTCAAAATAAACAAAACAGTCACGCTGTACATTTATTGCATTCTTTCTAAGAAACATATTTGAATTCCATTAATTGTACTCTACACTGTACATATTTATCTTATTCATATATGAAGTGACCTGAAACCACAGTGACTCCAATCAGTCAACAAGATTTTCGAGAACCACCCTAAAAGGGTGACAGAATTCTAAAGTCTACGACACCATACAAAAGGTAGAAATTTGCAAATTGAATGTGGATATGAAAACATACCATGTTACACAGTCCTTTACATGTCATCTTACTCTCATTTGGCAGGTGTCACCCTCTTTCAATAGGAGACATCCTCCTAAAAAGCAACATGCTCGTTGGACTTATATTAGGTCGCCCTCTTTGGAAACCTACATCACCCTCCAAAATGTTTTTTATTTACTTTAATGGGGTCACTCTCTTAAACATCTGGACTCATCTTCATTTGAGAGCCAATTGGTTGCCAGGTATGCAATTTAGTAGCCCACCATAGAAAGACAATGAAATAAACTGCAGAGTCCTAGAACTGTTGACCTAATAATATTAAGTGCATTCTGCAAAGTGTTAAAGCCTTAGTTACGTCTATATAGGTGTTTATAACTGACAATAGATGTATAGGACAGCTAGAAAGCAAAGGACAACTCTTAAAATTGAGTGCCTCGAAATGCCTGACTGCTAAATACTTTCTCTTTTATCAGATCAGAGGCTTGGCAGGTATTAAAGAGTGTTTTGACATGCCTGCTAACTGTATTAGTGCAGCAGATTAAAATGCCTTGTACAAAAATAAAGTGGAACCAGCTATCTTTACCACTAGCCTTTACTTTAGAACTTCACCTCTCCCCATCTGTTTTCAATATATTTTAGGAGACAAGAGCAACTATTTGCATTAGACATTACTTGAAGGAGAGGACGGAGAGTTCTGCCTCCCAGAACACCTATGGGGAGACCAAGTTCCGGATGCCGACCTGCAGACCTTATGGCAAGTATCCTTTGATTTGCTACATCTTACGGTCTCACCTGCCAATTTAAAGCGGAACCACTTGTTTTCTCTCCATAGGGTATACTGGTCTCCGGCCAGGATTGCTAAGATTTCAAAGGGGCCTACTCCTTGCTGTCCAAAGTGCTTTTTGGAAAAAGCGGATGATCTCCATATGTTTATGACTTGCCCCGAACTATCACAATTTTGGTCTGAAGTACAAGAAGGTATGAAAGCCCTCTTTGGGTATGAAATACAGGTTAGTACACAACAAATATTTTTTGGAATTCCCTCCAATTATGAGATAGTATCTCAAGATAGTAATAAGTTATTTTTATACCTAATTATTTTAGCACGGAGAGAAATATGTAAATTGTGGCTGAGTACTAAGGCACCAATATATTTAGACTGGGTCAGGGCAATCAGGCACACTCTTAGCCTAGATAAAGTGGTATGGAAGAGAAGGAAGCATTTTTGGACTCCTTGCATTAACTGGCTCGATGGACTTTAAATCAACTTTGTCCAATGATTATGCCTTTCTGCGGAACGAAACACCCTAAGATCAGTCCAAGGGTCTGGTAAAGTTTAAGACTGAGCTGACTATAGACATGGTGGTACCGTAAGATTCATATTGGGTGTCTGCAAAAAGAGCTTCCATAAAGATTCTCAGTATAATCAATACCGAAAATATCTTTGATGGCGTATGAGGACAAAAAAAAAAGAAAAAAAAAAAGAGCAACTATTTTAATTCAGTCCTTAAATTGTTGACACCCATAAGGAAGAATAGTTTTGATGTCCACCTTCTGCTGGCCAGAGAGAGAGAATTTCCACTTAATACACTTTGCCTCTGGGGTCATGTTAATGCAATGTGTAAGTGCTTTAAAGAAAGAGTTGTTTCATCTTCATAGTTTGACTCCAATTGGGAACATTATTATTAATTACAGTTGTTACTTCTTTAGGACAGAGTCCAGCCCACCATGCTGTCAACACGCACCTTGCTGCAGGGGACAGATGGAGATTACAAATCATGGTCGGGTGTGGTCCCTGTAAGGTAGCTGGTAGGACTATCCAGTACAGGGCCATGGGTGTATGTAGTAATACAGCTCAGGAGACAACTGATAGAGGACATGCATGCTTCGGTTAGTGGGCAGCATCACCACACAGCCAGGCAAAGAAATACAGCACATGTGCCATCCCTCTGAACCCCATAGTAAGCATTACCCGGAGCATGCTGCAAAACAGCTGAGCCACAGAGACACCCATTCTCAATAAAATATATGCTATTACTATATAAGCTTTGTATTAATAAATTGTCCATTAAAAGAGAATTGCAAAATGAACTACGCAATTATCAACTGACCATAATGGAGTGAGAAAAAGAGACAAAGGTTTGCAATTGTTCCTTACACTATAACCTCAACTTGAACATCACCAACTCACCGACCTCCGACCCCAGTTTGCCCAATGCCCCACAGCACAGCTGGATCAAATTCTCAAAGGACACATGGATCGCCACCCTCAACACAACCCACCCCATCTCCTCCAACAACTTCGACCAAAATGTCAGAAAATTCAACAATTGTATCACCAACCGCGTCAACAGTGTCTCTCCTATCGGCAACAACACCCACCAAAGGTCCACCAAGCAGGCTAGCTGGTATACTGAAGACCTCAGAGCTGCTAAATGGCACTGTATACAACTAGAAAAGAGAACAAGGACATGACCAAAAGGACTGCCTTCAAAACAGCCTTCAAACTCTACCAATCAGTTGAGAGAATCGAATAAAAAGGTCTTTACCTCATGCATCGAATCAAGCTCTAATAACAGCAAAGAACTCTTCAATATCATTAAAAAATTCTACAACCTCTTAGCTGCAACAAAAAACATTACTCTCTCAAGGAATTATGCGACAACCTTGCAAACTTCTTCCACAGCAAGATCGTCAATATCTATAGAAACTTCAAGGCCACCAACTTCCTCAAGCAACAATGACCCTTTGTTGTGTTGCCCCTTTAAGTTTTGCTTTAGAATTGTTTTGCGTTGACATTCCTCTATGTCATAGGATTCTCTTCTTGCTTCTGTGTGGACAGTTGCTGGGGAAGAAGTCCTGTGTAGGTTGTACCCTACCTTGCTCCTGTGCTTGCCTTCCAATAAACGTACTTTTTCTACTAATATTGAGTGGACTCAATACTACAATTTTGGCGACGAGGTCCAGGAAGCACTAGGAACCCATGATCCCTGATGATTTTATTTTAAACATTTTTTCATATTTTTACCTATTTACAAGGAAGACATTTTTTTAATGAAAATCATTTCTTCATTTATTTTTCGACTTTGGGAATGACTCCTTGATGTTTTGAAGACTCTTCACCCCACGAAACAGCTTTTCATTGCTTCTACTCTTACTACTGCTACTTCGTTTGACTCCTTCGTTAAACTGCCTTTTCTTCAACACCCATGTGAGTAAAGACCTTTATTTTATTGACCCAGAACTTCCGTTTTATGCGCATTCAATTGAGAGATCTAATCTATCTCCATTATTCTGGCTCAGGGTCAGTTTGTTTTAACTTTAAACTCTATTGGTGAAATGTGCATCTTTTGAAACCGAAGTTGAACAGTTATTCAAGTCTTTACCTGGTCGAGCGCTTTCATTCTGCCTCGCTCTTCTGTTCTTCGTTCTACAGCAACCTTCGCTCCGATGCACATTACATCATTACGTCTTTACGCACGTCGCGTTATGACGTAGGACGCCGGCGGCCATCTTATGGTTTTCATAGTAACGCATCCAGCGTTTCAGCCGTGTTTCGTCAAGGGTCTTTAAGCAGCGTTTCTTCATCGTCAAGTATTTTTTTTTTAACAACATTCCTTCATTTTATGGCAGTTTTCAACAGCGAACTCATCCAAGCAGCGTTTCTTCATTATTAAACATTTTTAAATTTCATTTCTTTATTTTAAGACAGCGTTCAACAGCGTTCTCATTCATCACACTTTTTACATTATTATTCTTATTTTCTGTATTTCCAGTTTTTCAACCTCATCAAGTAAGATTTTTCCTTTTCATTTCTTTTTATAGAAACTTTCTGTTTCCTCATGGCTACTCAAAATTTTACTATTCAATCGCCTCAAGCCTTTTGGCCATCTGGTTCAGAACCTTGCATGAAGTGGCTTCAATGGAAAGCGTATTTTCTTGACTTTATTGATACTATCGACGAAGAAGGAAAAATGAAACCGGAAAGGAAAAAGAAGTTATTCTTACATTCTCTTGGTGCTGGTGGTTTAAAAGTGTATGAAGACATGTCAAAATGTACTGGTGGTGGAGAATCTAATGTTTTTGATGATATATTAATAGATTTTGATAATCATTTTTCTCCCAAAGTTTGTATAGGTATTACCAGGTATAAATGTTTTCGCAGGAAAAAACAACCTGGAGAAACTATTGATGTTTATGTTTCTGAATTGAAAAAGATAGCAGATGATTGTAAGTTTTATCACCTTCAAGAACAGTTTATAAGGGATCAAGTTGTAATGCATGCTTCTGACCCATCAATCCAAGATAGACTTTGGATTAATGGTGATTCTGACCTTAAGGATGTCTTGGCTATAGTTAGGAAAGCAGAACTTTCTGGCCGCAGTGCTAAAGCCATTAAGATTAATGATAAAGTTTGTTCTGATTCTAGTGTTGTTTCCGAACATACTGTGTCTAAAGTTCAAAGTAAGTCTAGTTATAAGCAGAAGTTTCAAAATAAACCTAAGTCTGTTGAGGTTAAAAATCCTGATAAGCTCAAGTGCTTCAGATGTGGTAGTAGTTCACACTTGGCTAATTTTAAATTGTGTCCAGCCATTAAGGAAAAATGTTCCAATTGTGGATTAATTGGCCATTATTCCAGAGCTTGTTACAGATCTAAGAGTAAGAAAGTGAAGGTGATTTGTGATTCTTCTTCTAGTGATGAGGAAGATATTATTAGAAAAGTTTTACATTGTTCTGTTGAAGATGATTGCATTAAAAAAGTCAGACATTGTTCTATGGAAGATGAGTGTATTCAGAAACCACTTTAGAAGGTTTATATTTTCAACATCAATGACTCTTTCAAAGGAAATGTCCTTAAAAAAACAATATGTAACATGTCAATTGGTGGTGTTCCCATTAATATTTATGCAGATTCTGGCTCCCCTTACACAATTGTTAATGAGAGAGTGTGGAATTCTGATTTTGCACAATATTTGGGTAATGATTTTTATGCTTCTGATATTTCTCCTGAAGGGTTTTGGGGGGGAAAAATTGAGATTATTGGCTTCAAGCCTTTAAAGTTCAGATTTAAGGACAGGGATTCCCTGGGAAAACTTTATGTGTCTAAACGTGGTCCTTCTGTCAGAGAGATTTAGATATTATTCTTAATCCCAATAGTCCGGAACCAGTTTTAGTAATTAATGATGGTGAAAAAATTGGTGATTCCATGTTTAAAAAGTTCCCCAAAGTTTTTAGTGGCAAAATTGATAATCTTCAAGGGTTTTCTCATCGTATTGTCTTGAAGAGTGATGCAAATCCTAAAATTTTTTAAGCTAGGAATATACCTATTTTGGTTCGTAGTGATGTGGAAAAAGAATTGGAGAAGTTGGTTGGAGAGGATATAATTGAAGCTATAGAATCCTCCGAATGGATTTCTCCAGTTGTTATCGCCAGACGTTCAAATGGCAAAATTCGGCTATGTGTAGATCTTCGCCATTTGAACGAGAACATTGTAGTTGATAAGTTTCCTTTACCCAAGATCTCTGAAATGTTGTCTTCCATTAAGGGTGCCACTATTTTTTCTACATTGGACCTTTCTGCTGCTTACCATCAGATCTCCTTAGATTATGACAGCAGGCATCTTACAGCTTTTATTACACCTATGGGGTGTTTTCAATATAAGAGGATGCCATTTGGATTGGCTTCTGCTGCTGCCATTTTCCAACGTATTATGCACCAGTTATTTGGCAAACATCCTAAAATTAGATTTTTCCAAGACGATATTTTAATTTTTGGAAAAGATGAGGTTGAACACAATTCCATTCTTTAAGAGGTTCTTAGTATTTTGGAAAATAAAGGTTTAACCATTGAGTTTTCCAAATGTCATTTTGGGGTTAAATCTGTAACTTATCTAGGTCATGTACTTTGTTCAGATGGTGTTTCAACTAAACCTAAGCTAGTGGATGCCATTAAAGAAGCACCCTCCCCAACTAGTAAGGATGATGTCCGGTCATTCCTTGGAATGGTAGAATTCTACTCTAAATTTGTTAAAGGTTTCTCTAGTAAAGTTTTTAATATTAGACAACTTTTGAAAAGTAAAGTCAAATTCGAGTGGTCTGCTCTGTGTGAAAATGAATTCAATGGTATTAAAACCGACATTATCAATGCTCCAGTTTTATCCCCTTTTGATTTAGACCTTGATTCCGTCATTACTGTTGATGCCAGTAACAAGGGTTTGGGAAGCGTTCTTTCGCAAATTGACAGTTCTGGCAAAGAACACATTGTTGCGTTTGCGTCCAGGGACCTTTCAGTTCCTGAAAGTAAATTTTCTGTTATTGAAAAGGAAACTCTTGCTGTTGTTTGATCTTTAGAACATTTTCGAAGTTTTGTCTGGGGAAAAAGATGTGTAGTTAGAACTGATCATAAACCCCTTACCAATCTACTCTCCACTGATGGTCTTTATAATGCCACTGCTAGAATTGCTAGGATGACTATGCGTTTACAAGACTTTTTAATCAAAATCGTATATTTTCCAGGCAAAAGCAATGTAATTGCTGATTTTCTTTCGCGCATGCCCTCTGACTTGCAAGAGTGTACAATTAATGAGTGGGATTCTTTTCAAATTGCTCTTATTCATGATGAGAACCCTTTTTGCATTGAAAAGAAAGCTTGGGCTGAGGAGTATATAAAAGACAATGTTTTGACCTCTGTTATTTCTTCTATTCGCGAAGGCTGGCTGGAGAAAAGCAAGTTATCACTTGATCTTAAGCCATTTTGGGAGGTCAGGAATGAGCTTACTGTTTTGGATAATACGATTTTTCGTGGTGACAAAGCCGTTCCTCCTGTAACTTTGAGGAATTCCATTTTAGGGTTATGTCACAAGGATCATTGTGGGATTGTCAAGACCAAGCAGAATATCAAACAGTGGTACTGGTGGCCTGGTATTGACGTCATGTCTGAAAGAATGGTACGTGAGTGTGTGGTTTGTTCAAACTCTGATAAAGTACTTAACACTTTGAAACCTGATATGTGTGTACCAGTTGTTCCTGATGGTCCTTGGCATACTGTTGCAATGGATATTATGGGTCCTATTGGTGACAGTCACAAATTCGTGATTTCTATCATTGACATTTTTTCTAGATGGCCTTGCATCACCATTGTAGACAGAGTTGAATCAGCTACTGTTTTGGAATTTATTGATAACGTTTTTATGGAGGAGGGCCTACCTACTCAAATTATTAGTGACAATGGTGTCCAGTTCTTATCAAAACTAGCTAAATCTTATTTTGACAGAACAGGTATAATTCATAGAACTACTCCATTATACAATCCGAGTGGTAATGGATTATATGAGAGATTTAATAGAGTGTTGAAGAGTGCCATTCAACTTACTAGACTGAAAGGTGAAGATTGGGAAGTTGGTGTTTACAAAGCCGTTTGGTCCTACAGAACCAATATTCATGATGCATTAAAGCTGTCTCCATTTGAAATTATGAGAGGTCGTGTCGCTAGGACTAAGTACAATCCAAATTGGTTGCATAAGAAAGATTGTTTGGATATTTGTATTAACGAAATAAAAGGCAATATTGTTGAAAAACATCTCCAATATAAGAGGAATTTTGACAATAAATTCGCTTCTGGTTCTGCGAAGGTTGAAACTGGGATGTTTGTTAAAGTTAAAAAACCCTGGAAGGTTCGGAAAGGTGAATCTCAGTTTTCTAAACCTTTGATGATTAAGAAAGTGTTACGTAATGCTGTTCTGTTGAGTGATGGTAAAGTATGGAATTTAAAGAGAATTGCTATTTACAAAGGGAAGAAGGATTTTTGTGCTGATAATTCTGCAAATGTTCCTAATATCTCTCCAGTTCCTCAAGTTGTTCAAAAAGAGGATCATGGTGGTTTGCTCTTTTCTGAAAATATTTCTGCTCCTTCTGAAAATACTTCTATTCCTGTTTCTACCTCTAACGAAGTCATTTGTGGAGATATTAACAATGAAGCCATTCCAGAAGTTTCTAATAAGGATGTGTTAGTTTCCACTGGAAATGTTAATGATATTCACATTGCAGATGAATGTTGTTCTTCTAATCCAAACATCAATGACACCATTGTTAAAGATTTCAATTGTACTAAGAATACTGTTATTGGTAAGAAACGTGTTTGTTCCAAACCCATATGGTTACAAGATTTTGTTTGTTAATTATTTTGGTTTTTTTTCTTTTTGTTTCATAAGGAAGAAGATGTGTTGTGTTGCCCCTTTAAGTTTTGCTTTAGAATTGTTTTGCTTTGACATTCCTCTATGTCATAGGATTCTCTTCTTGCTTCTGTGTGGACAGTTGCTGGGGAAGAAATCCTGTGTAGGTTGTACCCTACCTTCCTCCTGTGCTTGCCTTCCAATAAACTTACTTTTTCTACTAATATTGAGTGGACTCAATACTACACCCTGCTACCAAAACAGACATCAACTAACTGAATGGAGCCAGCTCACCCCAGAGGACACAGCCTTCATTATGAACTCGATCCACTGGTCCATGACCCAACGTACCCATGCTCTCACCAAATATTCAACCTAAGTGAATCCAGAATCAGCCATGTACTCACCACCTTGTTCAACACCTCAATTGCCACAGCCACCTTCGCTGAGGAATGGAAACATGCAGAAGTCAATGCCCTACTAAAGAAACCACTGAGAGACCCCAGCAAACTCAACAACTACTGACCAGTCTACGTGCTCCTGTTCCTGGCCAAAGTATAAGACAAATCCATCAACCACTCTCCTCATATTTGGAACAGAAACTCCTACTCAACTCCTCCCAATCCAGATGCTGCCGCAATCAGAGCACTGAGATAGGCCTCATCACGACTACCAATGACATCGGAGCTCTACTCAACTGACGAGAGACTCTGGCTCTGATCCTCCTGGACCTCTCAGCTTCTTTCGATATGTTCTCCCAACACACACTTATCACAAGGCTGCAAAACATAGGCATCCAAGAAGCTACTTTCAGATGGATTGCCTCCTTCCTCACTGGAAGAATGCAAAAAGTCTGCCATCCCCCTTAACCTCTAAACCCAAGAAAATCATTTGTGGAGTACCCCAAGGGTCCTCGCTCAGCCAAACCCTCTTAAACACTTATATGACACTTCTGATCAGCATCATCAAAGCCCATGGATGCTACGACGATAACAGACATCTCATCCTCTCCCTCTCTGAAGATATGACCAACACCAAAATCAACTTCCAAAACTGCATGCCACATGTTGTGAACTGGATGAAGGACAACGGCCTGAAGCTCAACACTGACAAGACAAAGCTACTGATTTTCAGAAACAAAACATTCCTGTGGGATGCAGCCTGGTGGCCCTCAGAACTCAGGCCCGCTCCTAACCCCATTGACCACACTAGACATTTAGGCATCATTCTGGACAACAAGATAACCATGACGACTCATGTCAACTCCATCTCCTCCTCCTGCTTCTTTATCCCCCATATACTTTGTAAGATATTCAAATGGCTACCCAAAAGTTTAAGAAGCACCATCACCCAGTCCCTCATCTCCAGCCATCTGGACTACCACATTGTTCTCTGCGCAGGGATCGTAGCTCACCTTCTCTGACAACTACAGACTTTACAGAACACTGCAGCCAGACTCGTCCTGTATTTCCCTAGATGAACCCGCATCACCCCCTACCTCAGGGAACTCCACTGTCTCCCTGTACAGAAAAGATGCCATTTCAAGCTCCCGACTCATGCACACAAGGCCCTACAGAAAGGCAGACCAGCCTTCTTAAACTACTGCCTGAACTTCCATCAGTTTACCAGACACCTCTGCCACGTGTCCCTTTCTCTAACCCTGACCCCTGCATCCGACGTACCAGATGCTGAGGTTGCTCCTTCTCCTACCTAACAGGGAAGAAATGGAATGAGCTACCCTTTCACCTATGGAAAATTGAAATTCTTTCTTGGAAATTTATTTTTAGGTTTCCTGCTCTATGTCTTGTTCAGAGGAGGTTTACCAACAAGAAATGCATAGTACAGTAGACCACAGCTCCACAAAACTCCAGAGGTCCACCTTATCATCATGCATTTAACCCTCCCTTATCTCAGATTGCAGACAGTCTAATCACCACAAAGCGTGTTTCTTAGAGATGATGGGTTATGGAAAAAACCTCCAAAGTGGACAATCTGCAGGTCTCCATTGATCCAGTCAGCAAGTTGTCAAGCTCAATGGCTTTGCAAATGACTTCCTGCAAGTGGCATTATGACTCTTTTATTCGTAAGGCTGTTCTTTGATCATCAAAATTAGAACATCACATTCCGCATGAAGAGTTTTCCAAAAGAAGGGACACTCTGGTGCAAATCGAAAGTATCCCGCCATCAAGTAGCCTTAACATTTTGAAATGTCATTAATATCAATGTATTTCAACATCTCTTGTTAACTCACGTTCAACTCCCCTCTTTCCAGTTATGATGTGAAGAGTGCCTTCAACATTGGGGTAAATTTGCTTCACTGTCCCCGGGCCAGATACATATTGCTAAAGTGTCCTTTTCCCAAGGGGCATATGGGACCAGAATATTGCTGTCAGAATATCAACATATATAAATATTCTGTCCTAAATAAGATCTGCAAAAATATCGCCCCATTTGAGAAATTACAAAATGTGCATGCAAGTGGGAGAATATTTTTCTAAACAATGTTGGGGACAACATACAGTGTTTCTGTAGGTGTTATTGTGACGTACAATCCTCAAATGATGCCTGATTTCAAAATATTCTGAAAATCATAATTTTTTTTTCCCAATCACTATGAGGTTCAGTAGTATCTTTCTGCTCAGCCATTTCATAGCTTTTTAGTACTCCTATTTATCTGTCCCTTTGGAGTGTTGTTGTCTGCATGTTTGTTGATCTGGAGTCCCCAGTTGGAAAGGATGCACTTGTATCCTGTTGCGGGTGGTGCTGGCTCCACAGTGGTATAGGCTGTTGAACAGAAGGCGTCTGATTGACAGAGACAATCATTTGGTTTCTGATGGAACACACTGGGCAGTATTTTACGAACATGAAGTTAACAGTGCCGGAAGTCCTCCACCAGGCGTACTACACTGCGGCATGTGCGTCGTTGGTCCACATTTTACAACATCAACAAAGGTTGGCATATACTCTTACCCGGCTGGCAATTCCTTTTTCATTTTCCATGGCATTTTGGTCTATTGCCTTGGGATAAATGCATGAATTACAAACAAGGTATACTTTCATAAATTTCTTTGTATCACAGTTGATATCTTCAGAACGGTACAAGGAAGGTAGCAGTTCAGACTGATGTGTCTCCACAGGGCGGGCTGAGTTTCGGCAAAATACTCTCTTAGAGCCTTCGTTAATTCTATAAAATTGCATAATGATACTCATCCAAATACCTAAGCATCTACATTTTTATGCATTGTAGCAGTGCAACAGTCTGTGCACTCCATTTTACAGCGCTCTTGGTGTTTCTCCAGGTAGTTTTCCATCGTATCAATTTTCTAATGAATGGTCAAAAATATTTTCTTTCTTCGCCAGCCCTGGGTAAACACAATTTTCTTTCAAACTTCTTTTTGGTAGGGAGTCTAATAATTGATTGACTGTTGTATAGAGCAGAGTGCAAGATTTTAATCTTTTTGTGTGCATGGAACTGTTTTTTGTAATAAATTATAAGTCTCATTATGGCTGAGAATTAGGGAGCAGTAACCCGTTGTACAGCTGGAAGTCCTTTAATGTGATAATTGGTTGGTGGGATCTTGTTGGCAGCCACACATCCCAGCTGCAGTGTTTCATAGAACAGAAGCTGAATAAGGTATAGTGGCTCCCTCAATATTCCATGCCTCTTTAATTTTAAAATTAAAACACCACAGAAGATGTGAACTATTTTGGTTGACCAAAATAAGTCCAAGAAGTCTTCATACAGCTTAAATGCCCTTTTGATGAAAGCAAATCTCATCAAGTTTCCTAGAAAGAACATCAATTAAGAGATTCTAGTCTGAACAGATCAGGGTCAGTAATCATGTTTACACCAACATATCAGTAGCTTCCAGCAGTGCACTGGTGGCTTCAGTTGTTGGTGCAATTACGGCTTCCCATCAAAGTGTCTTGTAAAGCCATTTTATCTGAGGATTTCAAGCACTATGTTATTCTCAATGTTTATTTAAATGGCTACCCTTGGTTGAGATAATGCTTCTACCTCTTTAGAAACATGTAGGGGGTCAAATTAAGAAACAGATTCTGAAACTACCCAATAAAAGGGACCAGCGCAGATCAATGAACCAATATCTACAACGCGTGTCCTTGTATACCACCAAGTGTCTACATACACATAAATTCAAGATCGCTTCTTGTCTTTTTTCTTGATAGAAATCCATAACCTGGCAAAACAAGGAGTCCGGAAGTAAATTCATAATTTCTGCAGTTTCACATCATTTGCTTCCACTAATCCCTGATGGTGTGAAATTGATATATCTGTGATGCACTGTGTTGTGCTATGCAAAGGTTTTGCTATACCATGCTGCAGTATGTTTCCTTTATTTATTTATTTTTTTTATTTCAGGTTGCAAACACACAGAAATTAAGACAATTATATGTTACAAACATCCTCGTAACACAACAGCATTGTCATTTTTTAGAAGTTTACACAAATGACTATATATATACACATGTACTACTTTCCCCCCCCTTTTTTTTATTTTTTTTTTTAGGTCGTTTCCTCTTGAATCCATTGTTGTACCGGAGCCCATATTTTCATCCCTAGTTGCCTCTTCTTCCTTCCCTTAGTTGCGTATATAGCTGATTCAAAATTAAGTTTTGCTAAGAAACGGGCTCTCCACATAGAAAACGATGGTGGAATTGGATTGATCCATTCCTGGGTTATACATGCTCGATATTCAGGTAACATAATAAAAATCAAATGTTGTTGTTCCAAAATTAATGTATCTGATGAAAGTCCAAATAAAATCAGTTCTGGTGTAAGAATTATCGATTTTCTTGTAATTCTTTCAATATAACACTGTAATTGTTGAATAAGCCCCTGTAATTTGATGCATGAGAAAAACATATGTATTGAGTCTGCTCCAATATGCATACATCGATTGCACACTATACCAGCCGTGCCCCCCCATTTCATAATTTTTTCCGGTGTGTGATAAAGGTTAAACATTGCCATATAATGCTGAGTTCTTGATCGTCCTGTAATCAGAATATTATTAGCCATTATAATTGATTCCTCCAACATCAGATTATCTACATTCAACTTTTCTTCCCATTTATGTTGAATTCCAGAAAGATCATCAGATAGAGAAGTCAAGAAGAGTTTATAGTAGTATCCTATTTTTCTTTTGACATACAGACTTTCTATCAACAAGATCGATTTTAAGTCTTGATACTTATTGAGCATTAAAGAGTTTAGAAAACTAGATAATTGTAGATATTTAAAGTAATCTTGAGAAGGAATTTTAAATTTCTGTTGTAATTCAGAAAAGGAGATTAGAGTATTTGCATTAGTCGGATATAAATCACTCAGAAAATATAAACCTCTGTTATTCCACCTTTTCATCACTGCGTCTCTAAAAATGGGGGGAAAGCAGTGTGGAGAATTTAGAGGGGTATATCTTATAACCTTTGGGATCTCCACCAATTTTTTAATGATTCTCCAACCTTTGAAAGCTGCTAATATGATCTTAAATTTTGTTTTTTTGTAGTAGCTCGGTTCTATTATTCTTAGAAATTGATTGTTGGAATCCTGGCCTAAAACTAATTCATAAATCGAGGGAGAGTGTGCATTTGAGATGGGAGTTTTTTTGCCCACAATTAATGGTGCAATACACGGAAATATCGTAGCAAGATAATAAAATAACCAATGCGGAACAGACCATCCCCCTCTATCCCTTGGCAGTATCATTTTTTTAAATGCCCTTCTAATACCCTTGTACCCCCATAAAAATCTTCCTGACATTCTTTCAAGTTGTTTGAAGTACTCCAGCGGGAATTCCAACGGGATTGTTCTAAATAAGTATATGAGTTTTGGCAAAATTAGCATTTTTAATACATTATTTCTGCCGTATAGGGAAAGATGCAAATGGTCTATTCTTTCCAATGTTGAATTCGCTTTACTCAAAATAGGGGCAAAATTTAAGTCTGGAATTTTTATTATGGGTGTAGTTAGTTTGATCCCCAAGTATGTTGCTTCTTGGACTATATTAGCAATAGGAGGAGAGTCTTGCCCAACATAAATAATTTGCGTCTTGGATAGATTTAATTTGTAACCTGAAAAGGAGCCAAAATTAATTGCCAGATCTTCAATTCTAGGAAACGTCCTCTCTATATCCGTGGTAAGCACAACCACATCATCTGCATATGCTAGGGCTCTATAATTTATACCCCCCACTGTCACTGGAGCAATATATTCATCTTGATTTAGTTGATTAAGAAAGATGTCAATGTAAATAGCAAAGAGGAGTGGGGAGGATGGGCAGCCTTGACGCGTTCCCCGTTGGATAGGAAATAGCTCTGATTTCATAGCCCCAATTTTAACTGATGACATTGGATTTTTATATAAGGTTTTGAGAGCAGTTATGATTCCCGGACCAAAGCCCTTTATCATTAACAGATCTCAGAGATAGGGCCACGTCACCCTATCGAATGCTTTTTCTGCATCCAATAGGGTAATCCCTATTGATGTCTTCGTTCCCTCAGCCCAGTCCATAATAGCCACTACCCTCCGTACATGATCTGCTGTATCCCTATTTGGAATAAACCCGTGTTGCCACCGGGATACAATGGTTGCAATTATTTTTGATAATCGTGTTGCTAATATTTTTGAATATATCTTACTGTCTGTATTAATTAAAGATATTGGTCTATATGATGCCGGGTTTAATGGGTCTTTATCTTTTTTAAGGAATGTCATTATCAACGACTGGGCCCAGGAGTCCAGTGGGGAACCTCTCTGTGCTTCTAGAAAAGTGACAAGCATATCTTGTCTTATGCCATTTCTAAAAACCCTATAAAATTCCAATGGAATGCCATCGGGTCCAGTGGCCTTTCCTAACGCTAAAGAATTTAATGCTATTTCAATTTCTTCCCAAGATATTTCAGCCTCCAGAGCTAACATTTGATCATTAGATAAGAGTGGTAGAGTATTAGCTCTAGCAAAGTTCATACAATCTTGCGAAGAGTAGGAATCATCATCATATGTATATAGTTTTTGATAAAATTGTCGAAAAGTTTCTAAAATTTCTTCAGGATTATTATGTATATGTCCCGCTTCATCTTTAATTGAATCAATTGTATTGTAAACTTCTTTTTGTCTAGTTCTTTTAGCCAAAATTTTCCCTGCGTTCTCAGCCATTTCATTCATTTGAGATCTATGGGTTGCTATTATCCCTGCCAATTTTAAAGCAAATGATTCATATAAAGCGGCTTTATGGATTGCTAGATTCGTTTCCATATCTTCAGTTGGGAGATTTTGAATGATTGCAGTTGATAGTTTTTTTTCCCATAGTAATACATTTTTAAAGCCTTGATCTACACTTGCTCGTACTGACTTTTGTTTTTTAATAACATATGATAATGATTCCCCTCTGACCCCCGCCTTAAATGCATCCCAAACATTTTGGATTGAGGACGTTCCTCTGTTAATATCAAAAAATTCTTTTACCCATTTAGTCATAATATGTACATATTCAGTATCCACTAACAATTTTCTATCAAAAGTCCAAGTCCTAACCTTGGGAGTAATTAAATTATTTTCAATTTCAATTAGAATCGGGTTGTGATCCGAGATTATTCGCGGATAGATTTCAAATTTAGTATCACACAGTAGTATTTTCTTAATAAGAAAATAATCAAGGCGTACAGATTTTTTATGGGGAAAAGAAAAATATGTGAATCCAGATATCATGAGATTCTTTTCGAAAGCAACATCAAACAGCCCATGATCCATTAATAGAGTATTTAGAGATTTAAAAGATTTTTTTTTAATCCCTTGATAATGTGAGATGTCACGTATATTCTTCTTTATATCTATATGGAGATTAAGGTCCCCACAGAATATTAGTAATGGAGACCAATTAGCTAATTCTAGATTTAAGAAGTTTAGAATCTCTGGGTCATCTGAGTTTGGGGCATATACTGAGCAAATGGTCCACATTTTATTATCAATTTTTAACTCTACTATTGCCCATCTACCATATTGATCAGCCTTGTTCCTGATTATGATCCCCAACCCTTTTCTAATTAAAATTGCTACTCCTTTGGTTGTTGTGCCTTGTGAAGTGCATACTAATAATTTCATCCCCAGCTCATCATACATTTTTCTATCATTCCATGTAATATGTGACTCTTGTAAGCATAGGATATCCAATGTCATAGTCTGTATCATTTGAGCAGCCACTCCCCTCTTTTTTCTATTATTAATCCCACATATATTCCAAGAACAAATTCTCAATTTTTCCATTTAAGATATATATTTTCTATTCCTACTACCCCATTCAACATATATACGATATTATTGAGAGCATAGATTTCGAAGTTCATCTCGGATCTTATTATATGTCTCATACCTTTCACAAAACTTAGACAACAACAAGCAAATTTAGCAAAAAAAATAATGACTTTTCCTATAGCTACACCATTAGATAATTTCTGTTTTTGTTTGCAAACATTTTTTTTCCCCATTTTTCCCCCCCAGCTGTCCCACCCCGAGCTCAACCTGAGCCCACCCACCCCTTCTCCCTCCCCCAACCTATCAGGGCAAAGGGACTGGATTGTCCCTCTCATTGATGATGTGATAGGCGCTAAGAGGCTCTCTCCCTATGGTTCCACATCATATTGTTATTATTAATCCAGTATCACACCAAGTAAGTAAGAATCCTTTAGCCTCACTTCTTAAATCTTAAGATTTTATGCAACATATAATATACATCCATTGTGCATTTAAGCTAACTACTACTAACTGACTACTACTCACTGTATCGAGCTACTAAACAAAGAAAATGACAAAAAAAAAGCACACAAAAAAAAATGCCCTGATACTTATAGGGACATATAGCCAGCTTATCACTATGTCATCATGTCAACATAACATAGCTATTATTTCCCTCCTCTTTCTTTTCCCCTTTTTTTTTTCTTTTTCCCTTTCATCACTTCTCTTACTCTTTTTTTTATTCCTCCCTTAGGCTTTAGCCTTTATGTTCCTACCCTCCTGATCATAGTGAAGTTAATAACTCTTTGGCAGCCTCCTCTGATGTTAGAAAATAAGTACGTTCTTTATTAATTATTTTTAACTTTGCAGGATTCAACAGAAAAGCCTGTGCTCCTTTAGCCTGAAATTGAGGTATAAGCTGACGAAATTGCCACCGAAGTTGAACCGTGACGTGACAAAAGTCAGGACGCACAAAGAATTCAATATCTTTGCCCTTACTCTTCCTATTTGGTCTGGCCAAGTCATACAGGGCTTCCCTAGCTAAAAAATTATTCAATGAGATCAGAATAGCTCGAGGTTTTACGGCCATATCTTGTCGATTCGTTTGAAAAGGAAATCTATGCGCCCTTTGAATTTCTGTCTCCCATCTCCATTGTTTTAGTTCAGGAAAGGCTTCCGTGAATAGATCGATCATGTATTGTCTGGGATTAGATCCTTCATTTCCTTCGGGTACTCCAAGGACTCGAAGATTGTTCCGGCGTGATCTATTTTCCAAATCAACCATCTTCCAATTGATATCTTCTTTTAGCCCCTCCATAGCCTTTATTTTTGTATTTTGCTGGACCATAGAATCCTCTATTTGCGATATCCTAGTCTCTGTCTCAGCAACCCTCGCTACTGTGTCATTGGATATCTTCATTACTTTTCTCAGATTGTTTTGCAGCTTTTTTACTGCCCCTTGAGTACCGAGGTTCTCTGTTCTTGTCTCCTCCCTATGATGTAGCATGACTTGATACAAAATCTCCAATGTTATTTCCGGTGTTTCGGGTCCTTCTTTATTTATACTAGCTGGATTAGGTGCGTTGTCATCCTGCCTTAGCCTGTTAGGAGATTCTTCCGGATCTGACTCTGCTGAGTCAGATAGATCATTATGTTCCGGATCAGAAAAAGATTTTTCAAAATCTTGCAGAGATTGGCCCCTTCTTTCCAGCTCCTGTTCCTCAGTACTTTCTGAGTCTAAGGCTTGAGACAAGTCTGTCATGGAATAAAAATTTCCAGCAGAGTCTATAGATTCCAAATCCTCCCCTAAGTTAGGTGGTCCTGAGCCCATTTGTTCTGGAAGCTCCTCAAGTTGACTCAATTCTTCATTCGCCAAAATATTTATATTATTACTGTCCGATCCGAGAGCAGGTACTTTACCAGGAAATACATTTGAAACATCAGGGCCTTTCGGAAAGTTAGTTGAACTACCGATTTTTTTCACAAACATTCCTGGTATTTTTTTGGGAATTGCACCTTGCCTACAACTCCCAGAATCCACCTTATTTGTGTTTTGCGCATCCATTAGTGTTTGTACTACTGGTGTAATTTCGTTGCAAGAGGCATCTATTACAGTCATATTTTGAGAGACTCTCTCATATGAGGCACCCACAGAAGCTGTGCTAGTTGTACTCACTGCGCCAGTTGAGGATAACACTGTTGGTGCCGTCTCATCATTAGTCTCCTGTGTTGCTGCTGTAGCCGCTCTTGTCTTTGGCTTCTGCTGTCTTTGAACCACTGTGTTAGGGTTTTTTGGCGCCATTATCTTTGTCTGCCCACCAGGATAGCGTTCTTTCCCCTGTAAATGTGGGCGCTGTAGCCGTGGCTGTATCTGCTGTATCTGCTGCTGGCGTTCTGTATACTTCGGTGCTGCCTGGTAATCCCTCTGACTTCTCTGACCAGGTGTGGGGACGGGGGAGGGGTAAGAACGCTGCCGCCACGCTGCTTGCAGGGAACGCGAGTAGCTCTTCCACAGGTCTATCCGCATACCAGAGCCGGCAGCTAAACAAACAAATCCGTAAGTTTTTTATTTATTTCTCCGATTTTCTGGCGTCTGCAAATCCGGCCCGCTTAGGACAGCTGCTGCCGCTGCTGCTGCTAAGCTCCGCTATCTGCCCGTTTTCCTCTGCGGTGACTCTGCGATGACTTGTGGAGCCGGTCGGGAGCCTCTGCTGCGCTGCTCACACGGACACGATCGCGTCCGCCATCTTGCCCTGCCGTTCTCAGTGCCGCTGCAGTATGTTTCCATTGAACATTTATATGGTACTAAACTTCACAAGAATACACAAGGGAATGAAACAACAAATTAGTCATAGGACATGGTAATTCAGGCATACGGCTAAATTTGGGCAGTAAGTGGCTACTTTTGTTCGACCCAAGGCAAGATGGGTCAGAGTCCAGGGTCTGGTGAATGGGAATCCATACACAGATCCCTCAATTTTAAACTTCTTCCATGATCAGAGGAATTGTGCATATATTGATATGCAAGTATGGCCCAGCTGGAAAGATAACAGAGGACCGTACAAAAAGACAGAGCATTCAGGATTATGCGCACATCAAACACCGATTTTTGAGCAGCGGATGCGATTTGGGTACAGCTGACCGAGGCTCACCTTCAGATATTCATGGTTGCCTCCTGGAAATAAATCCTAGCCTCCATAAGTAGCTCAAGTTACTAGTGAAGGATTGATGTTATGTGTGTGTGACCCTACCACCACCAACCAGTACCCAAAGAATGCGCAACACACAAAGATGACATTTTGGCCAATAGCATTGGTAGTCTTTGGAACTTCCAGCTGAAGAAATTGAGAATTTTGGACCGGGCCCACTCGCTTGATCACAATATCCTGTGCTTGGCACTATAGAGGATTGTTTTCAGTGCTGTGTCTAAATTTGACGTCTTATGATTGAAGACTTCATTTCCCTCTTCTATAGCTACAGCAAAAAAAAAAAATACGAATATACCTAAAATACATACATTAACAACTGCAGGGTGGTAACCGTTCTTCGATCTTGGGTAAATACACAGGAAAAGAGCAGAAATGACAAAATGATGGATTTCAAAATGAACAGTATCTCCCAAATGTGTTGGATGGCTAATAATTTCAATTGCCCTAAAAATATAAATGCATCAGTAAACCATGCGTTAACGTAATAATGCGACCACTACATTTTATCTGATGTATACATTGTATCTCGATCAAACTGAAGCAAGCAGCTGGTTAAAAAAGAAAATTATTGACAGGATGTTCTATTTTTTACTTGACGTGTTATGGTCCCCCCATTTGCGTTTTTCACATAGTTGTGTTGTTTCCACTTCAGATCTCGTCATTGACTTGTTCTCAGAGGCTAAAATGTAATTATACAGCAAGCATCACACACAGTCATATAGAAATCTGCTATTACTTTTAAAGCTGTTACAGCATATATTTAATGTCAGTTAGGTAGGAAGAACAGTTTTTACGTTCTCGTGGATTGACACATTAAAATGACATCGGTTTCTGGCGTTACAACCACTGTTATTAGGTCTCTGTTGCTTTTTAGGTAGAAATATGTGCATGCATGTCAAAACAATACATCAACCTTTCTGATTGGCTGCTTCTCCGTTCTGTTGCCATGGGGAACGACATAGTTGCTTTTTATTCCCATCTAGAATTGCCTCTTTGTTTTTTTATACACTCGTCGTCAATTTGCCTTTGTACAAAGCAAAAGTGGAAATTTATTTGAAAAATAAAACATTAGTGTTGTTTATATGGTTGTTTTGTGTTTTTTTTTTTTTACCGTGCAAGTTTGCTCTCGCCCTCTTACAGTCATGAAAAAAATGATAGGACTTAACAAAAACACTTACTGCTAGATGCATCAACGTTCGATTTTGCTAGTCCTTAATTGCGAGGTTTAAGGATTCGCATTTAGGGACTCGCAAAATCAGATGCATGTAGGATTTGCTAAAATATTAGCAATTCCCAAATATTCCTTATCTGCGACTCGCAGGGTGCGATTCGCAAATAAGGAATGACATCTCATTGATTCCTAGGGGCTAAGAGGTCCATAGGAATCAATGGGGAGGAATTCTCAATTTGAGATTAGCAATTAGCTAATCGCAATTTGAGAATGCAATCTCAAGGGTGACGGGTGTTGAAATGACACCCTGTTGCACCCCTTAAATTGACCTGGACACGGGTATTGCGCACACACATGTCCCAAGGACATGTGTGTGTCTAACATACAACTTTGAAAGATGCACTTTAGTGCATTTTTCACAGTTTTCGCTATTTACCATGAAGTTTGATTGCACTGGAAATAGTGACCCCTATCAGCGAAATCGCTAGCTATTTTACATTCATGCATTGCATTCAAGGAATCTCAATTTGAGATTCCTTAAATGCAATCGCAAGTAGCGATTTATGCATTTGGGATAATGCATCCCAAATGCATAAATACCGGTCACAGAGAATCCGCCCCTTCGCGAACAGTATTTCACTTGATGCATCTGGGCCTTAGGCTGGCTGTGGGTGGCTAGATAACCTTTTTTTTTTTAATGATTCGAATAATGATTAAGATGCAAGCGTTAGTAGAAAGGATTGCTTCGGAGTCTTAATATGAAGTGTAGGTCGAACTGAGCCAATTTTTTTAGAACCGTAGTTATGTGTTCTCTTACATGGACCACAGAAACACAGGTATGGTTCTAATCTGTGAAATATTTAATGTCCTCTGTTACCTTGTTCTTCTACTTCTGTGAGAGCTTGTCTACACTTGAATACCCTACTACATCCCCACATTTCCTGTCCCATCGCAAGGACGGGTGGCGTACAATTCTCTGGGAGGACGGAACCATGCAAGTTCCAAGTGTCCTCACGACATGATGTCTCCCCATGCTACCTTTAGAGAAACTGTGACACATCCCCAAAATTATATCTCCCCCCCTTCCCCGCCTGCTGAAGAAGGATAACAACAATGTTCCTCCATGTGAAAGGAAATTCTCTTGGATCCTGATTACGAGTTTGGCGGACGGGTTATTCCATTACAAACATAACTGATATTCCGTCCGCCTTATTACGAGCTCCATTATATCTAAAGCTCCCTGTTTTCCGTTTTTACTGATTTTTACAGATAAATACAGACAGGAAACAATGTGTTTTCTGTCTGGATTAATTTTTTTTAAATGGATAAATACAGAAAACGTGCTTCTTTTGAGTGACTCTTCGTGCTGTCTTTCATGAATTATAGCCCAACAACTGAGCAGATGGACAGCATGGGAAGTTAAAAAAACAGGATGAAATGTCTTTAAATATCTGCATGTGTCAACATACACTTGTAGTATAATGCCAATATTTGCGAGAGGATGTACTGTTCTGTGATATTTGGCAAGTTAAATAGCTGAAACAAGACAGACATCAAAGTATGAGTGCGTGTCTATCATTGAAAGAAATATGGAAATGTACAGTTTTACAACTACATTTATAAGCAAAAGACAAAATAAATATGGATAAATACAGATAAAAAGGCCCAAAAATAAATATGGATAAATACAGACAGAAATGTTGAAAAAATAAATAGCATAAAACCGGGAGCCCTACATTTATTATCCAATAGAACATAATGGAATTCGTAATAGGGTGGATGGGATATCCTTCATGTTTGTGATGGAGTAACCAATCAGCCAAACTCGTAACCAGGTCCTTGGTGTTTTTCATTGCTTCTGGTCCCCTGAGTATGACTCTTAATTGCAACAGCTGAGCTGCTACAGTCACTGGTGATGGCACGATGACATGTTTCCGAGGGGTTACAGCCGACGTGGCACGAAGAAGCCTGTAGCTTGTGGGTAAAAAGTTCTTCACATGCACTTTGATTACCAAAAATGTCAGGGGCTGTGGAATTGACTCTACACATGCTTTATCTGTAATAGCATCACAGAAGGTAACATCATATGACCTTTGACAATGGCAGGAAAATGGGAGTCAGTGGAGCGAATTCACAGTCCCTCTTGCCGGCCCGTCAAAACCAAGAAAAGGAGTTTTTCAATGGTTCAGCACACAGACTCGCAAGGACATCAGGTCACAGAAGAACTGAGATTAATCAGTGGTGCACTGTTGCCACTCAACTTACACAGACATCGGGTTCAGAAACACTCCTGAGCTCTGCGGCAGAGAGACACTTCTCACAAGGGTTATTCAGGTCTGGCCAACAGGTGCGGCCTGTGCAGGTATGAGCAGTGAGGTGACCGGGATGGGGGGGATTCAACAGACGACCACAAGGGAAAATAAACAAAATAATTCATTTTCCATCCTCGTCGTCTGTCGAAATCCCCCACACCCACCGGCCCTACCACTCTTACCTGCATGGGCCGCTGCTGCTGGGGACAATATTTTTCCAATATTGGCCATGGTTTGGCTCCCTAAACTCCTCACCGCAAGATTCAGAGGTGCCAGATTTGGATTGAGGGTTGAACATGGCAGTCCCATTGCATGAAGAACAGTCCACTTCCTAGTCTCCTTCAACAACATTTGTGGAGTATTGCACAGTAATTTGTGCATCAAATTGGAGACAACAAGACTCCTTGTCTTTCTCTACTCAGATATGAGAGCTCCTTGAAGAAAAGGTGAAAATGAATATGCTACTGTAATCAGCTTATATCAAATTCTGGAAACAAGTGTTCTGCAGCCAATTATCTGCTTATTTTCAGGATCGTCCTCAACATCTATGGGGAACCATTTCTGACACTCTATGGTATCTGGTTCCTATGTTTCCAAGACAATTCTTGTCGCACAGGTTGGTTAACTGCCTTTGAGTCACTCAAACCATTTTGAAATGACCTGGCACCATGAATGGGAGTCACCTGCCGGAATTCTTTAGTGGTTGGCAGGCAACATTTACTGTGGTGTCAAATGGCTGGCAATCCTTTAATTAGTACACTACCCAGTGGATTGTGTGAACCTCCTAAAATTTAAATTAAGCCCGGAATTGCAACAAAATTAAGAGGACGATTATGATGTCGGCCGGGTTGTCTCCGAACAACATCATCACCTAATTGGGACTGACCGACCTCCGTTCAGAGGTCCCGACCGCCTAGTTATGATGCGACCGCAAATGATGCGGTTGCATACTCACATTTTCCTATGGGAGCTTGTGCTACGGCAATAAACCGGCCATAGCACAAGGGCCCATAGGGAAATGGGAGGTTGGGTTCGTCCCTGCACCTCAGGGTGCCTCCCACACGATGCAGGGATCATCAGGGGGCACCATAGGTGCCCCCTCGGACCACAACCAGAGGCCGCAAGGAGAAGGGTGCCCTTGCTAGAGGCCCCCAAACTCACTTTCCGACAGACTTTCCATGTCGTAAAGCACAGCATGGAAAGCCTGTTGGAAACTGAGCATCCTAATCCCAATGGCGGAAATGCCGTTCATTGGGATTAAGGGCCGGTCTCCGACTGGCCGATGGCCTCCTTGAGTCTGTCTGAATCCAGCCGGAATGACCGACCAATTTCAATTCCGCCAGCCTATTTAAAATTCGCCTAGATTGTAATTAGGGGGTCGGTATTGAAACGGATGATCTCAGTCGGAAAGTCTCCGACATGAGATCGAAGGCTTTCCGGCCGAGATAGTAATAGGTCCCTAAGTGTTTGGGTATTAATCTGAGGTTACCATCCTCAAACAAGACAAAGAGCATTGACAGAACTACCTGCGGTATTAAGGTGTGTGGGAATGATCAGATGCCACCCGTGATCACCTGCCTTCCATGCCCTGGACCACCCCACATTCATCCAAATCCTTAAGTCCTGAATCTGATTCACTGGCAATATCCTCTCGTGGTTCAGCTCCTACCTATCCAATTACACCATTTCATTGAGGTAGACACCTCTAGGTCCCAGACAATTGCCTGCTGAGTCCCCCATGGTTTCATTTTCACAAATCATATTCAATCTCAAATTCACAAATATGCCAATAACACACAACATTATTTGAAAGACTCATAAGTCACTCACTTTCAAGGCCACAAACGTTGCCTACATCTTATCCCAGCTTGGATGTTAACACCTTGGCTGCTTGAGATATTTGTTTGCTGTGCTGGATCATAATAGAAATGGGTGTGTTCATGACGAGCTCAGCTCGTCATGAGCACAGAAGGGGTTAAAAACGTATCTGAAGCTTAACCTCATCAAAACAGACTTTCTGCTATTCGCCAAATAAAGCATGCAAGAGCCAGTCCAAGGCTATATGGCATGAACATGAACATATTCAAACTCAAACTTTCACTCAATGCTAATTCACTTGGATTCACCCTGGAAACCGACCTCACCATGAATGGACACATCACTAAGAACGAAGAAGGCCTGTCACTAGATCTTCTATCAGAGAAAAAGATTCTCCTCCCAAAAAGTGAATTCAGAACTGCATTCGAGCCCTCATATTCTTGCATCTACATGGCTGCAAAGTCATGCTTCCTGGCCTCACACTCTAGACTGGCCAGACTAAAGAGCATCCTTCACATTGCAGCAGTATCAACAATCTCCTGAAGAAATAGGACCACAACGCAACCACTATGATTAAACTTCACTGGTGGCCCTTTCCAGCCCACACCAACTTCACAACCAGCTACATAGTCTGCAAAGCCATCTTCACGACTAGCACCCATGGTTAACTAGTTGACAAGCTCCCTGTCTCTGGTTGCTCCCGGCACCACTGCAGCTAGGACGCCAAGAGACTGGAAACAAAGATGGGCAAAAATTAAAAAACAAGGTAACAGACCATCTTTGTCTTTCTTCCAATGATCTGTAATAACATATCATATCCCTCAGGCCTGCCCCAATCCTGCTCTAATTTAGAAAAGAGCTGAAGATGGAAGAATCATGACTGTAAAGAACAAGGGTGACTCCTCAGTAATGGAAGAGGAGCGCCAATCCCCTTTCTAAAAATGAAAAATAAAATGATAATAATAGCATTTTTTAATTTAATTAAATTTTTTAGCTGCCTGATCGCCGCTGACGCAAGTCTTCAGCGGGTGGGGCCAGGCAATTACCTGTGTCAGGCATGGCAGGGAGAGTGGTGGTGGGCACTTTTAAGAGCGCATGACGGTTTGGCCAGCCGTCTTAGGCAGACCAAACCGTCATGCTCACTTAGGTTTGTCCAACCCGGTTGTGTGGCACAGCCGGGTTGGAGAAACGCCACAGACTTTTAGTTACTGTCTGAGCTGCAAACCAGACTTCTTAGACCAATCCCAGCACTTTTTCCATGATGGAAATGGTATTCTTAACATGAGAGAAACTCTGTGATTGGCATCTGGGAGCCTGCGTAGTGTGCAGCTGGAGTAGATGATCATCAGAGAGGAGTGAGGGGACGTCCGTTAGGGCAGCAGGTCGGTGTAATTTTATTTATTTTAATGATGTTCTATTTTGTTTGTATTGCCTTCACCCCTCGCCCCAGCACTCATGAATGCCAGAAGCCACCACGGGTAAAGAATACTACATCAAGATGGAGTAGCACTCTACTTTCATTCTTAGAAACCAGCTACCCCTCCAATCACACAGTTCTGTATCTTTGGCAGTGATTTTGTATAGTCATCCATTGTCTTTTGCCTAGTTTACAAAATATAAATATTACATTCATGCATATATGCATACAAACATACATAGATACAAACTAACATACATACATACATGCACACATTCACACCAATTACCCAATGCTCATCCAATAACCAATATTAATCAGCCATGCACATACCATACCTGTATAGATGATACACTGTCTAGCATAGTCTTGTGTGTTCTACTCCCTTACAGGCTTTACCTCACTGCACCTTTCAGGCTATAGAACCACCTAAGAAAGAAGAAGACTTTTAGCACAAACTTACAATTCAATTCAAAACGTTATTCAGCAGCATTATGGCAGCCATAAAAGTTATTCATGAACAGAAAATGATTAAAAAAACATTTTACATCATAACAATTTAAATTAAGATTTGACCAATACATAAAATGCCTCAGCTAGCAAGATAAACTATCTCTTATAGTACCAAATTGCAGGACCATATCTCATCAGTGCATCGAATTAGTGTCCACGTGGCAGCCTCTAAAAATGCGCCCACATTAAAAGACACTTCATCAAAGACTTATTCATACTACAGTTAGTCATGTAAACACTGTCAACCATTTATGTAATTTGAACCCACAAAATAAGTATGGCGTGACCCAAAACTTATCAAATTGTCCCAATCAGAAGAAAATAAACAATTACTCGATGTATCGATTTCTAAATATACTTGTAATACAAATGCTTTGTTTAGAAGAGTATCAAAATCGCTAATATACTGCCTTATACATCAAGACATTTTAATTTGGAACACATAAGCCTGGCATAAATTTGCTTGTTTGCCATTGCTGCTAATTTACAAACTTGTAAAGTGCCAGACTGGTTCATCCCAAAATGTGTTGATATTGACACAGGTACTCTCTTGTCCCTACTCAGTTGTTCAAAACCTTGTGACATGTACATGTACTAATGCCCTTTGTAGCGAGAACTGATGTCATAGCAATATCGTACACTATTTACTTATATGATATAGAAATACGTCCCGCTCTTGTTTGTTTTAAATGGCACTAAATTTGTTATTTTTATGGTTTTTATTAACTGAAACAATAAAGTATCTTATTGTATCGCCTTGTGACATTGCTTGATAAGAAACTGCCCTTGTGAAGAGACCTTACTCTTCTGTACAAAACATTGCAAAACATTTGTATTGACTAGTGCTTTGCTGTTATCCCAAATTTGACTAATGAAGTAAAATATTCAGGCTTGTTCCAGAGAGTCCAAACTTATGGGGGTAGCCTGTTTGAGACTTAAGACATCAAACATCATTACAAGAGCCCTGAAACAGTGGTGCTTCCTCCAATTAACTGCCTGCGGCAGTAGATCTGTCTATTGGCTGCTGCAGGTACACAGACGTGCCGGCACCGGCCATCAAAGAGATTAGCCAGCGCTTGTGAAGTACCAGTCCTGATTTCATGGACCCGCCACACCTCAGGGCCACTCCATAGTGATGCACTGGTTACAAGCAGCCCTGGGTGTTTTAGGGTAAAGCCCTGAGGTGCCCATACCTACCCATCAATCTGGCTCTCCAATCTCGGGTATTTGGAAAAAATATTGAGTTTTTAATATCGGGAGACAGAAATATTGGAATAAAATATTGTGCTGCAAAAATATAATGTCACAGAAATTCCGTTGGCAAGAATATCTTGTTTTGTAGGTAAGTAATATCGTTGTTAAGAGTATCGTTGCTGTAATGTTTAAAATAATTTCTTTGTTAAAAATATTGTTTTTGATTACTTTAATGTGTTTTAGTGCATATATAAATTTTATGTGTTATTATTGTTTGTATAATTGTTATTAATTAGTTTTAATATAGTTTGTAATTTTAAGTGATTTAGATTTTATAAATTGATTGCTAATAGTAATTTATAGTGTCATAGCGGGTTGTTGGGTTTGTAGGGGATAGGGTGGGTAGTTAATTAAGTAATAATTAATTATTTATTCATTTTTAGGTAACTATGTGATTGATATAAACTTTGTACATTATCTTATTGATTTATATTGATTTATTTTAGTTTTATTTTAGGTGCAGGTCACTAGGTTGTAGGGGCCCGATTCACAGAACTAACTTAAGACAACATCCTAAACTTACTACTTTTGGTATTCACAGAAGTTAGTATTTTGTCTTAAGACAAACTTAAGACAGACTTAAGACAGACTTAAGACAAAATCCGAACTTAAGTCTGTCTTAAGTCTGTCTTAAGTTTGTCTTAAGACAAACTTAAGACAAAATCCTAACTTCTGTGAATACCAAAAGTAGTAAGTTTAGGATTTTGTCTTAAGTTAGTTCTGTGAATCGGGCCCTAGGAGTATAGGGTGGGAAGTTAATTAAGTAATCATTAAATATCACTATTTAATATTTTGATTAATATTTGAATTGATTACTAATTATGTATATTTTGTAATAATTATAGATTTTGGTTATAGTTTAGGTGTGGGCTGCTGGGTTTGATAGATATAGGGTGGGAAGTTTATTAAGTCATAATTAATTACCGTTAACTATTAACTGTTACTCAATTATTTAATTGATTATTAAATATGTAAATTGTGTTAAAATTATTGTTTTAGTTATTTTCTAGATTTGGGCTGCTAGGTTTATGGGGAATAAGGTGAGAAGTTTATTAAGTCATAATTCATTAACAATTAATATTTCATTGTTTATTAATTATGTGAATGTTTTAATTGTTTTTTACTTTTTAATATATATATATTATGTAAGTTAATATCCTTTATATTAAGAGTGTTATATGTTTTTAAATAAATTATTAGGGTTATTCCAATATGTAACGTGTACTTTCCCTACAGTTGCACAGACTGGAGTGGGAATAGTAAATCTTCCCACCTCCGAAGTTCAATGCTTTCCCTACTGTTGCCCAAACAAGAGTGGGAACAGTTCGTTTTACTTGTCCACAGTCCAATGCTTTCTCTACGGTTGTACAGACCAGTACATTTAACCAGTTCAAAGTCCAACACTTTCCCTACTGTTGTACAGACTGGAGTGGGATTATAATGTAAAATAAATAATTGTATTAATGATGTTACGCTATATAACATAAAATCCCTGAGTGCGGCTTTTCCTTGTGTTGTGGCGTTCTGTGGCATGAGGACTGTTGGATATATATATATATATATATAAACTCCAACTTGTCTCCAAAGAGCCTCGTGCACAGACAGGTACACAGACAGCAAAAATTCGCCAGAGTCGGGCTTCAAATTCGTGATGCTTTATTTAGTGCATAAAAGGTGCATGTCGTCAGACGCGTTTCGGGCACGTCCGTGCCCTTGCTCACTGATACCTGACGGTAACTCAACACTGAAATTTAAAGGAAGGATCATCTGTATTTTGCGCGCCAACCAGTAATCTAACATGGCCATAGAGATAGGACTGCATAATACAAATGTCAGGTAGAACCTAGTAAAGGTAGGTGCCATTTTAAAGTGCATACGGTGTAACGTTTCGACATCAATGATGCACAAATGGTAAACAAACACTCTCGTTAAAACCTTGGTTCAATGTTGTTTACATTAATGAATCCTTTTTAAAGTGCTTATGTGCGGATCGCAAATCAGCAATGTAAAAAATGACATTTAGAAAGCAATTAACCCCTTCCATGCTGATGACGAGCTCAGCTCGTCATCACCCACGGGTGGCGTGTGCTGATGACGAGCTCAGCTCGTCATGTAACGCGGAAAAGTGAAAAAAGCCGCGCAGCGCAAAAATCGCCGCAGCAGCGATGCGGTTAATAGCATACTTTCAGCTCAAAAAATCGTATTTGAAAAACATGCTCAAATGCATGGATGCATATTTTTTCTCTCTCCCTCTATTATCTGTATAAATACATTGGTTTGGGAGGGATAATTGGGCCGAGTATTGAAGTGTCCGAAACCACTATGCTATTGAAAAAATGACTGACATTTTACATTTAAAACACAATACAAATGTGCAAATCGCAAGATTAAAATAGCACGTATTACAAAAATCAATGAACAAGAATCAATTGCATAGGCTGACAGTGAATAAATACCATTGTGTAACATACCCAAATATGAACAGATGCAAACGCATCCGTTAGATACATTAACTGTACGAATACATGATGTTACAAAACAAACCTTTAGGCGCATCAAATCTATAAGTGGCATAATAGGGCACCCTTCTACCTAATAGATCAATCCTATATGGATCCAATAATCTGCACCCTACCGTTATGATATTCCTAATGGGTGATTTGGACATGGTTAAACGTTTTACAACAGGGCGATACAGGAATACTGATCCAAAAATATTAATGACAGTGTTGGAACTGGTGTTAAAGTGCAAAAAAGTTTGTTTTTTTAAATACATGTGCTAAAGTGCTCTGAATCCTTATATCAAAGGTAAAAGAGTTTTTTCCCCCTTCTCATGATATCATTTTTACCTGAAGGGAAGTCAGGAATGCAGAATTATCTGCACGTTAAAATCGTGCATTGATTGCTGAGAGCCCTCAGTCTATCCTGACTTGGGAAAAGACCTGCCACGAGATTATCATACTGCATTGAGTTGGGACTGTTCATAAGAAGTTATGTATATCTTCCCCCATGTTAAGGCCTCCTGGGGTCTTGCTGTTAAGCTGGATGATATAACTGGACTCAAGTTGTCTCAAAGTCTTCTTATAATCACCCCCTTTCTTATTGGGCACAACTGCATCTATCACGAAATATTTCAAATGTGATACATTTTTGGCGTGAGTAGTTTGAAAATGCCGAGCTACAGGGTAGCTCTGGTCGGCATTTACTATTGCTCGTAAATGTTGCAAGATGCGTACATGGACTGCCAACTTGGTGCTGCCCACATACATAAGATTGCAGCTACACTGTAGTACATATACCGCCAATTCTGTGCGGTAAGTAAAATGTCCTTTGATGGAAATCGGGGTTGTATCAAATGGGGAAATATAGGTGGAAGTGTTAACCCTAAATTTGCAGGCCCGACAGGAACTACAGCGGAAAATATATATATTTATTTATACATTACCTAACGGTGGTCGCCAGTAGGTAGTCATAGTTAAAACCTAGTTTCCATAGGAAATCCGCAACATTCTATTTGGAATAACTTTGGCGCCGGTGGACGAATCTTCGTGAATTTCTCCAAGAAAATGGCCTGCTCTGCTCCTCTCTTTCCCTGAAAGTTTGGGGGTGATTTGTGAAGAGTGGGTTGAGAAAAAAGGGGGGTCCCAAAACGTGTTTTCCCCTTTCAATTTCCAGAGGACCTTTAGCCAGGGCTACAGACCGAACGGCTGAACGGAATGAAACCTAATTTGGCAGAGATGTAGAGTTCGGTTCGCAGATCATGCTTTTTGCTAAATGGTGTAAATCCGTTCAGTATTTCCTGAGAAAATCATAAGTAAAATCATAAGTATAGCTATAGAAGCTTACTGTGCTCTGTACTGTACTCTGTACAGTATACGTACGGTACTCGTACGTGCGCGTACCTTTCCGAGCATGAGCTACATGCTCATTGGCTGTCAACTGTCTGTCAACACTCCAAACCAAAAAGTGTTGGCAGCCATCTTGTGCCTAGGTAGACTGAGGCACAAGAAAGCAGAAAAACAAACGTGTAGAACGTGAAAAGGGGGCAGGGTAGAAACACCCTGACTCCCTAGGCCTGCTCAGGGGGTCTCACAAGGACCCCCAAGGCCAATTTTTTTTTTTATTTAAATCGTGGGATAAGCTTATGGTACTCGTACCTTTCCGAGCACGAGCTGCATGCTCATTGGCTGTGAACACTCCAAACCAGGAAGTGTTGGCAGCCATCTTGTGCTCTGTAGACCAAGGCACAAGAAAGCAGAAAAACAAACGTGTAGAATGCAAAAAGGGGGCAGGGTACAAACACCCTTACCCCCTAGGCGTGCTCAGGGGGTCCCACAAGGACCCCCAAGGCCAAATTTCTTTTTTTTTCAAAAAATCGTGGGGTACAAAACAGTGTGCTTTTTTTCAAATTACATAGTGAAAAAGAAGTGTGGGGGGCCCCAATCCCCCCACACTGTCCTGGGGACCGCCACCCCGGGGCAAAGTAATTATTTTACACCTCTCTGGCGCATACTGGAGGCTCCTGGTGGGCTAGTTGGCCCCCAGGGACCCCCAGTAAGCAAGGGGAATTAGTTCCCCCTCTGCAAATGTGTCAGGGGGCTGCATTGCAGAGAGGTGTAAAAAGGGGAGTGGCCTCATTACAGCTCTCTGCAACGCAGCCTCCTGTTGCATACTGAAGGTTCCTGGTTGGCTAGTTGGCCCCCAGGGACCCCCAGTATGCAAGGGAACTTAATCCCCCAACTTAGAACACTCTACAGGGTGTGTTTGCACAGTGGTGAAGGTAGGGGGCGGGGCTGGAGTTGATGTGAGTGAAAACATGCCCTGAGGCACGTTTTAAGTTGGGGAATTAATTCCTGCTCAATCCAGAGGTCCCGTAGGGGGCAACTAGTCCAACAGGTATCTCCAGTAAGTGCCACGGAGCTGTGTTGCAGAGTGTTGTAAAAAGGGGCATGCCCTTTGAACACCTCTCTGCAACGCAGCTGCCTGGCGCATACTGGAGGTACCTGGTGGGCTAGTTGGCTGACAGGGGACCTCAGGGTTGAAGAGGAATTAAATCCCCAATCTAAAACGCACCATAGGGTGTGTTTGCACACATGTTACCTCAGGCTCCGCCCCCTTCCTTCACTATTGAGCAAAATATTCCTGTAAATTCTGCCGAACTATGAATTCCAATTTACTCACCTGTTATCACAAGAAACGTCAGTGCTGCATATTTGAGCACACTACTGATCCTGAAAAGTAATTCTAACAATACTTACAGTAACTTGAACATCCTTCCATAGGCTAACGTTGACTGGTTTCACTTGGAAATTCTTCTAAGTGTGGAGTTTTGGAACTTAAAAAAATTCCTCTAAAATCAGCCGAACTACGAATTCCGATTTACCGATCTGTTATCAGGAGAGACCTCTGTGCTGCATCTTTCAGCTCACTACTATTCCTGAAAAGTACATTTAACTGTACTTACCAGTAACTTGAATTTCCTTCCTTAGGATATCATTGCCTGATATATAAAATATATATAAATTTAAAAAAATTAAATAATAAAATATTACAATTTCAATATTTTGAAAAAAATATATTTTTAAAATAATATAAAAAATATGTAATCTAATTTAAAAATTAAAATATCTCAAAATAAATAATTTAAAATAATGTGGTATATCAGTATAAAAAACATAACAATGAATACATTTAAAAATTATCATTTACAAAACCTTTGAAATTCACTGAAAAAACCATAGGTTTCAGCCACGTTATAGTTAAAAATTAGCATTTAAAAAACCATAGAAATTGACTGAAAAAAACATAGGTTTCACACATGTTATAGTTAAAAATTCGCTTTTAAAAAATCTTAGAAATTCACTGAAAAAACTATAAGTTTTACACGTTATAGTTAACTGGACATTTCACTCATACAAAACCATTGAAATTTCCCCGTTATAGTTAGTTCAGTTAACTATAACTTGCGCGCCCGCAATGCACTGCTGATGATGTCACATATTACATCATTCATGACATGGTCAGTGACATCACTCATGACATCACTGATGACATCTCAAATGACATCAATAAGTATGTGTTTCTATAAGTGATTGTTTAAGAGAGTAAGTATGTGTATGTTTCTGTAGAAGTAAGTGTAGTGGTGTGTGTATAGTTGTATATGCAAGTAAATGGATGTTTCATAGTTTATTTGCATGTGTGAGTATGTGTGTGAGTAACTCTATGTATGAGTGAAGTAATGTGTTTGTGTGTTTATATAATTATATTCTTTATACATAGTAATAAATATTAGTGAAATGATATGATCTCCTGATCGATCGTGTCAGCAATGCTGGCATCCAGCGCCTGGCTCTCAGGTGGATTTCCTCCTTTCTACACAATCGATTCCAGGCAGTCCGCTCGGTCAACTTCTCGGCCAAAAAAAACTGGTTGACCTGCGGAGTTCCCCAGGACTCCTCTCTATCGCCTCTCCTGTTTAATATATTCATGCAACTCCTGATTATGTTATTATGCAATAGTCCAGCCATAACTTTTAACTATGCCGACGACCTCCAGCTGGTGTTCGAAATTGACTCTTCTAGCACATCAGTCTCCAATTTCCAATCCACCATGACTTCTATTAGCGAATGGATGTACACCAACCAATTAAAACTCAATCCCGAAAAAACTGAGCTGATCCTAACTGGAAGCGCCGCTAACCCCTGGGATTTTAACTTCTGGCCCCCACTTTTGGGCAGCTCCCCTCAGTGGATGCTGTAAAAAGCTTTGGGATCATAATCTGCAACGCCCTGTCTTTAAAACCCCAAATTAGCGCAATGGTATCTTCCTGCTTTTTCCACCTACGCAGAATTCGGAAGATCTGCAGATTTCTGACCACCGAGGCCCTCACCCTTGTCACGCTGGCCTTGGTCATCTCTCGCATCGACTATGCTAACTCACTTTATGTTGGCGTTCCAGCATACCAACTCTGCCGTTTACAACTGGTACAAAACCAAGCAGCCAGGCTCATTTTCCATCAATCCAAGCATCAACATGTCAGCCCACTGATGAAGAGCCTCCACTGGCTCCCGGTGGCCAAACGCTGCGTATTCAAATTAGAATGCATCATTTTTAAACCCCTCGCTGGTCAGGGCCCAGCTTTCATCTCTTCTAGGATTCTTCGCTATGTCCCCGTATGCGAACTCCGCTCCGTCCACCTCAACCTGCTCATGATCCTCACCTTCAAACGTAAAAAACACGGTGGCCTCAGATTCTCCTTCCTGGCCCCTCATTGCTGGGACTCTCTCCCGACTGGACTGAGACCTGTAACCTCTTACACCCAATTTAGAACACTTCTCAAAACCCTTCTTTTCTCGCAAGCATACGAGTAAAGCCCCTGTCATCACTCTGTTGCCGCCATCTCGCCCTCAGCGCCATGAAACCGCTTGATGTAATCGCGCTCTACAAACAATTTTAACATAACATAACATAACAAATGTCTTTTTTTTTATTATTTATTATACCTGGTACATTACAATAGATACATCAATACAATAAGAAGGCTTCATATAATCAATGCAATGGTACAAACATACTTAAACATTAGAGAATCGGCAGAAATACATAATATATAAATATATGATTAATATGATAGAATAAAATCAGGGAAGAAAATTCATATATATACACAAGGGTACCCTAATTGGAGGGCTCTCTCCAGACAGCGAGGGGAGCCCAGATGCGGAAGCCCATCTCCCTGATCCTCCTACCTCTCCGAATATAAAGAGAGGACTCCATGTTATGAATACCCAAAAGCCTAGCTAGCCACATCTGGAAACTATTTAATATGCATTATATTCAAAATATATATTTGAATCATTAACATTTACTACTTTAAACTCTATTTATAATTAATTACTTCTTCAGTGCTCTAGGTGTTATAAAGTTATGTTCCTACTCCCGGGGTCTCGCCAATACAGGCACCTGAAGTGGTCTAGCGCAGGCAGCTGAAGGTGAGAAAATAAAACAAATGTGGTGTGTGTGTATATGTGAGGATGTGTGTGAGGAAGAGTGAGTGAGAGGGTGAGTGTCAAGTTCGTGATATTCAAAGGCATAAGATCAACAAGGACAGGAGACAGAGATGGCAGAGAAAGATTAGGGAGATGGGAGACTGAAGGATTTAAAGGGCTGGTCAGTGGCAGATGAAGCACGGAGATATCAGGCGGGCCTTCAAGGTCAAGGTCACTAAAAGACCAACCAGAGGCAGACCATGAGGAAAGGTATGAACTTCAAAGGAATTTTCTGAATTTGCAAAAACAATGGTCAGTTGCCTCCCAACTGATGATGCAAAGTATTGTAATATTTTTCTCCTTGCTGTGTTAACTCAACCTATCTGTTTCCAAGTCCTCAGTCCCTCCAGGGCTGGACTGAAGATGGGATGTTGCTGGATGTGATTTTGGCGTGTATTAACCTCATGCGTGCTCTTGACGAGCTCAGCTCATCATGAGGCATGGTTGCGCTGTGCTCATGACGAACTGAGCTCGTCATAACGGCTGCGGCACTCACACGCGGGGATAATTCCCCCAGTGTGCTGAGCGTTCTGAGGAAACGGGCGTGGCCGTGAGCACAGCGCCACCGTGCTGCGTGACGAGCTGAGTTCGTCACGAGCACCGGGGCGCTGTGCGTGCCCCCCTCCCCCCAGCACAGCGGGGGAATTACCCCAGCAGCGAAGGGGTTAACTGTTGTCTCTTTCCTTTTGTCTAGAAGGTACAGGGAGGACAAGTACCATAAATGTTGGCCTGAAGAAACAATAAAACTACTGAAGACCCCTATTGTATTTTTCTAACCCTTAACCCTAGTTTCTCCCAATCGAAAGTCACTCAGAACTACATCCCTTTCTATGGTTGGAGTCTTGGGTATTAGCATTGAAAACCACCTAACATACCCTTTTTAAAGCCAAACCTCATAGAGAGTAAGTGAGAATAAGAGACAGAAAGAGACTGTGTAATTGAGAGTGAGACTGAGTGAGCCAGAGTGAGGGAGAATAAGTGTGGCTAAGCTGGATTAATATGGGTGAGAGGGAGTGAGTCAGAGTGTGTGGAATTGGGGTGACCAAGTGTGAAAAAATGAGTGAGAGAGTGTGAGTGAGAATCAGTGTTAGTGAGTAAATATAAGTGTGCATGCCTGAGTGGCAGCATGTGAGTGTGTGAGAACATGTGAATCTGAGTGAGAGAAAGTGAGTGAGAGTGATTGATGGGTTGTGAGTGAGAATAGGTGTTGGTGAACATATGTTGACATGACTGAGTAAGTGACAGTGAAAATCTGTAAGTGTGCTATACTTGTGAATCTGGCCCTGGCTTACAGAAGCACCCATATCAAAATGCTGGCATATTGGAGGCAATAATTGGCACCTGGGAAAAATTTTGCCACTGGCAGTTTAGATGTAATTCTTGGCATATGGGACTCCTGTGGAAAAATGCTAGTGTCACAATACTGGACGTAAATCTTGGCATAAGGCGAACCCATGGAAAATTACTGGTGCTAGTATATTGGAGGTAATAATTGTTATACGGTCACAGCTGGCAAAATATTGCACTGACGCTTTGGAGGTAATTCTTAGTATATGGGGTACCTCTGGCAAAATTTTGATTACGGCACATGGACTTAATTCTTGTCATAAAGGTGCGCCATGGCAAAATGCTGGACCTCTGTGACGGAGACAGGAAGCACACCTTCTTTTTCGTTTTTTATCACTCTTAATCTTATTTTTTCAACATATTCAAAAGTTGTGTGCAGATTGCTAATAGCGCCATGCCCCATGGCACTGAGTTACTAGTTTCACACATATGGGGCGTGGTCACGTCCCAAGCAAATGCACATCACATTGTGCCTGTTAAGGCCTATATATGTCTGTATCAACCTCTTGATATTTACTCCAAGTTATCCTTATCATCACTTTTTAACATTTCTCTCTTTGGTGTCCCATTTTTCAAAGACTGACACGAGTCCACATGTTGAGTATACATAGCTTATTTTCAAATTTCTGTTGTTCCAATTGTGTCTATCCAGACGTTCCATAAGAACATGACTGAAGCTTAGATTCATTTCGGGCACTACGCCCTTCTTCGGGGGTCGCTGTAAAAAATCATGAGAAAACGTCATTACCAACTGCATTTTACAGAAGCATTCGCAATTGTCATTTCCATACCCTATGTATTCATACTCTATTTTATGCTCTCAAGGACAAAATCACATCTCTACATGTTCAACATGTTCCGAATTACAAAACGTGCCTTTTAACTATGTTCCACGCCTCTGTTTTCCTCCATTAGACTCTCTTTCTCTGCGCATCTTTTCCCTTTATTATTGTCAAACAAACAGCCTCCAGATTTAAATCTTTGGTACTTATCTAGTCTTCATCCTCTAACTCGCTCTAGCAGTGTGCAAACAGTGTATTACCCTTCGCTCTAATCTTGCCTCACCCAGGGGCGGCCTTAGGCATGTGCAAGTTGTGCACCTGCACAGGGCCACCAAACCCCAGGGGCCACCACGCTAATATATATTCCTAATATAATAATCCTCTGAGGATGGATACATATTTGGGGGCGGCCCCTGGCAGGGATGTGGCGGCCTCAGGCTCTGTTCCACTTCCAAACACCCTGACCCCCCCCCTCTTCACTGGCCTCCACGCTCCGCTCCACCCAGACCCCCTTTTCCGGGGCCCCCTACCTACGCTCCCTGCCCAGGGCCACCATGAGCCTAGAGCCGCCCCTGCCTCACCCATCTTCCAACACCTTTCACTGCCCGCCTACCTCCTCACTACGGCCTTATCTTCCATATTTTTCTTTTTAATCTGCCCACTCACGGTGCTAGTTCCCTTCATTACTCCATCTCACACAGTCATTAGATTACCCCTCGTTACACTACTCCGTGAAACATTTCCATTAAACTCTTTCGCGTACCTGCCGTGCGTCGTTAGAATTTCTCCACTATCACTGTTTCTTCAACCAAATCCAAAATGCGCCCCACAGTCCCTCTCACTTTATAACCAATCCTCTTGAAACACCCCATTGGTTCACTAATTCAAAAACACCCAACTCTCCCAGTTTCACAATTCTTTTCACCTGATCCCTTTCCTTGCTAAACTCCATGTCCCATAAATCAGTCTGTTAACCATTTCACAAGTTGATATAACCCATTCCCTGAAAGCAAAGTCAATAACATAACACTTTAACTTGCTGAGCGTAAATATTAAAGAACATCCAATTGTGTGATCATTTCTTCACAAAATTGTCCATGCTATTTTTGATCACACCATCTGTCATGAACTGTGTTGTTGTTCCAAACATGAGGACTCGTACTGTTTTTTAATTGTTCTCTTCTATTCTTGTCAGCGGGTGCATTCCTGATGTTTGGGCATTAGTTACGAAGACATCTGTGACGGAGACAGGAAGCACACCTTCTTTTTCGTTTTTTATCACTCTTAATCTTATTTTTTCAACATATTCAAAAGTTGCGTGCAGATTGCTAATAGCGCCATGCCCCATGAAAATGCTGGACCTGGCACACTAGAGGTACTTCATGGCATATGGAACACCTTTGGCAAAATGCTGGCACTAACATACTGAAGATAATAATTGCCATTTGGGAGGACAACCACGCCATACGATGGGGGCTGGCAACCATTATGGGTCACCCATGGTATATGGATGGAGTCAATGGCAAAATCCTGGCTCTGGCATATAGTATGTAATTCTTTGTATAAAGATGCACCCACGAGAATTGGGGGGAACCTATGACAACTGACATATTGGTCACCCATGATCTATGGATGCAGTCATTGGCAACCTTCTGCCATATTGTATGGAATTCTTGCCATCAGAGTGCACCGGTGGCATATGAGTATGGGGTCCATAACAAAATTCTGGCCAATGGCACAATGGAATACGTTATTGAACTACGAGGGCACCACTGCACATATTGAAAAGAATGGAGTCAACTCCTAGGTAGCTTCAGACTTCTTCGACTTAATATACTATGAAGTAATTAAGTATTTAATAATGCCCTGTTTTTTATAGAACATTTATAGTAAAATAAAACATACTATTTGAACCTCCTGGAAGAGGTTTGCTCGCTTGCTCACTGGCCTGCAGGGTAAGTGTTACGCACCACCACTTAAAAAAATTACCACTTTCCAGTGCATCCCTCAAACAGTTGCTCTGCGAAGGTACAATTCAAACTGAACTTGAAGACAGGCCTCAGACTGGACAAAATAGATGAAGTTCAGTTACGCATGGAAATTGACAAAGGGTGGGCTCTCATTGTTGCAAACCTTTGATGCTTGAAGATTCAGCATTTAGGGACCTGAAAATACATATGCATCTGCTTTTATAACATAGGCGCATTCTGAGTCATTGCCTTTGTTATGATAATATTGATTTCAGCAACTATTCTGTTATATACATTGTGCCCTAAAATGTTTTATTGAAAACTGCAGTTTATGCAGAAGATGACGGCTTATATGGCAAATGTGCTAAATCCATAACTATGTGGAAAACTGCAAAATCGCATAATTCCAGTGGACCTCGTTATAATTTTACTGTCCAGGACGGTTACTAGTTCAGGTCCGTGACCTTCTGGCACGCACACCTGTCCCTCTTGTGACATGCCCATTGGTAAATAATCTGCTCCCTGTTCACTGGGAAAATTCACTTTGGGCTGTACCAATCTTTTTCGGGCGGTACCAAGACTGAGTTGCATGTGGTTGGTCCATATATGTAAATGCACAGACAAGCTAAAAACAATGGAATCGAATGTGACAAAGAATAACTTAACGAAGGTGAAATTAATTCAAGCATTCCGCCCACCCGTTTTAGTACTTCCTTGGTTAACCGACGCCATAGCGGAACACAGTGCTTGCAATCTTGCAGGAATGGGAAATAACCTGCAATGCGGGAATAAACCTCTCTCTCCATCAGGCAGTCGGTACTGCGTCAGTACAGCAAAAAGTACATAATTGACTTTCTTCGTTCAAGAATCATTTGTTTAAAAATCTATCCAGAAAGCTCCTGCAACTTGTCCCTGTGGTCTTGATGTCCGTCCTTGCGTGGATGCGGGGTTTCCCAGACAAAGGCAAACACAAAACAGAGGGGCTGAAAAAGATGCAAGTAAAATAGGGAAGACGCCTGCATTTAGAGCACGTTCTAAAAGAGACACCGTTATTCGATCAGCCGACGAGAAAAAGCAGCAAATGAGGAAAAGCCATTGATAGCAGAACGCATGAATCAGCAGTGTTACCGCACCACACAATGGATGCAGGGGAAGCTGAGGAGATATCTATTTGACATCCGACTGTACCTGTGCGTGGGTGTTACATTAGCAACAAAGATGTAAAGCAGATGCAAAGAGGGGAAGGCAGGCTGAGAAGAAAGGGAAATGTCAATTCTATGGCGCGCGCGGCCACCATCCGCCATTTTGGACACGTCGGTAAGGTGGAAGGCACTCCTTTCAACAGCAGCGACAACATGACTAGACACTGTCGAAGCAGTGGCGGTTTTACCATTTGGGCGGTGGGGCGTTGCCCCACTAATAATTATCGGGCAATTTATTCGAGCGGCGCGTTAATAAAAGTTTTATAAATTAACGCGCCGCTCGAATAAATTACCCGATAATTATTGCCTTGCGCCTGCGGCCGTGCGTGGTGTCAAGCTGAAGCTTCACTCGTCGTCATCATGTACTTTTTGAGTCTGACAGTGGGTGGCGCTGGACTGGAGAACACCGGCACAGTGCGCACTGCGCATGTGGTGTCTTCCCGACTTCCTTTGAGCAGCTAGTAAAGTAAATGGTTTGGGAAAAGCAAGCACTGCAGAGTACGGGGTTCGCGTTTGCAACGCTCCCCAGTGCTTAAAAAATGAGCGGCGTTTTTTTCGTGCTCAGTCGAATCCTGATGCTGCTCTCTTTAGAGAGCAGTTCTCCTCTAAAGAGAGCAGCATCAGGATTGGCTACTGTGTGTACTGTACTCTAGTGTCCCAGTACAGTACAGACTTACTCGTCTTCACGGTCTAGTGTCTCACCGCGGGGGTGGGACATCTAACACATGGTGGGGCAAGCAATGCCCAATCACTGTAGTGGCTTAGTGTTAAGCCATTCAGTGATTGGGCATTTCTAGGTGCTGGGCAAATCGGGCCGGCCCAAGGACAGTTGTGTCACTCAGACCCTCCTTCCCTTCTTCCTCCTTGTGGTGTCCTGAGTCCTCGTGGTCGACTCGTGCGTCTGGTGACTGTCTGAGGCCTCTCACTTCACCTAGTGTAGTCGAGTCTGTGGAGTGGAGCGTTCAGAGACAGATCAGTATCACAGATTCTAATCCTGGACCTGTGTGCACTGTGCAGGTATGGACCTGAAAAATAAAATAATGTTAAACTTAAGTTGACGGTGTTTGGCCGCCTTGGCATGATACGGTGGGTTGGAGCCCCAGAGGTGGCCGCAGTACTAGGTTTTGTTGGAAGAACTGTCATTGGCCATTAAAATGAGCTAGGAAATAAATGACCCGCCGGCTCCTCTGGGAAGAGTGAGTTTTGCTTCTTTGTAGGGTCTGATTCTTAACCAGAGGATGGCGCTGTGTGTATCGCTCCTGACAAGACATTCAGACATTTACTGAACGTCTCTCCTGGTAAATTTCATCAGTTTGGCCACAAACTCCGTTCTAGTACGTGACGTTACAGAAGTTACTGCACATATCTGAATCAACAAGGGTAATCGTAATCGAGGCCCGGGTCAAGTTGAGGTCGGACGTAAAAACCTCCTGGGGAAATAGTTTTCAGGCCCATTTTAGATCCTGATTCGAAGTTTTGCGCTGTGCACTGGGCAATGATCTTACAAATACCGTGTTTACCCCTCGTATGCGATTTCTTTCAGGTGGTAACTGCATGTGAAAGTCGGGGCTGGGAGGGGTTTGCTTGAAACCCGGGGCTGTAAATAGATGCACAAGCAGAGTGTGTGCTGTTAGGCTTACCACGACCCTCGCGTGAGGCTGAAGAAGACTGTGGTATTAAGCCTTTCTGGGGGTCGCTTAAAATGCAAGCCTGCACCATGCCTGCCCCCACCAAGCTACCCCCGCAAGGCGTGGGGATTCAGAGGAGGCAGGGGGGTGCTTAGAAGGGGGGGCTTGTTCAACGTATTTTGGCTGTTTTTTTCATGACACGAAATATACAGCAAGGCCACCATCTGCTAAAATGACTGATCTGTAGAGATGGGCGTGGCTGGTTTTTACTGCGGTAAAGTGAACCGGATTTAATTGTCACCATTGGGTTGCGGTGCAATGGAGAGGCCGGTTTGAAAGCATTTCATGATTTGGTTTACCAGCCTTGAGTTTTGGGGAAAGGGGCGGGGCTATGTTCCCACCATTTTATTGTGGTAGAGTGGGTGGGGCTGGTTTGGCGCTATTGTATTTTGAAGCCGCCCGGTCCCGGGTCAGAACAGGCACAGTATTGTCCACCGGGGCTCCCCACCGCCGCTCACCTGACACCAGCCGAGTTCAAAGGGCACCGATCCCCGCAAGCAATGTCCTCTTTTTACACCAAACAAGACTTACCCAAGGGTTTTTAGTTCAACAGTGGACACACAATGGGTGACAGGTGAAGTATGGCCTTCCGGATGCGGAGATGGAAGGGATGTCATTGTGTGATCTTGCACAAGTGAAAGGGAATACCTAGCCTCAGGGACCTTTGTTAAATTCTGTTCTGGTCATTTTTCAAATTCATGTTAAAGATTTTTAGTGGGGATTAGCCATTGCATTCTGGCTCTATCAGTAGCACGCACTTAGAGTTACCCTCAAGCCTAACTCTGGTCTCCCCTTGCCACCTGGGCAGATGCATTAAGCTCTCGAGGGAGAGTTATCCCAACTTTTCTCTTTCTCCGCCCAAAACGCACCCCTCCTTTGCCCCCCTGTGTAATTTAATGGCACTTTTAACCTCCCAAGTGCTAACAGATGTCCGAGCGTGTGCTCTCATAGACCATTTTGGTCACATGCATTAATCAGTTGCTTGGACTCCCACTGATTTCTGTGCATTGTGGTTGTATTTGGTTTCGCGGTCTGCCTAAACAATCAAATACAATTAACAACAACTCGAGCTAAGGTAACTTTCCTCTGAAATGCTTGCTTTTGGTGTCTGGTGTGGTCAGTTTCAGCTGCGTGGCAATAAGGGCATGGTAGGTAGTTTTATGAAAACATGAAGCATTTTTGTTAATGTACTCTAGGTTATGTTAATTTTGTTATAATAAATTAAGTTATGACTTATCATGTAGCACTTACCACAACTCCTCTGCTTCTAATCTATGTAGCTAAACTTGCACCTGATCAGTTCACTGAGCTCAAAAGGGTAGAAGGATGAGTTGGCCATGCAGAGATTCGAATATATGACCTGCATGCCACCACATTTCTCAGTGGTGAGTGTTTAACTCTCTGGGCCATCCCGGCCAGCCATTTACATGGCCTCTCGGCGCTATCTGAGGAACCTCCCGCATGGTGACGAGTTGTGCATCGCAGGCAGGGATGTAAGCCATCATCTAAGATGTTGTAGTTTTGTCTTTTAGTATTTCCTAGGACCGGTTTCTGGCATTTCAGCCAGGCTTGCTTGAATCCAGTGACAAAGTGAGCAAGGGACTCACGTCTGAGCATACCCTGCCAACTTATATGTAAATTGATACTTGTATAGCGCACTACTCACCCGCAAGGGTCTCAAGGCGCTTGTACGAATACCGCTGTGGAACCCATCCTGGCTTTCCCTGTGAGGCGTCCACTCCTGGGCACCCCCAAGGTGGAGGCCAGGCATCCTTAGCGTTGTGGGGGCCGTTGTGGAGATTAAGCAAGCTATTGCCCAGAGTTGCAGAGTGGGACTCCATGATTGGAATAGGCACCGAGGCGAGAATTATCAGGTCCGTGGAATTTTTTGAGCCCAAGACCCGCCGAGGCGGGGAATTGAACCCTGGTCCCGGGCCAGACCTCTGCATCAGGGTCTGCCGCTCTAACCAACTTATGGCGAACAAAGCGGTACAAAAGGGGGTGGTGTTGGACGGAGCATCTGAACAAATCAAACACTCAGACCCAGTCATCGTATTTGGGTTTCATCCATCATCGTTCTTTAGCCCACTCTGCCACCCCAGTTCAGACATGGCCATATGCAAATCAGTCTGACCCTGTGCCTAATGGAAACAGTCCAGCCCGAACTGCCAAGCCATGTCTTTCCTGGACCGGAATCAAGCCATGCCTTCCGTCCATCATCACCCCCTTTTGTACCGTATCTTGTGGATAGTCACTGGCAATGTAGACTTAAAAGTTAGACGATAATAATTTTAATGATCGCATTCAAAAAGAGTAATATCATAAGAGTAAGTATGATGTTACTTGTTGTATCCTATATCTGGATGCAATGACAAAAACAACAACATACCAGTTTTGAGTCTTCCTTTGAATTTGTATTTGTTGCATATTTTCCATAGTGCATGTATTGTTTCAAAGGAAGATTAATTTTCACTGGAGAAGATTTTACCTCTATAGTTTATAGATCAACCGCTAACTACATGCTACAGGGGGGGCTCATTTTGCGTTACACCACTGTACATGCCTGCCCATATTTTACAGTTTGAATGCTTTTGTTAAAAGTCTGTGTGTTTGGTTGACACAACTACATTTTGTTGTATTTGCTTTTCAGCATTTGGTAAAGCCTCAGGCTGCCGAACTAATTTTTGGGCAAATCAAGCAAAGAAGAAGAGACGCCAACCTCCTTTTCTGCTACAACGCAGCAAACAACCCCAGTGTTTAAGGTAAGGAAACTGCTGCTATATTTTACATTCTAGTAGTCAAGGGCTATGTAAGTTGTGTACATGGTGGGTGGCGTCAAATACCAGTGTTCAGTCTTCTTTTGAATTTGTATTTCTTGCATATTTTCCATAGTGCATGTATTGTTTCAAAGGTAGATTAATTTTCACTGGAGAAGATTTTACCTCTATAGTTTATAGATCAACCGCTAACTACGTGCTACAGGGGGGGCTCATTTTGCGTTTGTCCTCCTGGTTCCAGTGTCTGTTTTCCTAATGGCATGTCTATGACTGTGACATGTTCATCTCCAGACTACAGAGCTTATGCCAGCTTGCCCACGTGAACCTTCTAAAAGTCCACATGGCCTACAAAAACAATGCTAAGGCAGGCTTAACCACTTTCCAGGAGTGTGATCTGAGTCCCTTAATAATTCAGATGATCGTCGTCTGCATATAGACTACACATAGGAACCAAAAGTGTGCCCCCTAGACTGTACTGGTCAATGGAAGGAATTGCATTAGCCCACTTAGTAAAATTCAAGTGTATTGTTCTAAGAAGGTGAAACCTGATGTATAACCCAAATGTAATGTGCAGTGTACAGGGTCAAGTCTTTGTGGATCACTTAAGCCAAGGGTCTCCAACTTTTTCTGTAATAAGAGGCACTTATGATCAAAGAAATGCATCGTGATGTGATCACTAAGGGGTGCTTCAGCACATTCTGCAAGGGAGGGGGCTCATTTTGCGTTACACCACTGTACATGCCTGCCCATATTTTACAGTTTGAATGCTTTTGTTAAAAGTCTGTGTGTTTGGTTGACACAACTACATTTTGTTGTATTTGCTTTTCAGCATTTGGTAAAGCCTCAGGCTGCCGAACTAATTTTTGGGCAAATCAAGCAAAGAAGAAGAGACGCCAACCTCCTTTTCTGCTACAACACAGCCAACAACCCCAGTGTTTAAGGTAAGGAAACTGCTGCTATATTTTACATTCTAGTAGTCAAGGGCTATGTAAGTTGTGTACATGGTGGGTGGCGTCTAAATACATGCACCAAACCTCATACGTTGTACTTTGATTATTGACAGGTAACACTAACATTGGTAACACCATGAATACAGTAGAGCATCTATTTGCAAAGCCGTTCCTTGGACTGAAACGTGAAGACAAACTAATTGTAAAACAATTAGGACCTCACCGGCCAGACCTAAACCTACAACAACGTTCCCTAGACAGAGGGAAGCCTTACACACGTTCTTTCACAAACACCTGGTACAAAAAAGTTGATTGGCTTACAGGATGTCCTTCAACAAATACTCTGTTCTGCTTCCCCTGCCTGCTGTTTGGTGGTGAAACTCCTTGGACCAAAAAAGGAGTGAAAGACTTAAAACATTTGTCAGATAAAGTAAAGAGGCATGCACACACGAAAACACATATGGAAAATCTGACAAGACTGGGAATGTTGGGAGATAAACCGATTGAAGCCCACTTAAGCGAGGCCTACCAAACAAATATACGGAAGCACAATGAAGCAGTTGATAGGAATAGACACGTGCTGTCAAAAATCATTGACTGCATTCGTTTCTGTGGTGATTTTGAACTGGCTTTACGAGGGCATGATGAATCGGAAGGCTCTGCAAATCCTGGTATATTCTTAGGGCTTGTGGACTTAATAGCAAGCATAGACCATGTATTCGAAGCACATCTATCAACTGCTACAGTCTTCAAGGGCACCTCGAAAATCATACAAAATGAACTGCTTGAGTGCATGCTAGAGATTGTAAAAAGCACTATCGTACAACAGCTGAAAAACACAGACTTTGTGGCTATTCAGGCTGATGACACCACTGATGTGGCCACAAATACACAGTCAGTATTGGTCTTTCGGTACCTAGACAGTGACAACAAAGTTGTGGAACGCTTCTATGGATTCACCCATTTAAAAGACGCTTGTGCAGAAAGCATTTCTTCAGTTATTCTACAGGAACTAAACTTCATTTTTCCAGAGCAGCATCAAAAACAAAAACTGATTGCACAAAGCTACGATGGTGCTGCAGTAATGAGTGGAACCTCCGGTGGAGTACAAAAAAAAATTAAAGATGTCTACCCTAATGCCCATTACGTGCACTGTTATGCCCACCAACTAAATCTGATTATGCAACAATCAGTAGGAAAGATCTCTGAGGCAAAGATATTCTTCCTGGATGTAGGCGGAATGGCAGCATTCTTCTCACGCTCCCCCAAAAGAACGGAGTTACTTCATACCATTGTTAACAGAAGGATTCCAAAGGGAGGCCCAACTCGTTGGAATTTTCACATCCGTACAATCCGCCTAATATACCAATATAGGGTTGATCTTGAGAAATGTTTTGACACCATAGAAGCAAATCAAGACTTTGACTACAAAAGCCGGAATGAGGCCCGTGGCTTTGCTAGAACACTGCAAGACAGGGAGTTTCAGTTTTTGCTGTTTTTGTTTTTTCAAATAATGCTAAAAGTTGAAGCACTGTATGAAACGTTGCAAAAACGTGAAATAGATACTATCCATGTGGAAACATCTATCAACAGCTTTGTCACAAGCATAACGGAAATCAGAGAAGACGTTGACAATTTAGACAGCACACTGCCAAATGATTCTACTTTCTCTAACCGCAGAAAAGACATCAGCAGTCTAGTCCGAATTTCCAAAGAGATATGTGACACTATAATTATGCAGGCAAAGGAACGCTTTTCTTTTAAAAAGCATTTGGTGAGTGCCACATTACTAAAAAGTGATCTGTTTGCTAAACATGATATTTCCTTCCCTGAGCAAGCACTGAATACCGCTGTTGATGCTTACCCTATGCTCAACAAAGAGGATCTGAGAACAGAACTAACTGTACTGTATGGAATGCATGTATACCGGCAGGCCACTAATGCAATTAATTTGCTTGCTTTAATTCTGAACCTTAACATGCAAAACACACTAACAGAAACAGTGACTTTATTAAAAATACTCATCACCACACCGATGACAACAGCAGAGTCGGAACGTTCATTTTCCGCTTTGAACAGAATAAAAACATTCCTAAGAAACACCATGATACAGGACAGGCTGAATGCCTTAGCAATGCTTTCCATCGAGAGTGAGTTAGTTAAACGAATACCAGACTTCAATGGTCAAGTCATTGAGAAGTTTGCTTCCATGAAAAACAGACGTGCGGATTTTCATTACAAAAAGTGAACACTCTATTTAAATGCTGCTAGTTGGCGTCCTGTTTATTTGTTTGTTATTAAAATACATCTGTGAGGTACTCAGCAATGCATTGTGTTTCAAAGTCTGTTATGAAGCTCTGTGGTTATGATGAAGAAGAATAAGCAGCTACCTATGTTATATGACACCACTTTATTAATGTAATAACTGCACTTTCACAATTGCTTTATTAACCTTCCTGCTTTCACAAATTTGCATGAAAATGCACCATTTGGCCACTCTTTTTTCAAAATTTTCTCGGGGGGAATTCCCCCCGAACCCTCCTTAAGGGGTTCGGGCTCGCTCGCTACGCTCGCTCGCTACGGTGCAGTACGACTTTCATTTTACGCCCCACCACTTTCAAATGTCACCAGCCGCCACTGTGTCGAAGCCACTGTGGTTTACATCATTTATCTGTGTTTTTTTCGGGAAAAAAGCGGTGTATAATGTTCTCCCCGCCGAAGAAATTTATATACCTGTTGACAAAAGGGAGCTGAACTTTCAAAGTCGAAGCAAAAAAGCAACTGGCGTCCCCGGGGAGCCATTCAACATTCATCGGAGTCCCCAGAAACGAGGGCCGGCTCGGAAGATGCTCTTTGGAGCACAGAGGGGCCCTTTGATCCGGGCTCAGATAACAGCTGCTCTACCTGAGGGGGGTTGGAGCAGAGATACCGCTCAGCCCAGGTGAGCCTCGGGGGAGGTGTCTGGTTGACCTCAAAGCACGTTAAGGCACCTGATACCTGAGGAGGGGGGTGGGGGGGTCTTTCGATGGGCAGGGACGCTTGGTCACGCATTTTATCATCCTGTCAGCTTCTGACTTCTGGCTATATTCGGGGTGCACAGAGAACCGGAAAGGACGCCGAGTCTGTTTCCGAGCCTTGATTTATTTTTATTTTTCTCCATGTGAAAGTCGTGGAGGAAAGGAAGTCAATGGAAAACGACTTAAAATCCAAGCAAGGCCCACTCAGACTTTCAGCCTTCCGTGGTCGGTACATTTTTAATTAAGAATCATTAAATAGGGTACACCTAGCACCTCTAATTTACAGCACCTATAAAGATCAGATTGGTTAAAACCAAGGTACAGTCCAGGTTTATGCGGAATGGGAAAAACAGACAATTGTGTACCTTTTCAAATAGAAACAAAACCAATTGCTTCACACAGGAGTTCTAGCACAATCAAACAAGCAGGGGCAAAGACCATAAGTGTGTCCTTAGCAAACCTGCAACTTTTTGAAAACAAAATGCAACTGAAATGCAACTGGTGGTCATGTAAAGGGTTCTGATACCTTCAGGTCGAGTTTGAGCTATACAAAACTGCAAAAAAAACAAATCTACAAGAATCAAAAGGTTAAAAGTAATAAGTGAAAATGCTGCCGTACAAAAAAGGGGGGTGCATTTGTTTGAAAAAATAAATAAATTACCTATCTCAAAACGAAAAAAAAAATCGGAAATAAAAAATGAATGCAATTAGTGGCCCACTATCCTGTGCACTGAAGTGGACTACTTTGGCGGATGTACACATGTGAAGAAGATAATTGCATCACTCACAGTGAAGAGAGATAAGGGCTGGAACGGGTTGGTCTGTTGCCCCATGAGGTATGATGTGCATCACACTTGAATAAACCAGTGGAAGAGAAGGACTGATCGATAGACCCTGGCACACTCTTCTGGGAAACATGAGGCTAGCAAGACAACTAAAGCGGTATCGCGGATAGTCCTAAAAGGAACTGGCACGCATCAAACAAAACTTTGTAGAATATATTTGAATAGCTTGAAACATGAATATTAAATCCAAGGCATCAGCATCTGCAATGCTTCAATGTCTGCTGTTTTATATTCATGGTATCTTTGTCATGGGCATTGAAAGCAAGTAATCATTCCCTGACATACTGAGATGATTTCAGCTTTCCTCTAGATTTACATTTCTAGGTGTTGAAATCCCACCATTTGAATGTTAGCTAGGGAACAAACATGCAACTTGAAGGTTCCTGAGGACACTTAGGTTGAAAACTACCAAATTACAGAGTAAAACAGAGAAACATTCTGATATATTAGATCCCATAAACGACAATGTTTTCCTTTAAGGGGATACCCCTGGAATACATTCATTTTTTTTCTTGGGTGCACCCCTCCCTCATCCACCATCCCAGTACTTTTATTAAAAAATAAATGTAAAATGCAAAGGAAAATGAATTTCTTTAAAGTTGCTAGGGGTGTCTTGGAGATCGTCATTCACAAGATCTGTCCCAAAACCTGCACTGCCTGCCTGGACTATAGAAAGCCTCCTCCAGGCGGCCTTCATAAGAAAGGTACATACATACCGCATGAAAGGGTCTTTATTGCATTGAATATTATATTTACTAAAAAGATTTGTAAAGCGCCTACACCACTGCAAGCAGTTGTTAGAGTTGAGGAAAGAATGGTAGAGCTCTGGACACCAGCAGATGGAACTTCTGGAATTCATGTAGTCACTGTCACACCTGAGGGAAAGTGGAAGAGATCTAGATAGAAAAATCTTTGACAACTGGTCACCATTTTACAGATGTACCAATAGTACAGGGAAGTGGACCTTAGGCACGTGGTCAGTCGGTAAGGTGTGAACACTGTGGAGAGACTGTCGGCTGCGAGGCTTTGGAGAGCATTGTCGGTCAGGCAGAAGGCTTTGAATTCAACTCTGGGGATAGGGAGCGAGTGAAGAGATTTTTCTGCTTCTGAAAAGTAGTGGGAACACTTTGAAAGATCAGTTCCACTGAGACGTTTTGGGCTGTTTGGAGTTTCGCGAAACTTTGTGCATGGAGACCCAAGTAAGACGCTTCTTTAATAGTTAAGGAGGGAACTTAACATTATTTAGACTGTTGGTGCTGGAGGTGCAGAGGAGAATACTCCCCGTGATGTATATAAGAGCGTACTCTTTGCAAAAACAATAACATCATTTTTGGAACAGGATGGTGTGAAAGCGGACTCCCTCACTGTGGATGTGGGCTTCAGGGGTTATGCAAGGAGAGAGAGTTCAGTGAATGGTGGCCACCTGAAAATGAAGTTGAAGATCCACACATCTGAAGGGGTAGGATCTAGGTAGAGGAAGATATTCGGCACTGCCAATAGGGCAGCGTTTATGTTCAGACTTCCATGAGAGACCCTGTGATTTGATCACATTGTCCTACACAGCACAGAAAAAAATATGATTTTTAATGGTGCAAAGAATGGGTGCTACCTGCTTTGAGCTATTGTAACCCAAAGACATAGTTTAAATGCACAAGGTGACACAAAACATTAAAAATAACTAAGAATGGATTAGAAAAGGCATTAGCAAAGTCAAATATTTGTGCACTGGAACTGAAATGGACTACCTTTTAGGGGGATGTGTGCATGAGATCAGGTGAACCGCTGTCACCATGGCGCCAGAGAGCCAATGGCTGAAGTGGGCAGACCTATCGTTCCATATTTGCTGTGCTGGGTGGAAGCATATTGAGAATGACAATTGAGCAGGCCAATGAATGAAGAAGGCTGGTAGAGAGTACCCCTATGTAATCATACATGCATTTATTTTTGTTTATAAATACGTTGATCATATGAGTCTACACAGGTGAAGCTGACTTCAGCCCAGACCTATAAAAGCAGTATAGATTAGTTCTTGGTTTGGCTCTTAACTATTGAGCCAATAATGTTGTGGGATACTAATATCATAGACAGAATCTCGAGGGGCAAAATATGGAAAGGTATATGTAGACTTTCTATACCTCGCTCCACATATATGTATCTTGACGTACGTATAACTTCAAGGTACATAGATTTGGAGTTAAGAAAATAGTGCATATAGTAACTCTTCCCTCTTCGCATTTAGCGTTCAATATTTTGTCACCATAAACAACAGGTGTCGGCGGAGTGGGTCAGTCCACAAGATCCAACGTTTACTTGGAAGAGGTAACCAATGGCGTAACAAAAGGTGACAACCCCTCCCCCGAGGGAAACATCCTTTACAACGAAACGTTTTCCACGCAGTACCTTTACAACGCAGGAATTACAACGCAAGTCGTTACAACGACTTGCGCTGGAGAGCGCTGTAGGATAGGGAATAGTTTAATTTACTATCCAAAACCTTCCCTTCTATCCACGGGGACTGGAGTTAGAATAGAAAATTAAACTATTCACTATCCAGCGCCCCCCAAAGCAAGTCGTTGTAACGACTTGCGTTGTAAAACCTGCGTTGTAAAGGCATGCGTGGAAAAAGCATGTGTTGTAACAACATACATCCCTCTCCCGCAGGATATGCTGAAGGGGCCCCTTACACACACATCAGTAGGGACTGAGGGCCCCCCTTCCAGTATAGGTAAGCCTGCCCTCCATGCACCGCAGAGGGTGAGGGGGACCTTTGTTACGCCCCTGGAGGTAACAGCACGAGACCAGGATAAAATCTACACTGTGCATGAGTTCAGGGACTGCGCCCTCCCTCCTTTACAAAACATAACATTCTTTCAAGTTATTGGTTCCCAAGGTAAGTACACCAACTGACATCATATTTGTCTCCACAACACTTGTATAAGTTTAGTCGCACGTGCACATCACCAGTCAGAGCCTTAAAGTAAAATGCATGAACTAAGTTCTATTTAAATTGAAATACCGGGGTAAACATGTTGCCCGGGAGGATTCCATTTCATATTAGGAAACGCAACCGTTCTCTGTAGGATTTCACTCCAGTTTTAAACTGTCCTCGCGGTATTCGGGGAAACAAACAAGCCTTTGACTGTTGCTCGTGCAAGAGTTTTGTCTTCTTCGACCATAACAATATTTAACGGTAAACCGCGGAGGTGTGTGATAAATTATTTAGGTGACTGACTTCGCCTCGGGCCAAGTGCTCTTTTAATGCAGATGATAAAATGAATTATTCAGAAACGGAGACAGGTAAAACAGACGGAAAGGGGCCACAGTGAGACGGCCAGAGGGCAGCTGTTTCACAGAAGCCAAACACTGCCTCAGGCTGTGACGGAGACCCTGGAAAGGAGCAAGTCGCCGGTATTTAATAAAAAGTGATTGTGTTGCTTCAGTGCACGCAATTCTAGCCCAAACACAAACATGCTGCACTGCAGATAGATGTTTTTACACTTAGAAACGTCCTGTAAAAGTTGGGATCATGTTCCAAATATCAGAAGGGACTATTTTTTGTCTAGGGAAGTGATACCACAGTGATTTTGTCTATAAGTCGTCTAAATATAAAGTTCTTTGCTGTTACATTGTTTTCCATCTTCAGGGATGGTTGTCTCCCATCATGCTTTTGATTGACTGATATGTTGTCAGCTGTCTGGCACACCCCAACTATATCACCCCCACTGCATTCTCTAGCGTGAGTTGTATATCATAGGTCAAGGGTTAATGAATTATTAGTTCAGTTAAAAAAACTTTACTTAGATTCAGTGCTTATTTGTAAAAAAAAAAAAAAAATAAGTGCTGCTGCAGGTTGCACCACACATGGTCCCTGCTATGCTACCAATGATAATAACAACAGCTAATAACCATCACACTCCTACAAGTGTGACATTTTGGAATATTTCAGGCTCCAAAGCTATAAGAATGGCCTGGGCGGCAGGTAATAGTCTGTTTTAATGTATAGTGAATTACTAAATGGCTGTTGTTGTGGTCATGTCTAAATTAGCCAGACAGCGCCACCTTGTGGCAGATTGCACAAGCGCCGGTGTTGACAATTTAATGCCAGTGCCGAGCACCTGAAACCATGGCACAAGTTAAGCACTGCTATGGTTAAATAGGCAACCATAAAAGTACAACACTAAAACTTCAATAAAAGAAGAGAAATAATCGCACTGCAATCTGTTAAACAAATACATTGCAGGAGCAAGAATAATAAATGCTGCGAGAAATTGGCAGTACATTGTAGTGTAGTTCCTATATTCCCAATAGGCTCTGCGCATTGTAATAATATATCCTATAGATTAGACGTAGGACTGAGGTCAACTAGGTCTCTATCGAATATACTAAACTTAAATGTGCGTGTGCCAGCTAACTCAGAGGTCACTAGAAACTTTCCCGAATTCACAAGAAGGGATTAGTTTCTGACAACCGCATAAACATGACAACTTTGTTTCCCAAGAATAAGAAATGTATCTCTAGAGTCGCGGAAACAATAGATAAGTATTTCACTCAGTCAATCGTGAATGCTTCCTTTCAACAGAGGTGCAAAGAAATAGAGAGACGGCGTTTCCAATAAAAAGATTTATTGAACAGTATTCTTTCTCATGCAAAAGAAACGAACTGCTACAATCATAATGCAGACTGCAAAGTATAATGCGTACAGCGAGAACAATATTATAAAATAATACTGTAAGAGCATTGTATGGTTTCTAAGCCATATAAAAATACATACATAAATAACAATGACTAAAAGTACTCAACTGGTGCTTCTAAAATACGCCTACCCCAATGTACCTAACCTAAGTACGTGGGAGGAAGTAAGTATTGTGTAGCATAGGTTTAGTTTTCTTTGCCAAGAATCTATCCAAGATTTCTCTTAGGTTCTAATCAGCTCCATACTTTTAGTATAGAATGAAGGAGGTCTGGTATCTCTGTCTCGGGACTCGATTTCCCAACACCCCGCAAGGGGAGCTTGGAAACACTGGAGCTGGATTCTCAGCGAGAGAAAGGATAGCTTCTCGATCAGTGCGTCAGATGGAGGGTTGACTTCCTTCGGCACTTGCTGTAGCGAGCTGCGTCGGGCAAGTAGATAGTCGAACTGCTCCGAACCACCGTGTCTTGCTAGAGCAAGTGAAGGCATATTTATACCTTGAAAGTGTCTAGTTTGACGTAAAGTCGGGCATAACATCAGGCAAGAAACCCTAGGGAATAGTAGTTCTTTGCAAAGTACATGAGTTCTAGGACAAATCAATATTCAAGCAAGGGGAAGTTCCCTAACTGCTTAAGCCGACTTTCCTAGAAATCGTTGTGACGTTTAGTATGGGTGGAAGTAGCCATGCCTGTATTTGGTGTGCATGGACTATGTCTAAATAGGGGAATTATTTCTATGCCTATATTAGGGCAATGTGAATTATACCTATATAAGGGCATACATCGGGAAAATTCACTCGGAGCCTAAAACGCCACACAACATCGGTACTGTAAGATAATAATTGATAAAATTCCTCCTATTCAGCAGACTAAGATTCTGGGATAAAAAGGAGTTTCGTCAAAACAGTCACACCTTTAAAAAACATTACAGTATACAAAATACATCTAGAAAAAAAATTATAATACAAAAAAAGATGCTAAAATAACATGGATTTCCTTTTTGGGCAATAGCACATTTTAAAGAGGAACAGATATTTACACATAGAGATTGAGAATTTAGCTGATGCAAAAAGACGAAGCTAACACCACATCTTCTAAAACCACTCTCCCTTAAAACTGGCATGAGGAACATTTTGGTGAAGGCCAAGTAATACTGGCCAAATAAGTAAAGTGCAGCAAACTCTGGCGAAAAGATTAATTGCATGGGCATATTAGGACCTTAGATTAATCAAATTGGTCAAAGGGAAAAATCGAGATGCCATCTAATAAAAGCCAGCCTAAATTTTGTTACGCGCAATCTGTCTCAGGTGTTACCCACCCATTCAAGATACGGCTCTAGGTCTGGTGTGGTTTGAAGCTTTACATACTCTCTAACAGTAGGTTTTAATAGTTTGGTTTCTTTCTTTTGGCACTGCCTCAATGCTTTCAAAGTTTTCTTGACCCAGGCCACGTCCGTTTTAGTCATGGAAGCAGGCTGGAAAAAAGCATCAGCCTACCCAAGGTCCCTAATTCAGACCAAGGGTTAGATTACAAGTTTGGCAGTCCACAGGACCGCCAAACCCTCAGCGGTGTGGCGGTCACCACCACACTGGCGGTCTGACCGGCAAATTACAACTTAGGCAGTCGGACTGCCATGGCACTGCCGCAACCGGCTGGGATCTGCGATCCCTGGAGGTGACGCAGAACTGTGAGGCCACAATATGCTCGGCGTGTTTCCTCACTGCCAGCATCTCATGGTGGTGTTCACTGCATGAAACTGCTGGCGATGAGGAAACTAAGAGGACCCTACAGGGCCCCTAGTGCCTCAGGCCATGGGGATGTAAGTGCCCCCCTGTCTGCAGGTAGACCCAGTTCCTGCACGGAATGGACTTAATGTTCCATTCTGTGCAGGAACTTACATTGGCATTCCCATTGTTGTGACTTTTACAAAGGTACCACCGTGGGAACCCCAAAGGAAAGTCCGCTAGACAACGAGAAAACTCATAATCTGGTTGGCGGTCGACTTTGCCGGTACAGGAGCGGGAGGTGGCATACCGCCCTGCTCCCGCCCGCAACCTTGTCATCAGGCCCTTAATATGTTTTAATCAGGGGATATTCATTCCGCAGTCGCACACAAAGCAGTCTAGGATGGCCTCTCTATTAAATGATGCATGCAGGTTTGTCCAGACTGCACACCGCAGGGTAAGAGGGGCCATTTTAATAATATACTTCACATACTCAGCTGCAAGTTTTTGATGGACAATTGAGATTGCAGAAGCAGGTGGAACCCCCAGAAGCTGCCTAAAATATATTTTGTTCACCCTACAGAGACTTAATATTAGAGTATCCACAGATACCCACCCCATAGTTGAGGATAGGAAGGCATTTCATCCTGTATACCTCCAGCAGAGAGGCCACAGTTTTTTTCCCAATACGGGAAGCTGAGCTATAGATATACCCCAATGCACTCACAAATCGGTGCCATGCCTTAGTGGTGCAGGATCCTCAATTCCCCCTGACATCGAAGATAATGCCCATATAGGAAAAATCCTGTGTAGAAACCAAAGTACCCCCTTTCAAATATATGTTACGCATCTTATGGTGCCTGGCACCGTAGGCCATGGTAAACGTCTTAGTTTGATTAATGGCAAGGCCAAGTGTTGATTAGTGGCAAGGCCAAGTGAGCCCATAAAGGTAACAAACTCCTAGAACAGCATATTTAAGGCCATTAAAAGTTCTAGCAATTAAAACAGCATCATCGACATACAGTAACACTTGGACCTTTTTCCTGCAGATAAGGGAAACATCCCAGCCTACCTTTGTAAGTGCTGTGCCTTAACTGTTAATATACTGGAGAAATACAATTGGGACCCGGGTGCAGCCCTGGCTCACCCCGTTCCCAACCTTAAAACTATCAGTGCACTCATGCGCTGGGCAAAACCTTACTGAGGCTGAAAGGTCAAAGTGTAGAGCTTGCAAGAACTCAACTAAGACATCACTCACCCACAAATTGATTCGTATTTCTCATAATTATGACCGTACCATGCTGTTGAGGGTGCAGGACACATCTATGAAGGCCAGGCAGACCGAGCCCCTACTTAGCGATGGTATATTTACTGATAAGTAGGTTCAGGTTCAAACAGTGCTCCACCGTGCCAAGTCCCTCGTGGAACCCATACTGGACTGCACCCATGCCCATGTTAAAAGCAGTTGAAGGACAACTCTCCCTGCGATCTTCATGGTTGAGCACAACAGTGATATTGGACAGTAGCAGCGAGGTAATAGGGGTTTCGCTTTTTTAAAAATGGGGACTATAATGGCAGAATGGCAAGAGTCTGGCAGGTCCTCTGTAACAAATGCGTTAAAACAATTACACATCAAGAGGGGCCAGATTTCTGTTACATGTCCATGGGGACCCGGTAGTGTGGGGACTTGGTAAGAGTCCCTCATACTTCTTCAACAGTAAATTCCAAAGCTTAATGGAAAGCCACCTGTTCCTCACGTGATTGAGGAAAATTGTAAGTGCAGTAAATTGTTTTAAAAGGATTTACCTAGTCCTCAGGACTAATAGAAGTAATAACGGAGGTACTTTTAGTCCCCTTAAACTTAATGTTATTAATCACCACCCAAAAGACCCTGCAGGCCTACACCAACTTCCCCCCAAGATCATTTTGGAGATCCTTGCACCTATGTTGGCTGGGCCAACTTATAAGCTGCTCTGATCTGTTTTACACTAATCCCATGGCTTCTCCTTCAAAGACTTATGTAGATTTATAGAGTCCTTCCTACAAGATTCATCAAACCATTTGGCCTTCTGTTTTCCTGGTCTGCTTGGCTTCTTGAGAAAACTGTTTTACTAGCTAACCCAACAGGACAGATTGATGGGTCAAACTCGGATAATCATCACGAGTGGTGAGACAATTAAAAACCGTATTAAGATGATTGGCACACAGATTAGACTTGAGGGCATTAATGATCAGCATCTCTCCATTCCAATCGGAGACCCTGCGACTTGACAGCTAAAGAGGAGGAGGCCACACCCTTCACACCACTGCTTCCCTTACAGGTGCATAAACAGAGACTCAGGGGGCCATGGCCCCTATAAATGCTTTCTATGATCCCGCCCCTTTGGGCCCGGATCATTAAATTTATGGATACAAAGATATAGTCAATAATTGAGCCATATTCTCCCCTTACAAAGGTTGCTTGTGAGGGGTAAAGAGGGTCCAGGAATTCACAAGCATTAACAAGATTGAATAAATGATTAAAGTGGGTGAGTGCCCGGGCTTCTGATTCTTCCCCAGATCTGTGCCCCTGAAATGATAGTGCCAAACAAGGTGTGAGCAATATTTTCCTGGTTAGTCCCCAATTTTGTATTAAAATCACCCCTAGGATGATCTGATACCCTTTGTGCAAAGAAGGAAATTTGCTGTCCGGGCTTAAAATGAAATCAGAGAGCAATTTAATATTGGAAATATAATCAGATCCGGTATTTCCATTATAATAAATTAGTAAAAACAACAATTAGACCATTGGGTTAGGTGGATAAAAAGGCTTGAATTAAAGAGTTATCAGAGCAAAACTGTACACATTTTAGTTGCTAAGTTTTCTCTAAACTGTGCAGTTAACCACAGCCTACCGCTACCAGAGGGAGATGGGATTGCTGGGACCGAGGAAGATTGATCACTAGGTTGTGGCCAGGGTGGGAAGTAACAACCATTCTATCTTTATTGACAAGTACCTTCAGTGGGATTGGTTCATTACTAGTGTTTGATTTAGGTCTGGCTAAAGACGTCTTTAGCAGTTTACAAACCTCATGTCATCAATACTTAGAAGAAGAAAAGTGATACACAGAAAGAGTGGGGTTTTAATGAGTCCCTTCCCTTTTGCCACTGGCTTTGCTGCATTTTTGTGAGTTATCCATTATGTGGATGGGCTTTCCATTATGCCCACAGCATTTGTGGATGGTAACACTGTGCCAATGGATTTAGATTAAGACTTTGGCAATAGACCACAAAGTAGTTGTTTTGACTCACTTTACCAGTTACACCATAGGCCATTTCTTACCACTGCTACCAAGCACTCACGTCAAATTGACAGCATCCAGCAGCAACCCCATTGGTTGCTCAACCTTCAGTTCTTCATTGCTACGGCACTGTCGGTACTAAGTCCTGCCTACTCCCACTCTACGGTTCTGCTCCAAACATCCACAGGAGTCTTCCAGGCACTCTTTCTGCCTATGGTTGGATCAACTCTCTGCTCTAGCAGTTTTTGAGGGCATTTCCACATGCCAGTTTTCCATGAAGGACATTCTGCAATCAATGCTGCCCCTTGGTCCTACTCAAAACTGTGAGGATGTCTACTTTATAAAATGGCATCCACCTGGGTCTGACTAGCAACCAAGAGACCCTCCTCATCTTAAGCAACTCTATGGGTTACAAGCTGCAAACTATCTGAAGTGCAAGAACTCTTGCTTACCAATGAGAGCAATGCTTTTACTTTCTTTAGGAAGAGAGTCCCCTGGAATCAAGCACCGTGCTCTGCGATTTTGCACACTCAAGGGTTTCCACACTTACACCTTTTCAGGCAGGAGGAGACCAGCTATCTTTCAACCATTCATGGATATATGCAAGGTGCTCTTCTAATCAGAAGGGGGGGAGATGGAAAGAAGGATCCTTTCAGTTTCCAAAAATATATATACTAATCAAGAGAGAAAGGATCACTTGTCCTGTACAACCTTAGGTCTGCAGGAGTTACGGCCAGACATCCCAATGTAAAAGACCCTCATGCACGTGATGGGTAAGGTGGTATTCAAGCGGTATATCTTGATTCTCCGCTGTACATGTCACGTGTGTGCATAATCATTGGGTTGTTGAGTTATGCAGCCTCCACCAGGAGGTTCTTACCGAAGGTTGCAACAGTAGTGAGCCAGTGATAGGGAATCATTAAAAAGCCCGGAAAACCAGATAAAGAATTTATTTGGTCTGGGTTCGGGTCTAGATAACTCTGTAAAAGTGCATCTTATGAATTTATTATGAGTCGTAGGTGCACTTAGAGTAGTAATTAAAAAATTGTGAGGGGGGAATAAAAAGTGGTCGACATGTTTCTGCCCTGTCTGCCTGAGGTAGGACTTACGGGCATTCATCAGGACCGTTATGTGTATAACGTGGTGGGAAAAAAAGGGGATTAATGTGCTCATAAAAAGTGATAGGGAAATAGGATTAATTAACCTGTTTCCTTTTGATAAAGGTCTCAGTGTACCTGCAATAGAAATAACACAGATATTTTAACATACAAGGGGGGGGGGGAATTTACAAGGGGACACATACCAAGCAGAAATCTGCTTAATGAGTCTATCTGATTCTTAGACTTCTTTCACAACTAAAAGATGGCAATACTTCATAAACCAACAGAATAACATGGCAATGTCAACTCTCTCATCTCACTCTCCACAATCATGCAGAGGGCTATAGCATGCTCAGAGGTTGGTGTTCTCATGCATGTCTTTATCGTTTTTTGGTGGTGCAAAAGGTTTTTATGCGAGTTGTTATGTTCGTGGTGCCCACCCACTATTAGGTCGTGCAGTTGTGAAATCAACTCGTCATAATGTCTTTTCTATCATTAATTAATTATGTCCATACAATGCGGTGGAAACCTAGTAAAGGTATGCTGTGATAAGTGCCATATCATCGTGTGACTTGCTAGTTCTATCAAGGATAGTTCGTTACCTTGCGCGTATGATTTACTCGCTCCAATCAGGTGGGGAGCTCAAGGTAGACTACAAATGGAAACACGGAGTACTTGAATTATTATCGGACATTTTTCAAAGTACTTGCGGTTTTTTCGGCGTCTCATGGATTCCGCTTCGATACCTCCTGTGTCTGTTCCTCGCGTCTGTGCTGTTGACGCTGCTCACTGCCACCCCGAAATGAAGATTCCGTTTCCGGGTTAGTCTTATGGGCGTTGCACATCCACGACTTGGGCGCGGTTGGTTGGTCTATCTCTGTTGCTATGGGAACCTTCGTGAATGCATATGCGGCGTTGTGTGGAATAGTAGCTAATCATGCATACCATGTAGTGTTTTTTATTTATTTATCCCGCATGTACATACAGGCAAGGTGTTTATAAAACGGATGATTTATCATCCGTCAGTATTGTACTTGCAAGTAATTTATGTTGGCTCAAAATAATTAATGTTGATATAGGCACGAACAATGATGTTAACATATGCCTAAATAAGGCAATGTACATAAGCTGATCCTAGATAGGATATAAACCAGGTATGTGTTGGAAAATGCATGGGACTATTAAAAAATGTGTGAAACCACATTGCGTTTGGTGTTGCTGAGTAGGGTCTATATGTGATGACATTAGTTGTGATTATTCATCTTTTTGATAGGCTAAGCCACGGAATGTTGTCATTCAGCCCTTCACGATCGGTTCCAAGTCTGTGCACCCATCGTTGCTCCTTTTCAAAAAGGATTTTCTCTGCATTTTTATCCTTCCTGGGTAGAGTCTCGAGGATTACCCAATTCAGATCTTGTATCGTGTGGCCCTTTTCCAGGAAATGGTTGGCAATTTTTGTGGTACTCTTTTTACACTTTACATTACTTCTGTGTTCGCAAAGTCTCTGTTTAGCTTTTCTGCAGGTCATGCCAACATATCTGAGATGGCAGGGACACGTAATCATGTAAATTACATGACTGGTATTGCAATTTGTATGACTTCGTAAAGTCCATTTAAAATTTGGCAATAGTTGGAGTTCTTTTTTTCCTTACAGTAGCAAAGACTACAAAACGGATGATAACACCTCCAGCTATGGATCTAACAGCGGTGCCTCTAGCACTGGCTCAGATCAAGGGGCAGATGCACAAAACTATCCCAATAGAAATCACTATCCGAATAGGAGAGGGAACCGCCGAGGACGCAATTTCTGGCGCCCTCCGTTCTTCCAAACGCCAAATCAAGGAACACTTTTTCAGCCGTTTAACCCTCAATTCCAAGGGTGGATGAATCCGTACTTTCAAGGCCCACAAATCATGAACCATCAGATTCAACATCAAGGAGGCCAAAATTTCCAACAGAGGGTTCCTTTTTTAGGAAACGGTCCAGCAACACAAAGAACGCGAAGGAGGGGAGTGACCTGGTCCGACCAAACCAGACAGGTACAAACGAGGAGCGTAACAAGAGCCAAAACCGGAACAAGCACAAATCCCTCATCGTGAACATGACGAAGAAGATCCTAACAAAGGATGAAGAAAGTGTACTAAATAAGGGATTAGGATATGTTCCGACACCAAAACTAGACCTGTTTAAAACAAAATGTGAAGTGGCAGAATTCTGTCGGAAACTAAAATTGAAAGCCTTCTTCAAAGGGGAACCTCCACCTATCAAGGAAGGAGATACCACTCTCAGAAACAAGTCATCATTCTGCCCTCTAAATTTTCAGGTCCCAATCGAAATCCAAACTTTCGAGCAAGCGACCTTCAAAGCAATTGATGAACTTAAAAACGGACGACCCAAATCTTTCCAGAACATAACTAATTCAGAACAACGAGCATTGGACAATTTGAAAGCAGACAAGAGTATAGTTATAAAGCCAGCCGACAAAGGCGGAGGGATAGTTTTCCTCACGGCTGAAGGATATGACCAACAATGCATGAGTCTACTTTCTGACGACAAATTCTACAAAGTCCTGAACGTTGATCCAACACTGAGACTACAGAGAACCATCATGATGATGGTAGAAGAAGGGGAGACTAACAACTGGATCACAAAAAAAGAAGGAGACTACCTTGTGACCATGACACCTAGAACTCCCTACTTCTACTCTTTGCCAAAGACACACAAAGGCCGAGTACCACCACTTGGACGACCTATTGTGTCTGGCATAGGGTCAGTTCTGGAGCCCCTTTCTGAGTTTGCGGATCAATACCTGAGACCACTGGTTCAAAAAACTCTGACATATCTAAAGGACACTAGAGACCTTCTAAATCAATTACAAGATATTGAATACCGCCCTGACACCATGCTTCTGGCCGGGTTTGATGTAGAGAGCCTCTACACGAGCCTCCCACAAGAGAAAACCATGGACACGCTTGAAAGCATACTTTTCAACTCTGTCTGGACTTACAAGACTCCCAGACATTTTGTGTTGGAATGTTGCCGGTTGGCACTTATGGAAAACTTTTTCCAATACAAAGATACCCTGTACTTTCAATGCCATGGGACATCCATGGGCAGTACTTTTGCCCCGAGCGTGGCTGGACTTTATGTCAGTACCTTTGAGGACCAACATATTCTGAATGAGACTAACAACCCTTATCGTCATCATATACTGTTCTGGAAACGGTATATAGATGACATTTTGGTCATCTGGCTAGGAGACCAAAATAGTCTATCGCAATTCCACACTTGGCTTAATCAAAGAGATGAATGCCTGACGTTCACTTATTGTTCAGACCATAAAAGCATTGACTTCCTTGACGTAACTATTTATGCTGAAAATGACACTTTGAAAACCCGAACTTTTTTCAAAACGACTGCAAAAAACAGTCTCCTTTCTTACAACAGTTTTCATCCGCGCCCACTGAGAGAAAACTTACCATACAGCCAATTCCTCAGGCTAAGGCGTAATTGCAGCAACATAAATGAATACAAAACACAAGCCAATGATCTGTGTAGGAAATTGGAAGCCCGGGATTTGTGGAAAATTAGGAAAAGTGATGTACATAAGCAGTGTTCATTTGCCCTTTTCCACCCCCCCCTGTAAGCACCATGACTACCGTGAAATATCGACCACATCACTCCACCAGTAAAAGCCCGTACCCTTATGTACATGACAGCCATTTTTAGGCACCTTGCCCTTTTGCTCGCTCATTGGAATCCCCGGCTTCCCTCCTGCGCGTATCTTAAACCCCCTCTCACATGCATAGACCATGAAACCCTCCCCCTCTGCGCGACCCTGCTATGAAAAGCAACCCTCCTGCTTGACCCACGCAAAGCCCCCCATTTCCTCCCGAAGAAGCATCCCTCGCCTCAGCTGACATAACCCCCCCAGCTGTATCTGACTGCCCCCCCCGTTCTCTCATGTACGGGTCATAAGACTTCTCTCTCTGTGCGACTCTGTCCCCGTGCGCACCCTGGTTCCCCCCCTCCTCCCTCACATGGACAAGTCATAAACCTTCCTCTTCTGCAAGACCCTGTCCTTGGGAGTCACGGCCGCGCCTGACCAACACCTCCTTTCCTTTTATGAATAACCCCTCTGTCAGTAAACCCTCCCTCCGCGATGGACTGTCCACACATGTCTGAGGCCATCGCCTAAGCCGGAAAATACTGTTTATTGCCCCTTATTGTATGGAGTCACTCCTCTTCAAAGAACCCACTATTGATCCTGGCTTCCCCACCCCTGGGGATACGATCAGGCGCACACATCCTGATAATCAGCAGAACACTCAGCTGCGTGATTGCCCCTTCTCTTATCGACAGTCCAAGGGTCTCTATTGTAAACATATGTGGGGTAGGATTGACACGAGGATTATGGGGATGTCTTTTCCTTGTTTCACAATGTCGTGATTGTAATGCCAAGTGTTTTGTAAGGTATAAAAGACGATGTCTCAGCTCACTTTTTAGAGCACCTCCCGAAAGACACTGTGTTTCGTGTCCGAAATGACAGGCTCTCCTCATGAGTAATAAACTCTGTTCTTGATTCCTGCTTCCAGCGCCCGTCTCTTTATTTGGTAATTATTCAGAATGGGAACTAAGAGGCGTCTTGCGCCAGCAGCCCGGGCATCGATACTAATATGGGCTCACCTTTTACAATTGGCGTCCCAACGCGGGGCCCATCAGTGACATAAGGTCCAGTAAGAGAGATCCAGACGATGAGGTGAATATCTAAATGATCGGAGTATACCTGCCTTGAGAGGGCCCTCGTCCGGCTGCCGATTGTATGAACTTCACCGATTCTGAACGGGTCTCTCTCGAGTGACCTATTGTCCTGACTGGAATCCCACAGGAATGCTGCATGGAGTAAGAGAACAATCGGGCGCTGGAGGAGGAAGACGAAGAACTGTCCGCATGGTCCGGTCCGGGTAAGATTAAGTAGGGCGTTTTGCGCCTGATTGGTAGGATGGTTTTATCCATCTGATTGATTGATTGATTGTATTGGAATCGGTATTTGAATACTGATATTGTTGTTATTGGTTCATTTAGCTTTGGATGCTACTTGAAATATTGGTTCTCTTCTTGAGAACGAGACATTCTCTGTTTGCAAACAGCGGCGAATAGGAACGTTCGTCTCTCTTTGCAGATAGAGAAGGGTAGGTAATGCAGACTTTTGTCCCCGTTGTAATCCGTCATGCCTACCTTTCTCCCCACTGATTGTTTGATATCGATTAATAATCGATTGTTGCTCTTTGAGATCTTCCCTGTCCACAAACAGAGACGAATAGAAATATTCTGTCTTCCTTTGCAGATAGCGAAGGGCAGGTAATGCAGACGTTGGTCCCCGTTGTAATCCGTCATGCCTGTTTTTCTCCCCACTGATTGATTGATTGACTGGACATTGTTGTCCAAGGAATTGTTTGTTTGAGGTATTTTCTGTTTGCAAACAACGTGGAATAGAAATATTCTGTCTAGTCTTTGCAAATAGTAAAGGGTAGGTTATGCCCCTTTATGATTCGTCAGTCCTACTCACTCCCCACTGATTGACTATTATTTGGGGGTAGCTCACCTGGTCCGTCCAGGAGGCTACCCTAATGGAGGACACATGCCCCCACTTGTTGGCCATTTATTGGAAGTGACCCATCTGGTCCGTCCAGGAGGCTACCCTAGTAAGTGGAGGTACATCATTTGGTCCGTCCAGGATGATACCCTAACGAAGGGGTATGTGTTCCCCTCTGATTGATAATCTAGTTCCACCCCGGACCATTTATTGGAGGTAACTCATCTGGTCCGTCCATGAGTACCCCTAATGAAAAGGACATATAAAACATGAAGTGATCACCGTACCCTGTTAACAGAAACTTTAGCTCGAAACACACTAAGGAAAAGAAGGAAAAATAAAAAGAAATCGGGCTAAGTCAGTAACCCCCTGATGAGCTTTAGACTTCACTAAAAATAAGAAACCTTAGAAGCAGTTCGTAATAAGAAATATAAAATGGCGAAAAACTTGACAACAAGGCAGCCACGAGGTAGCAAGGTTCCGCTGCCTACTCCTGCTCCAAACATGTCTGCCTCATTGCCCACCACGCCCAAATAACGGTCACATGAAATAGGAACGAACCAATAGGTACCTACCCCCATTCTGGAAGCTCCCGAAGTGCAACAGGTCCGCGGTTACGCCCATCCGGAAGGCGAGGCCTCGATGCGTGCAGGGCTCGGCTGGCCGCAGTCGGAAGGGGAGGCTGTGGGGCGGACGGCCCGCAAATCACAATGATCTCTCCTTTCTTCCCTCTTCTGCTGCCCTGCAGGCCACGGGGGGGCATGTCTTGCCTCAGCCACCGACCCCCCCCCCCTCTCTCTCACCTGATCCGGCTCTCGTCGAAGGCCGAAGCCAAGGCGAGGACGGCGGCGCTTCTTTGCGCAATAATGGCTGCAACTGCACTCGGCGCCTGACAGTTGCAGGTAGTCCCGCCACATGGCCACGCCTGACAGTTGCAGGTAGTCCCGCCACATGGCAGCACCTGAGAGTTGCAGGTAGTCCCGGCACATGTCAGAAGGGGGGGATGTCTTGCATCAGCCACCGACCCCCCCCCCCCATCTTCATTGCCTGGCACGGCCGTACCGAAGCGCTGGAGCCGGAAAACGGCGCGGGGTCGTTGGAAGGGGAAGGCGGCGCGAACGAGCCTCCCCCACCTCCCTCCAGGTGGAGGCTTCCAGCGACACCCCAACGCTCCTGCTTAAAGAGGGTCCATATGAAAAAGCGGTCCTTTGCCCGGGGCGGGCACACGTCCTGTACCTTCTCTCCTCAACTTTGAAGATTCTATGAGAGCCGGGGGGCCCCGACCCCTCCACATGGGCGCCCCCGTCCCCCTCGCCGGGAACAGCGACATCGGCGCACTCCTGCCGGCGCCAGCCTCAGTTTGGAAATGACTAAAATTCAGCAAGGATACAGATTTGTTCAGTTCCGGTGGAACATCAGAATGACCCGGTAGGAAAGAACATTGCCGCCCACCCCACTTTTTGACTGATGGTTTATGCTGCTAGTCTGTTACCCCATTGCGATAAACTTTTTGAACTGACCAAAGAGGTTCCGGTCCAACCACGAGTCATTGGAGACATTCTGACTATAATGGGACCTGCTTGACCTCGCCCAAAAATGGCGCCGATACGAAAATGAAACTTTCAAACTCCTTGTTCACCTTGATCGCTCAAACCTCGATGCTCCGAGATGTGTATGCAGTTTTGGACAATGAAAGTAGATAAGATGGATATTGATTATGTGTTTGGAAAAGAAAGAGATATAAGATAGATAACGATTATGTGTTGGGACAATGAACTGATTTAGGGTGGGTACTAATTACGTTTGGGAAAAAATGAATTGGTATGAAATAGGAATTGATTGAGCATTTGGACAATGAATTGGTAAATATTAGGCGTCGAGTAATAGTTGGACAATGAGATAAAATTATTGAAAAATTGAATTATTGATATGCACAATACTTGAAGTGTAGGAAAGTTCAATATGATTTTATGACACTGCCGCACTTTTCTGAAATAAATGATCACCGACCTCGTTCCCCTTATGCACAGTTCCAGTCTGCTCCTTGGCCGGCCCACTGGGTTGTAGGCTCGTATTTGTGCACCAACATTGTTAATTAAAGGTATTTCGAAAAAGGAAGTATGAATTGTAGCAGTTGCATTAATGAGTTTTTTTTAATGTGTTACTACTGTCTCTAAATAAGCGAAAAATAAGCAGCTTTATTAAGGTTGAAGGGTGAAAAGGCCCGATATCTAGCAGCTACACTATGTATCACAGACAGCCGGAAAAGTGTTTTTAGACGCATTTTGAGCGATACCACAGAAATACCACCTGACCGCCACCCTTGCACACGACCCATAAGGCCACGACCGTGTGATTCATGTAGATACGAGGACCATCGACAATTATCTATCTGACGCTACTGATCCCTCTGGGCTTAAACGCCGAGATGGTAGAGAATGCGGCCAGTAGAGATAGGTCGAGTATGTGGTAGGTAAAAACATTTTCGGATTTATGCAAGTTGATGTATTTTGAATGTTGCCCCCACCCCCCTTCCTTCTCCTCCCTTCTGCAGGTCACGTCGGAACGTCGGCTGAAGTATGGAGGAGTGACGATCGAACAAACCGACGGAAAGGGAAGGAGGGGATTTGAGCATAGTGCTTATGCTAGACTTAGAGATGACTGTTCCTCTTTAGAACGTAGTGACTGGGAGGATGGACTGACATAGAAACTTGACGGGTACTGTATGACGGAAATTGACTCGAATTAGCACGTTAGATAATGTAACTATGACGGTTAACTAGATAGGGAAAGGACAAAGGAGAGTCCTGGGGTAAGGGTTCCCAGGCACCACCCGTCTGGGAAGTTAGAAACGTTGTTGATGTTCGAAATATACCACCTCCTTCTCACACTCTTATAGATATAACCAAGCTGTCTGACTGTTCTCCTGATCAATGCCCTCTGTTGCCTCAACCTGGAGATCTTCCCACCAAAAGAAGAAAATCAAAGGTGGTTTAAAGGTCCAACCGTGGGCAATAGCCCGACCAGGTTAATTTCTGACCGGCTGACCGAGGTGTAAGTATTGACAATCGAGAACGCTCGTAGCAAGCAAGAGGAAAAAGGAGGAAAAGGTAAAAAGAACTCAGCCCATAGATAAATAGGATATTAAAGATACGCAGCATGCACAAGGAGATGTTTTTTTTTCTTTTTTGGCCAATAACTGTCCTGTGTTTTGGCGTAAATATCATTATATGTAATACATGTACTGTCCTCCTTCGTCTGAGTTTGTGCGTACGTACTGTAGGGGTTTGTGTCCTCCCTCTGTTTGCGTCTCTTTGTTACCTGACCCCTGTTGTTCTGTGTTATAAGCACACTAAATGACCTATTTTTGTACACGTCTCTCTCTCCCTCTTTCTCTCTCTGTCCCCTTCTATCTATTTCTTTCTATCTCTATCTCTGTCTCTACATGTCATACGTGTACCGAATGGCTCGTTTGGGATGCAGACGACTCTAACTCTCTACGAGAGTCCCCCTGTTCCATCTTCCTTTTTATGGTAAAAATTGTGCCTCGCTGGCACCGGTCTGATTGGATACTTATTGAACACGAAGGTGTTCAGCGAAATTGACAGAAAGTAAAATGATTGTAATTTGCCATGCTACTACCTCTCCTTTCTGCAAAATGAATGAACTCGAATTGGCTAAGAAAGAAAGGACAGGTAAGACGACTACGGTCCCCAAATCTGGCCTTATATAGGGGAACTACATGTCAATGGCACCTTATTTTTCAGTTCGTTAGAGACAAGCGCCAACGCCTAGATTGACCCCCAACGCCCAGATTGCCCCACCCCCTTTTGCACCCAAGCGCGAATGCTCGTAGCATCCCCACCCCACTTGATCGACCCCAGCTGCTGTCCCCGATATATACATAGTGACCATGAGTAACTGTCGCCCCTCGAGAAAACCTTGTTTTTACCCTGACTTCCGACGATAGCGCCCCCGCCCTGTTTGAGAGGGTTGGCCAGCCTTGAAGGGAAATGTTAGACTGAATAAAGGCCCAGGTTTGAAAGACAAGTCTGCGCTGGAGATTCCGGAAGGTTGAATCTGATGAAATGCGCAGTTGGTAGGAGTCTGGTTCCTATCTATTTTTGTGTCGTGAATAGACTATGAATAAGATTGGCATGAACTCAGTAGGAATGCCGACATATGCACTGCTTGGTAATAAACTTCTGACTGTGACCAATGAACGTATCTCCCAAATGCGTAGGATTGAGGGAGGAATTCACATGCATAAATGTCTTCTTCTGCCAGTTCTCTAAAGCTTGTTTTGTACCTATTCAAAGATATATGATCACCGGAGGAGAAGGGTCGACGTGACGTACAGCCTGGCTGCAGATCTTGAGACACATGTGACCTCGACCAAAGGTGGAGCTGCAGAGCAACAAGATACGGGACGAGACAGCAATTTCAGACGTGGAAAACGAACCTGACGGGCTGCTCTGAAGCCCTCCGTCTGCTAACCCACGTGTGCCTCAAGTCTCCGTCCCCCTTTTTGGGTCCGATTGACGGGCCTGCTTGCTTGTTATCCTTTGCTCCCTTGGTCCCTTTGGTGTGTCCCAAGAAATCTGACTCCACTCCGCCTTCTCTCTCCCATCGACTACTGAACCATACCCCCTTTTTCACGTGACTTTTTGCCGAAAGGAAGAACAGCATTTGGATGGAAATGGGGTTCCGCCACAGGAATATAGGTGCCGAGCATAAGGCGCCACCAAAAGGATTGGTTAGGGAACAGGACTGTGGTCTAACAGCAGAGGACTGACTGCACCCTGCAACGTGTAAGGATAGATCCGAGCTGGACAGCGCCAACGAAAAGATACGGACGAGAGCCTACCAGTGATGGCTCACTACTAAAAAGACACTGGGACGAAGAGATCTTGTGTATTGAACTGGATTACTCCCCGACTATTTGATCAAAATATTCATTGGTTACATTTTTAAGAAAGTCAGAGGCATTTATGCCATGTAGTGCGTTTTAAATGTTAGGAACTCAGCAAAATGCAATTTCCTATGTGCTGCATTCTGCCAATCACATCAACTGTCCATGATTATCTGCCATATGTTAGTATTGACAAATGCTAATTCATCAACCACACATGTTTATATGTACGTTCATTAACTAGGGAGAATAGGAAAAAATGAACTCTGTTATGTAAAAAGCGGCGACTGTGGAAAATTAGGAAAAGTGATGTACATAAGCAGTGTTCATTTGCCCTTTTCCACCCCCCCCCCTGTAAGCACCATGACCACCGTGAAATATCGACCACATCACTCCGCCAGTAAAAGCCCGTACCCTTATGTACATGACAGCCATTTTTAGGCACCTTGGCCTTTTGCTCGCTCATTGGAATCCCCGGCTTCCCTCCTGCGCGTATCTTAAACCCCCTTTCACATGCATAGACCATGAAACCCTCCCCCTCTGCGCGACCCTGCTATGAAAAGCAACCCTCCTGCTTGACCCACGCAAAGCCCCCCATTTCCTCCCGAAGAAGCATCCCTCGCCTCAGCTGACATAACCCCCCCAGCTGTATCTGACTGCCCCCCCCGTTCTCTCATGTACGGGTCATAAGACTTCTCTCTCTGTGCGACTCTGTCCCCGTGCGCACCCTGGTTCCCCCCCTCCTCCCTCACATGGACAAGTCATAAACCTTCCTCTTCTGCAAGACCCTGTCCTTGGGAGTCACGGCCGCGCCTGACCAACACCTCCTTTCCTTTTATGAATAACCCCTCTGTCAGTAAACCCTCCCTCCGCGATGGACTGTCCACACATGTCTGAGGCCATCGCCTAAGCCGGAAAATACTGTTTATTGCCCCTTATTGTATGGAGTCACTCCTCTTCAAAGAACCCACTATTGATCCTGGCTTCCCCACCCCTGGGGATACGATCAGGCGCACACATCCTGATAATCAGCAGAACACTCAGCTGCGTGATTGCCCCTTCTCTTATCGACAGTCCAAGGGTCTCTATTGTAAACATATGTGGGGTAGGATTGACACGAGGATTATGGGGATGTCTTTTCCTTGTTTCACAATGTCGTGATTGTAATGCCAAGTGTTTTGTAAGGTATAAAAGACGATGTCTCAGCTCACTTGTTAGAGCACCTCCCGAAAGACACTGTGTTTCGTGTCCGAAATGACAGGCTCTCCTCATGAGTAATAAACTCTGTTCTTGATTCCTGCTTCCAGCGCCCGTCTCTTTATTTGGTAATTATTCAGAATGGGAACTAAGAGGCGTCTTGCGCCAGCAGCCCGGGCATCGATACTAATATGGGCTCACCTTTTACAATTTATCTGAGGAAAGTCATAAACAAATGCAAAAAACGGGCGAGAAACCAGAACAGAGAATCTCTCCCAGAATCAGTGCAAAAAACTCAGACAGAGGAAATCCTCACATGTGTTACTACATACAGTACTGTGACCAACAGTATAAAGAAGATAATAAACAAGAATTGGTCCATCTTAACATCAGGTAACCTCGTGTGGCCAAAACCTCGATTCGCGAACAAAAGGAGTCGTAATTTGAAAGATATCCTCGTCCACACAAGACCTGCCCCAAAAATAGTGAGAGAACCAACAAATGTGTGGGGAATCCCGCAAGTGACAGGACATTACCCATGTGGCTCGTGCTCTGTGTGTAGTCTCACGAAACCCCAAAAAAGAACTCCAACTATTGCCAAATTTTAAATGGACTTTACGAAGTCATACAAATTGCAATACCAGTCATGTAATTTACATGATTACGTGTCCCTGCCATCTCAGATATGTTGGCATGACCTGCAGAAAAGCTAAACAGAGACTTTGCGAACACAGAAGTAATGTAAAGTGTAAAAAGAGTACCACAAAAATGGCCAACCATTTCCTGGAAAAGGGCCACACGATACAAGATCTGAATTGGGTAATCCTCGAGACTCTACCCAGGAAGGATAAAAATGCGGAGAAAATCCTTTTTGAAAAGGAGCAACGATGGGTGCACAGACTTGGAACCGATCGTGAAGGGCTGAATGACAACATTCCGTGGCTTAGCCTATCAAAAAGATGAATAATCACAACTAATGTCATCACATATAGACCCTACTCAGCAACACCAAAAGCAATGTGGTTTCACACATTTTTTAATAGTCCCATGCATTTTCCAACACATACCTGGTTTATATCCTATCTAGGATCAGCTTATGTACATTGCCTTATTTAGGCATATGTTATCATCATTGTTCGTGCCTATATCAACATTAATTATTTTGAGCCAACATAAATTACTTGCAAGTACAATACTGACGGATGATAAATCATCCGTTTTATAAACACCTTGCCTGTATGTACATGCGGGATAAATACATAAAAAACACTACATAGTATGCATGATTAGCTACTATTCCACACAACGCCGCATATGCATTCACGAAGGTTCCCATAGCAACAGAGATAGACCAACCAACCGCGCCCAAGTCGCGGATGTGCAACGCCCATAAGACTAACCTGGAAACGGAATCTTCATTTCCGGGTGGCAGTGAGCAGCGTCAACAGCACAGATGCGAGGAACAGACACAGGAGGTATTGAAGCGGAATCCATGAGACGCCGAAAAAACCGCAAGTACTTTGAAAAATGTCCGATAATAATTCAAGTACTCCGTGTTTCCATTTGTAGTCTACCTCGAGCTCCCCACCTGATTGGAGCGAGTAAATCATACGCGCAAGGTAACGAACTATCCTTGATAGAACTAGCAAGGCACACGATGATATGGCACTTATCACAGCATACCTTTACTAGGTCTCCACCGCATTGTATGGACATAATTAATTAATGATAGAAAAGACATTATGACGAGTTGATTTCACAACTGCACGACCTAATAGTGGGTGGGCACCACGAACATAACAACTTGCATAAAAACCTTTTGCACCACCAAAAAACGATAAAGACATGCATGAGAACACCAACCTCTGAGCATGCTATAGCCCTCTGCATGATTGTGGAGAGTGAGATGAGAGAGTTGACATTGCCATGTTATTCTGTTGGTTTATGAAGTATTGCCATCCTTTAGTTGTGAAAGAAGTCTATGAATCAGATAGACTCATTAAGCAGATTTCTGCTTGGTATGTGTCCCCTTGTAAATTCCCCCCCCCTTGTATGTTAAAATATCTGTGTTATTTCTATTGCAGGTACACTGAGACCTTTATCAAAAGGAAACAGTTTAATTAATCCTATTTCCCTATCACTTTTTATGAGCACATTAACCCCCTTTTTTTCCCACCACGTTATACACATAACAGTCCTGATGAATGCCCGTAAGTCCTAACTCAGGCAGACAGGGCAGAAACATGTCGACCACTTTTTATTCCCCCCTCACAATTTTTTAATTACTACTCTAAGTGCACCTACGACTCATAATAAATTCATAAGATGCACTTTTACAGAGTTATCTAGACCCGAACCCAGACCCAATAAATTCTTTATCACTTTTTCCGGGCTTTTTAATGATTCCCTATCACTGGCTCACTACTGTTGCCACCTTGGGTAAGTACCTCCTGGTGGAGGCTGCATAACTCAACGACCCAATGATTATGCACACACGTGACATGTACAGCGGAGAATCAAGATATACCGCTTGAATACCACCTTACCCATCACGTGCATGAGGGTCTTTTACATTGGGATGTCTGGCCGTAACTCCTGCAGACCTAAGGTTGTACAGGACAAGTGATCCTTTCTCTCTTGATTAGTATATATGCAAGGTGCAGCAAGGAAGGAATTCCAGCAAAATGCCAACCTTGGGTCTGCACACATGTTCAAACTTCTGGTACTCTACAGAGCCTCACTTGATGGAGGGTCACACTCACAATGTCAAATCACTGCATTGCCTTTAGCCTCCATGCTCTGGGTACCACAGTCTCCAATCTGGAGTCACCGAGGGCCTATCTCACCATCACTAGCCCTCTCTGCAAATGGGCCCGGCCGTTTGGTGTTGACTTGGTTTGCACCATCTCTTTAAACCTCATCTAGGTAGCGGATCAGGGGTCCTGGGCCATAGAAACATTGGTTTTACTTGCCTATGGGGAGAGGAGCCAGCCAGGAAAGATGCACTCAAAATGTCGCTCCTTGATTCCTGCACAGTGTTTTAGGACCTCTTCTGTACCTGGCCCTGAAAAAAAGCAGTGTTGGAGTCACTATGAAACACATACTCTCAGGGTCAGGCCCGCTGCCAGGACTCATGCTTGGCCACATCGTCCTAGTTCTCATGGCTCAGCACTGGCTCCGTGAGGAGTACATTTCATGACAAATTTATAATTTTGCAATGCAATTCAGCACCAAAGCTGCATCACAGTGTTGTACAAGGGTGAGAATGCAGCGCAGAACAATATTTATTAAAAACATACTTCTGCTGCTCACTACCACCGCACTGGGGGTACTTAGTGGCACTCACAACGTTTAAACCATGGTTCCAAGGTGTCTGTGCGCCTTTCTAGCATAGGGTTTATCCTGCCCTTATAGGCACTTGATAGAGCAGCAGACATACCTTTGCTCAAATATTGCCATACCTACTACCATCTCTATCACTTATTTAATGTTTGTACACTTAGGGCCGATTTATATCTTGGCGGTAACCATACTCCCTCACAACAGCGACAGAGTTTGCTTACCGCCAAGATAATGGTCCGCCCACCTAATTTAGATGCAGATGGATCATAGGTTTGGCTACGGCGGTGACTACTTCACCATAGCCAAACCTCTCAGATGTACCAAAGGAGTAAGACCTGACAGACAAATGGCTATTTGTCTGCCTACCCAATAAGGATGGGCAGACATATAGCCCTTTTTTTCTGTCTGTCTGTCACCGCCAGGAAAACCCTGGTGGTGAGGGACCGTAAAAACTGAGTAATACCCCCATGCTATAGGAGATGACTCCTGGGGTGGGGAGTTTACTTTTTTTATATTCACTAAGAAAATCCATGTTTGGGATTTTCTGTTAAAAGATAAAAAAGAAAACTGTTGGTGCAGGACTTCGTGATGTTGATAGAGCTCTGAACCAAACTGCAAAGAGCATTAACAGGAACCACTATGATAGCAGTTTCTGCCAATGCATTATAAATCAATCAATCAAAACAAATTTTATTCAGCTTTTGCAAAAAAACCCACAAAAGTTCAATTATAAAAATACATGTGCAGAATTACAAATTCAATTATACACATGTATCAAATATTCAATGAATAAGGATGTTTCTAAGTGACCAATGCTATAGCATTCTTCTGTCTTAACTGGGATGGAAATTGCACCCAGGAGAACGTTACAGCATTTGCTAAACTTTATAACTCATCCATTGGCCCCAGATATTTATCTACATTTCACATAGAGATATAGGGCCAGATGCATCAAAGGGTTTTGTCCATTCTGTGTCTATGGGAAAATGTGTTCATGCATATGGCCCATTGTTGTCTAATTATAAGATAAAACTTCAAAACTAGTATAGCTAAAGAAGACAAGAGGACCATCAAATTCAATTGTCTTCCTCAGTTGGCACATGGGCAATTATCTAAAAATGCTTCATAGGGAGGAACCAAATGATAAGGTATACATGTACAAATGTTTTGCCTTTGAGTGGTAGAATGGCACATGACCTTGAAAAGGCTTGATTGCAATGAACATAGGGTCCAATTCTTAGTTACAGGGAACAGACACATACTAGGCCAGGAATTAACATTTCTGGAACATATTCCTGCCCTGTGCACCTCTGAATATCCAGATCTGGAATTGGGACTAACACAAAAGTTCAGGAAATTTCCTGCCCGTTTCCTGCATGTAATTCCACAATTCTGAGGCCTTTTCCGTGCACATTTGCTTTCAGAAAAGCATTTAGTTTTACTGGGTGCAGGAATGGACATCATTATGAATGGTGGTATCTCCTATAGCAATACCCCTTCACATGATTAGTGATCTAGCCCAAACTATTGAACTAAACCCTGTATATGACAGCCAGCAGAAGGATTGCAGTGTTGGCATTATGTGGACAGTTTGTTTTAGGCCAGGATAATACAGGCTGCGTTGTTTAGTGACCTTTGGATATTCACAATCAGTTTGGCGGTAGACTTCTGGCACAACCCTTTGCACCACTTTCCACCTTTGCATATCTTATTGTACAAATAGAAAGGCACATTACAATGTCTGAACCAAAACCATGTCAAAGTCTCGGAAGTGCTTTTGTTGGGTGCAGGGAGGCCGCACGGTATCTTTCAGGCCTGTCATGGTACTCTAGAATTGGCAATAAGACAAACCGCCTGCAGTGTGAAAACCAGTATTGGGGGCACCTGCAATTTGGGTCTGTATCCAGTCACGACTCACTCCACGACAGGCCAATAATAATGGTTAAAACCAATGGTTATAGAAAATGAATTTACATATTTTGATAAAACTAGACGGTGGCTCCAACGAACACTGTGTTTATCCATTGGGCATTAACTTAGCGGTTTTAAAGTTTGAGACATCATCAAGATCTCTTGCTTCTGTTTTTAAATATCTACCGATAAGGAAGAAAAACAACCCTCCTTACACTAGAAAAAACTGTCCTGAAGAAGGTGAACATCTGTCTACTCACCAAAATGCCGCGTTGACTCTGTTTTCTAAAAATGTTATGATGAAATGTTTTTATGTTTAATAATTGTTTTTAAACTTGTGATTGTAAGAATTAATAGAATAAATATTAATCAGATCTTCTGACTTTTTATGATTTTTTTGTGTTTAACTGACGTACCGTAAACATTTTAAATAATTTGTATTGACTTATATTGTATCTTTCGTGACATTGTTGAGGCGTTAGATTTTCAAATGTGGTGCTTATATTAGTCCTGAAAGAGCTGTGCCTTGTAGTGGGGACACCTTTGGTTTTTCTGAACTGTATTTACCCTGTCCCTATCCTGTAGCAGGGTACCTCCTCACTTTTTTTGATTATGATGTAGTAACAACCACTTTTGCTCTTAGAAACCAGCTACCTCTCCAATCACACACTGACTTTGTCTTTGACGTTGACACTGCACTTTCCACTTGATTCCTGTTATGACTCACTAAGGAAAAATGTAATTTTTACACCACACAAATAGAATCAGCTCAAAATTCGAGCAAACAATTATTCCAGGTGGTAAAAAAGCTATCCAACCCCATGGTTCCTGATTCCATAGAACCTTCTCAAGCCTTCTGTAATGAAATTGCGGATTTTTTTAAAGGAAAAGTAACAGATATCTTTAATAACTTTACAAAAAAAACTTCTGATGCTACAGCAGACCTTATACCTACCAGACCTACCCTGGAATCATTCTCCTCACTCTCTCAAGCATCTATAGAGGAAATTATGAATGCGGTCAAATCAGGATCTCCTATGGACTCTTGCCCTCCAAGCATTCTTAAATTAGCATCTGATCGGGTAGCCCCGGTGCTCACCCATATTTGCAACACGATGTTCCAGACAGGAGATTACCCAAAAGTGTGGAAAAAAGTCATCGTGAAGCCTCTTCTAAAAAAATCAACATTAAACCCAGCAGAATTAAAAAGCTATCGACCCATTGCCTCGCTTCCTTATCCTTCTAAGGTATTTGAGAAAGCAATGAATTTACAACTTTCAAGCTTTATTGATAACAACAACTTACTAGATGAGACCCAATTTGGGTTCAGAAAGGGGCACAGCACCGAAACCGCCCTGATAAAAGCAACTGAAGAAGTTAGAATAATTCTAGATCAAGGCGGCACAGCAATTTTGATACTTTTAGATCTTTCGGCTGCCTTCGACACGGTCGATCACAACATCTTGATCGACCGTGTCGATGCCATGGGCATCCAAGGCAAAGCTAAGACTCTTCTGGCATCTTTTTTATCAGACAGAGAACAGTCTGTGAAATTGGGTAGCTACTACTCACCTGATTTCACTCTGCCTTGTGGAGTTCCTCAGGGCTCCTCGCTAAGTCAGACGCTTTTTAATATCTATGTATGGGACTTAGCGAGGGTGATCAAGTCATTCAGCATAGGAATAACATCATACGCCGATGACACTCAATTAGTCCTGGCTATTCACAGAAATGGAGCTGCAGTGGCCGCTAACTTCCAGGAAGGAATGAGAGCGATTTGCACCTGGATGGACCAGAACTGCTTAAAATTAAACTCCGACAAGACGGAGGTCATGCTCTTTGGCGACCTGACCCCGTCTTGGTCACCAGTCTGGTGGCCAGCAGAGCTGGGAGATCCACCTCTCCCGGTGCCTAAAGTTAGGAACCTCGGAGTTCTATTCGATAATAGGCTTACTTTCCTTAGCCATGCCAACGCAGTGGTTTCAGCGTCCTTTTATACCTTGAGAATGGTAAAGAAGCTTCTCCCGTTTCTTCCTCCAAACTCAGGTAAAACCCTAATGTCTACGCTAGTCTTCTCAAAAATTGATTATTTCAACGGACTATGGCTAAATGCACAGGAACAAGTCATGAACAAATTACAACTAGTGCAAAATGCTGCTGCAAGAATCCTAACCGGCACACCCAAATTTTCATCCATCTCTCCCATTATTCGCCAACTACATTGGCTGCCTGTCAGAAGCCGCACAAAGTTTAAGGGTTTGTGCATTATCTATAAAACATTGAACAATACCGGACCGGACTTCCTAAAAAAATCCATCACTTTTCACAAACCCAATCGTTCCTTACGCTCTGCGGCATCTCAGCTACTTGATATTCCACGCACGAGGAAAGCAACATGGGGTGACAAACGTTTCACAGTTGCTGCCTCTAAATTGTGGAATCAGCTCCCCCTTAATATCAGATCAAGTTCTTCCTTACTTATATTTCGGAAGCACATAAAAACTTGGCTTTTTAACCAGTAAGTTTTTTGTAAGAGCTCCCTCTAATCTTAACGAACTCTAGCGCCGAGACACCGAAAGGTATTTGTGCGCTCTAGAAATTTTATAAATAAATAAATAAATGAAAATACCAACTACATATACACATACATACACAATCCAAATATATAATACATTCCTTAGTTCCCAGATAAAAATAAGAAATCATTTTTCACTTGTTGTTATCAACACAGTTGAAAGTGGTGCTTGAAAGGTGGTGCCAGAAAGATTTAGAATGGCTAGTACAGAGGCATTTCTTTTGTTTATTCCTTTGAAGACCTCCATGCAAACCACAGCAGTCTTTCTCGGAGGTCGCATGTCAGTCTCTCTAATGATCTGGTCCAAAACTTTCATTATAAGAATATCGCCTGACATAAATATCTTATCGTAAATATCACCTTCACAAATACTGCTCAATGGGAGTTAATAGAAAATGTACACTCAGGGGAACAACATTTCTGTAAACCCTATTTAGGACATGATGTCTGGTTATAGTTCTGTATACGATATTCTGACGTACATATATGCCATGTGAAAACTTCCAATATGCCAGTGCGCAGACACTCTGAATTGGAGTAACCATGCTCTTTACAAATCTCTAACATAACATAACATTTGTAATATGGGTATTGGCTATGCGGGAGCACATTTCCAGTACTTTAATATATAACTGGAAATTTCACAATGTCACACAGGATTGGCGAAATTATTGCTACTCAGTGTCACAATAAAGCGGAACAAAACTGAGTACAAGGGCACCACATAAAGGAAAAGTCTAGCAAGTAGCACATTGTGATGTACAGTATTCTATACTGATTCTCTTTTTATCCCCCTTTCATTTCCTCCTTCTATTCCCTTCACCTGCTTTTTTTTTTATTTCAACCAGTTTTGTTGGACTTTATGTCAAAACGTTCACCCTACCTATGAACCCTACTCTGACGCTGACCATAAGGTGTATTCAGAGTCAAAGGAATCGTCAGTAAATAAAATATATAATATTAAAAGAGCACCCCTGTCCATGTATGTATGTATGTGTCTTGTAAAGCGCACTGCTGCCCTGAGGCGTCGTGGCGCTGTAGACCGCTGGGGAACCCGTCCTGGCTATCCCTGTGACATGGTCCCTACTGGGTATCTCCAAGGTGAAACCAGGCATCCCCGGCGAATGTGGGGGGCCGTTGTAGAGATGAGGCAAGCTAATGCCCAGAGTTGCCGAGTGTGATCCCTGGTTAGAGTAGGCACCGAGGCGAGAATTATCGAGTCCGCTGACCCTGGTCCACGACCCTGCCGCGTCGGGGATCGAACCCTGGTCCCGGGCCGTTATCTGCTTCCGGGTCTGCCGCCTCTAACCAGTGAGCCACACCACATCGATAACCATACCTTCCATCAAATAGAGTTTGTTCGATGGTAAGCAGGGAAGCCCAATAGTCTAATATTGAAGAACCAATTATATGACCATTGGCCTCCCTGGCATTAATTTTATGAAAGCAAGAAAGATGTTGAAGGACTTTTAGCTGGAAAAACTAATGAAGGAAAACATTGAGGGCTTCATTTACAATATTTTGATGCACAGCCTTCTTGTTGCGCTGCCGAGCATCAAAAGAAAAGGGCAGGAATGCACCTTACCTACAAGATACAAGATGGCACATTCCTGTTCTTTTTCTGCGCTAATGCACAAAGGGCTGTCATTCGCCAATACAGGCACCCTGGTACCATGGTGTAAGTGTGTCTGCATTGTAGGGGTGATTGTTTTTGAGCAAGAAGGGACACCTTACTTCACAAAAACTATCACAAGAAGTGTTTTCCTCTTTCCATGTGTGCTACAGAATGCAGCACACACAGAAAAAGGAAAAAGAAGGTGAAATGAAGGTATTTCTCCTTGTTTAGCCTCCCTTACGCCTCCCCTGGAGAGGCGTAGGAATCTGACGCATTCCCAGGTTTACGAAACCTTGTAAATAATGGAATGCATCAGGTTCCATGGATTTTGCGAGGGAACACCCACAGCAACACCCAGTGAATGCCCCTTTCATGCAGAATAATGCGTAAAAGGGTGCTATGTTTACAAGGCCTTGAAAACGCACACAGGGTGACTTTACATGGCCTTATAAATATGGCAGGCACGCTGAACCGCTGGTGTGTCAAAAAAAGTGACGCACCGGTGGCACAATGGGCTTGTAAATAACCCCTTGATTGACTTATTTTTCCCCGTCACCTTGAACAGTTCTTTGCACCCTACTCTAAAAAGGTCTGCTACTTCCTTCTTTACCTATATTTAACTGATTTCGGATTACTTTCTTTCTCTCATCACTCAATTTTGCTTTTTAAAGCCTCTTGAATTCGTAGTGTCAAAGAAAAGCCTCATTATTTTAGCAGTAAGTACTCTTTTCTTGGAAAATGATGCTGCAGGACAGCCTAAAGCCCAAATATGCTATGGGACAGATTTATAAAAATTTTACGATGGGTTTGCATCATAAAAGTGTTGCCAACCAGCACAAAAGAATGTTTTTCTTTAGTTTGCCCATGAATAATGCAAAGGAGCTCAAAGGTGGCATTCCATGTGTGGTAGGGGAGTTCCTGTGCTACCACCCATAGTGTTTGGTGCAAAGTCCTGTCTACTAACAATAGTAGACAGGGTTTTGCTCCAAAAAATGAAGCCACTTAAAAGCTGGCGTTAAAAGGAGAAATGCTTTTTATGTCCAGGAGATACCCGGCACCTCGTCGAGACGCTTGACGGACAGCTCTATAACGTGGCCCTTATCATGGTGGCGCACGTCTCTGAAAGACCATTTTACTCCACGATGTTTAAGGCATGACAGATCGAGACGATTATTGTTCAACTTTACTGACTGCCCCGACGAAGTTCTAAGAACGAAACGTGTTTGGCTGTTGCTTGGCTGTTGTTTTTACACTTTGGATTTATATCATTAAAGACTTTTGCAACGAAGGATCTGATTGAGCTTCATTATTACTGCTTGGATATCCTGGTAGTGCACAACTCCATTATCGTCAGTGCTTTTTATGTCTTCCATCTTTTCCCATCTTTGCGTGGTGCACTGTAAAGCATACATGGAAACTGGAAATTTTACATTTTGTCTTAGTATAGTGTTTTTTACTGGAAGGCAGTTCAAAACCTATCCTAGACTTGCACAGACAAGACTTACACAATGGTCTAAAGGTGTGTGCCTGGCGCAGGGCAGTCTGATTGTGAACCATCGATAGGGAGGCTGAATAGTGCCGCATCTTAGTAGTTATAGTGCTTTCCCACTCTCTCCCTATAAACACTGTGTCAAATATTTATTTTCCCTGAAGAGGTCTCTGAGTCTTGAAGTCCTGCAAGTGCTGAAGTTGCAAACTTCTTCCAAAACAATTTCTGGATAGTTAAAGTTATGACTCCATCTCATTTCTTTTATGTTTACTTGCTTAGGTACTTTTAACCTCTTCGAGGCTATTGACGGAACCGTTCCGTCACGGCTCGCGGGTGAGCTGTGCTCATGACGGAACGGTTCCGTCACGGCCCGGGCGCCGTGCCTGCGCGGCACTGATTTTGCGCCTGCGCGGCGCGTTTAATTGAGCGGGCGGGGCCGTGACGGAACCGTTCCGTCATGAGCACAGCTCACCCGCGAGCCTTGACGGAACCGTTCTGTCACCCACGCAGCTCACTCCGCGGCACCCGCGACCGTTAGCGCTGCGGCGAAATAGCCGGCGCAGCGAAAGAGTTAAAGGGGATTTCGAAGCTTACTGTAGCATGTAGCTGATTTAAGTGCAGGGTGGCAATTCGAAGTTAAGGCTGGGCAAAATGGGAGTTCATTGAGAGGGTGGAAGGAAGTAACACTGTCCCCAAATTTGTCTTAGTGCTTGCATCAATGTTGCATATTCAGCTATTGCGGGTCACAAAATAATTCAACTTGCTACCAGGTAACTAGTAGTGAATGGTGTGAAGATAAGTTTGTCCTTTTTTTCATTGCAAGCAAAAGCAGCAAAAATACAAAGAAGAAAAAAAGAAACATGCCACCTAATGTGGCGGCCATATGCTTGCAATTATAATGGTAAACTAAAAAAAAAAAAATTAAAAAGCATTGCATATCATTTTTATAAGAACAGAACAGATAATTTCTAGTAGGCATGCATAGCTGAAGGGTTATATAAACATTTTTATTTTAATACACATCACTGGAAAATATGATTCAGTTGGCACTAATAAAGCATATTATTTTTTTTGAATTGCTGTAACCTGAAGATATAGTTCAAACATACAAGGATCACTAAAGATAAAAATTGAAAGATACAGATTGGAAAGAAAAAAATTGTGGTCCTCCAGCTGTGGCACTGATATACAGTACTTCTGAAGTAGAAGTGCACATGTTCTCAGGTAAAAAGCCATTGCGCACAGTGCAAGCGCGCCAATATCTGACGTGGACTTTCCAGTGCCCTATGCTCTTGGATGTGATGGACACAAGCAAAATATGAATGCCAACTGAATCCACTTACAAATGAAAAGACTGGACCCAAGCCCCTTCGATGTTTGGTGCACACATCACATGTACGCATTTTTTTAATGTATAAATTGGGTACATGTGGCTGGCATGACAAGTAAAGTTGTCTCCGGGTCAGAAATAAAAAAGGACCACACTGCCCAATGTAGATAGGAAAAGGAAGCCATAATAGGGGTGTGTTGTGTCCCATCCACTACTTGATTCCAGTGCCACAGCCTCTAAAGGTACAATTGATCACCATGCTTTATAAATAAATATAAATAAAAAAATACTGTATAAATAGCTGTGCCAAACCAATAGTTCTAGCTTGAATTTTGAGACCTAACTAAAACATTTTTTTAAGTGTATTTCAGTAAAAAAAGAAAAAGAAAATAATTATTTTTTGTGTAGAATGCACCAATAAGATAAAATAATTTAATGTGTGCTTGTGAGTTGTAAACTAGTCCTTCGTGTATTACATTGCAAGCACTCCATAGCAGAGCAGACGACACGCCAACCAGCCAATAGCATGAGATGAGAGAGTGATTTGTCCGCTTGGTGGTGTAGAAGCCCACTCCATCTTATTTTTTCCAATAAGTAATTAGGAATAGGTCTTGCTGAAAGCTCTGCTGTTCAGCTAGCCATAAAAACTGCAACTTCCAAAGGCAGCATTTCCCATGTAAAAGAGTTGGATTCACCAGTTTAATTATTTCAATGAAATTCAACACGAAGAATTGACAGTAAAACAAATGAACCTTGCTTTTCATTGCTATGTCATGAATTAGACCTGCAATATCTGGAATTCCAAAAGAAAACTTAGTCACAGAGAAGAATCAGCTTAATGTGAGATGCTGTAAATTGTCATATTTTCTTTAATGTAGGGAGGAATTGGGGAGAGGATGTGGCCTAATGGGCTAGTGCGGTCGATCTCAAATCTGAGGAACCGGATTTGAGTCTTGACAATGACGACCAACATCCTGTGATTCTAGGTAAATCACTTAATCTCCCCGTGCCTAACAAAAACGAATGTGCCCTTGTGTAACGTAACTGGTGCTCATGTAAAACGCTCTGATCCCTTCAAGTGAATGTTTGTTAATATCCTGCTGTATTTCTCCCCGCAGCGAATCACAGCGTGGTTGTTACAACGACCGCATTGTGATTCCGCATACCATTACTCCGCAAGTCGGAACAATGACTTGCGGAGGGGGGGCACTGGATGTTGGAATAGTATAATTTACTATTCCAACTCCAGTCTGTGCGGACATTAGGGAAGGTGTTGGATTTTAAATCCAACACCTTCCCCCCCTCCGCAAGTCGTTCTTCCGACTTGCGGAGTAATGGTATGCGGAATCACAACGCGGTCGTTGTAACAACTGCGTTGTGATTACCTGCGGGGAGAAAGATTCGTGGTAAACGTTGTTTACCCCTTCAAGTCAAGTTCCTGCTATATAACACTCTTTAAAAAAAGAGTGCCATATAGATATTTTATAATGCTTTAATTTCCCTTTCTGACAGACAGTTGTGAGAAACAAAAAGGAAAAGCCCACCAATGTAACCTTCATCTGCTCGTTTCATGTGAAGTAGGCAGGGGAGACATTGACATTAAGGTAACTTAATGTTGGTAATTTTGAAAGATTTCGTATTAGGCTTGTCATGGAAAATTCATGAAATTATGCCATTTCACGTATATACGTGCTGTTTGTAATAAAAAATGCAATGCAAACGCCACCATTTACTAACATTTGACCACAAATGCAACAGAATGCGAGAGGCAGTTGTTCATGGTGCTTTTGTTACATGCATCTTTGTGCCAAAAATTTGATGCAAATACACATTGCATATAAAAATATAGCACAAAATGAAGGATTGGCATGTCAAGTAATTACTTGTAATTTCATTTAATTTGGCTGGAATGTTGCCTAATTATACAAAAGCAAATTATACAAATTTCAATAACCCTTGATGAGAAACTGCTAACTGCACCACATGTGCCTCATGTTAACATGTTTCTTGCCTACCTGCCAAACTCTGACACAAAGTAAAAGTGATAGATAAGAAGTACCATCCCCCTCCACGTGGGGCGGTATCAGATAGCAGAATGAATCTGTTTCCGGTGAACTGTCTTCCTGTGTGATCTGCAGGGTATCTTTCAAATCAGATGTCACTCAGTGCTGGTGCAGTGATTGGAGAGGGGAGTTGAGCGATGACAACGGAGGGAACTCTGGTGTGGCCCCCACCCATGTGAACGTTTTGTAGCCATATTGAACATTTTAAAAATTTACATTTCAGAGTGTGGCCCATTTGTAAACTTTAATAATGATTATAGTTGTAGCTTTTAAAAAGACATAACTGCAGGATTTTGGACATACAATGTAATTGACCCAATAAGTCTTATCAACACTAATCTCTTTAGCAGAATTGAGTACCCATTTTTGCACAAATGTAACAATTTATTTTGTGAGAATTATTTTAGAGCTTCTAACTGGGATATAGAGCTAAAAGAATTATTTCTGATATAGAGTTTAGAGCTCTGTCAAGCGGTGTTTAGCCCACTTTTATATATTTTCAATATTTGGCTTCCAAGTAAGCCTGGGTAAAATGTAAATTAATCCGGCAAAGTTCACAAAAAATCCTAAATTTTGCATCACATATAATAGTGAAATTTAGCATTACTGGATTTCTCTTTATTTTTTTACCTGTTGAAGACTGATGCATGCAGAAAATGTCTTCCTGAAAGACATTATCTGCTTGAACCAGTATCTTGTGCGACTGACTTTTTTTATTCAAAGTTTGATTTCAACTGAAAAAAGTCAGGCGAGAGAAGCACACCGCTTGTCAGAATAAAAGCATAATTTTGTGTACTGTTATGAAACTTCCATGAAATTTGTATCCAAAAGTATGCAATTTCCCCAACATTAGTTTCTTATAGATTAGTAGTGGTCTGCAGGTGTACTCTCCCTCATATCAGAAAGGGGGACGTTGACCACCAAAATATGGGGTGGGTACAGGACCAGCTTCCTCCTGTGGAATTACGCGAGGAGTGTAACCCGCCATTAAGTGACATTTTCTTAATGCAAAATGCTTCCTTGAGTCCAAAGTGAACACTAGAATGAGTTTTGCGCTAATAAAATAGAGCTGAATGCAACAGAACATGAACTGCAGCAGACTGTAGCCACTCGCACTATGTCCCTGTGCTACTGCAGTAGGCATTTTTGCCCCAAATTACTCTAAATTACACTACTTGGCTTAATCGCATTATTTCATGTAATTTAACATCACAAGAATAATGCAAAATTATTGAAATTACTCAGATTAGTCTGGCGTAATTCAAATTTCACCTAAAGCCATTATGCCCATTTCAGGAATATGTGTAGTGCATTTTACCAAACTACAGAGGGCTGTACATAAGGTGCATTTTCAATGGCAAATGACTATCTGTCGACATCTTGACCTACAATTGTGGGGCATTTGAAACTTTTAGGGGCGGCTCCTCCATGTGGGTGGAGGAGCATCGCCTCACTGCTTTCTCGCAGTGCAAGAAGCAGAAACATAAAATGGTATTATAAATACAATTTTATATTTCTGCTTCTCACACTGCAAGAAAGCAGAAGGGCTTGGTTAGGGGCGGGCGGTCATGCCCGAGGGCAGGGGAGGAGTGGCTTGCCCACTCTGAGGTTTAGCATGTAGAACTACTTCAAGGCCACAAACCCGATAGGGCGTTATCATACTGACTGGATGATGTCATCAGTGATGTCATCAATGATGTCATTTGCGATGTAATTAATGACGTCATCAATGAGGATATATTCCTTTTTTATTTTATAAAACCTTTATTGAACTTAATCTGTTTATACAGTGAGGTACATCATGATATTGTTACAGACATAGAGAAAAAATGTCAGCACTTTTTTACAGAAATAACAAGACCCAGCATGGCGTGAGCTACCAGTACAGGCGTGTCCTTACACATTTATCAATGAGGATATTTAACATGTTATAGGTGATGATGTGAGGTTATAAGCAGTGCATGAAGGGGCGCAAGTTAAATTTAGCTCAGTAACAGGGGAATTTTAGTAGTCTTTGTTTTTTAAATGTCAGGTTTCATCTGAATATAACACCTAACTTAGAGGCCGATTAGGATTGCTGTGATTCCGCATGCTCCGGGCCGGCGGAAGCCACCGCCGGCCCGGAGGATGCGGAATCACCCCAGCAGTGCCTCCAAAGACCCCCCGCCAGATTAGGATGGCTGGGGGGTCATCGGCGGACTGGAAAACCATCCACCGCTTTTCCGCCGCGGTCGCCTTCCGACCGTGGTGGAAAAGCTCTAATATGGTGGCGGTGTCTATCAGACACCGCCAGCCATATTAGGATGGGGCAGGAAACATGCTTTTCCACAGTGGCTTTTCCGCCGTGGAAAAGCATGTGGTCTTTTCAGTTTTGGGGCCCGTTGCGGGCCCCGAGGGTGTCAGGGGGTGGGGGGTGCACATGGGGGGTACCTATGGTACCCCCCTGCATTTACATGAACAAAGCGGCAGGCACCGCACGGTGCCTGCCGCTTTGTGTATGTAAATGCAATACATGCATTTTTAACCTTGCTGTGGGTGCTGCTTCAAGCAGCACCCGCCGCAAGGTTAAAGATACGGGATGTGACCGCCGGGGTGGCGGTCACATCCTAATTTGCATGGAGGGACCGCCGCTGCCCATGCGGACGGTCCCTCTACCTCGGGGGTGTCCTTACACATTTATCAATGATGATATTTAACATGTTATAGGTGATGACGTGAGGTTATAAGCAGTGCATGAAGGGGCGCAAGTTAAAGTTAGCTCAGTAACAGGGGAATTTTAGTAGTCTTTGTTTTTTAAATGTCAGGTTTCATCTGAATATAACACCTAACTTAGAGGCCGATTAGGATTGCTGTGATTCCGCATGCTCCGGGCCGGCGGAAGCCACCGCCGGCCCGGAGGATGCGGAATCACCCCAGCAGTGCCTCCAAAGACCCCCCCGCCAGATTAGGATGGCTGGGGGGTCATCGGCGGACTGGAAAACCATCCACCGCTTTTCCGCCGCGGTCGCCTTCCGACAGTGGCGGAAAAGCTCTAAAATGGTGGCGGTGTCTATCAGACACCGCCAGCCATATTAGGATGGGGCAGGAAACAGGCTTTTCCACAGTGGCTTTTCCGCCGTGGAAAAGCATGTGGTCTTTTCAGTTTTGGGGCCCGTTGCGGGCCCCGAGGGTGTCAGGGGGTGGGGGGTGCACATGGGGGGTACCTATGGTACCCCCCTGCATTTACATGAACAAAGCGGCAGGCACCGCACGGTGCCTGCCGCTTTGTGTATGTAAATGCAATACATGCATTTTTAACATTGCTGTGGGTGCTGCTTCAAGCAGCACCCGCCGCAAGGTTAAAGATACGGGATGTGACCGCCAGGGTGGCGGTCACATCCTAATTTGCATGGAGGGACCACCGCTGCCCATGCGGACGGTCCCTCTACCTCGGGGGTGGCGGACGGACGCCGTCCTAATGACCCCCTATATCGTCACTTCAATCTTTGTGTTTTTTCTGTGAATTCCCTTTTTTTTAATGTAAGCAATGTATGTGTGTATATATATTACCTACTAGCTGTCGCCAAGAGGTAGTTATAGGGAGGACCTAGTTTCTATTGGAAAGGCGTTTTTTGTTTTGCTTATAACGTTAGCGCGGTTTGACAAATGTTATTGACATTTTAAAAATTAGTACAACTGTCGGTTCAGCTGCTGTGTTGGAAGTTTTGGGGTTATCCGTCAAGCGGGGGCGAGAAAAAGGGGGGACTAAAAATGCGTTTTCCTTATGCAAACTTCCATGGTGTTTTTAGACACGACTACAACCCGCTAAACGGCATTACACCAAATCTGGCAGAAAGCTAGATCTTGGTCCAGAAAGCAACGTTTTCGTGAATTGGTGTAAATCGGTTCAGTAGTTTTTTAGATATTATGGGAACTCCAAATTTGTATACCTAGGGATGTGAAGGCTCCACGAAACCTCCCTCCCAATCTCGTGCTGATATCTGATTGGATGCCAACACATCAACCAGGAAGTGTTGGCAGCCATTTGGGACTCAGCTTCAGCCGAGAACCTAGAACCTAGAAAAAAAGTTTAAACAAAAGAAAAGAAAGCAGGGTAGGTATGTCCTGACCCCTACTTCTGGTGGTCCTGGGGTCCCCCCGGGACCACACCAGGGGTAAAAAGTATATTTTTTAATTCACCACAAATTGCGACAGATCTGTGCCCCGGCATAAATTAAGTTAAAAAAACACAAGCGCAGGCTTCTGCGCTTGTTTTGAAAAAAGCCCCCGGATGAGTATGGTCCCTAAAGCAGTCTTTTTCTAAAGAAGGAGGGTGCACAGGGCCCCCCTCCTAAGGCTCTCTGAGCCCTGGGCCCACCATCTCACCAGGGCTTTATTTTTATAAAAGGCGGGTGGCCATGCGAACCCCCCCTCCTAGGCTTCCTAGAAGCCCGGCGAACCACCCCCTTTCTGGGGCTTTATTAATGTAAAAGGAAGAGGGCTGCGCAGACCTCCCGCCTTGGCTTCATAGAAGCCCCGGGGACCACCACCTCCCCAGGACTATGAGATATATAAAATTGGGAAGGGACTGCGTGGTTCCCCTCCTGGGCCATAAAGGTCCTCGGCCAGCCCATGAACACAGAATGAATGGGCCACACAGCCCCCCCTCCTGGAATCACTAATGGCCCTGGGAACCACCACCCCCAAGGGTCGGCTCCCTATGTACCTGGGTACCCACCCTAGGGATATAGATGTTCACTCTGACTTGGCGGGAGGTTTAACAGCTCCTGTCAAATCAGTGCAAACACGAACTCGTCTCCCAGCAAGTGAGAGATGTGAAAAACGCTCCTGCCTGCTGGGAGTGGAGTTTTCTTCTCTTTCGCTGGAGGTGGGGAGCCGGCAGGGACCACAGGGGCTTTCAGGCTCCCCCGCGGTCTCCAACAGTGAAGACTGGGTGCCCTGGGTTGGCTCCAGGGCACCCAGCATAACAAGGCTGGGCCCGGGAGATAGGGGTCCTCAGGTCTAGAATCGGCCTGGGGAAGGGGGCCGTGCAGCCCCCCTCCCTGTATTCTTAGTAGTATGTAAAGGTCTTCCTGCCTTTTCCAATGTCGATGGACAGCTGAACAAAAGGCCCTCAAGCGCATTTTGGTGAAGCATTATTGATGCAAAGGAATACCAGGACATCTCCACCAAACAAAGAAGCACTTACCTCATTTAGTCAAGAGGAACTGCCCCTGTTTGGTGGAGATTCCCCTCTGTGTATTCTCACCGTCTTTTCATGAGAAGGATTCACTTTGAAGATGCTCGAGGAACAATTCAATTATATTGCCGAAATTACAGGTTCACAAGGTCACTGGAAATATAAACTTGTGGTCTTTACGCAGCTGTAGTGCACAGTATGCATGGGACATTTACCCAATGAGGTAGCACTTACTAATTAACCAGATGAAGTTATTCCAGTTGGGAAGACATTTCGGCAAAACTGGAGACTCTTCTGGGAAAAAATTAGGTTCCATTCTGACCATGGTGTGCATTTCACAGAAATTAAACTGCAACAGAAAACACGTACAAATATAAACATAGCAGGTGCCCCAGTTGAAGCTCCACTTCAGTAAAGTACAAACATTCATAACTTCTTGGGCTTGGCAAAGGCAAAGCAAATGTGTTTCCTTTCATATTCCACATTGAAAAACAATCTGAAATACTAAAATGAGTTGAATGCATTGTTGATCTAATAAAGCCCAATCTGATCTGTAGGGACTGTGATGAGTAGTTTCTTTCTTGTCATCTCCTGGTGAGAGCAAAGTCTGAGGTTCTCCCTTTTAAATACCCTAAGTATGCAAAGGCCCAAAATCTATAGCACCACTCACTCACCCACTCACAGACACACATAGGTACTCACAAATCTGTTCACAGTCACACACAGGTACTCACACACCCACTCACAGACTCACACAGCCAGTCACACACAGACCCATAGCGCCACTTACAAACCCACACAGGCACTTGTACATCTACTCACAAACCCACACAGGCACTCACACACTCACTCACAGATCCATAGCACCTCTCACACACCCACACAGCCACTCACACACAGACCCATAGGGCCAGTCACAGACGCAGTTACAGACGCAGTCACAGGCCCACACATGCACTGACGCACCCACTCACAGACCCATACAGGCACACACACACACACTAATAGACCCGTAGCACCACTCACACACCCACTCATAGATACACACAAGCACTCATACACCCACTCACAGACCGACAGAGCCACTTACACAGCCCCTCACAGACCCATAGTACGACTAACACACCCAGTCACAGACCCACACAGGCCATTGTACACCCACTCACAGACCCATGACAGCACTCAATCACGCACTCACTCACAGACACACACAGGCACTCACACAGGCACTCAAAGACCCACACAGCCACTCACATACCCAATCACAGACACATACTGCCACTCAAAGACCCAGTCACAGACCCACAAAATCACTGACACCCCACTCAAAGACCCACATAGGCAGTCTCACACCCACTAACAGATCCATACAGCAACTCACACATCCACTCACCGTCCTATACAGCCACTAACACACCCACTCTCAACATTTACAGGTTACAGTCAGGTAATAAAACATTTTCAAAACTTAGAAACTCACAAAAAAAAAAAGGTTACTGGGAGGCTAGACTTAGGAATTAAAATTTAAAAACCCGAGAAATTCACTGAAAAAAACAACGGTTACTGGGACTTTAGAGTTAGGAAATAGAATATTTTTAAACATAGAAATTCACTGAAAAAAACAACAGTTACAAGGACGCTATAGTTAGGAAATAGAATTTTAAAAATCCTAGAAATTCACTGAAAAAAACAAACGTTATATGGACGTTATAGCTAGGCTCAGATTTCACTCATACAAAACCAAAGACATTCAACAGTTATAGTTACCTGTGCTAACTATAAGGTACGCCGCCGCAATGCACTGCTTATGACCTCACATGGTACACCACTCATGACATGGTCAGTGACATCATTGATGGCATCTCACATGACATCACAGATGGCATCACTGATGACATAATCCACAGAACCACTCACACACCCAGTCACACCCCATAGAAAGTGTTGTACACTCACACCCACCCAACCAATCGCAAACCCATTCACAACCGTATACAAGCACTCTCAAATCCACTCACTGATCCAGAGAGCCACTCATACATCCACTCACCCATATACTCACTCCCAAAACCACTAACTCACCCATACAGCCACTCTTGCACCCACTTAATCCCCCATAAAGCCACTCATAAATTGAGTCAGTCATCCATACAGCTACTCATACATCCACTTACAAACTCACATAAAAAACAAAGGTTACAGGGACGCTATAGTTAGGAGTTAGAATGAAAAAACCTTAGAAATTCATCGAAAAAACTAACGGTTACAGGGATTTTAGAGTTAGGAAATAGAATTTAAAAAACATAGCAATTCACTGAAAAAAACAACGTTTACAAGGATGGTATAGGTCAATGCACTGCTTATCACCTCACATGTTACACCACTCAGGCTGGTTGACGAGATATGGGTAAGGACTTAGTGAAATGTTGGCATTGTACGAAACCTGTGAACTTACCTGAACTTTCAATTATGCAATGTTGCGTGTTTTTTAATCATGTGTGCACCTTGTGTAAAATGGTCTCACAAGATTTCAGAGGGAGGCTGATTTTCACAAAAAAATGCTTCACCGAAGCCTATCATTAACCTACTGATAGCAGAGTCGGGGTTGTGTACTTCATTTTACCTTTAGAGATTGTGCAATATTCATCACTGCAAGTGACTTGCAAAGTTTTGTGAAATGTCTCACTATTGCATAAAACACACAGAAACCAAGGGCCATATGTATCATCAAACTATTTTGCATTTCCTAAATAGCGAATTTTAAGGAATCTCTATTTAAGAAATGCAAAATGGTATGTATGTACAAAATCGCTTTTTATTTGCGATTCCTTAAGCTTCCTTATTTGCGAATTCGCATTTTGCGAATTCGCAATTAAGGCATAATGTCCAGTGCATTCCTATGGGCCAGGAGGCCCATAGGAATGAATGCAAAATAATTCTCAAATTGCGAATTCGCACTTTGCTAATCGCAATTTGAGAATTATTGCAAGGGTGCAGGGGTGTCTCAAAGACACCCTGCTGCACCCTTGAAAAGAGCATGTGTGTGCATATGGTGCACATACATGCCCTATGGGCATGTGTGTGCATCATATGCCACCTTTAAAAATGCCAATTTGTGCATTTCTGGAAGAATTCGCAAGTTACCATCAACTGAAAGTTGGTGGTAATTTGCCAATTCTTAAACAAAATTCGCAAGCTAAAATTGCTACATACATAGCATTTAAGGAACCGCAAATTTGCGATTCCCTAAATGCTATGGAAAAATAAGGAATCGCACAAGTTTGCAATTCCTTATTTTGGGAATGTTTCATACATTCCAAAACGCGCAAAACGGTTGTTTGCGAGTCTCAAAGGCCGAAATTCTGCGAATTTTGGCCTTTGCGATTCAAAAACGGCTTGATACATATGGCCCCAAGTGACAGAAAACAGATTGGAAATAAGTGGATGTATAAAACTAATTTAGCTACTACAACTGAAGAAGGTCACAAAAGAATAGCTACGACAGTCGAAGAGTTTAAAAAGTCAACAAGTAAAAACAGTTACCATATAATGATAATGCACTGGTGATTTTTTGCACATGGAGTTACAGCCAGCTTAGGTATATTGGATGCAAAAGGCACAAACGTTATTTGCACTTGTGTGTTTTGTGCTTTCAGTTTACAAAGTTACAATCACGTTTTAGACTGTATTTTTGCAAAATGGTGCATGATTTCTCTAGTATTGGTGCAAATTATATCGTAATGTCAATATTTCCGAAGATCACTGACAGTGAGCATGCCTAACTTTACCAGCCAAATGTTTTTTGTTTCGTTCTGCCTTGGTATGAAGCAGTGCATTGGTTGACTTCGGATGGGGGTTTAGTTGAGAGGAATCTCTCCAATTTCTCTGTCTTCGATAGCATCCCATGTGTATATGTGTATCACCTGCAACTATGGTCTGATACTCATGTAAAGCGCTCTGATACCTCCGGGTCTAGCCAGCGCTATATAAAACCTTTAAAATTAAAATTAAAATAAAATAAATATTGGTGTTGATATGCGTTATGCAGCCTCAAGAACCATTCTCTTTAGTCCTGTGATAAACAGATGCATTTTCCAAAATGCAACAGCGCCTTTCCAATAGCTCCTAATGTGCAAGAACACTCGAAATTTACTACAAATAATGAATGACAATTCTTTTGGCTACTGAATCTGAGAAAAAAATAATGTATGTTGTTAAAATGAATAACCCTCCCTCCAATGTTTTTCTCTTTTACTCAAAAATCCTAAAAGCTAGGACTTGACATTGGTCACTTAGTCCAACATATACATTATTAATTCTGATCTTTTTACCGAGGTGATTTGCACTTCTTTATATTCATTGGTAACGTTAAAAAGTTTAATATAATTAACAATACAGTGTCAGATTTACAATCCCTGTGCGCCACTTTTGCGCCGCCGTTGCGTCACTTCTGTGAAGCAGCGGCGGCGTAAAGCTAACTCCATGCTGCGGGGGATTGACAACGTGACGCATCTAGGGAGATGCGTCTCGTTATAAAGCCTTGCGGCACAGGTTTCATGTGGGCTTTCCGGCACAGGGTGGGCGTTCCGGCGCAGGAACACCTCAGAAAAGTGCCTGAGTGAAATCTACAAGATTTCACTCAGTCACTTTCCCAACCCCGCTGCGTCACAACCTTGCGTCTGCTTGAAGCAGGCGTAGGGTGTGATGCACCATGTGGAAGATAGGCCGGGTTGGCACAGTGCTGGAGTTGCGTTGCGCCCGCGACACAACTCCAGCACTGCGCCATCCTTACGCCGGCAGATGCAACAAGCATCTGCCTATCGTTGCGTGGCGCATTGTAAATGCGGCGCATCCGTGGTGGCGCAACAATGGCATTGCGTGTCGCACGTTTCTTGGCGCATCCCTGTTCATTTGCAGGGATGCGCCAGGAAACGTAAATCTGCCCCAATGTTTTTAAATTTAAGGCATAGCGCAAGCAATATGCGACGCATAGAAATCATCCGGGTGCGTTGCCACCGAGTTCAAAACTTTTTACTTCAAGAGAGAGGCGGGAGCGTGTTTTGGCGCGAATAACCTTTTTCTATAAGACACGCCAAAAAAAAACAAAAAAAAAACGCCCCCTCAGGCTCCCAGTCTAGTAGCTCGAATAACGCCGCACGTTCATCCTGTGTCCCAGACGGGATCGGCGGTGAACCCAGGACTCAAGCCCAGGGGGACTCCGGCGACTGACAGCAACAAAACAACCCGGGGAGGGATATATCTCTGAATGATGAGATAAAAATCAGAACACGATGATTCACTCACTTAAAACAAAGATGTTTCTGTGCTCGGCAGGATTACGGCGCGCGGGGTCCTTTCAGCTCCCACAATCACAGCTATTATTACAACATAATAGACGCGGCCTCCGAGAGACGCACTGAAGAGGGACTACCACTTTTGTTAAATGTATATTTGCATTGCCGAAGGGCGGTTCTCACTCGGAATTAATCATTAAATTATTAATCCTCCCTATCATTGTGAAGAGTATATACAAAAACGACACTGCTCGCATTTAAATTAGAATTGTCGTAAAGGGGACGTGAGCATGGATATTTATTTAATTTGTCGGAAGAGTGGAAGTGTCAGTCGGCCTCTAGGCGCTAGAATGTTGGCATATGGCTGCGAAGTTCAGCGCATTGTTAGGTGTGCAGCTCTTTGAGGCTAAAGGGCATGTGAGGTCGTTTGGCGCCCCCACAATTCGGGTCACTGGAATTAAGCAATTGTGTAACTGTCACAATTTCTGCATAGTTGGGGATTTGTTGCACCTGCTACATAATCCAGCATCTACAGCACTACACCATCATTTGCAGATTTCAGCAAATACTTTGTTTCTGTCTCAACAGGATAAAAATTACTAAAACAAAAAAAAAACACACACACACACACGGGTGGAGCCACACCATGCCGAGAGCTTTGGAATGGCAATTGATCCGCTCCACCAGGCTGGTCCCATGTTGTCTGTTGGGTTAGGGAAGGGGTGTTGATGTGTGGTGGCAGGGGTTAGAGGTAGATGGGATTGCAAGGTAGGGGGCTGTTATGGTGCAAAAAATTAACAACTACAGCACATAAAATGAATAGAAGCAGTGGTTGAGGAGTGTCGCCCCTCTGCTTTTAGAGCAGTGAAAAGGGGTAAAAAAGGGAAACAAGGTTATTATTGTTTTATTATTGGTTGCTGCGGGCTGGGTTGGGGCGGAGTTGGTGGCTCAGGGAGGAGAAGTGAACTATGCACACCAAGGGGGTCATTAGGATGGTGGGCGGACTTTGCCAGCCCGCCATCCTCGTGGTAATAGGGACCGCCCGCCATAAGGGCGGGGGTCCCATGGGGGTTATTAGGATGTGCCTTCCACAGTGGCAGGCACATCCTGTATTTTTAGCATTGTGGCGGGCGGTGCTCTCTGCACCGCCCGCCACAATGCTAAAAATGCATTTCAGCATTTGCATTGACAAAGCGGCAGGCACCGCATGGTGCCTGCCGCTTTGTAAATGCAAATGAAGGGGGGTACCACAGGTACCCGCTGTGTTCACCCCCTACTCTCCTTCACTCTGGGGGCCCCATGTGTGTTCATGAGTGTTTGTACATGAGTGTGCATGAGTGTTTGTCTGCGTGTTGGTGCATGAATGTGCATGAGTGTTTGTGTATGAGTCTGTGTATGAGTGTTTGTTTGTGAGTGTCTGTGTATGAGTGTGCGTGAGTGTCTGTGTATGAGTGTTTGTATATGAGTGCTTGTGCATGAGTGTTTGTGCATGAGTGTGCCTGAGTGTTTGTGTGAGTGTTTGTGCATGAGTGTTTGTGTATGAGTCTGCGTATGAGTGTTTGTGCATGAGTGTTTGTGCATGAGTGTGTTGAGTGTGTGTACATGAATGTGCATGAGTGTTTGTGTATGAGTGTACCTGAGTGTTTGTGTGAGTGTTTGTGCATGAATGTGCATGAGTGTTTGTGTATGAGTCTGTGTATGAGTGTTTGTGCATGAGTGTTTGTGTATGAGTGTTTGTACATGAGTGTGCATGAGTGTTTGTGCATGAGTGTGTTGAGTGTGTGTACATGAATGTGCATGAGTGTGTGTGTATGAGTGTGTATGAGTGTTTGTGGATAAATGCTTGTGCATGAGTGTTTGTGCATGAGTGTTTAGGAGTGTTTGAATATGGGGGCTACAAAGCAAACAGGAGGAATAATCATCCCCTCACTGCATAGTGTCTTCATATGTGCCAGTCACACTTCCGCTTCAGACTGGGGAATGATAAGGAAGTCTGAGGAGAGTTCAGATTTACCCAGCTACCCTCTGGCCCTGGTGATCACCCCATCTCAGAGATGTGCACTCACTATTGAGTCTGACCTCCTGTTTCCAGCTAGAGGACTGTTTGTTCACTATACTTGGTTAAGAAGGATGTACTCCAAGAAACGTTTTTATCTCTCTCTCTGTCTCTCTCAAGTCTCTCTGACCCTTTCATAGACATCAGGATGTTAGAAATGCCTCTGTCATGTCAGTGTTTCAAAAAGGCTGTAGGGCTGGGGAAGAGACAGTCACAAGCCAGATATTTAGCGCCAGTTGTAGACAAGCAAAGCATTTATACATGCGGGTGATTCTGCCCCACCATACATGCATTCTGGGAAGTATCTCTTTCATTTCCCATAATAGCTTTGCAATTCCCACACAAAATCATCTTGCTGTATTCTACTTGATTGACAGATGACATGTCTCGTTTGACATATGAAATTGCTGCGTCGCTTGATCAACTCATAATAACCAATGTTCTTCCGGACACCATAAAACTGACTCGGAGGAATGCCTGAATTAAACTCAGCGCCAGGAAATTAGTCTGGGCCGCATTCCGCTCCCTCGTTTTCGCTCCTCCCCGCTGTGTTCAGTAGAACGCAAGTCTCATATAGTTATTAACATTGAGACACAGGTAGGCAGGCATTGCGAAATACTGGAAGTCAACATTTAGGGGCCCATCGAGGAGGAGGGAACCTCCGCATGGCCTGCGGAGTTCCCTCCTGTCAAATTAGGATGTGGCCGCCACCCTGGCGGTCACATCCTCTATTTTTAACATTGCGGCGGGTGCGGCTTCAAGCTGCACCCGCCGCAATGTTAAAAATACATACATTGCATTTGTATGCAGAAAACGGCAGGCACCGCGCGGTGCCTGCCGATTACTGCATACAAATGCAGGGGGGTACCATAGGTACCCCCCATGTGCAGCCCCCACCCCCCCTTCACCCAGGGGGCCGCAATGGGCCCCTGCAGTGAAGCTCCGTATGCTTTTCCACGGCGGAAAACCCGCCGTGGAAAAGCATTTCTTTATTGGCATCCTAATATGGCTGGCGGTGTCTGAGAGACACCGCCACCATATTAGGGCTTTTCCGCCGCGTTGTAAGCCAACCGTGGCGGAAAAGCTGCGGACAGAAACCAGGACCCACCAGCCATCCTAATGTGGGGGTGGGTCTTTGGTGGGTCCCCTGCGGTTTTTCCGCATCCTCCGGGCCGGCGGTGGCTTCCGCCGGCCCGGAGGATGCAGAAAAACCGCAATCCTAATCGGCCCCTTAGTGTGGGCCCTTCATTAGGTAAAATGTTAAAACCCATTGGGGCTTATTTACAAGCCCCTTGTGCCACTGGTGCGTCACTTTTAATTATGTTTACATTTACAATGTTTTGAAAGACATAGAACACTTGGGCATACGTCCATCTTTTGCACAAAGATTCAGCAGTTGTGCATTTTGGAGGACTGCTATTTTTCACGTTCTGCTTGTACCGTTTTTAATATGCGCGCTTGTCTCCGTCCTTGCAAGCGCAGTTTTTCCACAGCCTTGCTCCGGAGATGTAAATGCGCGACAAGTGATAATGAAAAGGTACGAAGTGGCATTCTAAATATATACATTCCAGTTCAAAACAAGCTTAATGTAAAAATGTGAATGAAAATTGCTTGGACCGAGGTAGTCATTAGTGTCGTTTTGATGAGCCAGATGTAAGGCCTGCTGTAAGCAGCGCAATCTGCTGTGCAGCTTTGGGAGCCTGGCTTGTTCCTTCAGTGCCACAGTGGCGCTCAGTTCAAAGATGTCACTGGACAGAACCAAGGAAATATGCAGTATGTCTAGGGGGCACACAGATCCACCCCGACACCAAGACAGAGAATTTGAAAAAGCTCTCCTAAATCACTTAAAGTTCATGTTTCAGAGACATAGTAAGGCAACCTACTGCAGCAAATGTCTTTAATTTGTTTTTCTGCATGGTTCGCCATTGCTTGGATGGGTTGTCCATCAGGGCCACAGCATATTTTCCCATCAGTGGCGTAGCAAAGGGGGGGTGTCTTCCTTGGGTGGCACACATTTTGGGGGTGGCGGCCTCCCCCCTTACCTGCGGCCATCGCGGGCGGCCGCTGCAGGAATCGCCAGCACGCCTCACCCTTACATATGGCCACCACTGGCGCCAAACGACTGGCGGCCAGGGGCAGCCAAACGTCTAGCTACGCCACTGTGTCCGATGATTATACTGTCCCATTTGTGTGCCGTTTTAGGTTTGATGATGGGACATCATATGGTCATTTTGTTGGATTGGGGATCCAACATGAAGATTAACTTCAAATTAGAGCCACACTGCTTGATTTGTTGCATCTACTTTGCTGAGATTAGTGCTGTATAGTTGATTTAGTCTGTCATAAAGACTAGTGCGATTCACCAAACACCGTTGCACACAATGGCAGCTGCTACTTAATGGCTGTGGGGAAGCAGGTCACAAGGGCTAGAGGGAGGAGGGAATGAAAAAAAAACCTTACCTGCCTGCCAGGCGCTGCCTCTCGGTCGCCTTCGCCTGTTTCCAGGACTCCAGGGGCAGGAGGCATACAGGCTCCCCTAGCCAATCACGACGCTGCGTCACAGCAGCGTTGTGGTTGGTCTACGCGCCATGGTTCGTCTCTCAGAGAGGGACTGGAAGCATGTGAGTGTTCTCAACCCAGGCAGTGCAATACAGCTGGTGGAGAATATGCAAAGTACGCACAACTGTTTTGCCGGCCCACGACAGCCGGCCAAACCGTCATGCTCACTTAAGAGAATGCTCAGCACTCCTCCCCCTGCTCCTCCGTGAAAGCCCAGCCCCACCCAGCCCCTAACCAGCTGAGCAACGACGAAAAAATAAAATGATAATAACAATGCGTTATTTCATTTTATTTATTTCCTTTTTGACATGCTCACAGAGCAGTGAGGCAACCCTCCGGCTTAGTGGAGGAACCACCCCTGCTTGCACATTCATTTTTTATAGATTTTTCTGCCGATTTTATATAGCGCAAACTCGTTCCGAAGGTATTTTGAGTGCTTTTCATGAGCACCTGTTACATTACACAAGGACACATTCACTTTTGTATTTTTAGGCACAGGGAGGTTAAGGGATTTGCCCAGAATCACAGGATGTTGAGCCGATGCAGACTCAAACCTGGTTGCCTAGTTTAAAAGTCGGAAGCACTGGCTCTTACGCTACATCCTCTCCTCGTTTATTTATTTTATTTTGTTGTCAAGGTAACAAGTTGTTGGATTTACAATTTTTTTGTTCACAAAGTATGACATGCATGTACATAGGCTTTCTAAAAGATTGGAAAGGGGAGACCACTCGGTCCCTCCGAACGTATGGATGGGTGCCCCGATCCCCCGGGAAACCATTGTGGGCGGGGGGCGTGTCCCGACTGGTATGCCCGAAGCGGCGTGGCCGGAACACGCTCCTCCCGCCCAGTAGAGGTTGTCCTAAACACCCGCCCGGAAGTCTGTGCACTGATGGGCGTGCTTAAGGCGGGGCCCGCCCTCCCGCAGCTGGATAAAAGCGCAGGGATCCAACGAAGCTTCCTCTTGTTCCTGCGCTCTGAAGGCTGCACCACTCGTCGCTCGTGAGCCCTCAAGGGAACCAGCTGCACTTTTTTGAGAACTTGTAATATTTGGTTTTCTCTTTCAGTCATCAAGGCGTAGTTGAAGATCGAGTCACTTCCGGAGGACAGGCCGTGCGGATCGATTACAGATATGCCTGGCAAGAAGGCCGGAAAGAGCTCCGAGATGGAAAGGATGCTGCGCACGTTGGTGAACCAAGTGGCGGTGTTGGACCGAAAATTCGGTAAGGTAGACCGGCTTGATCGTGGCTTGGCTGCCCTTAGGAAACAGGTGGAGGCCCAGAATGCCCCCTCGGGACGACCTAAGAGGGTCATTGGACTGGCTTTGCCGAACGTCACCCCAGGACATAAGGGTAAGAAGAGGAAGGGGAAGGCGGGTCCCAGTGAGGCCCCAGTGCCGGTAGAAATTCCACCAATTCCAGTAGCACCAGCGACCAGCCCGGTACCGGGACCGGACGGGGGGATGCCTATCCCCGTGGTTATCACGCCGCTGGTGGATGACCAGATGCCCCCGGAATTGGCGCTTCAGTTAGCAGCAGTATTACCATGGCTAAAGAAGGGAGCGGGGGGATCTGCGGCTGCGGGAGACCCGGCCGAAGAAGCCAGAGTAATTATTGAGCAGTTACGGCAGGCAAGGGATGCCGGGACAGCGAATGTGCCTTCTATTTCCCCGCAGGTGGCGAAGGTGGTCACGGCTGACAACCGGGAGAAGACAACGGACACGGCTGGAAGCACGGCTGAAGCCGGTAAGAGATCGTTACCGATGGTGGGGGAGGGCGCGGTACCCTCAAGGCGGGAAAGTTTAGCTCAACATGTTCCCAAGGTTACGAAAGAGATGGTGTGGGGAGACAAGTACATTAACATGTTTTCACTGTTGACTGACCATCGTGAGTTAGAATATGCAAAGACCCAGAAAGATCTGTGGCACCCCAGTGTATGGCGGGTCAAGATGGCAGAATTCAGGGTCGAAGAGATGATGATGAACTGGATCAGGGCCTTTTCTATCTTTGTGGCGATTATCGGAGAACGTAAACCAGAGGTGTTGAGTGACCTGGCATGTTATCAGAACAGGATCACGAATTTCCATGCGATGTATGGGGGAAATGAATGGAAGGGCTATGATATGGCCTTTAGAAAAGCGAAGGAATTTAACCAGGCCTTGACATGGGATTGTTTGGATACAGTGTCATGGCATGCACAGCCCTTGCCAGGACCGGCGAGTGCTTCAGGGTCAAGCACAAGCGGCTCCGGGGGATTCCCTCAGAGACAGTCACAGCCTTTTCGGGCGAGCTCCGGGGGGGAGTCCCAGCCTAGGTCGGGCGGGAATGGAAGCAAGCGAGGGGTGTGTTGGGGCTTTAACAAAGGACCTTGTAACAGGCCCCAGGGAACGTGTAGGTTCCGGCACGCGTGCTCGGGCTGTGGGAATTCCTCACACCCGGAAACCAGTTGCTGATCTAAGGCCAATGGTGCAGGGGGAAAGGGGGGTCCCAAGCAGGATTGATGCCGTGCCTCGGAAGCAAACATCTTCGCCCGTAGATATCTTGGCTTTGACCCCTTGGCTGAACGGATACCCTTATCATGCGTCCGCCGGGATTCTGAGGGATGGCTTTTCATATGGCTTCAGGATCCCGGCGGGCAATTTTCGGGGGAACTCTTCCTGTAAAAACCAGTTCAATCACACAACCCAACAGTGGCCGCCAAAAAGATAGCGAAAGAAGTTAGCTTGGGGCGAGTGGCAGGACCATTTGGCGGCCCACCAGTAGTGGATTTTGTGTGTTCCCCGTTAGGAGTGGTTCCGAAGAAAGACCCGGGGGAGTATAGACTCATTCACAATCTATCGGCCCCGAGGGGGGCCTCAGTAAATGAAGAGATTGACCCCGAGGTATGTTCAGTGAAGTATGCATCGTTCGATGACGCAGTAGTACTGTTGAATCACCTGGGCCCCGGTGCATTGTTAGCTAAATCAGACATTGAATCCGCATTCAGGTGGCTCCCAGTACACCCTCAAGACCAGCGCCTGCTGGGATTCACGTTTCAGGGGAAATACTACATGGATAAGTGCATGCCTATGGGTTGTTCAATTTCATGTGCCTATTTTGAAATGTTTAGCTCATTTTTAGAATGGGTGTTCACAAAGGCCACAGAGCACAAACATGTGATGCACTTTCTGGATGATTTCCTCTTTCTGGGCCCAGCGGGCACTCAGGACTGCGCGCGGGCATTGCAGGACTTCTGCGTGCTCATGCGGGGTTTTGGGGTCCCATTGGCACCAGGTAAGACGGTGGGGCCGACTACCTCCCTCGAGTTTCTGGGTATAGAACTAGACTCAGAGGAGGGGTGTTTCCGTTTGCCAACTGAGAAGGTGGCCAAGTTTAGGGCTTCCCTGGTACAGTGTCTCCGGACGGAGAAGGTGACCCTACACCAGTTACAACAGACAGTGGGTCAGCTTAACTTTGCATTAAGAGTGATGCCGATGGCTCGCCCTTTCTCTCGATCCATTGCTCAATCCATGGTGGGCCTTAGGGAAGGGCACCACTGCACAAGGCTGTCGGCTGAGGTTCGCCAGGACATGCTTATTTGGCTGGCATTCTTGGCGGACTTCAATGGCCGAGTAGTATGGAACAGACCCCTTGCCTCGTTGGTGGAACTCGGCTTATGGACCGACTCGGCGGGCAGTGTGGGGTTTGGAGCAATCTTCGGAAACCGGTGGTCGGCACAAACATGGCCGGCGTGGTGGCGAACAAGCGGCCTAACGAATAACATTGGTTTCCTAGAATTATTCCCCATCTGGGTGGCCCTGTTGGCATGGCCGGAAGACTTTAGGGACCGCTCAGTGGTGTTTTGGTCAGACAACATGACAGTGGTTAAGTGCATTAATCAGCAGGCAGCACGCTGCAAATGGATCTTGCGACTGTTGAAAGAGATTGTATTGCGATGCATGAGATTGAACGTGCAGTTCAGGGCAAAACATGTGCCGGGAGTACTGAATAATGCAGCTGATGCACTCTCTCGTTCCAAAATGCGGGCTTTCAGGGATTGTCTACCCTCAGCAGAGCTAGTGGCGGCACCTCTCCCCGAAGCACTGTGGCAGATCGGTGCCCCGGACTACAAAACCTCGTGGCAGCCAGTTTAGCGCCTAGGACAAGGAGAGCGTATGAAGGGGCGTTCCGTTCATACTGCGCCTTTATGGGGCCGGCAGGGGTACATAGGTGGGGGCAGGAGGAGTTCTTGCTCCAATTTTTTGTGGCTCTTCATAAGGAAGGCCGGTCGGCGGCAACCGCCGGTAGGTACAAGACCGCCATATCATTTATGGCACAGCTCCACTGGATAAGGGATCCGACGAACTCCTTCTTAGTTAGGAAGGCTCTCTGCGGCTGGAGGCGCCTGGAGGGTCGGAGACAGGTTAAAAGGCACTCGATTGGGTTTGATAAATTGACCACCTTACTGACGAAACTGGACGAGACATGCTCCTCGCCCAGTGAGGTAATACTGTTCCGAGCAGCTTTCACATTGGCATTCTATGGGGCCCTGCGGGTGAGTGAACTGGTGGCAGGGAATAAGCAAGATGTGGAAGGAGGTCTACGTAGGGATCACATACAAGTGAGGGGGAATTCTCTGCTGATCTCCATAGCCAGGTCAAAAACGGACCAGGAGGCCCTGGGGAATAGTGTGGTGTTGCAGCGCGCTCCAGGGAATCCCGGTTGTCCAGTAAGGCATGTGGAGGCCTACCTGAAGCAAAGGTTGACAACATGGGGGGGGGGGCCCTGCTTAGACATATGGACGGCACCCCATTGACAAGATTTCAATTTCAGAGGGTGCTGGCAATTACGATTGCAGCAGCGGGCTTGAACCCGTGTGATTTTGGGACCCATTCGTTTAGAATAGGGGCCGCTACAGAAGCTACGGCTTGGGGGCTGCAGGCAGACGAGGTGAAACAATTAGGCCGTTGGTCCTTGAATTGTTTCAAGAGATATGTGCGCCTGCACATGTTGTGAAAGACTGTTGATATGCACTCACGCTTGTTGTCTTTTGTTTGGATTACAGTTTCACGAGCCTGTGACGCGGGCGGAAATTGGGAGCGGCCCAGCATCAGCTGACCAGCGGAAAAGGATCCCGGAATGGAGATCAAGTGGTTTGGGTCGTGGGCCACTCATACGTGAGGCGGGCCGGGGACATATTCAAAGCAGGTGATGCGAGCCACACATCTGTGGAATATGGGTTCAGAGTGACCTTCAATGGGAAGGGCGGCCTCTGTATTGACCGATTGCAAAGTTTTGTGGAGGAACTATTAGGGCGGCACAGGTCACCGCCATCTGTAGTCATAGTGCACGTAGGGGGCAATGACTTGGTGAGACTGGGAAGACGGGTGTTAGTTGAGCACATACTGTCTGTAGTTAGCTGGTTAGCCAAAAGGCTCCCGGGATGTACGATTGCCTGGTCCCACATGATTCCCAGGAGGATATGGCGGGGAGGTTTGTCTATGACAGCGTTGAACCACTCGGTAAAGAGGGTCAACAATAAAATAGAGAAATTGTTTCGCTCTGCTCATGCCCAAAGCATTTCTCATGGGTGTATCAGGGGCGATCACTGTTATTCGAATGATGGAGTGCACCTGTCCAGGACTGGTAATGACTTACTGATAGGAGACATCGTAGCTTGGCTAGTGGGTTTGAGGAGACATGACCTATAGGAGGTGTGGGGGGGCCAGATAGTCGGTCAACTATCTGGCCTGTGGCGGTAAGGCCATGATCGGTGAGCAGTGATTTCAAGGTCCCTAGGGGGGGCGCCACCCATTATGGATGGGAGCTCCCGGGGGGAGGCGGCCATTGGCCCCTCCCACGGGGGGGCGGCACCCACTACGGATGGGTCGCCCAGGGGGAGACGGCCATAGGCCCCTCCCAGGGGGAGACGGCCATAGGCCCCTCCCAGGGGGAGACGGCTATATGCCCCTCCCACAAATTTCCCGGGGGCCGGATATCCGCTCCGGCGGAAGAGAGTGTGGGGAAGGGGGGGAGTCCACACTGTCCTTCTTACGGAGACCTCGCACACGAGCTCGGACGACCTTAAGATGGCGTCGAGTGAAAGGGGGCCCCCACGACAAGGGAAGTTACAATTGGCGGCGAGGGTAAAGTCCTCTGCGCATGCGCCACTCACACCGTGAGGGCGGGAAGTTGGTGATAGGGATCTGACACCGGTTAAGACCTTGCCGTTGGCCCTTAATGTTAGGTTGTACAAATTCAAATGTAATGCATTTATCAGGATGCTAGACTCGGCTAGGAAACCTTTGTATTAGAGATTTGTTAAGGTTAGCCTGAAAAACCTGTCTCCATCAAGATGTAATTGAAGTTGAATTTGTACATGATTCATGAAACGTTTTTATTTAAAGTTTTAAATTTTGTTTCATATTTTAATAAATACGGCCGGGGGGGTCGTGAGGCCCCCCCGCCTTCCAAAAGTTCAAATCGGTGTCTGTCTCCTCCCATGGGGAATTGGTGTTGGGAGGGGTGGCGGGCATCCCGGCCCATATAAACAAAAACACTGCCCTTTTGCACAGTGTATACTATGCAAAATGTTGCTGTGCATGTCTGTAAGTTCAATACTTACAGCACAAACCTAATGTTATGACCCCTTTTAATAACGTTATTTTTTTAGGGATATGTATAGCAACAGACAGCTATAGCTGTCTGGCAACACCTTCTGTCACTACTACATAATACACACTTTGCTCAACAACACACAGCATACAACACACAATCTTCAGAAGATGTTTTTCTCTCATCCGTCTCTAGCGTTTGGCTTGTTTAACACATGTCACCTAACTTACCATCCCTACTATACCTAACTAACAAAACCTAACCTACCTAACCAAAAATACTACACCTACCTACCATACACTTTTATTTTATGCCTTCATCCCAGAGTAAGCATAACATATGTGCACTGCAGAGGTGTAAGGAAGCACATTATGTATGGCATTTGATCTAATTCTGCCTCTGCAGTGTATATATTTTACACATTTTCTGAGGTGAAGGCATATTTTTAAAAGGGCAAATTAGGTTTCTGTTGAATTTGACAACATTTAGGAAGCTGTCATGAAATCCGTCCCTTAAGTTTGATGCAGCCCTTCGCAATGGCCAAGGCCTTGAATTTCGCTTTCTATCCCTTACTCTCCTCCTCTTCTACTCTTAGGTAGCCTATCTGATAGTCTTTCTTTACCCACTCATTCTTCTGGTCTCTTTGATCTTGTGCTTGCGCTTGTGTTTCAACACATTGCTTCCAATTGGAAATCTCTCACGGCTGTATCTATGCAACATTGGTGGAATGCTCTGTGCCACTTCCATAGACTAGATGTTTCCTTCGCTTCATCCAGCAAACCTCCTCGAAATGTAGAGCTTTACTGGCTCCCACTCACTGTGTACCTAGATCGTTCTGCTGTTAAGAAACGACCATTACCAACCACTTCAGAGAATTTTAAACCCCCTTGAATATTTATTTATTTTATGATGTGGTTTATTCATTATCTTTATATTTTCTGCAATTTGATATATCTGTGTCAAGCTATTTATCTTTATTTGATCTTGTACTTCATTGTTTGGATATAGAGTATACAGTTCTGTTATAGTTGCTTCTCCTGTTTCTTTCCTCTTTGTTCCTCTCTGATCTCTCCTACTTTTCTTTCTCTCTTTTCTTTCCTTTCTTCCCCTTTCCCTTTTCCTCCCTTTGAAAAGCTATAAAATGCTTTCTTCTCTCTCTATGACTTTAGGAATATTATAGTTCTTTTTGGATTTCATTTTATGTATACAATTTCTTCTGTCAGTTGTTCCATTTATTTGCCAATAAAGCTTTCAAACATAAAAAAGCCTTAAATTTACTAAAATTGCCAGTTAAGCTAGCACAAATTACACTTGCTAAATGCATACTTCCCAAATTTCACCATTTTGCACTATAACACGAACTAACATTCAAGCAACATTCTACAAACTAATTGTCAACAAGAATAACACTTTACATACACTCACAATGCACTTTCAAATAACAAACTATGCACTGTCAGCAATGTTAGCAGAGCCTGCACCCCCTCTTCAACCCTCTTAGCCTCAAAATATTAACAGGACTCAAAATAAACTAAGGTTTTATTAACTTCAACACTTGCTAACGCGTTAACCACTAAAAATAAAAAGCTAACATATTTCCACTAACAAATGTCCTACTTCTCTCTTTCTACATACCTACTGTACAATTAGACAATTTGTATTATTAAGATAAAAAAAGACTAAACAAATGTACACTTAAGCAATACTTACTGAAACAATATGGCTTAATTTGCTTTCAACTACTTGTAAAAGTCCAACAATTTCATTTTATTTTTCATAGTTTAATGTACTTATGGGTGCCTATTACAATTCAAATATAGTGTACAGCTAAATAAAAATGAACATTGTGATTTTTCCAACAAAACTAACAATTATGACATAGAGCATACATGATGAGCCAAAGTTGTTGATAATGTCAATGTTTGCTGTTCATTGTCTGTTAATGCTTAAAACTACAAAACCTAAAATGCTGTGTTCACTGCACCATCTCCACCAATCAGGCTTTAGCCTGCTCACACCTGATGCATGTGATAATAGTGAGATCTTTTAAGCCCTAGTTCACTTCACCTCAGCGTTAGTCAGTGTAGCAGTGTTCTTAGTTGAGTGACCCCTTGTTTCAAAAGTTTCTGAGCTTTTGAAATCCTTATTTCCAGATTCATGAGCTATAGGTAAACCCTGTTTTCTGGTTCCTGAGCGGTAGCTAATTCCTCGAACTAGCACTGTCTACAGTGCTACCTTGATTTCTGAACCAGCACTATTTAGTGAATCCTTGATCATGGAACTTTCACACTTTCTGTATTTACCTTTCCCTAGTGCCTGCCCTCTTTCCATTTAATTTTGTGCCAGTTTCTAGTTTGCTACCTTCCTGTTATTTATATCTTAGCTTCCAGTTCCCTAGTGTGGTTTGTTCCTTGGTTTCTTCCAATTGTGCCCTTTGCTTTCTCTTCATTCCTGTTAAGCAGTCCTCCTTGCTAGCTCCTTGTCTATTGTGGCTGCGTATTTTAGTTCTACACACTGGCTGTTACTGCGTTGCGTGTTCCTGTTTGATCGGCAAGATTCATGGGCACAGCTCACAACCTATGTGGTGTTTCTTGCCCACTGTATTGTCTCTGAGTTACTTTTATAACATCACCAAAGGTATCAGCTCGACAGACACTACCTTGGCATATCTATACTACTATTATAAAGAGAGGACGCAAACCTTTTGGCAAGGTAAACTCGGGAACCACAGCGCCAATCCACACACCCAATATATTGTTGTAATCCTCAGGGTGTGCAGATGGACATAGGCTTTAGAAAATAAAAACGGCCACGACGTAGCGCTGGCTGCAACGTACTTGATGACGAGGAGGAGCGGCGGTGAAGTGAGGAGCTCGGGTAGGAGCGGCGGCTCAGGTAAGGCTCTGGGACACGGGACGGGAGGCAGCCGGTGCGGGAGGTTGGCCCGGAACAACTGCGGTAAGGCTCAGGGTCTGGGGGCAGCATTTCAGGCTTGCGTGCACTCCCGCCCCGGCCCCGGCCCGCCACGACATTGTCCGGGACACAGACAATGTTGTGGCGGGCGGGGGCCGGGGCGGGAGTGCACGCAAGCCTGAAACATTGCCCCCAGGCCCCTTCTGCCCCGAGCAATGCTGGGGCGGGCTGCTAGTATACTATATGTGAGTATTTGCAGTCAGTATCTTTAACAGTAATTGTGGACGAGGAACGTAGTGAGCTCCAGTCTTAGTGTGTGTGTTGGAAATACTGTTTTGCAGAGTATCCCCATAGTTTTTTACTTCATTTTTGCTGACTTTAGGACTCTGGGCACTTCAACACTGCTGACCAGTGCTAAAGTGCATGTGCTCTTATCTAAAATGTGATTGCAATTGGTCAAGCCATGATTGGAATATTTGGTTCACTTATAAGTCCCTAGTAAAGCGGTATAGCATATGCCCAGGACCTGTAAACCAAATGCTACTGGTGGGCCTGCAGCACTGATTGTGCCACCCACAGAAGTAGTCTTTCAAGCCAGACTCAAGCCTGCCACTGCAGGGCCTGTGGGCGCAGTTGATTGCCACCTCGACTAAGCATTTCAAACTACTTGGCAAAGCCTTAAATTTCCCTTTTAATATGTATCAGTCACACCTAAGGTAGGCTCTAGGTAGCCCTATGGGCAAGGTTCTGTGTAAGTAGAAGGTAGGACATGTACCTTTTTGTTTTTCACGTCCTGGTAACGACAACCACCCACGTTTGTTTTCACTACTGTGAGGCCTGCTCCTCTCATACGTTACCACTGGGAATTCCTTAAATACCCTTTTTAAATGTAATTCCTGATTGCAGAGGAGTAGCTGCTTTATATTTTATATAAATGAATTGGTAATGACAAATTCTCTTTAGTGGTAAAGCTGAATCTGGTATTACCAATCTAGAAATGCAACTTTTAGAAATTGAAAATTTCTCAGCTATTAGCTCTCTTGTGTGTCTTACAGCCTGGCTCCAACAAACGTCTGGGTTGGGATGACAGCTACACTTTGTTCATTCCCTCTAGACAGTCACAAGTACAGGACAATCACCTGCATCTGCATTCATCTGCATACTGAGGGTTCTTTCTGGGCAAGAGGGAGGGGAGGAACTGACACGAACACATGAATAGGTAGTAGCCCATCCTCACACTAAACACTGTTTTATCCCCTACAGATAGGCTGGCAGACAGAGCTGGGCTGAAAGGAGTCTTGTGCACCACAAAGGCTTTGCATTGTACTCACCTCCACTTCAAGGACACATTTGGGTGTAAGTATTGGGTCTATGACCCTCTCTCACTAGTATGAATCAAAAGAGAATGAATCACCTGTCTTGGAATGCCAGGGTCTTCAGGTCATTTTCTAAAACCCTCATTCACTCTAACTTCAATGGCAGTATATTTTGAATCTCTGCCTCACACGTTAGGTGAATCGTGTCATCTTTGGGTCATTTTCTCAGTCCTCCTGGAGATCTACAATCCTCCACCGGGAGGGAGACCATCTGGTTTGTGACAGTCTTGATAGGTGCATAAATAATGCAGAAAGAAGTGAATGTATTTTATTATCCAGGAGGGGGAATATTCAAAGAAAAGGTCGGTGTTAGGTGGATATATTAGTGGTCCACTGCATCTGGTGTCTGATGGTGAGAGGTCGGAATGTTTCGGCCATTTGTAACCCTTGTGGGTCAGTGGGCCTTCTTCAGGACCAAGGTAGGACCGATTTTTGGGTGGGTCGCTCACAAAGGTAGGTTGATTCACTTACCCTTCTTCACCATTTGAGTTCATTGGCTCAATGTGTGATGGTATTATATGTGTGTTTTGTTCCTTTAGCTTTTTAAGGAGTCCTCTGTTGCTCCTTTAGGCATGGGGGGGGGGGGCGCAACCTTCATGCTGCTTCTAGCGTGTCTCTGCTGAGGCTACCTCCCAGGACTCACAAGATCACTTCAGGGTCCAAGAGGAACTTAGCCGTAGGAGGGGCTGAAACTTTGCTAACTGCTTTTCTGTATTGGCCTGCTGCCTGCTGATTGCTGGGCTACAGGAAGAACTGGTCACTTTTCTACCTCCTCTGCTGTGATGTCCTGCTGCCTGCCTCTCACCTGGGTGTTGAGAAGGACTGGACCTGTTCTCTATAACCTATTACAACCTAAGTAACTCTAAGGGCTTGTTGTTTTGCCCCGTACAGGTAATCTTAGGGCCATCAAAGATTTCATTCGCACAAATGATCACTGCTAGGCTCTGCTAATCCAGAGTCTGACTCTGCCTGAATTTCACTCAATGCATCCTGGGCTTTCGCAGAGTGTCAGCCACATGCATCGGTATGGTGCACCGATCAAGAAACGCCATGTTTGCCTGCTTGAGCGCAGACCATTGTGTTTGTCGACTTCGCAGAAGCCCCAGCGCCCGAAGGCAGTCCAGAGCAACCTGGGACACTCTGCACACATCAAGGAAAACCCGGGCATCTACTCTCTGTGACTCCAATCACAGCATCATATCCAGCAAGGGGAGACTCCTACAACGATACCGAAGCCAGCTACACAATTGCAATCCCCCGAGTAAGGTACTAGGCACTCCGGGACTTACAAGGTCCCTGCCACCCACCAGCAGTCTCGTAGGTGGTGGAATGGAGCAATAAGATCGGTGTCCCGCAAACTTGACATTGCATTTTAGCTGCCAAATGTATACAATTGCAATGTGGGTCATTTGATGTCACACTAGTGTGTTGTTTTATTGATAAATGCTCTACCTATGCTCAACCTTTTGCGACCCCACTGTTAGGAAGTAATCGGCAAAACAATACCAAATCCAACCAATGAAAAGTAGCATACAATGTATCATATATATGGCTCAAATGTAGAGCATTTAACCAAACATTACAAAACGATGCAATATTTAAATGTGTCCAACATCAGGGTTCAATTAATTGTTCGTATATTCAGATCCACTTTATTGAAGTATTAGGTTAAGAACAGTTTCACATCAACCCAGCCAATGCGTTTCATCCCTGAGGACTTCTTCAGGGTTGGAAAAATCATTGGTTGAATTAGGTATTGCATTTTAAGTGCAATAACTTTGGAAGCTTTTTCTTCACGCTGACGCGTGGAGAAAGTTTGTTCCACATTCTATCTCTGCTTTGGCTTTCTTGTTCCCAGTGGCGGAGGAGCGTCGCCCCACTGCTCCTTGAGCAGTGCAAAATAAAAATAAAATGGTAATAACAAGAAGTTAATATAATTTTATTTTTCTTTGCTTCAGCAAGGTCGAGCGGGGCTGGTTTGCCGCAGAGGGAGCAGGAGAGGTGGCACTCCCTCCATACGTGTACATGACGGCATGACCAGCCCTCTAGGCGGGCCAAACCGTCACGCGCACTTGGCATGTTCTCCATTGGGCTATGTTGCACAGCCTCGTGGAGAACATTCCCAGCCTCCCCAGCACTGCCTGAGTTGCCAAACAGCCCGCTCTGACCAATCACGACGCTGCTCAGGCAGCTTAGTGATTGGCTGGGAGAGTCCAGAAGCCCAGGTGCTTCCATGTGCTGTCTGCAGACGGAGGAGAGGCGTGCAGTGAAATGGAGAGGCGTGCAGCGGTGGATGCGGCGGTGAAGAAGGTACGTTTATTTTAATTTTTTTCACCCGCCACCTCCGCTCCCCCGCACCACCTCCCCACTACCCCATTCAGTGGCAGCCGCCACTGCTTGTTCCTTTGTGTAGCACTTCACTTTTGGATCATTTTCTCCTCTGAATCCCTGTGTGACCTTGGGCAGCCCTATACCTTATATTCCTTTTACATTGTCTAATCTGCAGCCAGCTCCTGACATGCTAAGTCTCAGGGTATGAAATTCTTGGGAAAAATTCTGTTCATTAGTTACAGATGGCTTTTAGTTGATCCAAAAAGGGGAGTTCTATTGGTAAAAAATGCATACAAAAGTAAGCTAATCACCACATCCAGACACCGATTTCCAGATGCAACTAGAAGGTGCTCAACTTCCTTAGGTGCCAAAAAACATACACAATGTCTACCTGATCAATTACTAACCCCTTGTACACCAGACCTGCAATCTACAACAATGAGTAGATTGCCACTATTCTAATCGACAGGGCGAGATTGTTATTGCTTTCTAAATAATAAACTGTTTTATGTAGCTCTTCATGCCAAGTTTTTGCAGTTTCTCATAATTATAAACAACAGATGTTACTTTTACCTAATTTATGATGCTCAATTTATGAACCCTAGAGGATGGAATATGAAGTCTATCTTAATAAATGGAAGTATTGTTTATAACTTTAACTTCAACAGGCAGATTGAGGTTGCAATGCAGGCATGCCTAAATTCCAGTGCGTCAGAAGGCTCAGCAGGTGCCAGTCACATGTGGGTGAACTCCATCTGTAATCATTGGCTCATGGCTTTGATAATCAGATTTAAGTTATCGAAATACACTTCGTAGAGTTTCTCCATGAATCAGTGATGAAACTGTACAGAAAATGAATGCTGGCTTCACGATGTGTGCCATTGCATCAACTATATTATCATACAGGTGTTTAGCAAGGCAGTATCATGCTGAAGAGAAAAATAATAACTAGGAAGTTTCAAGAAATAGACAGTGGCGGCTGGCACAGATCGGGGGTTGCGGGGCGGAGTGCGGGGAAGGAAGGAGGCAAAGAAAAAGAAAAATTAATTTACCTACTCGCCTCGTGTCTCCTCCATCGTCTCTCTGCGTCCGGCTGGAACAGGAAGCACCCAGGCTCCCCTAAGCCAATCATAATACTGTGTGGAGAACATGCAAAGTGCGCATGACTGTTTGGCAGGCCCAAGATGGCCGGCCAAACATTCATGTGCACTTACCCACCACTCCTCCCCCTGCTCTGTAAGTAGAGCAGCCCTGCCCGCAAAGCTGCACCTGCAGCAAAATAAATGAAATAATATGATAATAATGATAATAACATTGACTTATTATTTAATTTTTCTTTGATTTACACAGCAAAAAGCCGTGGGCGATGCTCCTCCGCCTTAGAGCAAGAGCCGCCACTGGAAATAGACCAAGTGATCCGCCTCCCTCCACTACAAACACATTCGCCCCTAAGAGGTAACTGCTGCTGATCTTTCATCTGAGGCACATTTAAACAAACCATAATGGAGTAAAATCGCTCACAATACAAGATGGCTGCATAAGGAACTCCCATGATTCCCTCATAAGAAGACTGCTCAGACTTCCTTCTTTCAAGAAGAATATACAAACACACCCCTCCAGCGGACCTGATGTTCCTAGGCCCTTCTTCCTAATTAAGGGCTATGTCCTGTGGCTGCAAAAACTATCCACATGTGTCCTGTCTAAATAAGCATGCAACACAGGAGCGGATGGTTCCTCGCACCCCCACCCGCCTTCCACTGCCCCCCACTCCCCACTGGAACAGCATCTCCAGAGGCTGTAGAGTGATCGAAAAGTGACTTGCCATACAATACACATAATTAAACAAGCAATGGCAAAGCCAACAGATCTCACCTATGCAAGAGCTATTGGCTTTGCCAATATGTTTTAGCCATGCTGTACACCTACTTGGCTGCTATTCGGCATGGCTAAAAGTTAGTGAAATAAAGAAGAGAGTTGTGGTGTAGCGTAGAGAAGAGTTGAGTAGCGTGGAGTGGAGTGTAGTGTCATGGAGTGATGTAGACCAGAGTGGAGTGGCATAGAGTGTTGTGGAGTGTCATGAAGAGAGTAGAGTATCATAGAGCCAAAAGGCGTAGAGTGTCATGGAGTTGAGTGGCATAAAGTGTCAGAGTGAAGTGACATAGAATGGCGTAGAGTGGCATAGAGTGGAATACTGGAGTAGCGTGGAGTGGAGCAGTGGAGTAGAGTAGTAGAGTGGAGTAGTGTGTCGTAGAATAGAGTGGAGCAAAGTGGCATGGAGTTATGTAGAGTGTTGCAGAGTGGAATAGTGTTGTAGAGTGGCATAGAGTGGAATAGAGTATTGTGGAGTAGATTATCGTAGAGTGGAGTGTTGTAGAGTAGAGTCGAGTGACCTAGAGTGAAGTGGCGTAAAGTACAGTCGTGCAGAGAAGATTATCATAAAGTGCATTGGTTTTGAGTAAAGTGGTGTACAATGCATTGGCATAGAGTAGAGTGGCGTAGAGTTGAGTAGTGCAGAGAAGAGTGGTACAGAGTAGAGTGGTGCAAAGTGGAGGAGAGTGGTGCAGTTTAGAGTACAATGGTGTACAGTGGAGTGGCGCAAGGTGGAGTACAGTGGCGTAGAGTGCAGTGGCATAGAATGTAGTGGTGAAGAGTAGATTGAGAGTAGAGTGAGGTGGTGCAGGGCAAAGTGGAGTGGTGCAGGACAGTGTGCAGAGGTAAAGAGTAGATTGCAGTGGCACAGAGTACAATGATGCAGAGTAGATTACAGTGGCACAGACTGTAGTGGCGTAGAGTGTATTGCTGTAGAGTGCAGTAGCATAGAGTAGTAGAGTGTTGCAGAATAGAGTGCTGTAGAGGTTTGTGGGGTACTGTGCAGTGGCACAGAGTAGACTAGAGTGACGTAGAGTGCACTGACATATAGTGCAATGGTGTAGATTGATGTAGAGTTTAGTGGCAGACAGTGCAGTCTTGCAGAGCAGAGTGTTTAGAGTGCAGTGGTGTAGAGTACATTGGTGTAGAGTGCATTAGCACAGACTGCAGTGGCGTAGAGTAGAGAATTGCAGAGTAGAGTGCTGTAGAGAGCAGTGCATACAGTGCAATGGTGCAGAGTAGAATAGAGTGGCATAGAGTAAACTAAGGTAGAGCGCAATGGTGTAGAGTGGCATAGAGTGCAGTGGCATTGAGTAAATTGTTTCAGAGTAGAGTGAAGTGGCGTAGAGTGGAGGGATGCAGGGTGGAGTGGAGTGGTGCAGGGTAAAGAAGAGTTCATCACCACCCCCTTTTCTGAATCGTTTTTGGCCACTATAGGTGTGGCAGGGTATACTCAGACATGAGTCCCTTGCTCACTGCACCATCAGGATTCAAGCAAGCCGGGCCAACGACGGCAGAAATGCCAGAAACCGGTCCCCGGAAGCTTGTCTCCTTTCTGGTGAAGAATTGGCTTGGTAGTTTAGTCTGCCCTGTTCCCATGATGCACTGGGCCAGGGACAGACTGATTTGCATATAGCCAGGTTCTGAGCTGGGATGGTGCAGTGAGCTAAATAACGGTGTTGGATCAAGCCCTGATCTTTGGACTGGGTAAGAGTGGTCTGCTTAATTCAGACACTCTGTTTATCACCACCCCCTTTTCTGAATCGGGTAAAGAAGAGTGGCATAGAGCAGTGGTGTAGAGCAAAGTGGCAGAGTGCAGTGGCGCATAGTAAAGTAGCACGCATTGGCATAGAGCAGAGTGGTACAGAGTAGAGTAGAGAGTTGCAGAGTGACGGGGCATAGAGTACACTGGTGCACAGTAGATTAGAGTGGCGTAGAGGGCAGTGGCATAGAGTCGGATGGCGTAGGGGTCAGTGGCAGAGAATGCTGTGTTGCAGGGTGTCATAGAGTGCAGTGGTGTAGAGTACATTGATGTAGAGTGCAGTGGTATAGAGCATAATGGTGCACAATAAAGTGGTATACAGTACAGTGGTGCAGAGTAGAACAGAGTTGCATAGACATTAGTGACATAGAAAGTACAGTGGAATAGAGTATAGTGGCATAGAGTAGAGGGTTGCAGAGTAGAGTATAGTGGAAAATAATGTAGTGGTGTGGAGTGTATGGTTTTGAGTAAAAACCAGAGTACAGAGGTGTAGAGGCTTTCTCCTATCTGGCCCCATTCCATTGGAATAGGCTGCCGGAAGAGATACGTCGCTGTACCTCTCTGGGACACTTTAAAAAAAGCTTAAAAACCTGGATGTTGTAGGGCTCCGTACCGCTCATGGCTCTCTGTCTGTTGTCATGCCCAGGCGCCGTGAGATCCCCTGGGGATGATACGATGCGCTCTATGAATGTTAAATAAATAAAATAAAGAAATAGAGTGCAGTGGCATAGAGTTCACTGCTGTGGAGTAGATTAGAGTGGCTTACAGTAGATTGGCATAGAGTGGAGTGCAGGGTAGAGTGCACTGGCATAGAGGGGAGTGATGCAGAGAAGAGTGGCGCAGAGTGCATTGCCATAGAGTGGCGTAGAGTAAAGTGGTTCAGAGTAGTATTTAGTGGTCTAGAGTGCAGTAGCATAGAGTAGAGTGGCATAGAGTTCAGTCGCAGAGAGTGCAGTGTTGCAGAGTAGACTGTTGTAGAGTACAGTGGTGTTTAGTAGTGTGTCACAGAGTGCATTGGCATAGAGTGCAGTGGAGTAGAGTGGTGTAGAGAGTGGTGGCATAGAGTACGGTGGTGCAGAGTAGAACAGACTTGTGTAGAGTGCATTGGCATAGAGTACATTGGTGTAGAGTGGCGTGGAGTAGTGTGGAGTGGTGCAGAGTAAAGTGCAGTGGCTGGAGTGGTGCAGAGTAGAGTGGAGTTGAGTAAAGCGGAGTAGGCATGGTGCTATAGGGCACTGCCATTACAAGCAAGACATCTTCAATTGAAATGACCATTACATTTGCACAGACATACAGTTTTACTGATAAAAGTATACAGCGCACAAAAAATAATGTCTGGAAATATCATCACTTAGTGTATTGATTTGTTTTGATAGTATTAAAATATTTACATCCACCGTTCTTCAGAATGACCAGAATTACCCCCTGTAGCCAGCATGATTGTCACATAAATCCTCCCAATTTGAATTCAGAAAAAGAAACGTAAACCCCAAGTTCTCTCAGAAGACAGAGTCTGACATTTAACCTCTCTTTTTGAATGCACAGCAAAAAGAACAAGATTTAAAGGTCTGTTTACAGAAAGTGAGCGCTCAGAAGGATACTGTAAATAATGTTTGGGCAACTGAAGGGCTAAACCTAAGCTGGACAGCCTAAAACAAATATAGCAGGCCAATAGAAAGCAATGAAATGTGACATACAATTAAAAAACAATGGCAAGCAACAGACAGAATGAATTCCCAAAGAAGCATTGCGAATGTCTCCAGGATGTAGTTAGTGTAGGCTTCTACTTAAAAAGGACAACTTTCTCTATCTTACTTTCATTTTTCTGTTCTTCTTTCCTTGCTTCTCACTTTCTCATTTTCATTCCTTTTCTTTTCTCTCTTTCCTCCTACCCTTTTCTTTCTCTTGACCTATTAACATGTTTGTTACAAAAGACATTGGAATTTGAAAACAAGCTTTGGAAAGGCCAATAGGTCTTACCTATATGAGAGCTATTGGCTTTGACAGTGTCTTTTAGCTATGTTGCACAGCAGCTAAAGGTTAGTAGAGTAGCGTAGATGAGAGTTGTGTAGAAGAGATTGGAGTGGAGGAGAGTGGAGTGGAGTGGAGTGGAGTGGTGTAGAGCGGAGTAGAGTGGTGCAGAGTGGAACAGTGTAGAGTGGAGTGGCATAGAGTAGAGCCGCCTACAATAGGGCTGCCTACGGTAGAGCAGCGTACAATACTGTGGCACAGTGTAGAGTAGCATAAAGTAGAGTGGCGCCGCAGAGTAGAGTGGTGTAGAATGGAGTAGAGTAGAGTGGTGTATAGTATAGCAGCATAGAGTGGAGTGGCGTAGAGTGAAGTGGTGTAGAGTAGAGTGGTGTAGAATAGAATGGAGTGGCAATCAATGGAGTGACAGAGTGGCATTGAGTAGAGTAGCATTGAATCAAATGGCATAGAATAGAGTGGCATTGTGTGGAATGGAGTGGCGTGGAGTGGCATAGAGTGGTGTAGAATGGCATAGACTAGAGTGGAGTGGTGTAGAGTGGCATGTAGTGGCATTTAGCAGCATAGAGTGGAGTGGAACAGCGTAGAGTGGAGTGGTGTAGAGTAGAATGGCATAGAGCAGAGTGGCGTGGAGTGGAGTGAAGTTGCATAGAGCAGAATGGTGTACAGTGGAGTGGCATAGAATGGCGTGGAGTGGCATAGAATAGAGTGGAGTGGTGTAGAGTGGCATAGAATGGAGCAGAGAGGCATAGAGTGGCATAGCTTGGCGAACAGTGGTGTAGAGTAGAGTGGCGTAAAGTACAGTGGCATAGATGGGTGGCATAGAGTGAGGCGGAATGAAGTGGCGTAGAATATAGAGGCATTGAGTGAAGAGGCATAGAGAGGCGTGGAGTAGTGTACAGTAGAGTGGCGTAGCATGTGATAGAGTGGAGTGGCGTAGAATAGAGAGTCGTAGAGTGGAGTGGCATCAAGTGGCATAGAGTGGAATGATTTAGAATAGAGTGGCATAAAGAGACATAGAGTGGCATTGTGTGTACTAGAGCGGCATACAGTGGGAGTGGCATACAGTAGAGCGGCGTACAGTTCAAAGGCATAGAGTAGAGTGGCGTAGAGCAGAGTGGCATAGAATGTGCTGGAGTGCATTAGAATGGAGTGAAGTAGAGTGATTTGGAGTAGAGTGGTATGGAGTGGTGTGACGTAGAATGGAGTAGCATAGAACAGAGTGGCAAAGAGTGGATTGGTGTTGAGTAAAGTGGTGCAGAGTGGAGTGGTGTGGCGTAGAGTGGTGTGGCATAGGGTCGAATGACGTAGAGGGCAGTAGAGTAGAATGGCATAGTGTGGCATTGTGTGGAGTGGCATAGAATAAAGTAGAGTGGCGTGCAGTCAAATGGGGTGGCGTAGAGTGGAGTGGCATTGAGTGAAGTGGCATGCATTGGAGTGGCGTGGAGTGAAGTGGGATGGCGTAGAATGGCTTAGAGTGGAGTGGAATTGCATAGAGTAGAGTGGAGTAAAGTAGTTATCTGTGGGTGTAAGTTACAAAAGCGTCAATAAAGATGGCAGATAGGGTGAAAGCAACATATATAAGAAGCCATATGCCTGTGTTAAAAGCACATTGTGCATTCAGGAAAAAGTCTGAAAGGCTTATAAAATGAAAACAAGTACATTGCAGAAAGATGAGGAAGAACACATTTACGTGTTCCATGCCCCAGGCGGGAGCTAACACAAGAAAGGTAGGGAAGCCTACAGTATTAGGCAATCAAAAGATTACAAATAAGAGTGAAAATGAGAACAACTAATGGTATGTTGTGGACGGGTTGTAAGTCCACTGAATTGTAAACAATACGTCTTGCAGCACAGCTCATGCGCTGGGTAGGCGAGACATAAAATGTAGTATAATGACTGCGCTCGAGATGCTCAGACACAAAGAACTTTTGAAAAAAATTAAACAATTAAAGCACAAATATCATAAATGATGACAAGTATATTCTCCCAGAAAAGCTGGAATAATGGTGTGATTCATCAGGGGGTTTATGCACCTGCTGCAAATGTCTGTTAAGCAACAATCAGGTTCACTCTTCGGATCCCAATAGTTGCAACTAAGGGGCAGATTTACAAGCCTGTTGAGCCGCCGGTGCATCACAATGCGTGACGCAACGGCGGCGCAACCTGCTGAGTGACTCCACCCTACGTGACTTTACCTGTGCTTGTAAATATTGCCCCTTTTTCACACAACACTTTGCGTGTTAGGTGCCTGACATGGGTGTTGCAGTGGGTGTTCCCACACAACACCCATGTTCACTGATGCATTTCCAGATTTACAAGGAATCGTAAATCTGGATATGCATCTGAATGCTACGCCGCACTAGGGGTGGCGTAGCAAGGTGCAAAGAGGAGAAATGTTTTCTTTTCTCCACGTTATTTTTCTCTTTCAATGCGTGCAAGGGTGCCTGAGTCGGCGCATGGCAGCAGTTTGCGGCCAGCGCAGGGGGAAGCACAGAGATGTGACATATTATTGTAAATATGTCGCATCCCTGTGCTTCGAAACTAACGCAGCGTGGCACAGCAAAATGACTCGCAGCACCGCGCTGAGTTAGTTTCTTGTAAATCTGGCCCTAATGATTTTAACTTCAGCAGATAACAAAATAAATGACAGGCCTGTGGAGTAATTTTATTTTTATTTGTAAAGTTCATAGGCACCTAAGTATTCTGCGTTACATAAGTGTAGTTATCAGAATCACTCTATTATAATCCTTTTCATGGGATAATTCATGTGAGACCTGTTGCCAGTTACCTTTTCAATAGGAAACCTTAAAAAAAGTTGGTGTTTTGGAAGTATATTTGCCTCGTGTACTTATCTGCCTCTGTTCCTGAATAAATACTTTTTCAAAGCGATACATGCAGGCTCAATAAACACTGTTTCTTGTCATGTATCTGTTTCTGTTAATGTCGTGGATTGACGGCTATGCACAATACCTCCTTCAGACGGGTGTAAAACGGCATTCGCAATGTTTTTAGCTCGTCTACATTGGCAGATATCATGAAATGTCCTCCTTTATAATAAAGCACAGAGATATTAAGCAGGATTAAGGACTGAATGGAGCGACAGCCAGTCTTTTAATGTTCCGCTGATCAAATGGCTTCATACAATTCCTTGACAATTTACTCAAAACAAGCTAAAACATGACCGCGACGATGTAAGATCAAACACAGCTCTCAACATTCAAATACAGAAAGTATGATAGCCTATTATTTGTTAGACACTAAAGCAATGGAAGCTGTTTGCCTTCTGTTATCAAAGGTTTTATTACTAAAGCAAAAAAAGACACATCTTAGGAGCTCTTTAACTAAAAAGGAAACTTGATTGAGGGATCATTGACTACTACAAACATTAAAGAGGAGATATCCAATCTCGGATCTCGTCATTCATTCTGTGCCACAAGCATGGTAAGATAAGCTGCTGCTCAGTTACTACAATTAGTAAGCATATAGGTAGAAATGTCAGGATGCATCTTAAAAGGGAGCTTCGGTTGTAAGGTATCAATATGATAAAAACATGCTCAAACTTCCCTTAAAAATCTTCAGTTGAGACATTCTTGCTAGGATCCAAAACTTAACAAGCACTGGAAAAGCTCAAAGTTCTCAACAGTAAAACTTTTTTGGGTAAAATAGCCACAGTCGCAGGGGCCATCTTTGTATGGGTTTGTTAAAACCTTGTAAAGGCATTCAAAGATGGCCGCCATGTATGCACATGCATTCATTAGTGGAGAAGTGTGGCTCACTGGTTAGAGCGGCAGACTCTGAAGCAGAGATCAGGCCCAGGACCAGGGTTCAAGTCCCGACGCGGGAGGATCTTGGGCTCAATGTCTGCGGACTCGATAATTCTCGCCTCGGTGCCTACTCTAATTATGGGTCCCACACTGCAACTCTGGGCAATAGCTTGCTTAAGCTCCACAACGGCCCCTACAACACTGGGATGCCTGGCTTCACCTTGGGGGTGCCCAGGAGGGGCATCTCACAGGGAGAGCCAGGAAGGGTTCCACAGCATTATACAGCGCCGGGACGCCCCGTTGGGGCAGCTGTGTGCTTTACAAAATACACTACATTTACATTTTTCATTGTAGCATCATGTGAATGCATTTGTAATATTTCAGCGCCACATTCAAAGCCAGCCGCAGTGAAAATGGATGCATCGACAGCACCCATTTGTGAATGCATTTGTAATACTTGAAGAAATCCATTCAAAAATAGCTGTGTGGATGCGCTCATATCCATGGCGTCCATCTTTGAATGTATTTGTTCAAATAATACAGATCCATTTCTTGATGTCTGCATGAGCTTGCGCACTTGTGGACGGCCATCTTAAAACAAATAAAATCCTATTTTAAGATAGATGACCACCCATAGCAGGCTTTAAAATTGTTTAAAATAAAAAAAAGTGAAGTAGGTGAGGGCAGGGAAGATAATGGAGGAGTAGGGGGGACTGAATAGTTAATAAAAAAATAAGCGGCATGAGTGTGGGAAGCAACAAATGAGCTGTGTGGAAAGGGAAGAAAAACAGAGAGAGGAGCCGGAGCAAAGTGAAGGGGGAAGCAGCACAATGGGAGGAATCAAATAAAGAAACCTGTCTTCCCATTGAGTGCTTAATGGAAAAGAAAAATGTAGCTATCTAATTGGAAGCAGCATGACCTTTGGAAGGATACAATTCAACCTACCAGAACACTGTGAGTCCAAATTGCACCTGAATTGGACAAATGAAAGAATAGGGAGGAATGCCATCAAACTATTAGGGGCAACTAAGAAAGACAGCAAAGCCATCCAATTTTGGCAAGGGGCTGACCCAAAGCCTACTCTACTGTGTATTGGAAAAAATAGGTTCAGGCTTCTCGTAGCTAAATCTATCAGTAGCCGAAATCAAAAAACACTACCATTTCTTTGTTGGTTGCAATGCAAACTGTGCCACCCAATCCCCGCTCATTACTTCACACAATTATTGCAAATAATATAATGATATTATTAATATTGCATTTTACATTCTATGGTTATAAAAAAGGTGCTGCTTCACTTACAGGTAATTGCAAAAAACACAGTTGATGGATAGAATGCAGAACAATGTCTTACCTTCACCCCAGTACAAACCGGTCCTTGGATGCTTGATTCCGGTCTAGGAAAGACATGGCTTGGTAGTTCGGGCTGGACTGTTCCCATGAGGCACAGGGTCAAGGCTGATTTGCATATAGCCAGTGTCTGACCTAGGGTGGTGTGGGGAGTGCAATAAAACGATGGATTTAGGCCCAGATCTTTGTACTGGGATGAATGTAAGACATTGTTCTGCATTCTGTCCATCAACTGTGTTTTTTGCAATTTTCACCCTGAGTGGGCTGGGTATGCTCAGACGTGAGTCTCAGGCTCTCCACATCACTGGAGTCAAGCTATCCAGACTGTAGAAGGCTGATAGCCAGAAACCGGTCCTTGGATGCTTGATTCCGGTCTAGGAAAGACATGGCTTGGTAGTTCGGGCTGGATTGTTCCCATGAGGCACAGGGTCAAGGCTGATTAGCATATAGCCAGTGTCTGACCTAGGGTGGTGTGGAGTGCAAAAAAACGATGGATTTAGGCCCAGATCTTTGTACTGGGGGAATGTAAGACATTGATCTGCATTCTGTTCATCAACTGTGTTTTTTGCAATTTTCACCCCGAGTGGGCTGGGTATGCTCAGACGTGAGTTCCAGGCTCTCCACATCACTGGAGTCAAGCTATCCAGGCTGAAGAAGGCTGATAGCCAGAAACCCGTCCTTGGATGCTTGATTCCGGTCTAGGAAAGACATGGCTTGGTAGTTCGGGCTGGACTGTTCCCATGAGGCACAGGGTCAAGGCTGATTTGCATATAGCCAGTGTCTGACCTAGGGTGGTGTGGAGTGCAAAAAACGATGGATTGAGGCCCAGATCTTTGTACTGGGGTGAATGTAAGACATTGTTCTGTATTCTGTCCATCAACTGTGTTTTTTCGTCACTTACAGGTAAAGCATACCCTAACAGACATCATAAGGCTACACATTGTGTGTTCAGTGACCCAAAGGGGTGGGTCCAGGGCATTTTTCAGACCTCACCCTGCATTCAGAATCCACATGCACTGCGGAAGACCGTGCTAATTGCTATCTCGGGACACAGGAAGTGGGTGCATGGACTTACCAAGGCCACTGTCTTCCCCCAGAACTCACAGCTCATGGCTGTGCAGTGGACTCTAAGAGCACTGGATGGGGGGGAAGACTAGTGCTTAATTTGAGTCAGTGGTTGCAGTTGGGGTTCATCGGCACTCATTTTTGGGGACCGGCACTTATTTTTTTCTCAACAAACTTTGATCTAGAGCAAGAGAGGGGAAAACACAACAAGCATTTGCAATGCAATAGGTCTCGCATTAGGAAAGTTTGAGCTATTGGTATTGTAAATGACAAATATTTTATTTATATGTTGGTTTTGAAAATAGTGAAATTTGTAGCTTTTTCATTTACAATGCCAATAGTTATAACTTTTGCAAATGTGACACCTATAGCCTTTGTAATTCAATATGTGTTGTATTTATGTGACTTAGATGGATTGATATTACAAATAACAATGGCTTTTATTTTTTTAAAATATTTAATACTTAATAAAAGTTATTGTAATTTATAATGACGATAGCTTAAACTTTTGTAATAACTTTTGTGAAGATTATGTTCAGTGTATTTTATTGTGACGAAAATCCAAGAACAGAAGTGAAATATTAACATATTTTTGTGACATTTGTAATAAACCTTGAAACATTGAGAGAACATATTTGAACCAGTTGTTGTTGAGTGGTTGCACAGATTGATGCTGTGGTGGTGCTGAGTGATGTTGTGGTGGCGACGAGTGATGCTGTGGTGGTGCTGACTGATGCTGTGGTGATGTGGTAGATAGATAGAGTGAGTGCGATAGATAGAGTGAGGGCGATAGATAGATAGAGGGAGGGCTATAGATAGAGGGAGGCCGATAGATAGATAGAGTGAGGACGATAGATAGATAGAGTGAGGGCAATAGATAGATAGACAGATAGATAGAGTGAGGGCGATCGATAGATAGATAGAGTGATGGTGATCGATAGACTGAGTGCGATAGACAGATAGAGTGAGTACGATAGATAGATAGACAGATAGAGTGAGGGCGATAGATAGATAGAGTGAGGGCGATAGATACACAGTCATCAGCATCTGGAGAGCACAGTCTTCACCCAGAATTGAGCAGCATGTCACAACCACGGCAGTAACACCATTTGGCTCCTCTATACCTACAGCACCAACAGCTTCACTTCAAACATCGATGATTCAGAAAAGGGGGTGGTGATGAACAGAGTGTCTGAATTAAGCAGACCACTCTTACCCAGTCCAAAGATCAAGGCTTGATCCATCACCGTTTTTCAGCTCACTGCACCATCCCAGCTCAGAACTTGGCTATATGCAAATTAGTCTGACCCTGGCCCAGTGCATCATGGGAACAGGGCAGACCAAACTACCAAGCCAATTCTTATACTGGGAAACAAACAAGCTACTTCAAACATCTGCGAATGATTCATTTTTGGATATAGCAGGATTGAAATCAAGATCACAGGTTCAGGCTATGCGGAAACAAAAAGTGTCAACAACAATGGCACCTGAGAAGATGGTTTAGGTCTATTTGGGTGACCTAACAGAGTAGGGTGATCAGACGTCCCGGTTTTCCCCTGACGGTCCCGGTTTCTCTTGAAATGTCCCGGTGTCCCGACACTTTCCTCCAAAAGTGAATAAATGTCCTGTTTTTTGTATAGTTGCTGGGATGAGCACAGAAATGTCCCGGCTTTTGAGTAGTGGCAGAGTATGCACTGGTGTTAAAAAGATGTGCGCATATTCACTTCTCACTACGGAAGATGTTACTGCGTGATGTCACTCCAGATGAGGTTGTTGGTGGGAAGGGAAATCCTTTAAAGAGAGACATTTTCTCTCTGGATTTCCCTTCTCTTTCTAAAATGCAGCAAGAATGCCATTATGCTAGCCATCCGGGCAACAGCGTGTCCAAACTGCCAGCATGACCCTGCTCACTGCAGTCAGAGGTCACTGCCTGCACCAAGATCCAGCCAGCTACCAGTGTAAACTGTAGTCCTATTTCTATGTTTATGACATCCCGGTTCTTTGTTTTCGGAATCTAGTCACCCTATAACAGAGGGCTAACTGGATCAAGAGTCACTGGCGTATTGGCATGGGAATTAGGAACAGTGGTCAGAACTCTGGAGAATGGCAATAAAGCACTTGCAATATTCTGAAGGCAGTGTACCTTCAGAGCCTCTGTTCAGTGCAGTAGGGGTTACTGTCACAGTCAGAGGGACCAGTCTTTCTCCTCAAAATGTGGGGAGACTGATGAGGATGACAATAAATAAATATTTCATACCCAGAAGCTATAAGGCTCCAGAGCACACAATTGTGGATAAGGACATTTTCTCCGGCACCACAAGGTGTGCAGCTAATGTAAATAAGCTTAGATAAGCAGTGTGCACAGCGCAGATAAACAATCTCCGAGAATGCAGTCATAAGGCCTGGTGACTGAATAGTGAGTGGCGACAAAGAGAGCAAACTAATTCAACCTTAGATTCAACTTTAGACTTTACAGTGAGCAATCAATGATATTTTAGCAATGGATGTCTCCAGATCACTTTGCTGAAAAAACAAGATGCCTGTCTCTCATGCCTAGCTCGGCATTCCCATGTACAGCTGAAAGTGAAGATACAAAGGAATGGACTACACATCTTATGTGTGTCTCTTTCATGGGAGAAGAAAAGCACAGATAGGTAGATGGACTCCACACTTGGAACAGGTAACTTGCATTAGTGTCACATGAGTCAACTCAAGGGGGAGTTGGAGGATAAAGGAGATGGAAGTGGTGGAGCGGATCTGTATGTTGTAGCTCGCTGTTGTGGGGAAGAGGGAAGAGACATGAGTGTGGCACAACCAAGACTCACCCACAACACAGATCGCAGCATTGTGTACGGCACAAACCGCAAAAGCCGAAAGTAGTCTTTCAGTACTGAGAAGCAAAAATCCTTGGAGACAGTATAGAGCATCCAAGTGTGAGGTCCTGCATGGCCAGAGAGCCTTCTTTGGATCTCTTAACCCCTTCGATGCGGATGACAAAGCCAGCTTGTCATGGGCGTTACCTGAGCTGCGCGCATGACGAGCTGGCTTTGTCACGAAAGCCGCGATTTTCAAATTTCAGCGCGCAGCGGGAAAACCCGCTAGCGCGCATGCGGTTAAACAAAAAGAGGTCTGGAAATAAATAATAAAGGGGCTTACTTTATTTTAACGTGCCCTCTACACAAATAACTATGAGAACCAGATGGTCAGGCGAGCAGGAACATCAACAGCCATAGTCGATAGGTGACAACAGGTCTACATGGATGAAGAAAGCATATTCTCTTCTGTGTTTGATCAGAAGCATATACTCTGCACATACGCATGAGCTGTAGATTTCCTGGACCATGAGTAGCATCCCAGAAGGAATCAGTACCATTCCCATAGGAATTCTGACTCTAATCCTCTCCGCAGCCTTCATTCCACGACCTCAAAGGAGATTCCCACGTACGGTGCCCCAGAAAGGTAAGGTGCAGGGTGTGGTGCCCCGCAGAGTCCCATCATACCATCATACTCCAGTGGCCCAGTATCATATATCTCCAGCCACAATATCCCTGCTCCAAGGGCTTGATTAGAGTAATGCTGAAACTCAGGCATAGGGCAAGGGTGCGCCACACGTCTGAAGGTAGTAATGAACATTGTAGTCATCGCCCAGGCACTAAAGGGTAGATATTACATATGTGATAGTGCAGGAGATAAAGTAGAGAAGGGCATAGTGCAGGGAGCCTGGAACTAGGGATCCATTGTCCAACGCCAGCAACAAAGAGCAGTTCTTCTCCAGCACTTCACATTGCAGCACTTGCTTTGTTTCATTTTGTTACAGTTTCTGAACTAAGCAAAGCATTCTATTGAAATGACTCCAGTTTGAATTGTAAAGTCTTTTCAATGCTTATGATGGTGCGACAAAAAATCTATTAATGATTTATTAAATTGAATATCTACAGATGTATGTGGATTTTGTCTTTTTTTCTTTTCCCTTTTCTGTTGCATGCAATTAAAATTGGGTGCCTTGATGAATACCTGAATGTTTGTACAATTTTTTTGTGCTACAGAGAGAAGGCAAGGAAATTGTATTCATAAGTGTTTTAGAATGGTTGCTGATTATGTATCTGATGAAAATGCAAATTGCATGCACAAAAGATCTATTGTTTTGGGTCGTTTGGAGCAGAAGACAGCTTGAAACGTTACCAAACTGCAACTGTACTAGCGGAAAATACAGTGAGCCTTAGGGTATAATGCGCTTGTAGTACAGTGGACTGGATATCCATCGCGGTTGAAGGATCTCATCCACCACACTCTCAATATGGCCCTTCCAGCATTGGGAAAAAGCAATAAAAAATCCACAGTTGAGTTTTCTCATGTGCCCCAAGGAAAACTATCTTACACATGGTGGAAAATGAAGTACTTTATTACCTGGAGCAAAGAGGAACAAATATTGTGCTATTGTTTTGTTAACCATGAAATCTAGTTTGGAATTTGGGCCTATGTACTGGTGGACCATCAATTACCTTTCCTACCTTTTGCAGCTCATTGGCTATTATTGTAAACAGGCTCACCCCACTTATAATTTAAGCATATTTTCTCAGTCTTGACATAAATTATGCAATCGCAACTCACAAATAAGCACATTCTGTATACCTAAGATACGCAGTATGTATAATCAGGGGTCGGTTCACCTTTTGTGAAATGCGTCCAAAGCGCATAGGTGTAATCTGCCGATCAATTAGGTTACGTGTATTTTTGACACTCTGGCAACCAAGTCCAATTACTTTCCTCTTTCTCATTTTAGTTTTGGGATTTGTTTCTGCTTAAATTAAATTGTGCAAATTGTGCAAAGCTAGGATGTGACACCCTTGAATCAGCAAGCTGCTTGTTCATGGATGTGATGCCATAAAGGGAAATGGTGGGATAGCAGTCTTCCCCTTCCCTTCCCACTTCTCAGGGTCTACACATGCATGTTGGAAATGCTTTAATAGGCCACCCTCCTTGTCTTCCATGTCTTTCCCATGTCTTCTCATGCCCAAGGGAAGGAGTGCAAGGGTGTGGGCTTGTCCACCACCTTTTCTGTCTTCCCTCACTATAATGCAAAAACAACAGTTGATGGACAGAATGCAGAACAATGTCGTACATTCACCTCCACACCACTGGAGTCAAGCTATCCTGGCTGGTGATGGCTGATAGCCAGAAACCGGTCCTAGGATACTTGAGTCCGGTCCAGGAAAGACATGGCTTGGCAGTTCGGGCTGGACTGTTCCCATGAGGCACAGGGTCAAGGCTGATTTGCATATGGCCATGTCTGAACTGGGGTGGTGTGGAGTGCAAGAAAACGATGGATTTAGGCCCAGATCTCTGTACTGGGGTGAATGTATGACATTGTTCTGCATTCTGTCCATCAACTGTTGTTGTTGCATTCCCTCACTATAAACCTGTCACCAGAGTTGAAAGCATGGATTAGAGGATTTTAAGCCATTGTCTCCCTTTAACTCTGCTGTCTCCCTCAAGACTCTCCAGACCAACAGGAAGCATCAGATCTTTATCACACCAATCAGCAACTCTGTTAATATGTCCAACATGGTGGTGGCTAGTTGTTCTCTCGTTAGACTGAGGATCAACATGCTCTGGGAAGAAGAGGGATGGAAGAGGCAGGTTAGGGAGGGGAGTTAGACAATAAATATACTGGGGGAGCCTTTGTGATGGTGGAGGAGGGTGACACTATACAAGCATTTTTATATAAGTGCACAGATAGGGGAAGGAAGTCCCGGTGAAAGTGGAGGAGGTTCCGCAATACCACATATCATTTTTCATATTGTGTGAAGGGAGGGTAGCAATGGGCTAGGCATTTTTGGTGTGGGACATTTTGTGTACAAGTAGTCCTCCATGACTTCTCTCCTCTCTCCCCTTGTACAGCTGGTACATAGAGCCAGCTAATGAGGATGGGACAGATTCAGAGGAAAAGGCACTACCGCATACCATAAAAAGGTATATTTAACCTCAATGTGGCATGTGACATCATCAACAGCTAAAATGATTATCTAATTTTTCTAAACTTGAAAAGTAACAGAGAATGTGCAGAACCCTGGGGAACTCAACATCTCAAGCCAAAATATATTGACTCAAATGGCAGAAAAGCCAGAGTGTACATGCAGCAATTGAGTAGGGCATCATTGTCCCTAGTTACAGACATGCTTAAGGTCTCCTCGAACAACATCCATCTTCTACGACATGCAGTCTAAAGAATGTGAGCCATTTACTCTTGAGAGAAGAGACTGTTTATTAAAGAAAGAAAAACTAACATAATGATCCTAGGTGAAATATGCCTGTATAGCAAAGGCTTCACCAAGTGGATGTGGTGAACTGTTATGAACAGCGAGGAACGAGATGACCAGATGTGGGTGAAGTTGGATCTACAAGTAACCAAATATCAATTAAAACTGACAACCTCTGAGTGGGCTTCAAGCAATTTCCATAAGAAAGATAAACCCCCAGATTCATCAAAGTGCCGTTTTGCGAGTCCTTAATAGCCATTTTTAAGGAATCGCTATTAAAGACTCGCAAAACGGGATGCATGTAGGAATCACAATATTTTTTGCGATTTCTACTGCTTCCGTTATTTGCGATCGGTAATTGCTAATCGCAAATAAGGAATGGCTTTCCCATTCATTCCTATGGGCCTAAAGGCCCGTAGGAATGTATGGGGAGTCATTCCTTATTTGCGATTAGCAATTACCGAATCGCAAATAAGGAAGCGATTTCAAGGGTACCAGGGTGTCCAAAGGACACCCTGTAGCACCCCTGAAATGCAAATGTACACTGATGTTGCGCACACACATGTCCAAAGGACATGTGTGTGTGTAACATACAATTTAGAAAAATGCACTAAAGTGCATTTTCTAAGTTTTCACTATTTACCACAAAGTTACACTTCGTGGTAAATAGCGGCCCCATATTGCGAATTCGCAATTTTAAAAAGGTTCATGAATAGCATTTAAGGAATCTCTAATTGAGATTCCTTAAATGCGATTTTTCGCAATTTAGTGATTTCTATAATTGCGATTTTTGCATTTGGGATGATGAATCCCAAATGCAAAAATAGCGCTCGCAAAGGGCCAGATTCTCAGAATCTGGCCCTTTGCGAGCCGATTTCAGCTTGATGAATCTGGCTGAAAGAGAACTGCATTCAGTGAGCATTACTGACTACTTCCCAAAATCTATGCTGGTGGTTCCTCTGGGTGTACTTAGAGAGATGCACACTTATGAATTCGAGGGGACTTTGGAAGTAGACATACTTATGAAGTTGATTAAGACACATAATAACATTGATAGTTCTAGCAGAAGTTGGTAGTTATTAGTATAGTGTAGAATTGATCTATATTGATAATTCATACAAATGACTTCAAAGTAGAAGCTTCTCTTGGAAGAAACTGTGTTTCATACCAAGAGAATGAATTGCTGAGGGTTTAGAATTGAAATAATTGATCACTTACTTTTTGGCATCATGCTTTATAAAGGGCTAAAGCACATCCAACATAAATCATCCACGTAAATTATTAATTCACGGTCCTCCCTGCAAACCATTGTTTGCACCCAACTGCAATGCTCATGATTTTTCATTATGTAATAAATGACATCGCAAATGCCACCGCTTACATCATTTTTGGCATTACATATCAGCTTGATTATGGTTTTATCACTAACATTACTATGGGTACAGAATTATTTTTGTGTGTAAATCAATGTTGTTATTTAATGGCAGAGTGTTTTTACGTTCTGTTGTTATTATTGACTATAGTGAGGTAATGAGTATTTCATGTGGGTTGCAATTTAAGATTTGCATGGCGTTGCATGACTTATGGTTAAGTCAGTCAGTCAAATATTCCTTATTTGGCTAACTATTAGCCATGAAAGCACATAACATGTATATAAACATATTGATATGATTTCCAAACTAGAATACAATCACACAGTTAATAGATTCAAAATCCTGACTCTGTACAACGTCCTTAAAAAAACTATATAATAAATTGTTTTATCTAGCTAAAAACCCATAACTCTTTGTGGCAGCGATGGTGCAGCGGATATAGTTTATAACAGCTATACAAACACTGACATTACTTCATTTTTGCAAAAGATCAAAGTCATCTTATGTTTACTTATATTGGCCAAAGGCAGAATTGGAATCAGAAGCCTTTTGCTGTGGCAGGAGAATAAACCACAGAAAAGCATAAAGTGCTTTGGTTAGAAGTATTGTCACAAGGGCAGAAGAATAGCACAAAACCAGGTACCTTGATGTGAGAATGCCACTAAAAAATGAATTTTATTAAAACACAGGTGGGTGAGATAAAATCGATATTCAGGGCCTTATTTACAAGAAAGCAAAGCAGCGCAGTGCCACAAGCCATTTGGCTGCGCCATGCTTGGTTACTTTCAAAGCACAGTGATGCGTCATATATACAACAGTATGCTCTCCCCTGCGCTAGTGCACAATTGGCTGCCTTGCACCAACACATGTCTACAACAAATAGAGGCAACAGTCACCATGTAGTAACATATTTGTTTAAGGTTATCAATATCTTTTCGCCATAAAATATTTAACTACAAAGCTTGGCGCTCGTTCTTTGCATTTGCTAATATGCATCTCTTTGCTCATAAGTGTGGATGGCTCGTTTTGGGCCAATAGCATCCCCTTAATACAAAGTAATTTGCCGGCTAACTTGGGTACAGCACTGGCAACAATATATTATTTTTTTTACACAACACAAGATTTCTAGAAGAGCAATTCTCCTACTTGATACACTTTCTAAAAATATGAAATGTTCACTTACATATGTACCTATTAAACAGCCCATCATGAAGTCGTAATGAACCTAATGTCTATCTAAAAAGAAAATATTTATCTATAAATAAGAGAGATTTACGCAGATAAGAGTGACGTATGATGCCTTTCGTCTCTTTGACTTTAGGAACCATAATTAGCATTGTTGAAAGGATCTACAATTTCCCCGGAATCCGGTTGAGACTCGAAGTAAGCTTATCTTCAGCATGCTTAACCACCAATGTGTTACCCAGGACACATAGTGACACATATCCTTGGTTCCATTAAAAAATTTAACAATAATGGAATCAATTAATAATGACTACTTAAGTTATGTAACTACTGCTCATGATTTTAAGATTCACCAAACCATTATTAAAAATAGGTTCATTTGGTGGTTCTTTGCCTTCATAAACCCTCTATTCAAGGCTTAAATTATAGTTTACCTGGTGCAATAAAACAAGAGTAATTGTATCCAATGAGATAGATCTCCCATAGTCCTTATGAAAAACACAATTTTTATTGTTTTAGATTTTGATCGGATCTTCTGCTCTGAATATCCATTAACCTCACTCTATATCTGTAGATTACAGTTACATCGATATTTACACTGACCATCGAGTAAGTGTTTACAACCTTTGCAATACTCTTGATCTTTAAAGTTCTCAGCATTTTTAAGCTATAATTCTATGAACAGTCTTATACTGACAGTAGCACTGACTATTGCTTTAGCCTTGGGCTATACTTTTTATTAATAAACTCACTTTTCCCTTATATTTTTGTCAGACAGGTGATATATACTTCTGAACAACGACAAACACTAAATAAGAATGCATGGTAATTATTAATTTTTTGCGCATTCCTTTAGGGGTCAACCATTTTAAACTTGCACAGTCCTGAAGATGGTCTAACAGACAAAAGCCCAAAGACCGAAACGTCGACAATTGCACTTATTTTCTGTATCATGTTATTACAGGGGGTATTCATCTTTGATTAACACGTTGATTTGCCTTATTTTGAACAGAAAAAAATTAACACAATTGTTACTGCGAAGTACAGAGAAACAACTGTAATAATTTAAATCTTCCTGTTTCATTGTGTGTTTAAAGATGTAGTACGCTCTTTTATTATTCTTTATTAAGATACATTTATTTTTTATATACACCCGTGTTGTATCTAATGTTTTCAAATTTCATTAGAAATAAAATTACATATAAGCTATCTGTATATGAACAATTCAAAAAGAAATTACTTTGCAAGCAAGATATAAAAACTTATGCCAAGTAAAAAGTAAGAATTAATCCAAATTTATCATGTAAATAAATCCCTTGTTGGCACATCTACCTGTTCATATTGCACCAACACAGACCCTTTTGCACCATGGTCCAAGGGTGCCTGCAGGGTGCCTGTGTTGCAAGGATGATTGTTATTGTGCTAGAAGAGACACCTTTCTGCACAAAAACAATTATAAGAGGTTTTTTCCTCTTTCTGTGCTTGCTTCGTAATGCAGCATGCTTAGAAAGAATTAAAAATTAGGAGAAATAACAGTATTTCTCCTCGTTGTGCCTCCTTATGCCTCCCCAGGGGAAGCGTAGGATTCTGATGCATTCCCAGGTTTACAAAACATTGTAAAGCTAGGAATGCGAAGAATCCATTTGTGTTGCGTGGGAACCAAAGAAACACCCATGGAACGCCCCTTTCACGCAAAGTGCTGGTGAAACGGGCTGTATTTAAAAGGACATGAAAAGTCACGCATGGTGGCTTTACATGGTCGTGTAAATATGGCGAACCACACTTTGCCCTTAGAGGATAGGAACAAGTGATGCACTGGCAGTGCAAGGGGCTTGTAAATTTGCCCCGCTGTGTTTAAAATGTTTTGGAGATAAAACCCAGGGCTAGATATTTGATTAATGAGCTCATAATAAGTCCAGGACTTCTGATCTTCAAAATCCAGCACATGGTTTTACATCCACCTCTCAGAAAAAGTATCTCAAACCATACTCTTAGAGTGTGTGTCTGTCATCCCCAGTTTTTAATACAACTATGGGTAGCCGAGCAAATTTAAAGAACCTTTCACAAACCAGAACAACAGGATAGTATTGTGTAATCAAGTAGCAGGTAATCAGACAAGGTCTCTTTTGAAAAGCCTGTTTTTGAATTACTCCAGACCCTTATCCATAACAGCAGGGGACCAACATTAATATTGTCTAACATACAATCCAACCCAACTTCAGAGTGACACATAAAACTTGATGAGGCTTGTGGTAAAGCCAACAGACTCCTCATGAATGTATTTTCTACCTGTTGTAGTAATCTTGCATCCTTGTACACCCATACCCCTGTCCCATTGCTATCCATAGCTACACATTTGCTGTTATAAATGTTGACAATCTCATTTTCAAGTTTGTGCCACAATATATGCGTAAAATGTAACATGGACTCAATTGCTCTCTTAAGTTGGTTTGCCTTAGAGTTAAGTGGAAAGTCCCAGTTTTGCTGGTCATCAAATGAAAGACCGAGATATTTAAAATTTGGAACCTTGATTAATTCGGTCCCACTTAATCTAAATTTCCTAGATTTAGTGTTTCTTGTCCCAATTTTCTTGATGTTATGTTATATAGATTTATACAGCGCACAGATACTCCTAGGAGTGACCAGGCTCCAAAAGACAAGGCGGCATCTACGGATAAGAAGTATACAGATTGTTGGAAATTTCTTCTTAAAGACAAAGAGGTTCCATTTTAGACGTAGCTCCCTATGAAGCTTGTTCCAGTTAACTGGCCCTAGGTAGGAGAACGATCTGCCGCCGGTTCTAAGCAGGCAGATATGTGGGACTTTGGCCAAGTGTTCAGAAGAGGCACGCAAGGGGCGGGCAGGGATGTAGTCATGGATCCTCTCCCTCAGATAGCTGACATCTGAACCGTCCAGTGCTTTATGCATTAGAACCATGGCCTTGAATTGTATCCCGTTCTAATTCGGAAGCCAATGAAGAGCCTACAAATGAGCGGTCATGTGTGTTCTAGGGGGGAGATTAAGTAGCAACCGAGCAGCCAAGTACTGAACCACCTGAAGTCTACAAAGGAGATATTCAGGGAGGCCAAGGTAAAGAGCATTACTGTAGTCTAGTCTAGAGGTTATTCACGCTTGGATAACTGTTTTTCTAGCGGATTCTGACAGGAGGGGCAAAATGTGTTCAGCATTCGAAGAGTTCCAAAGCAGGAGCCTATCTGAGCCTAAATCTGTGGTTGAAAGGAAAGGGCACTATAAAGTATAATATCTACAAAGCTCTGTTGGGGGCCTGGGAATGGGCCATCCTCAGTGTAAAACTTGCTACAGTTCTTCTTAAGGTCAAAATCTTTCATGAAAGTGGAAAAGGCATCCAGGAGTGCTTGAAAGCTATTTTGAGTTCTAGATATTAAAATCGCGTTGTCGACATCTAAAAGGGCAGTTACCGTTCAAGTCCTACTTGTTGCAGGTCCCTCCGAAACTGGCATAAATAGTTTTCCAAGCCATTATATATATATATATATATATATATATATATATATATATATATATATATATATATATATATATATATATTATAAACAGTAATGGAGCCATAACACACCCTTGAATGACTCCTGAACTAGATTTAATCCTGGGGGAGAGTTTACCAATGACCCCATAGCGGATCCACGCCAAAGTATCCTAGTGAATTCTATGCAGGGGATCTATTAAAGCTTGTTCAATTTCTATCTCGTTCATAATGTCCCACAATTTAGAACTATTTACCAAGTCAAAGTCACAAGAGAGGTCCTTAAAAGCTAAATTCAAAGAAACTCTCTTGGCCTTGACATATTTCCCAATTATTAATTGAAGGCTAAGATACTAATCAATAGTGCCTATCTCTACCGAAAACCATATTGTACCCTAGACAAAGTCTAGTTTTCGTCTATCGAACCCGCTAACCATGAAGCTAATAATCTGCCCAAAACCTTAAAATAGCTATCGAAGAGGTGAATTGGGTGGGAGCCTACTTCTTTTTTAAAAATTGGGACTACAATCCTCTCCTTTCGCTAGGCCGCTGGTTGCCAGATTATAGTCACCGTAGTCTCACTGGTTAAGATTAGACCCTAGAATGAGCTACTCTCTTTAAACAAATCCATAGGGACTCCGTTATAGGCCAGGGCCTTTCCTGAAGGACTTAAATTAATGGCATTAATTACTTCCCTCGCCTCGAAGGTCACACCGAGCTCTAAAGTAGCTTGCTTATCAAAATAATCATCTTCTGCAGAGTTTTAAATGACATCATAGTTCTGTGAGTTGAAAATAGCTGACAAATTATCTGTTTTTGGTAGTCTGAAAAAAGGGATGTTTTATTACCTTCCAAAAACAGGGTTCTCTCTATTAATCCCTTAAAATTTTAGGTCTTCCCATACTTTAGATGTTATTTCTGACTTCCGCTTTTCTAGAGTTTATTAAAAAACAATTCTAGAGCAAGTAACTCCATCTTTAGATCATGGAAATTTAGAGAAAGCCATCTTAATCCTTTTATGGGCAGCAGTACAAGCACATTAAACCAGCCTCACAGGAGACTATGGCTAAATCAGGCAATCAGAACTGGCCAATTTCAGACGGGGTGTGCCCTGTGAATTAAGAGGCTCTGCCACAATTGGTTCCTACATAAAATATTCTGTGATAAATATAATAAAGACACTTGATGGACTCCCCTCCTAGTTGGTAACTGGTCCCTAATTTTTTTTGCATCAATTCAAGATCTCAATCAATCTCTTTGAGAGTAAAACGCCTCTCAGATTTCCCAATTATATCTTGTATTTGCTTTTCCTCAGTGCTTTGATAGCTGCTTCCTTAAACAATACTGAGATTTTAGTCTGTCCTTTTGTAATTTTAGTTAGAAAATAATTATTTTTTCATTTGTTTGAGAGCCACTCATTGAACTTTTCTATATGATGATGAAATCTGCTGCTTCTGAGATAACTGGAGGGCTGGTTTTGTTACAATAGTCTAGAACACTAGATAACTACCTTCCGAGGACTCAAAGATTCTTAATTTTAAATCAAATGTAGACAAGGAGTGATCAATCCTTTTTTCTCAATGGAGCCTTCCGTTCAGAACGTCTGCTTTGAGTCTCTTGGGTCTTTTTCAAACACTCCTAGGAAGTTAACACTTTTATAGAGTCAACTGTTTCAGAAAGAGTAATTCTTACATTGAAAGATCTAAAATGATGATTTGGGGCAGATGGTCAGTTTCACCAGGACTTAGTATAGCCGACTAACTGACCGACTGAAATATTGGGACAGTCACTAGTATGAAATCAAATGTACACCACCCTTTTTATACTCACAAGTATGCCAATAGGAGTCTACCTAGTCAGTATCTTCCAATTCAACTGATGTAACTTCAAAGACCTGATTGATGTATCCTGTCATAAACAAATCTATATTAGGATCATTTTGAATTAGTAACTGCATACCCGCCATAGGGCTTTTGCACCATCTATTTTCTCAATGTATCTGGGAGCATACATACACTGAAAATAATTATTTTTGTGAGTGATGGACCCTAACAATGCTGGAATTTTAATTGTAATACTTGATTATAATCTGATGGTTTGCTACTTGGAATAACCTTGAACTTCCATCTAGTTGAAACAAATGTTAATGACACTTCTGATAAGCAACTCTTTCCCAGAAGTCTAATGGCTGATGTTTTCCATGACAGAAACACTGACAGATATATTTTCTAGCTGGTATTTATGCTCTTATTCAATAATTCAATTATAATATGTATTCCAGGATATTAAACAAAAAAAAGATAGACTTTACAATTTAGGTATTCCTCTAGAAATTTCTAACCAATGAAATTCAGAAATAAAGAGTCAGAATAGGTGCACTGCAGAGAGTTTGTAAATAACTCAGAGGCCACTCATACACATCTGCCTCCTTCTACACACAAAGGGTCTGTTTCCATGACAGCATCTACTTTTCAAATAGTGAAATGTTTTTACTTCCCAGTGACAGATATACTCTAATAATTCTTTCCAGAACTACATTCTTACTGTCCTCCCTACCACAAGAAATTATCAGAATGTTCAGTCTTTTGGTTCTAGTATTAGTCTTTTGATCATTCTTAATCCTATTTATTGTAATCCCGCGGTATAGTCAACTTTCCTGTGGCACAGATGTATAATTTTATACTCATGGAATACTTGTTTATGAGCTCTAAACATGACTGTTCTCTCTTTGTCGATCCAAGTGACATTTTTTGCATCATCACAAGAGTTGAGTTTACTAATTAGAATATTCATCATAGGAATAAACTCAAATGATGTTTAGTTTTCAGAATAAATATAAACACAATTGGGATTGACTGCTGTTATCTACAGGTTGGAACCTCTACTTAGAATGACAATGAATCAATCAATCAAGATATTTGTAAAGCGCACTACATACCCATAAGGGTCTCAAGGTGCTGGGGGGGGGGTGCTGCTAGTGATCGAAGAGCCAGGTCATGAGGAGTCTTCTGAAGGCCGGTAGGTCTTGGGTCTGCCGTAGGTTGGTTGGGAGTGCGGCGAGGTGGGAGAAGGATTTGCCGCCGGCGGTCGTTCTTTGGATGCGGGGGACAGTGGCGAGGGCGAGGCTGGAGGAGCAGAACTGGCGGGTGGGGGAGTAGAAGTTGAGTCGTCTGTTGAGGTTTGCTGGGCCGGTCTTGTGGAGAGTTTTGTGTGCGTGGATGAGGAGTTTGAAGGTTATCCTCTTGTTGATGGGGAGCCAGAGAAGGTCTCTCAGGTGGGGTAACATGTGGCTGCGGCAGGAGATGTCGAGGATCATATGTGCCGAGGTCGATCTGGATGCTTTGAAATCAACTCAGGAGCTTGGCCGACATTCCAGTGTAGAGGGGGTTTCCGTAGTCCAGCCTGCTGGTGACGAGGGCTTGGGTGAGTGTTCTTCTCATCTCAGTGGGGATCCACTTGAATATCATGCAGAGCATTTGGGGGGTGTTGAAACAGAATGAGGAGACGGCGTTGACCTGTTTAGTCATGGAGAGAGTGGAGTCGAGGATGACCTCCAGGTTGCGTGCGTGGTCGCTGGGTGTCGGGCTGTTCCTAGGGTTGTCGGCCACCAGGAGTCGTTCCAGGCTGAAGGGGTGGAGCCAAGGATGAGGACCTCCGTCTTGTCCGAGTTCAGCTTCAGCCGGCTGTTCCTCATCCATTCGGCGACGGCCTTCATTCCTTTGTGGAGGTTGGTTTTGGAGGTGTGAGGGTCTTTGGTGAGGTAGATGATCAGCTGGGTGTCGTTGGATTAGGAGATGATGTTGAGGCTGTGCTGTCGGGCGACGTGGCGAGGAGTGCCATGTAGATGTTGAACAGTGTCTGGCTGAGGGAGGATCCCATGGGTACGCCTCAGATGATTTTGGTGGCCATGCAGCGGAAGGGGGGATGCGGACGCTCTGTGTTCTGCCGGAGAGGAAGGATGTGGTCCAGTCCAGGGCCTTCTCTTGGATCCCGGCGTCGTGTAGGTGTGTTCGTAGTGTGCGACGGCCGACCGTGTCGAAGGCGGCTGACAGGTCCAGGAGGATGAGGGCTGCTGTTTGTCCGTTGTCAATCATGGTCCTGATGTCATCGGTGGTGGCGAGGAGGGCGGTTTTGGTGCTGTGGTTTCAGCAGAACCCAGATTGGGACGGGTCCAGGATGCTGTTTTCCTCAAGGAAGTGGGTCAGCTGTTTGTTGACGATTTTCTCGGTGACCTTCACCGGGAACAGGAGCAGGGAGATGGGTCGGAAGTTCTTGAGGTCCTTGGGGTCCGCCTTGGGTTTCTTGAGTAAGGCGTTGATCTTGGGGTGCTTCCAGCTTTCCGGGAAGGTTGCTGTCTCGAAGGAGATGTTGATTAATTTCCGGAGATGGGGTGCGATGGCTGTGCTGGCTTTGTTGAAGATGTGGTGGGAGCATGGGTCTAGCGGTGATCCGGATTGCATGGTGTTCATGATCTTGCTAGTGTCCTCGTCGTTGATGCTGGTCCATGAGAGCAGGGGGTTGGTGCAGGTGGTGGTCATGGCGTTGAAGCTGTCATGGATGTTGGCGATCTTTTGGTGGAAGAAGGTGGCCAGCACGTCGCACAAGTCTTGCGAAGGTGGAATGTCGTTGGTGTTGGAGCTGGGGTTGGAGAGTTTCTTCACGATGTTGAAGAGCTCCTTGCTGTTGTGTGTGTTGTTATCCAGACGGTCTTTGAACGGTGCCCTCTTGGCGGTTCTGATGAGTTGATGGTGTCTGCACGTGGCATTCTTGTGGGCTGCGTAGCTGTCTGGAGTTCGTTCGTGGAGCCATTTTTTCTCCAGTTTTCCGCATGTTTGTTTGGAGGCCTGGAGGTCTTTGGTGAACCAGGCGGCTTTCCTGTTGGTGTGGCTGTTGGGGGGTGTCTTGAGTGCGGGGAGGGTGTTGGCGCAGTCGTTGATCCATTCTCTGAGGTTGCGAGTGACAGTGTCGGGGTCGATGGGGTCGGTGGGTGGGCTCGGGGCAAGGGTGGTGGTTAGCTGGTCTTCTGTGACCTTGCTCCAGCAGCGTTGAAGCATCTGTTGGGTGTGTTGGTGCGTGGTGGGCTTCCTGGCGGTGAAGTGGATGTAGTGGTGGTCGGTCCAGTGGGGTTCGGTGGTGTGGTTGAAGGAGACGTGGGGTCTTGCGGTGAAGATGGGGTCCAGCGTGTGGCCGGCGGTGTGTGTTGGTGCTGTCACGAGCTGCCTGAGTCTGAGGTTGGCAAGGTTGTCAATCAGGGTGGTGGAGTTGGTGTCGTTGTTGTTCTCGAGGTGGAAGTTCAGTCCCCCGAGGAGGATGTAGTCAGTGGAGGCGAGGGCGTGTGTGCTGATGAAGTCCGCAATGGAGTCGCTGAACTGTGGTCGGGGTCCAGGGGGTCTGTAGACGAAGGATCCTCTGAGGGTGGTGTTGGGGTCGGTGTGGTTCTGGAAGTGTGTGTGTTCGGCGGTGCTGAGGTTGTCATCAGTGTCGGTTGAGACTCTGATGGTGTTACTGTGGACGATGTTGATTCCTCCTCCTACGCCGTTGGTGCGGTCCCTGCGGGTGATCTTGTAGCCTTCCGGGATGGCTATGGCGATGTCGGGAGCTGAAGTGGGGTTCAGCCAGGTCTCCGTCAGGAAGGCGACGTCTGGGGAGTTAGAGTTGAGAAGGTCCCATAGTTCGACGGCGTGTTTGCGGGCGGAGCGGGTGTTGAGGAGTATGCATCTGAGGTAGTTGGGTCCTTCAATTGGTGGTTTTGCAGGCCGAGTGCTGATGAAGCTGCAGTTCCGGCAGGAGAAAGGTCCTTGGGTGTGCTTCGGGGTGGCCTGGTAGCCGGTGTGTTCTCATCTGGGGTTGAGTGCGTGGAGGGTGCTGGCATCGTAGCGTTGTGGTGTTTGCGGGGGCCAGGAGTTCTGGTGCTGGGCGCGGTCCAGGCACGCGTCCGCTGCGCGGCCTCCATATATGGGGGTGTGGGCGGGCGAGCAGCTGGGAGGCGGGAGCGGGGCGGCGAGTGAGCGGGCCGCAGGGGAGCAGCGGCGGGACCGGAGGGAAGAGCAGGGTACTGGCGCAAAAAAGGGGGTCAGCAGCAACACCGGGCAAGTGATGGACACAATTGAAAGGGGGCACTGAAGAGAAAAGTGGGCAACAAGTACACAAAATACATGACAATTATTAACTACATATAATTACATGTGAACATCAAGACATTGTTAAAATTTCAAGCACAACTAAAGCCTGATTATGAGTTGAGGCGTTATTTATCACCCCTGATAAATAACAATACCATGGGTACATACGTTATTTATCAGGTGCAATCAATAAAACCTATTATGAGTTCATGGGGAATAACATGCAGATTTTGGTGTTTAATGCTCCAAAATCTGCATCATATGGTAAATACCTGATGTTTTCCCTGTTAACCTTCGGCAGGTTTGACCTGATAGAGCCCGATGGTGCTCTTTCATTGTAGGGGTGCATTTAATCATGAGTAGTTCACACCTACATTTATTTCTGTGTCGTGTTAACCTGTGACAGTAGAATGTGTATTGTAATAATGTGAAACGTGATGTGCTAGGTATATTTTTTATATAAACGTGGAGAAATTAATGTTGCAATGCATGCATGTTTAGCTGAAAACATTAACGTGTAGATTTGTGCTAACTACTTGCACTTATTTGTGCATCGGATGTGTTCATGTAACCTGTTGATTTAGAAATGCTCAGTAAAAGAGCTCATTCATATGTAATTTCATGAGGCCTATGTATTATTTTCTTATGTTGGCCGATTTTTGTAGGCCTGAAATGTAGTCTACCTGGTGCTCGTTAATCATGGAGTTGAGGTCTGAATTTCATGTGCATGTTGGATTTGTTCTTTTTTCACGTTTCTATTGCAGGTGGATAAACCTGTCTTTGTTAGTTAGAATAACGCTTTTGTTTAAGGAGCTGGGCTTAGGGGAGGAAAAAATACATTTACCCAAGAAAGTGCTAATACTGTTGGGCGGTGTTCTTTCTCACTAGAGAAGGCCTGGGAATCAAGGTCATCAAGCAAGGAGCTGGGTGTATCGAAACGAACTGGAAATTCACCTATGAAGAGTGCCCAGTTGGATGAGGTGATCAGAAGACGAGCAGTGGGTGTGGTCAGAGATTTTAGGGTTTTTGAATTAGGGACAGTGCCCTGGGGGTTGAGTCAGGAGAGGATATGAGATCCATTAGGAGAGAAGGAGCATCTTAGAAGTGCTCTGTAGCCTCTGGGTACTTGACCCATACAGCGTGAGTTTACTTCTATTACAATTTAAGAAGATTCATTACTTACAGCAGAGCTTGGGAAGACAAACTGTTAACCCTAAGGATTTTACTCCTATTAACAGATCTCAGAAAGGTGCTCTTATATCTTCCTCATCTTGTCTTTTTTGAGTAATGACTTTTACAAACATTGGTTCCAAATTATCAGATTTTGTCTGAGATTTGTCTGTGGCTTTGTCTAATATTCCTAAGGTTTTGGTTGTGTTAATACTGGTAGAGATTTGTGGGACCTATGTTTTGATCTACAACTCCAATTGTAAATAAATCTTGTGCGAGGCGTTTTGTTGTCAGGCATTCTATGAATTTTAGATGAATTTTGTGCCAAACCTCAATTACATTGGGGAGAGTGCCTAATTTATCAATGATATTCCCACAATTTAGGCAGACAGTTTGATTTGTTGGTAGTCACACTCAGCAAATCATCTACTTTGTGTCTATATTAGCTAAATGGATTGTCACCTTCTGTAGAATATCTGCTTCACTTCTAGTTTTGTAGAATGGTTTTGAAGGACCTCTACACAAACTTGTAACAAGGAAGACACTGAATTAAGATTGTGCCTGACTTTAGTATGACCTGCTTCAACAGAGAGATACTGTTAGAAAAGGCTGGTACCTTCTCATCCTTCACTGATTCTGGACCAACCAATAACATATTTGCAGGCTTAGTACCCTGGTTAATCATCATGTGTAAATTCGAACCTAGCTTTGTGTAAACAATGTCTGTAAAACCCACATCGGAAACTAAAAGGACAGACTCAACTATATTCTCTGGGATAATATTGTTCATACTGTCTTAGAAATATTCAGAATTGTTGGTGCTTGTCAATATCCCTCCAATAAACTTGTAGCAGACCAAAGCACATTCAATATCTAATTTCTCCATACCCTCACTTTGCACCTTGTGAGGGTATTGTGTAAAAGATTGCAATAAAGCCTTTGTAAATAGGTGCTTACCCCCCCTTTCCTACACTCACTATGCTCTTGAATGCGCTGTATAAATACATTATAGTTTGAAGCAGTAAGCTTTCATGATTAATATTGTAATTGTTTTTTGTGTAAAATAAGTTAAGGAAGGGGTGTTAAACAGTCCACTTGCTCACATATTCTCTGACCCAGCGTCGCTAAAGGCCAACAAATAAACAAATTAAACCTTCACTGACTCCATCGGTAGAGATGGAGCATGGCTTTTAAAAAACTTCTTTTAACTTTCCCATTATCTTTCAGTTTCTAAACAGTTGACTAACAATATTTTCATTCCTGATCTTGCCTGTCTCATTTCTTCATGAAATATAAGGAAAGAGCAGAATATTGATCTTGACACAATCAGAACATTGATTCCAGCCCTGGCCAATCAGCAAGCCTGAGATGTGTGTCAGCCGCTCTAGTGGCAGAGGGAGAACGAGGTGGTCCAAAGTTGAAGAAGCCAATCACTGGCCAATCACACTCATTCTCCCTGCTTCTTGCTATGGTGTTATTATTGAACTCCTCTGAACTGTCAGGTTGCTGTTGGTTTGTGTTTCATAGTATGGCTATTTTGTTGCATTGTTTTGTTTGTGTGCAGTTGATGTATTGAATTAAGTTCTTTAGCTGTCATTCTATGGTTATATGTTGGTGTGTTATATTGTGGCAGCCTTCTTTGACTACAGTTGTCTACTTCAAAAAATAAAAACTATTCTCATCTAAGAACAGAATACCAGCAATTTATTTATATGAAGTGCAAAACTTTCATAATTTACGGTTCCATCCCTTTCGACTGGAAGTTAATCTTGCTATCAATATTTGAAGTCTCAAAACTGTAAAGTCACATATGGAGATCCCGTGTTTCCAATTTATGATGACTTTAATTTAAGTATAATGAAGGAAACATCCGAGACAGATAGATAACAGAGATCTTAAAAAGGCTTAAAGTATTATACAATTACTTTGCATAAATCCAGGTAAAAATCTTAATGACAACACAGAAACATGATTCATGCATACATATATCTGTTGTCAACTGGAGGTACTAGTTATTTAGGAAGGTGTCTTACATCTCTTTTTATTTAATTTGGACCCAACAATTTCACCACTATTCTGTTCTGAATCTGCATGGATGTGTCTTGGACTCTACCTAATTCATGGCCTCCCCAGTCCTGAAGCAAACAGGATTAAAGAAATAAGAACAAGCTTTGGCAAACCCAATAGGCCTCACCATAAGATCTATTCGCTTTAGCAATATTTTTACCCATGCTTTACAGAATTGCGGGTGCTGTGCTGCTTGGCTAAAAACAAAATGCAACTACAAAGCCTTCGCTTTAATTTGTGGGTGAAGGCATATATTCAACACGTATACGTGCACCTACAAAAGGAGATTTTCTATCTATTGATGCAAGATGAATCAGCATATTAAGAGAAAGTATTGAGAAACTGCTCTTTCAAAACTTAGCATGAAAGCACTTTAAAAATATTTTTTTTACGGATAAGCGGGTTGGGGAGAGGGAGGGGCATGAACTGATGCAACACAACAGGCGGGAGAAGCAAAACGCAGATGGGAAAAACAAGGGAAAAAGGCAACTCGAAGGGTGACAGGAGAAGCACACAGGCTAGAAAGAGAGAGTAATATGAGTGGAGTGAAGGGAGAAGCACATGGGCGAAAAAGTGAGCAATGTAGAGGGGGGAACACACAAGGGCAACTCCTAGAAAAAAACATGCTCATTAATGGAGTGCCTAAATAAAAAGAAAGAAAGTTGTTCCCTAAAACCAAGAATGGGAAGTGGAGAAGTCAGACAATCAAAGAGATGGTAAAGAGGCTTTGCTCCATGGGAGGGACAAACACAAGATTGACAGGCTGAAACACATAAAACCAACCAAGAGAAAGCATGCACATAAGAGTGACAGTAAAACCAATCAAAGGTAAGCAAGCCCATTTATGTTCTTGATAACCCCACAATATGTCTTTCGCATCGCCATAAAAATGGGAATTGCAAAAGCCATGTTAACCTCAAGAACAGCTGTTCGCTTTTAAGGATGGGGACAATTTAAGAAGCTCACTTTCCAGAGCCTACAGGATTAATGATTTCTGCGGTCTACTAAAACTTAAGGGAAATGACATATGGGAGCAATGCAACTTATTTTATCTGACAGAAAATGTCAAGGAGGAGAGTATTGTAGGAAGAAGAATCATGTACAATCACTTTTATAATTGTAGCAGCAAAAATACACTTTGTGCCATCACAATGTCCATGCAACAATTGATCTCCTTTTGTGACTTTTCATCTGTTTCTGAGATAGGAGTGACTCTTTCAAATCTTGAAAACAAGACTAATTTCCAATTAAATAGGATGGTGGGGTGATTGAGGGGCGTGTTCCACTCTATCAAAGCAATGTGTTGTTATATCGTTCCCATATGAAACAATTTCTTTCATCTTTCCAGTCAAGTACTTGTATTGTGTTTCACAAACAGTTTTAAAGTTTTGCTACAAAAAAACGCTAATAAAGCTGAAGCTCATACAAAATAAAAAATCCATCCAAGTGGAAATTTAACAGCCTCTACGTGGTGGAAATTCTGTTTTCTGAAACTGACTGCTGTCTTTTGGATGACAAGATGCAGCAATGGCCATTAAATAGAGTGATTTTGTAAAGATATCGCTCATAAAAGGCGTGGATCACCATTCCCTTTTAGAAACAAGGATTCTCTGTTCCCAGTTTAGCACTACTAAGCATGCAATAAAGTTAATCCTGGTTTCTGGAAAAGCTTAAGGTTTAGAAGTTGTAGACTTGGAGCCTCATTTATGAGGCCTTGCATCAGTTTTGTGCTTCCGATGCGTCACTTTTTGTGACGCATCAGCCGCGGCATAAAACATGCCTCCTGTTGCGCACTATTTACAAAGTGACGCATCCAAGCAGATGCGTCACTTTGTAAACCCCTCTGCTACATTATACCTGCATCAGGTATAATGTATGCAGAGAGGCGTTCCCCCGCAAAAATCCTCGTAGAAGTGATGCAGTGAAATCTATGAGATTTCACTGCATCACTTCTAGGACGCCGTTGGGTCAAAATCTTGCGCCTGCCTGACAGCAGGCGTAAGACTGATACAGGCCCTTTCACATGGGGCTTGCCCCATGTGAAAGGACGCATTGCTGGAGTTGAGTCACTTTTGTGACACACTCCAGCAATGCGTCACTTTTGCGTTTACAGATACGTCAAAAATACTGACATATCTGTAACTCCTTGCGACATGATGCGTCATACATTATATATAACGCATCAGTTATGTCGCAAGGAGTGTGCACTGAGAAGTGACGCATCGCTGCTTTCACGCAGCGATGCGTCATTTCTCATAAATGAGGCCCAAAGTGTTTAGGTGCAAAGTCCACAACTAGCATATCAATTTCCAGCTCGCATGTCCATCGATGTATCTAGTTGAGGGCAATAATTGATTGATTTCACTGTCTGCCAATGTTCTCCACAGCCAGACCCCACGGACTACTTAAAACAACAAAACCAATTACCTGAAGTGTATCTCATCGTCATCTTATGTCTACTTTTTAGGTCAGATCTAAGAGTTCTTTCTGTTGTGTTATGGGGACTTAGAGGCCACTCAGCGCTTACCATCGGTTGTCTTCGCTGTCACTCTTATTTTCTTGCTTCTTATTTATCAAACTCCATAGGCCTCGTGTATTTGTCCCTCCTCTGGAGATTTATTCAAAAGAGTTTATGAAGAACATTTTCAAGACACATAGAAGTGCAGTGAATATTGGTGCAAAATAAACAAGGTTGCTGCTTTCTTAAGAGGTGATACACTCAGGTGATAAATCATGATGAAAAATAAACAAATGTATCAACAAACACAAGAACAGCATGTCCCTTTACAGCAAGTTTTCAACAATCGTATAGGGTCCGTGTTTTCAAAGTCAATGGCATTTCGATCCCAATAAAATGGGTGGGATCATCATCAGGACTCAGAGGGATATATTGAGCCCGAGAGAGGTTATATAAGGCAATGCAGCTGCAAAAGGAGGTTGAACTATCGTCACATTCCTGATCACATTCCTCCCACGGTCAAATAAACCTTTCCTGCTAAGAAATGTAGAGTCTGTGCCCGTAGAGGTATCTGGAAGGAGAGTTGCATGTACTGCCCCAATTGTCCTTCTGAGCCTGGGCTGTGTGCCCAAATGTTTTAAATTGTACCACTCGCAACTGAGTTTTTGGGTGCAACTGTGAGCATAAAAGTAAAACTGACTGGTCTGTATCGTTTGATATTGTTTGGTCAGATTTCCGGTTAGCATTAGTATGATGTACTTAGTTAGAGCTGTTGTGTTTGTACTTATAGTTTTGTATCTACTTCCAATTGTTTTGTGTTTTCTTTTTTGAATTAAAAAAATGTGATGGTGGGGTGCCTGAACTGGTACTTGGCTGGCGGTGTGCCTTGACTGGCATTTAGCTGGGAATGTGCGTGGACTGGTATTTGGATGACGGTTTGAGTGGACTGGCACTTGGCTGGTGGTGTGTGGGACCTGGTACTTGGCTGGCAGTATGCATGGACTGGTGCTTAACTGGCAGTGTGCGTGGTGTGGCGTATGGCTGGAGGTGTGTACAAACTGTTGCTTGGCTGGCGGTGTGCATGGAGTGGCGCTTGGCTGGCGGTGTACGTGGTCTGGTATTTGGCTGGTGGTGTGCGAGTAGTGACTTGCTGCTGGTTACTACACACACTGCTAACCAAACGCCAGTGCACACACTCCATCAACTGCCAGCCGGTGTGGTTGCTGCATCAGTTTTGTGAGCGTAGGAAAGTGATGGTCCGTCGAATGGCGCTGCATGTTGATGTGTTGCAATGCACTAAGCCAGCAGCTGGCGGTGTAAATGGTCTTGTGTGTGTCTAGTATGAAAGGTGTGTGAATGGCCTGTAAAGAGGTTGGTGCCGTTTCCGCAGCTTTACACTTCATGAGCTGTGAGTCATTGGTTCAGGTGTTTGACCTATCAGTTATTAACAGTGCATTTCAATTTTTGTGAAATCTCTTATTAATAAAATGTTACACTCTGAAGCTTCACTCACCCCTGTGCCAGACCCAACCAGTATGTGTGCGTACTTGAGGAATCGATGGCTGTGAAGTGATATTTGTCTTTTCTGTCCTTCTCTGCCTGGGTATACATTATCTCTACATTGTCTGTTGATGTAAGTGCTGTAATGTGCTGAGCCCACAGTTGCGGTGTAAATGGTCTTTTGTGTGTCACATATGAAAGCTTGGTGAATGGCCTGTAAAGAATTTGGGGCTTCCGTGACTTTACAGCTCATGGTTCAGTTTTTTGACTTTCAGTTATTAACAGTGCATTTCATTTTTGTGAAATCTCTTGTTAATAAAATTGTACCTTCACTCACCCTCATTCCAAATCCAACTAGTATGTTTGTGTATTTAAGGAATAGATGGCTGGGCAGTAATATTTGTCTTTTCTGTCTTTCTCTTCCAAGGTGTACATTGTGTCTAGGGAAAATCTACCAATTCTAGAAATTTGAAAAAAATGTGATTTGTTTTAGCTAAATTTGAGGTTTGCAGGGGGTTCGGGGTAGGAAAACGTTAGGGGATCCATGCAAGCCACACCTCCCTGGACTTCCCCGGGTGTTTAGTTTTTACAAATGTCCGGGTTTGGTAGGTTTCCCTTGATGGCCGCTGAGCCCGGGACCAAAACCGCATGTGACTCCCTTGCACAAACAGGTTATTTTGAGACAGATAATTTTGATATCTCCACAATACAGTTTGGGCCCTTCCCTTTCGTAGGCACTTGACCCACTCACACAAGTGGGGTGCCATTTTTATCAGGAGATCTGTACTCTGTACACAATGAAACCCCATTGCAAGGTGTAGCTCAGTTATTGGCTCTGGGTAAGTCGGGTTCTAGGAGAACCTACAAGCTCTATATATCCCTGCAACCAGAAGAGTCCAGTGAATGTAAAGATATATTGTTTCCAAACATCTCCCACAGTTAGAAGAAGTTTCATGTGAAAACGTAGGCACAAACAGCAGTTTTTTTCAACTCAATTTCAATATTTTTTAATTTCAACTGTTACTGCCTATAGGAAAACGTTGAAGGAGCTACACAAATGACCAATTCAGAATTGTGTTTACTTTTCACAATTGTATAGCTTTCTGTGATCAATTTATTGGTTTCACACCCATTTCTACCATTACCTGGAAGGAAGTTGAAAGCACAAAAACTAAGAAAAATAGGTTATGTCCCAGTAAAATGCCAAAACTGTGTAGAAAATGTTGGGTTTTTGACAAAAGTCAGTCTATTCCTGAAAGCTGGGAAGACTGTGATTTTACCACTGCAAACACTTTGTTGATACCATTTGCTGGGTAAAAAACTGATGTTTTCTTCTGCAGCACTTTGTTCCCATTTTCCCAAAAACCCAAATTTGAGCTGTATTTTGGCTAATTTCTCGGTCGCCTCCAGGGGAATCCACAAACCCTTGGTATCTTTAGAATCCTGAGGATGTTGGGAAAAAGACACAAATTTAGCATGGATACCTTATGTGGACAAAAAGGTATGGGGCCTAAGCGCAAACTACCCCTTAATAGCAAAAAAAAGGCTTGGGATGGAGGGGGTAGGTCTGGCAGAAAAGTGGTTAAAATGTTACTGTTCTTTTTTTACTCATGTGCCTTATAGGCACGTGAGATGAACTGGATTTGTTTCTAATGGGGCCGTGTGGACAGTTCCTGTTTCCGGTTTCGTCGATACCTGTCCACGGTAATGCGTGGAACCATATCCCTTTACAGACATAACGCAGACAAGTAAAAAAACACCTGGACCCTAGATACATCCTTAACCTGAGAATTTTGCTTTGACTACTTGCGTATACTACATACAGAACTTTTATTTTCCTATAAAAGAAATGCCGTCAAATTTCCGTACGTATAAGTGCTCACTATTTGCACAACGTAACACAGAAATCTATCAAGGCCCGGAGAGGGCAGGAAACTATTTGATGATTCTAACATCCTACACAAAGACCTTTCTCTCTTTTGCTGCCATGCATAAAGCCCCAACTGTGCAAGAAAAAGGAGTTAGCACTGAATTTTACAATAAATAAATAATTTTTGAAGATTTTCAGTTTGCTCTGCTGTTTGTTCTTTGTGTCAGGCAAATGTCTGACACCATGTGCCGCAGCTTTCACCGTGGATCAATAATGCAGCATTCACACTGGAAAAGCTTGGGCCACTTTGTTGTTTTACCTGGAAGGCCGGAGACATGGACATCATGTCAATGTCAAGCACAGTCAATGCCATGTTCGCTTCACAAAGTCTCTATCGAAAACTACTGTGAAATCATTATTTAAGACAAAGTATCAGTAAATAATTATCACAGAGGGGAAAGCTTGGAAGAGCCAGAGAGATTGAGCCAGAGGCCAGCTGCATGTGGTGTATACACTCAGCCACTTGGCAAGCATGCAACTGTGTGGCCAGCCAAGGCGAGGCAGCGGCCATCTTTATTTACTGCTGGTCTGACCTGCAGCATGGGTGGCCGTAACTCCTGAGAGGATTTGACAATAGCACTTTGTGTACAATCATTTTCGTCAATTCATTTTTCAATCTGTAAAATGTTTGACTTAAAATGTTACATTTTACCCAGTCTAGCTGTCTCAAACAACTCACAGGTGTATTTCGTAGGGTTGGGAGACAGGGAGCAGCGGCTCTAAATGGCCACTAGAGAACTACGCACATTGTCACATCGACAAGCCCTCTCACCCACCGGAGTGTCACTTTTTTCGGCGCTCCTGTGGCACAGCTCCATTTTCCATATTAACAAGGTGGTGCTAAGCCACTTTGCGTAGCTTAGCGCCACCTTGTAAATATGTCCCTTTCCGCCGCAGCCCTTTGAAGCAAAGGGGTGTGCAATGGGTGTTGCTGTGGGTGTTCCACCGTAACACCCATTGCTTTCTGAGGCTACCCCAGATTTACAAGGCTGAGGCCGCTCCAAAAATGAATGGCATGGAATAGCAGGCGTTAGAATGGCGATACGAGGAGAAATTATCAATTTCTCCTTGTTTTTTGCTCTGTCCATGTGCAGTGCAGCACACATAAAAGTTGCAAATCATCATTATTGATTTTTATGTACAGGAAGGTGTCTCTTCCTGCTCATAAACAAGGTGAAGTAGTGGCACCCTTGCAACATGGCAGCAGGGTGTCTACGCAGGCGCTAGGCAGCTTTTTTTGTGCCAGTGCTAGGGGAAACTCAGGGGTGTGCTGTATTATTGTGAATGTGGCACATCACTGCATTTTTAAGAGGTTGGAGTGCAACGCTGGCGAATTTTACACAGCATCACACTCAGACATTTCATTGTAAATGTGCCCCAGAGTTTTTAAACCTATCGAAATATATTCCCATCTACACAAAATTACACTTCATTTCGAGGTATGCATGGGTATATTCAGATTAACATAGCAGTAGTACATTTATTGTATTAGATGTAACATCAATTACAATAAAATAATACATGCAATACATAAATGAAATAAAACCACTCTAGTCAACATCAAAAAGGGATTGGCCTTTCCTATAGAAATTAATAGACAATTAACCATATAGGGTTTGAATCCAACTAACAAAAATATATGTTTACAATGTAGCAATAATATACACTGTAACATGATAACGGATCATGGGGCATATTATCAAGGGGATTTATCTCCGCTTTTTTGGCTTTAAAAGCCAAGAAAGCAGAGATAAAATTATCTCCCTATTACCTAGATGTCGCTAACACCAGTTAGCGACAATCAATCAATCAATCAATCAATCAAAGACATTTATAGAGCGCACTACTTACCCGGAGGGTCTCAAGGCGCTTGGGGGGGGGGGGGGTGCTGCTACTGCTCGAACAGCCAGGTCTTGAGCTTCTTCCTGAAGGAGAGGTGGTCTTGGGTCAGGCGCAGGTCGGTCGGGAGGGAGTTCCAGGTCTTGGCGGCCAGGTAGGAGAAGGACCTTCCTCCTGTTGTCGTTCTCCGGATGCGGGGGACGGCGGCGAGGGCGTGACTGGCTGATCGGAGGTGGCGTTTGGGAGCGTAGAAGTTGATGCGGTTGTTGAGGTAGCTCGGGCCTTGATCGTGTAGGGCTTTGTTTGCGTGGGTGAGGAGACGGAAGGTGATTCTTTTGTTGACGGGGAGCCAATGCAGGTCTCTCAGATGTCCGGAGATGTGGCTGTGTCGTGGGATTTCAAGGATGAGTCTGGCCGAGGCGTTCTGGATCCGCTGGAGTCTCTTCTGGAGCTTGGCGGTGGTTCCGGCGTAGAGGGCGTTGCGGTAGTCCAGTCTGCTGGTGACGAGGGCCTGGGTGACCGTCTTCCTGGTCTCGTTGGGGATCCACCGGAAGATCTTACGTAGCATGCGCAGGATGTTGAAGCACGACGAGGAGACGGCGTTGACCTGTCTGGTCATGGAGAGGGAGGAGTCCAGGATGAAGCCCAGGTTGCATGCGTGGTCTGTCAGTTTGGATGCGGTGCCCAGGGCGGGGGGCCACCAGGAGTCGTCCCAGGCGAAGGGCGAGGAGCCCAGGATGAGGACTTCCGTCTTGTCCGAGTTCAGTTTCAGGCGGCTGGTTGTCATCCACTCGGCTACGTCTTTCATCCCTTCGTGAAGGTTGGCTCTGGCGGCGGCGGGGTCGTTGGTCAGGGAGAGGATCAGCTGGGTGTCGTCGGCGTAGGAGATGATGTTGAGGTTGTGCTGGCGTGCGATGGCCGCGAGGGGGCTCATGTAGACGTTGAAGAGCGACAGCTAGTAGGAGATAGCAACCATCTTGGGCCCCACTTTGCATGTCAGTGATATTTATCACTAATGACATGCAAAGTGGGCGTGCCAAGATGTTAGCGACTGGAAACAGTCGCTAACATCGCTATCTCCTATTACCAACTTTTGGAGATATTCGCGCTAAGCGTGAATATCTCCAAAAGCTAACACCTGCCCCTGAGCAGTTATTAGCCATGTTATCCAATGGGAGGTGGATAACATGGCTAAGAGCATTAGCTTGGTAATGCTTGAATATCGCTGACTTTTCAGCGATATTCATGCATTGCGGCCGATTTTTATCGCATTTGCGATAAACCTTGGTAATACCAAGGTTTATCTGCGATAAAAATCGCCGCAGCTCAGCTGTAAATTTTTGTCTCTAACCAAGCAATAGCTTGGTAATACGCCCCCATGTTTGTAATTAGGTTTTACAGTCAATCAATTACAGATGTCCCTAACGCACTTTTAGCTCATTCAAGGAAAGTGATAGATAACTCATTTAAATACATTTCTCTATACTCCTTTTTTTGATTTCGAAGTATTTTCTTAATTTTATAAGCAAGTACATAGGCACTTCTGTTACAAGGTTGGCCAAACGTAGTTTGTAGAGCAGTGTTTACAGGCACTTTGAAATATACGTTTAGCTAATCCCCTCTGATTTGACTTGCCGAAAATTAGCCTAATCGGTTTTATTCCCTACTTAAATTAAGCAACTGTGAGCACAGGCACATAAAATGATCTATTGATTCTCTTACACTAAAACATAGGCAACAATCTCTGAAATCTACTTCTTGAGGAATGTGCAATAATATTAAACGTAAAAAAAAATATTTTTATTGCTGTTGGAAAGTTCGAGTCTAGTTGAAGCTAATTCTTTATCGTAAAAAAATGCCCTAAATATAATTTTCAATAAAAATTTACTGAAAAAAAAAATGTGAGTTTTGATTCAGTTTTTTTGCTTCTTAAAAGTCTTGCGCGTATCAAAAAAAAAGGCCAGCGGGGCGAATGGCCTTAGCAGCGACTGAGGTGTACGAATGGCTGAGGCTTCTTCGTAGTGTGCAAGTCAACACTGACACCAAACATTGCGTGGAGGGCTCGACGCGATGCGTGCACGAAAGGCATCCGGCACCTGCAGGGGGAAGTTTGTTGTTGTCGAAGCCGCATTTGCCCTGAAACCCTAGAGGTCTGGTAAAGTTACACCGGGCCTTCATTTGGGCCGGGCCCAAGGTGACGTTCTGTGGGGAATTCACAGAAGCTGGGTGTACAATTCCCTTTCTTGTTTTTAGAAACTGACCGTCTTCCACTCCAGCAGTAAACAAGCAGATTTCCAGAAAGCATTCCGCGAGGCCTAATTTAATTTGGAGAAAGCAATTATGTAACGGAGTGCATAATCTTGACGCTCAGCCCCCTGCGTCAGTGCACCTGTACACAAAAACACAGCAACGAGACTGGCTCGACCATCAATCTGTGGAACCTAACAGCTTACTATGAAAGCAAAGGTGAAATAAAATACGAAAATTGCAGAGCACCCGAAGAGGAGTCGGCTATCCAAGGGCTCCTGCTGAAATCCCATCTCCGGGATAGGGTTTCCTCTGCATTTTCATGTTTTGGTCACCTGACCGCAGCTCTGCAGTCTGATTGGCTCCCTGGTTCACAGACTAAGTAATGATGTAACCAGAGTGTGTGGGAACCAGAACTGTGTGACAGATACAATTTTTCCCAAGTCATTTACTAGACCAGGATACTAATTCGGCCTGCTAACCTGGTTCTGCTGCTGGTTATCAGGAAATTTGAACTTCTTTGGGGGGTATAATGCGCCTGACAGCACTGAGAACCAAACGTGTTCACATCAGGACAAAACTACCACGATCTCTGAAGTTTAAGCCCTGAAGAATGCATGCCACTGTTGTGATTTAAGTTATTGCTTTGTTAAGCTGGGTCGCCATGATGGTTGCATTTGAATCAACAATTGCAATGCATGACGTTCAACTACATAAAATACCATTTCAACCCTACAGGTACACATACATAAATCATGCGAAATGTACACTTGAGGAGTCTGAAATACGGTGCACTATGGCGCAAGGATTGAGTGATGCGTCAGAAATTCTGACGCATCCGTAGGCCCAAAAGTCACGCGTTGCTGGAGTCATGTGGCAAGCACAACGGAACTCCAGCAATGCATGTTGAGGGGGAACATCACTTACAACGCATTTTTTACAACGCACTACCATTACATCGCAACCATTACAACGCAAACCATTACAACGCATTGCGCTGGGGGCGCTCTAGGATAGGGAATATATTTAATTTACTATCCAACACCTTCCCTGCTATCCACGGGGACTGGAGTTGGAATAGTAAATTAAATAATTCACTATCCAGCGCCTAAAAGCATTATGCGTTGTAATGGACTGCGTGGTAAAAACCGCGTTGTAAAGGCATGCGATGTAAAAGCATGCGTTGTAGTGACACCAATCCGTGACGAGGCCTATACTTACTGTACAGCGTCACTCCTTACGCCTGCTTCAAGCAGGTGTAACGTTTTGACGCAGTGGCGTCCTAGAAGTGGCGCAGTGAAATCTTGTAGATTTCACTGTGTCACTTTTACAATACTTTCCTGCGTGGGAACGCCTAACCTGCATACATTATACCGACGCAGGTATAATATGACGCAGTTCTTTACAGCATAACGCATCTCCCTAGATGCGTCACATAGTAAATTGGCTGCATTGTTTACGCCGCCACAGCATCACAAAAGTGACGCAACAGTGGTGCAAAAGTGTCGCAAGGGGCTTGTAAATCTGCCCCTTATATTGCAGGTACATCTGTATGTGACGTCACTTAGGATGGGGAGTTAGACCAGAGGGTGTTGTGTCACATCAATATTATCACTGTTTGATGGGCATGTGTGGTGACTTAAAGTTGCCCTTTAATTTGTTTTCTTTGCTGTCATTTCTGTAAACTTGCTGGAGGGTGTGTGTGAGTGTGTGTTGTCTGTGCAAGCGCACAGGTATCTGTGTGTGCAGTGCTTAATTTGTAAACAATAAAGTGCCGGGGCTGAAAATGCTGCCATGGAGGCTACAGCTCACTTCTACCTCTGGTGTGCCCAACTTTCAACACCCGCACTGCCTCAGTCTCTATACTGTAACCATGCTGTGCTGTCTGTCTCATAACCCTGAAAACAACTGGGGTTGGCTCGTAGTCAGTAAGGCTGAGCCGTAATTAATGATCAACAAAAAACAGGTGCCAATACTGATCGTGTCTTTTAGAAAATGCTCAAACACCAGAACAAAGACAGTTTGTCAAAGCTGGGATATACTAATTAATAGCTTTTTATTATTGTAACTGGGTTATCAAAAAAGTATATTTGTTTTAGTCATATACTGTTAAACAGAAACAAAAGATTTTTTATAAACACAAGAACATTTTGGACAAAAAACAGTGAAGCATTAAAATCAGACAAACATTCCGTACTGAATCATATCTCAATCATACCTTCCATTCATACAACAAATACATGCAAATACATACAAATACTCAACCCTATTGAATACAAATAAACAAGTGGGTAAAGTATTAGGTCTGCTACAAATATGTACAATTATATACATACAATTATACAGTGAATTGGTATATATAAGTCTAAATCAATATAAATTATCAGAATCAAATGACACAGTCAAACAAAATATATACAGCAATTCTATATCAATAGTGTGACAGTGTATTCACACTAAGGAGAAAAGGGAGCAGACACTGGACATGAAAGGGCCAACGCGTTTCGAATCCCTAAGGTTTGGGAGGGATTTTTTGATAACCCAGTTACAATAATAAAAAGCTATTAATTAGTATATCCCAGCTTTGAAAAACTGTCTTTGCTCTGGTGTTTGAGCATTTTCTAAAAGACACGATCAGTATTGGCACCTGTTTTTTGTTGTTGGTCTGTCTCATAAGACATACGTTTTACTTCTTTACCTACACCGACAGATGAGTGCGAAAACAAAATGTACACCAAATGAAAATGCTTTTTTTGAACCTATTAATCGGTGCGGCCTGACTGGGTTTGTTGCAGGTCAGGAGGCTGCTTGAGCACAACAGGTCATGTCACTGCTAGTGTTGCCTGTAATTAGTTTGGTTCACTTATGACGACGGCATAGGCATCCACTTCTCAACTTGCTGTGACCCTGCCTGCTACAGCAAAAGCACTCCCAACCATAATGTTGCAATGCCTGTGAGACGTGAGTATGGCTGTTGCACCTACTGGGCTCAAGCACACTCAGGCATTAGCATGCTTGGAGGCAGCGCACAGAAACTGCAGGTGACTCCATAGCGCACAAAAGTTGCGATGGGCCACATCCACATCAAGCACGTTGTGGATAGTAGAAATGCAGGGCTGCAGGCCCCCACTACAATTACCCAATGGGAGGCTTAGGTCCTGGCAGTGGCAGGGTGCAGCAGACTCGGGGAATAGAATGCAAGTCATTCGTTGACTTCTTGGATTCATGACAGGCGTGACGACATCACCACTAAAGTGATGATACACAATCATACCTGCCTGAACAGATGTATACCTCCCTATGAAAAGATACCAGCCTGTCACCATGCAAGGTATGTGGTTCTTTCTATTTTAAATTGGGCAATTAATATTGAGACCACCACCTGCAGGATCAGAATTCGTAGCCCCGACCCTGTGAAAGAAGTGCATGTGCTGAGCACCTGAAAGCACCTGCTCAAATTAAACACTGTAGTGTGTGTATGTATTTTTTTTCTTTTAGAATACAGTGGCACTTGGGCATAAAAGCTCTTTGTTGTTTCTATCTGGTTAGGACAGCACGGTAGCACTGTTGGTGGCTGCATAATACCATTTTATGGTTGTAGTTCACTGTGAGTTTCATGGTGGAAAGTGTTCATACCATTTCTCCCATACACATATAAAGTGCAAGGAAAATAGGCTCATTATTCGATTTAATATTTTGTGATTTGTGTTTAAGGTTGTATTATGGATTCATAATTTTTGGGACTTTGCTCGATTTTAGATATTTTCAGGTGTTTTTTACATGGACTTAAATTGTGTTTTTGCTTTGTTGCGTTTGTCCTCGGTTGACATGTGGTGTTTACCCTTCGTGAATTTTTGATGGTGTCTGCCTTGGTTTCATGGCTTTGCACTATCAGGCCCAGTGTGGTTCGACAGCGGATCGTTGTTTCGATGGTTGATCACGCTTGTTTTTCCAGATACTCCTAACACTTAAATTGCACGTGCATATCTACGTGACGTCATTTCGCGAGTCGACCAGAGTTTGAAAAAAGGAAGAAGTCTATATCCCTAGTTGGAAGTTAACATGCATATACATGGCTATTAAAAATAACTTCAAGATGAAGCAGTCTGAATTCAAACAGTTATATATTTTTTCGAAATTGTAAATTACAAAAAACAAACCTAAAAACTGCTTCTTCAATAATGCAAGTGCTGTATTTTGAAAAGGTTTTCATGCCGCGGATCAAAAATTTGGAACATTAAGAAAAAAATAGACTTGAAAATGGCCACAACTTCATTTACATTTAATGACACCATGAGCCATTTTCTCTCATTTTAAATTACTTTTTCAAACATTTTCTAAATTAAAACACGACAATTAAACTTTCACTCCATGCCTATCACATTTACAGTAAGAGCCCTTTGAGAAAACAGCATTTACATTTTGACTTCATCAATGAGAGATTTGCTTGCATAGTAGGTTGATGTCTACAAACCCTTCATGACATCACAAGGCTCTTATGTCTCCTAACAAAATAATTTTAGGGACAGCATTGTTATGTCGAAAAAAAGAAAAGACACTGAGGTTCACCAATTTGGATAGTTAAGTATTCAGTTCAGTTCAATTCAAGAAACTTTATTTGGTATGTTTATAAACAACTATAAAAGTATTCAGGAGAAGGTAAAAAACAAATCACGTTGCACATAATTATTGTAAAAAATTAAGAAAGATAAGATAAAACAACACCCGATGTACATCATGATATCATAATTAATCATGCCGAAGGCATATAAAAAATATCGCGATCTCACAGCTGAAATCACTAAGAAAACCAATATGGTCTCATTGATGACATCATAAGCAAACTCAGAAATCACATTTACAGGGGGGCTTCGGGGTATATGTCACATACAAGATGACATGTGTATTGCGTACATTGTTTACTTGCCAGGCCCTACTGTGATGCCATCTATGTAGCATGCAGAGATAATGGTCAGTATCCATACTCTCCAGTCTACTAAATGTAGGAGTAAACATGACGTACAGGGAATGGCTATAGGTAAAGTGCTGTATGTAGCACATACAGGGCTTGACTTGCGGTCAAGGACTGTGAACACTTAGAGAGCTATTTAATATTTAGGATTAAGATCATGCCCTGTACATGCCTTCTATATGGCCCTCACCTGTGGCTTTAAGAATGGATCATAAAGCCTGAAATATATAGAACATGACCTGTGGAATAAGACAGATCTTCATTTAGTGAGCAGAGGGACATTTTTCTAAAAACTAATTTGATGCACTGGCTATAGTACGTGTACAATATAGCAAGGTGATACCAGCAGTGATATTATTGAAAATATCTTATAATGCCTATGATGTCATGTTTAATGCATAACCGACAATCATCTGTGGGTTTTTTACTCTGAATCATAACTATATTGTTGGTACAACTGATTTTTTTTCTGGACTGCCCACTGCTGTATGCTGTAGTAAGTGGAAGTAAAAGGTGACTGACACAATGACACAACAGACCAATGGGCGAAGAGAGCTGGCTTAAAGCCGCCGCAAGTATATTGAGTAAAATCAAAAGATCTTGGCTACCACTAGACCTAGAAATGAGGATCAGACAAAAAATCATTATGATTTTTCGTAATGTGTGTCAAAATGCTACTGATGTTTTTGAACTTTCAGTGTGTGTGTGTGGGTGTTTGTGTGTGTGTGTTTGAGTGTGGGTGTGTTTGTGTGTGCGTGGGTGTAATTGTGTGTGGGTTTGTTTGTGTGTTTGTGGGAATGTTTGTGTGCGTGTTTGCGTTTGTGGGTGTATTTGTGTGTGGGTGTGTTTGTGTGTGTGTTTGGGTGTGTTTGTGTGGGAATGGTTGTGTGTATTTGCGTGTGTGTGGGTGTATTTGTGTGTGGGTGTGTTTGTGTGTGTGTGTGTGTTTGGGTGTGTGTGTGTTTGGGTGTGTGTGTGTTTGGGTGTGTGTGTTTGGGTGTGTGTGTTTGTGTGTGCATGTATGTGTGTGTGTGTGTGGGAGTATTTGTGTGTGTGTTTGTGTGTGCATGCATGTGTGTGAGTGTGGGTGCATGTGTGGGTGTGGGTGTGCATGTGTGTGTGTGTGTGTGTGTGGGAGTATTTGTGTGTGTGTTTGTGTGTGCATGCGTGTGTGTGAGTGTGGGTGCATGTGTGGGTGTGGGTGTGTGTGTGTGTGTGTGTGTGTGTGTGTATTGTCAGTGGTCAGAAAGGAGCTCATCGAAACCGTAAACATGGTAGTAGAAAAGGAAATCCTGCAACGGAACAGTATCGCTGACGCGTCAGTATATATGATTCCATGGACAGCAGCACCTGATCCCTGGCCTGACAGTTATTCAAGCCCTGGGAGGCGACCTATCAAACATTCATGGGTATTAGTGTTAGAAGCGGTGTAAACATCTCAGACAATCTGCTGAAAGTGTATGCTCGCATTTCCATAGGTTATGAGGTAAGCAGGACCATTAGCCTATGAGAGTTATCCTCTGCCAGACTGTTTAGCTAAGTAGCATTAGGGCTGGAAGTCAAGCCCGGCTGTCTCCATGACATATTGACATGTATGTGCTGGGTATGGCCCTTTCTACCAGCTCTGCATGATTCAGGCCAGTGAGTCACTCTGCAAGCGTGCATTTAGGTTTTTATTTCCCCATTTGCGATTCATTTTACGATGACTCAACTTGGTGATGTGCTGTTCAAATATAAACGCAGCTTCTGGCATAGACAGGAATGACTTAGGCCCATCCAGGTGCACTTTAAGACTTGGCAAAAAAGTTAATTCCAGGTGTGTAATCTCCAGAAAAGCACTGTCAAAGAGGGATAAAACAATCAAGTTAGAAAAAGACAAGTTAGACAGCGAACAAAGTACAAGCGATGACGAGGAGAAAGCTGCTGTCTTGTAAGGAAGTTCCTGTATAGGAAAGATTTTACTTTCCACTTAGATAAACTTGGTTTGGGGCAATATTTCAAAAGAAGCAAACTTCAACATGCACGAGCCCATAAAAGATATGACAGCATCGCAGTGGGAGGTATTTGGTAGGGACTCCAGCACAGGCAACAGCAAGCAGAACATCACAGCCATGTGCTGTCTCGAAAAAAAAATACTGGTACTTAAAATACACAATCCCAACTGTTCCTCGAAACAAAACAAAAAGATGAAGGCCGTTATTTCGAGTTTAGTGGCTGCGGGCGTCCACCAAAAAAGTAGTGGATGTGCAGTCCAGTCCCCCCTACTTAAAGTGACTGTGAAAGTAAACATGTTTGTGTATTTATATTTTTGTGCATTATTAACAACATGTAGAATGTAGTTTTGCACTTGTTTAAACATAAACACGCTGATATTGTGCTATTGACTTTGAAAACGAACTTCTTACGATTAGGGCCCCCAGTTTTCAATTTTTACAGATTTTTACAGATGAATACAGACAGAAAACTATTTATTTTCCTGGAGGTATTTCGTTTTCAATACAGAAAAATACTAAAAATAGGTCTTCTTAGGATGATTTTTTTCTAATGTCAAGCTTGAGTGCCAGGTCAGTAGGTGTACAGACTGAGAGGTAGGGGAGATGAAAAAAGACAATAGATTTCCTAACTAAGCTTAATTAAGAGCAAATCTACAGTTATTTATGCTATTCTACAAAGGTATTTTCAGATAACACTATTGCACTGTATACTGCTGAAACATTCTGGGCATTCAAATGCGAGTATACATTTATCAGTCAAACAAATGTGGAAAGATACCATTGCAGCTTCATTTATACAGAAAACACAAAATAAAAACGGATAAATAAAAAAAAAATGACCAAAAAATAAATATCAATCAATCCGTTTTTGTTAAGCGCAAGTACTCACCCGCTAGGGTCTCAAAGCCTAGGGGGGGGGGCTGCAGGTTCTGCTGTGCGCTTAGGTTCAGTCGAAGAGATCTTTCCTGAACTGGGTTAGCGACTGGGATAGCCTGAGGTGGAGAGGCAGGGTGTTCCAGGTCTTGGCAGCAGTGGAAGGATCTTCCCCCGGCCCTGGTCCTACGGATCCGAGGGACGTTGGCGAGGGCCAGTTCAGTGGCGCAGAAGTGTCTGGTGGGTACATGGAATGAGAGGCGGTGGCTCAGGTATGCTGGTTACAATGTCATGGAGGGCTTTGTAGGCATGTGTGAGGATCTTAACGTGACTCTTTTGTAGACTGGGAGCCAGAGGATTTCTTGCAGATGTTTTGAGATGTGGCTGGCGGTGTTGAGAACCAGTCTGGCTGTGGCGTTTTGAAAATTTTGTAGTTTTCTGAGGAATTTCTGGGTGATGCCTGCATAGAGGGCGCTTCCATAGTCAAGTCTGCTGCTGATGAGTGCGTGGGTGACCATCATTCTGGCCTCAGTGGGGATCCATCTGAAGGTCTTTCAGACCATGCGCAGGGTGTGTAAGCATGATGAGGAGAAGGAGTTGATCTGAGTCCAGTATGATGCAGAGGTTTGGTGGGTGGTCTGTGGGTGTGAGGGGGGTTCCTAATGTGACGGGGCACCAGGAGTATGTGTTGGGCCCCAGGATTGAGGATTTCGGTTTTGTCCGAGTTGAGCTTGAGGCAGCTGTCTCTTATCCAGGTAGCAACATCTTTCATCCCGTCATGGAAGTTGTTTCTGGCAATTGTGGGTTCGTTGGTGAGGGAGAGGATCAGCTGGGTGTCGTCAGCGTAGGAGACGATGTTGAGTCCGTGGTTCCTGACAATGGCTGTGAGCGTGCCATGTAGACGTTGAAGAGGATGGGGCTCAGGGCGGAGCCTTGAGGGACTCCACAGCCGATCTCCATGGGTTCTGAGAGGGACGGTGGAAGTCTGACTTGCTGTGTTATACTGGAAATGAAGGAGCAGATCCAGTCCAGGGCTTTGTCAAGGATGCCAGCGTCATGGAGTCTCGTGCTTAGGGTGCGGTGGGAGACGGTGTCCAAGGCGGGAGGATGAGACCTGCTGTTTTTCCCCAGTCGAGGAGAGAGCGGATGTCGTCGGTGGGGAGAGGAGGGCGGTCTCTGTGCTGTGGTTGCTTCGGAAGTCAGATTGGAAGGAGTCCAGGATGCGGTTGGCTTTAATGAACTCGGTTGGTTGGGCGTTGATGGCCTTCTCAATGACTTTGGCTGGAATGGGGAGTAGGGAGATTGGTCTGAAATTCTTGAGGTCTGTCAGGTCGGCGGACGGTTTCTTCAGCAGAGGGTTGATCTCTGATTGTTTCCAGTAATCGGGGAAGGTGGCTGTCTTGATGGAGCAGTTGATGGTGCAGCATAATACGGGAGCGATGGAGTTGGCAGATCTGTGGAAGATGTGGTATAGGCAGGGGTCCCAAGGTGCTCACAAGTGAAATATGGATCAATACAGACGGAAATGTCAAAAAAAATAAGTACCATAAAACAGGGAGCCCTATTTATGATATGTAGAATCGTGTTTTTCTGAATATTGTTAACTAGGCCTTAATTTGAACCTTATAGCCATGTTTTTAAAATGGATGTCCCCCCCCCTGTTCGTTTTCACTGTTGTTATTTTTATAAGCACACAGTCAAGCACAGTCGTGGTTTTTTTTTCCATTCCATTCCTTGATTAAATCTTCTTAGCATGTCATATTATTGTATCATTGAAGGACCTTCCATTAGCTCATGGTACCCTATTCATTCAAACTGGCTTGCTATTGTAGTGGTAGTGTGGCTCACTGGTTAGAGGCGGCAGACCCGAGAGCAGAGGACGGCCCGGGACCAGGGTTCGATTCCCGGCGCGGCAGGTTTCGGGACCAGGGTCAGCGGACTCGATAATTCTCTCGCCTCGGTGCCCACTCTGGTCAGCGATCACACTCGGCAACTCTGGGCATTAGCTTGCCTCATCTTCACTAACGGCCCCACCAGACCGCCGGGGATGCCTGGTCTCACCCTGGAGATACCCATTAAGGGACCATCTCTCAGGGAAGCCAGGAAGGGTTTTGCAGCGGTCGAAGCGCCTTGGGACCCTCCGGGTAAGTAGTGCGCTATATAAATATATATAAAATAAAATAAAATGCCTATACATACACATATCTAGTTTGTCCCACCATTTCTGGGACACATTAGCACAGAATGGGCAGAATATATAGTGCATAAGTGCTAAAGCAATATGACTCTTAAGTAAACTGTGCTCTGATTTGCTAAACATTCAAATTCCTTTGCTCACAATATGAGGAATCTGCAGTTTTCATTTTGTTCTAGGAAGACATTTCCTAAATAAACCCCTGATTTTGGGGGTGAGCCAAAGAAGACTTTCCTGCACCTTTCGAGGCTGCTAGGAATGCTGTCCGTTTCTCTATTGATTTTGCTGCACACTTGAGACAGAATATTTTTGATTTTGCACTACTAGGTAATGCTCTATATGCTGAGAGCCTTCATGGGAATAATTCTATACTATATCTTTTGAATTTTGTAATTCATCCTTTCATTATTCTGCTGATCTAACTGTATTGTGGGTGTGTTGTGAGGTGCTTTCCCTCAGGTATACATTGCCTCATGAAATGCAGGTTAAACACGAGCTAAGATTCATCAACAAGTGATCATCCCTTTAAGGTAAAGTTTTGGGGTGTAGAAGTTTCAGGGCTCCTTGCGCCCACAGCCTTCGTATGGTTGATGGGTCATCCACAAGCACAGTCACCAAACTCTAAACCAGGCCAGAAGACTTAACTTTCTTCAAAAACAGAGGACTTCCGGTCATATTACACACACTCCTTCAATCTTTCAATTGATTTGTGTCTGGAACTGCCCAGAACAGTTTTCCTACGAAATTCTAAGAAGTGGACAACAAATATGTGAACAGCAACATATTGAGAGGATACTTTGAAGTTTTCATAACCACATATATAACTAAAAACACAACATGGAGTCAATTCACTTAATGTTTTTGGCAAGGTTAAGTCTGATTTGTACTTGGAAAAAGTATTACCATGTACAATGCACTGGAAAAGTAAAGGTACATCACACATCGGAGGTGAAGTCTACATATGAGTGCTGCATGTAATTCATGTTTATGTGTACTTAGGTTTGCATTTACATTAGAATAGGAGACATTTCCCAGGTAGTGTGAGAACAGCAGTCTAGGAAATCCAATGCAAATTAGTTGAACTGCCAACCAGTCATAGCTGTGGTTATTCATAAAAATGTTTCAGGCATACGTGATACAGAAGGTACATCAACATTTCCAGTTGTCATTTCAAGGTGTTTGTAGGAAAAGGCAGTGATTGAAGGAATGTTTCGATTAATCTGAGCCACTGGCGAACTCTATAGGCCACATTCCAACCCATTGCTTTTACCTCACTAAGGGCCAGATGTAGGTCGCCAATTACCGATCGGTAAAGGCCGATTTCGGCCGTTACCGACCGGTAATTGGTTTCTGAGATGTAGGGGCCATTTTTTTACAGAATCGGTAAATTTGCCGATTCGGTAAATTTACCGATTCTGTAAAATACCGAATCGGTAATTTTACCGATTCGGTAACACCCAGATGTAGGTAGCACTGTTTACAGTGCTACAGGCCTTCAGAATTCGGTATTTTACCACCCAATCCAATTGGGTGATAAAATACCGAATTCAGGGGTACATGCACATCTGTGCATGTACACCTGTGCCATGTGACACACAGACATGCCCTTAGGGCATGTATGTGTGCCACATGTCACACAAGCCTGTACTTGGGGTGCTAGAGGGTGTCAAAGTGACACCCCCTGCACCCTTGCAGGAGTCGGTATTTACCGATTCGGTAAATACCGACTCAGTATTTCCCATTGATTCCTATGGGCTTCATGGCCCATAGGAATCAATGGGCAATACCGATTCGGTATTTACCGAATCTGTAAATACCGAATCATACCGATTCGGTAATTCTAAAATTAGAATTACCTACATCTGCCCCCTTCCTATTTACCGACTCTTAAATACCGAATTGGTAAAATTTGGTATTTAAGAGTCGCTAAATAGGAATTACCTACATCTGGCCCTAAGTCACTTGAGACAGACCTGCCATATGCAAATCAGTTTTGGTCCTGCTTCTGTAGGGACAGATTAGGCCTGGGCGGTGATCTGTGCTCCGTTAACGGAGTTTTCCGCTCGCTGAGCTCTGCAGGGCAAGATTTCTCAGCGCATGAGGGTCAGATTTCTCAACGCAGGCAGTCGTGGATGCTTGCGGAAGCTCGCATTGAGAAACCTTCCGTTCGCGCTAAGAAAGCTGCTGCTCAAGTAGAAAATGTACTAGAGATGAAAGAAAAGAAGCACTCTTGTGCCGCACATGGTGCCGTTTGCGCTGATTTTACAGTGCGGGACAAACAATCGGCATTGTAAATCAACGCGAACGGCATGACCAAACGCCCTCCTCCGCTTGCGGAACTCGGCATAGCCTGGCTTCACCCAGGCCTAGGGCAAACGAGCCCAAACTGTCAGGCTGACTCCCTTCCATACAGGATACAGGCAACCACAGACTGGTTTCAACCTGCTTGGTCTCCTCAGTGAGGTATAACTTGAGTCCTGTAGCACAGTGAGCATGGGTCTCATGTCTGGGCGAACCCGTCATACTTAGGCCATCTAGTACAGCAAACAACAAGACAATGGAAGGAATGCTTGAATTAAACCCAGCCACTGGTGATCCCTTGCGCCACAATCAAGTTAATCATTTTTCAACTCCTATCCCACTTTATACAGAGGTCTACCATGTAGTCCAGTAGTAACAGTCCAGCATGAACTGCCAGGTCAGGCTCCTTCCCGAGTTAACTCAAGCAATCCCAGACGGATTTCGAGGAGCACATATACCTATGATGGTTTTTTGCGGAGTTGCCAAATTCTTGGGAAAGGCCTGGCAGATACGTTCAAGACTGATAAAATCGAGAACGGGGTAGGAAACTGTATTAAAATGCATTCGAATATCTCCGGTTCTCTGTTTTAGGACTCTATTTAATCTATTTTTTAACTTATATTGTCTCCATTTGCTTCAGATAAGATCTCACCTTTTAAAAGTTTTTTATACCTCTTTTTAACAATGAATTTAATGTACTTTTATGATAAAGTTTGTTTTTATCGAAATAAAGTATTACAACAACAACATAAAAAAAATACTGAAGATCGACACAAAAGACCTTACTAGTGCTTGAACCACAAACAATCAAAACAGCTAATGGCAACACACGAGTGTTTGCTTCTTAGTAAATTTAAATTATTACTCAGTTTTCTAGTTCAAGTCAAGTAGCAAACCCATAACATTAGAGAAGGTACTCAATCTGGCAATAGTTCTTCTGTGTCTCTGAATTATTGATATGTGACTCCAAATAGAAGGGGAATCGAAAGAAAAATCACAGCAATGGTAATCATTCCTCTTTAAAAAAAAAAGGCCTGCACACAGAGCAAGTCACTTATTAGACCTGGGGCTCAGTTATAATATAGGTCTCTAAATGTGGAAGGGTAACTTCAGTCTTGGGCAGACCATGTCCTACCATGACCCTCTTGCCACCTCAGGCTGCTCATTTTTAATATTATTAATAATCCTGTTAATGTTAAATATCAGACTTCTCCCCTCCAAAGAGTGTCATACATTTCAGGGAACACCTTTCACTTATAATGTACCTTCCATCAGCCAGACACCAAACCAGAAGGTCTACAGAATATGTCAAGATTAACAGAACCCTTGACTCATTGACTCCCTTCCAAGTGAAGCAAGCAAAGACAAAATATAAAGCAAATAACACTAGAAGTCAGAGAGACTTACCTGGGACCTTTACCAACTCACAAAATAACACAGACTCCTGTAGTACCCGTTAGAGAGCTCAGACGAAGCAAATCATTGAGCCGTAACACGCCATATAGATGGACGTCAACTTGCTCACATCAGTACTGTCCACCAAGACATCAACACCTCCATCTTACAACTTCACACTTTTAAAAAGACTCCTGAATACACCCCACACAGCACGAATATGCAATGAACTAGCAAATATGGCAAGAATTAGCACTCTCTTCCATTACAAATGTACCAAATATATATGTTTTCCAAGACAATGAGCCCTAGACCAACCAAGGAAATGCAGAAGCAATTTCAACAGCCCTATGTTCTGATCAAAGCACTCACAACTTTTCTTCTTTTTCTTCTCTCTTTCTCTCTTTCGGGTATTCCTCTGGGCGACAGGCGCGCTGCCAGTGGGGTAGGCCGTAGCCATTGCGGGGCAGCAGGGTGGGGGGTGTGAGGGGGGTTTGGTATTTTTTCCCTTTGTTGTGTTCTATGGCCTCTTTTCTTTTTCTTTTTCTTGCAGGGTCCGGTAGCGATAACTTTCGGTTTCATCCTGAAGTAGATGAGTGGGCGGGGTCTGGGGTGGATGGCTGCGATGATAGATAGGTAGCTCTGTTCTTTACTCTTAGTGAACTAACTGACGCTTGCATTAATATTGTTGGTCTATTTTGATTCACGACCACTTTTAACACCTACCCGCATTTTTGTACCTCCGAGTGTGTAGCTCCGGTTATCCTGTATTTTTTTCTTTATCTCAGTCTTGGGGGGGGGGGGTTAAATATAAAATGAAACCTTATTCATATCCTTGATTCGAAATGTTTCCGATACACCACCTATCCTTTACCGCTGCCGGACCCATGGGTTGTCGGCTGAATAGCTGTGTTATCTGCATTACTGATCCGTGTTGCTTACATGTGGTACCGGCCCCTGCTGTTACAGGGCTACTTTTGTATCTTGTGTTGAACGATATAATAAAGGTTTAAAAAAAAAAAAACGACAAGACAGAAGTAGTGATATTCGGCAAGAACACCTCACCGTCAAACTCCAACTTTGACCCCTGAAGATACTGAGGAAGATCTTCAAAGCGTTCACAAGCAACAACAAAAAAACTGTCACTCGTGCACTTGTCACAAACAAATGCCAAATGCGATGCAGCACGTGCAGCAACATTTCTTTTATTTGTTTACTTACCTCCGTTGGGCCGTATTCCATAGTTTTCTACCCCCCACCCTGCTCCCCCACCGCCCTGCAGCACTCTCACCACCGGCCGCTAATGTAAATAACAGTGGTACTGGGGGTAGTGGCTGGAAAATGGGTAATATTTATGAATGAATGGGAGGGGCTTAAGGCAGAGAATGGATGGGGTTTGGTAGGGTACTGAAGGGTTTAGAGAGGGACATGCACCCACCCAAAAAATTGTAAGCTCCTTTCTATTCACAAATTGAATTGTAAAGTTACTACAGCCAAAAAAGGAACCCAAATCAGTAGTAAATGTACTAAAGCTCAGAACTGATGTGAAAAGAGTACCATACATGGCCACTCACAGGTACTGCATTACCCCTCCCACAGAAAATTATAATAAAATAAACTAATTTATTTGAACTTTTAAAAGATATATTCTGATTTATTTGAATGCAAAAATTAATTAAATATAAATTATAACTACATAAGTGTAATAGTTGGGCTCTACCATTCCCATTGGAGCGGGGTCAAGAATGATTTGAATAATGATGGGTTCAAACTGAGGTGGCGTGGTGTGCAAAATAAAGATGGACTGGGATGCAGCCCCAACGTATAACTAGGGCAGAGTGTAATCCAAGCATTCCATTAATCGATAATTAGATATAAGCTTTATTCGACAGAAATGTCTTAAAAGCTATGGTTAAAATACATTTTTTCCTTTAAACAGAGAATCCAAACATACAACGTTTCCAGTTTACATAAACAATTAATGCAATAAAATAGTCAGTTGAGCCCTGAGTTCGATAAAGCATATGTCATTTTCAAAATATTAAAAAACGGGGTAGCATTAGCAATTGCACCATTCAATTTGACAAATATTTTTCTACAATTAAAAAATATAAAAACAATCAATTCATCATCAAAATAATGGGGAGCCAGTGTGCTAAAAGGTTATTAAAATGATTCTATCATAGCAGCAGGGATTGGACAATTAAAGTGCTTGTGCAAGAGAGTGCAAAATATTTATGATGTTAAATCATGATTTTTTCACTGATCCAGTTTCAATTAAAAGTATCATAATCTTGCAAGGGCTTTCCATCTTATAAGCCATGCTTGTCCCAAAAACTTTACTATGCAGCATGCAAAGAACGGCCTACGGTCGGACCTGACTATCCGTAGTGCTGTGTGATGATCCTGTGTGCTCAATTGCTGGCAAAGCGGTTTCAGCCATTTGGCCCATGGTGCTTTATATGCCGGACAGGCAAACAATAGATGGGCAATAGTTTCTGCAAGGGCCACACAGCATGGACAGTTTTTCCCATTATTAGTGGCCCACTTTACTGTCACCTCACGAACGGGAAGGGTTCCAAACCTAAACTGTATGTACAGCATTCTATCTCTTGGTACCTGGATTGCATCAAGGAAGGGATCAAGATGTCTTATTTGTTTATGGGAAAGAAATTCTGTAGTTAGTTTGCCCACGTTAGGTTTGGAATTCTCCCGTTGGTCCACCCAATTCCAGTATAGGCGTTTGAGTTCTTCTCTCCTTCGGGGTTTCTGGCTGACCCAACAGGTTCTAAGACCTATGTCTATCAAGGTTTTTTTAATGCCAGTGATCCAGCCTATTTTGTAGCCGGTAACTAGGCAGATTATCTCAGAGAGGGCATCGGCATAGGAGAGGAGCTCGGGAGTCCACCTAAAGCGGGCCGTGAAAAGTACAGGGTGTAACCTAGCTACGCCAGATATTGACCGCCTGCCCATGTTCAACAGTAGAGGAGTAAGGGGAACATATTTAGGTGCCATAACCTGGTCTCTTAGGAATTAATGTTCCAATCTGCTAAGCTCTTCAAGTTGATCAAAGGCCCAGACCTCTCCACCATAAAGGGCTGAACTGACTGATTTGGTGTCGTATACTTGGAGGGCAGGGGCTACTGGCCTAGTATGTGATAGGAGATGTTCTTTCCCTATTACTCCGGCCACACGCTTGTGGGTCATCAGCATCTTTGCTATGTGGGCTCTCCAAGGCATTTTATCAGTGAGTCTAACTCATAGGTAATCGAAGGTGTCCAACCTTTCAAGGGGTACCCCTCCCAGCAAAGCGATGTTCCTAAATGACCTGTGGCAGTTGAAGGCCATACATTTAGTTTTTGAACTATTTATTACCAATCCCCAGTTATCGCAGAAAGTTTGGAATCTATGACAAGATGTTGTCCGACTGTGGTCCTTGATATCAACAAGGTGTCATCTGCAAACAGCAGGGTTGGTATCTTATTGCCCCCCAGAGTGGGCGAGTCTGCAGGCTCCTCTAAGAGGAAATCAACTACCCCATTCACATAAAGGGAGAACAGAGTTGGGGACAGGATACATCCCTGTCTGACTCCTCTGTTGACAAGGATGCGTTCTGTTAGTTGTCCCTGCTCCCCCCATCTAACCTGGGCAAAATTCCCCTCATGGAGCCGAATTAGGATTTTTAGAATGAGAGGGGGGATACCCATGCCACCAAGTGTTGACCACAGCCTGAACCTAGGAACCAGGTCAAATTGCAGTCTTCAAATCAATAAAAGCAAGGTAGAGACTGTCCTTGCCCAGCACCACTACCTTCCAATAAATGAGGAGGAGTCTGAACACTTGGTCCATTATACCGGTCTTTGTTCTAAATCCGGCCTGAAACTGGGATAAAATTGCTTCTTCCTAAGACCATGACTGTATCCTATGCAGAAGCATCCGGTCAAAGACCTTCTGCATAGCATCAATCGGACTAATTGGTCTTTAATTGGATGGGTCGGCTCTGTCACCCTTCTTGTTAATTGGGACGACTTCGGCCACCTTCCATGATGCTGGGACTGGTGTTCCGTTGGCTAATTCATTTGCTAGTAATGAAATATAGCGAGCCCAGTGATGGGGGGTCAGCCAAGAATAGGTCCCCAGATAAACCACTAGGACCCGCTGCTTTGGATGGAAGAATTTTATTTATTGCAGCTTCTGCCTCCTGTAAGGTGAAACACTCCTCTTCTGCCCTGGGCACATTTGGTCCATCTAACTCCCCTTCTATACTAGCCTCTGCTGATGAATAAAGCCCTTTAAAGTGTTCATCAAAGGTCTGACTAGTGATATGATTTGGGGGTGGGCGTGCACCAGCCTTGCTTTCCCAGGTAACCAAAGTCCAAAACAAGCTGGTATCTTTGGAAGAACATGCATCTTTTATTTGTTCCCAGCGTGATTCATCCCAATTTATCTGCCTCCCGCTGAGCTGCTTTATAGGAATTTCTCGCCAATTTTATGTGGGTCTGGTTTTTCCCTTTGATGGCTTTGGCCAGGAGCAAACTTTTTCCTCTGCACTCTTTATTGTACCATGAGTATGGATCCTTGATAGTATGCCTGAGTTTTTGGTCTGATTTGGGAGTGAAAATAGGTATTAATCTGGGAGACAGTGTGCATATGGGCCTTGGATACATTCGCTGTTGTTGTTGCGTTTAGGACCGCGACTTGCAATTTGGCCATACCTGTGTTTAGCTCGTGTTTGATCCCTGCAATCTTTGCATCACTCCAAGCTACCTTCTTCCATTTTAGATACTTTTTACAGTTAGATTAAACTATATCCCTAGTAGCTATCTGGAATTGGTTTATCAACTGATTATAGGGTGCCTCCCACAAGGGCTTCAAGGTTAAGCACAGGGGATTATGGTCGTTCTCTATAGTCGAGCCCACTGCCCTATCGATCATGCTCCCCCATAGTTTTACGTCAAGGAGGATGTAGTCGATTCGGGGTGGGCAGCTGGCTCTGTTATAGGTGTTAGTGCACTGCTTATCAGATAATGACCTACCATTGGCTGCCCTTAGCCCATACTCCATAGTGATGGCATTACCTGCTGTGTCCATCTTTTGACTAGAGGGAGGTCAAGTTGAGGATTTGCCCATCTGCTATCTTGATCTTCTAGTCCCGGTAGATCTTCCAGAACCAGGGGTTCGAAGGTACAATTAAAGTCCCCTGTGACTAACATTCTTGAGTGGGATGAGCAATCAGCTAAGCATTCTTCTAATGCTGCTAAAGTGACTGAGGTTCTACCTCCCTTTGTCCCTCTCACATAGACATTAAAGAGTTTGACTGTCAAGTCAAGTCAAGTCAAGAGATTTATATAGCGCGCTACATACCCAGAGGGTCTCAAGGCGCTTGAGGAGGGTGAGGAGTTACTTGTCGAATATCCAGGTTTTAAGTTGCTTTCTGAATGTAAGGTGGTTCTGAGTGAGGCGAAGGTGAGTGGGAAGTGAGTTCCAGGTTTTAGCTGCCAGGTAGGAGAAGGATCTGCCTCCCATGGTGGTTTTGTTGATGCGAGGTACAGTTGCAAGGGCTTGGTTGGAGGATCGTAGGTGGCGGGAGGGGGTGTAGAAGGAAAGTCGTGAGTTGAGGCATTCGGGTCCAAGTTCGTAGAGTGCTTAGTGTGCGTGGGTTAGGAGGCGGAAAGTAATCCTCTTGTTAACGGGGAGCCAGTGGAGGTTTTTCAGGTGTCCAGAGATGTGGTCTTTACGCGGGATGTCTAGTATGAGTTTGGCTGACGCGTTCTGGATGCGTTGGAGTTTTTTCTGGAGTTTTGCGGTCCGCCCCTGGGTCCCCTGATACTTAGCCACATAATGTTTGGGCTTGAGCATATTTGGGTAAGAATTCGACAATCAAGGGTGATCCTTATCCAAATGAACAGATAGGCGGCCTCTTCCCATGGAAATTGCGGGTGAATGGAAGCAGGTATAGCCTACTTTGTGTATAGGGACCAAGCTCCATGTCTCCTGAAAAATACATACATCAAAGCCTTCCACTAGTTGGTTCCAATGAGGCAGATGGATTTTACTGCTTAGGCCCGCCACGTTCCATAACACAATATTCAGTTTGTGGTGGACCATAGGGCCGAGAGCAGTGCTTTGTGTAGGACTGTGAGTGTTGGTTGACGGATAGGATAATGTTTGCAAGGCTAAATGCACATGGGTGCCAGATGTTTGCCCTTCACATATGGAAATGGAAAGTCTGCATGCGCTGGCCCGGCATTGGAGACTATCTCCAATACAATTGGGAGGTTGGGAGAAGTGGACATTGCAAGGGAGCCAACTATATGATTGAAGCTATGTGATGTGCTTGTATAAATCAGAGTGGTGGGAAGCCGCGTCCTGTAGTCAATAGATAGCCTCTAAAGGAGAGGTACCTGCCAAAGATGGTGGAAGCTGGAGGCTAGTGTCCTAACTTACTCAAATAAAATTTCTCCCTGTTTCGACCGACATACTGTGCCAAGAAGGTCACCCCGGTCTTCTTCAGGACGTATGTTGCTCCAAGTCCTACGCGGCGATCCAGAAGCAGGCAGTGGGATGAGGTTCTCCCTCTGAACAGTTGTGTTCTTGGGACACCTACCTGCAGGGCGCCATGTCGAGTTTGCATCTTTAATAAACTCGTTTGTGTCTCCCACATTGTTGGGATCCCCTCCACACATGTTGATTCAACTGGAATCTTGTGTGATCAGTTATTTGGTACTTTGACCGAACTACGGTTTGACCAATAGTAGGACTGGGAGCAACATACGTCCTGAAGAAGACCGGAGTGACCTTCTTGGCACAGTAAGTCGGTCGAAACATGTTGACACTAGCAGTAACAGGAGGGTTGTTTTGAGAAACTTTATTTTCTCTTGGAAACAGTACCCATCCTTTTTTTCCTTTTAATCCTGGTTGTGGAACCTATTAATAAAGTTGTGTTTGGTATCCCCAAACCAGTTTTAAACACTTCCCTATTAACTGCACTTGTTGTACACCACTTCGAGTCACAGGGTGACATTCACTGATCACTATTTGTTGTGTATATATGTTGTTTGGTTTTGTATCGTTTGGTCTATGTTTAATCCCTCCCTTGTGCTCCGTCCAGAGTGTGGCTACACCTGGACGTATTGTAAGCAGACCCGATGATGAAGCATGTCACACACTTTGGTGTGTGAGTGAGGGCAGTATTTTCAAAACAGTTATATTTTTTCTATTTCTGGTTTTTTTTAGCCTCTCCACCCCTCTATGTGTGTATGACTGTGGTTCAGGGGGTTCGGGGTGGTAGACTTGTAGATAAGGTTGACCCTCTCCCCTTACTTGTGTTGAATGAATCCAATCAGTCACCTTATTTATCAAAGTCTTCACCCTTGTGGGCATGATTGATGTTAATTTTCGGCACGTTGGTCATGAAAATGTTGGGGTTGCGGCAGGCTAGTAATAGCTGTTGAAGTTGGTGGATGCAGCTTATCTCTGCTTCCGTGTATGGGAGGTTGGACTTGCCATGCTTGTACTGCCCTGTGGCTATTTGCAGGATACTATGGGGCTGCTAGCCTCTTGAGCTTGTCTTGTATGGGGGCAGCAAAACGACTCTTTCTCACAGCTAGCAAATCGTTTGTGGCTTGCTTGTGAGTGAAAGTAGAAGAAGTGGCCAGATGGTGTGAGTTAGGGCCATAGGGAATGTGTCCTTTGCTAAGAAATGCTGATTTTTGTGACAACGAGTCATTGTGTGTTGGATTGTTGCTATTTACAGGGGTATCACACTGTATGCAAGACAGGACTGCCTTTAGTAGCGTTTTGACTAGAGAGGTAAGACCTTTTATCATGGTTTCCATTGAACCAATCTCTGCTCTAAGTGTATTTAAGGTAAGATAAGTATCCGAGGACTATAGTTTATTCTTTGTGCTAGTCATTGCGATGTCACGCGCCAGCCCAGGGGCTGATAGCAGAGGCTCATTATCGTTGTGATCATCACTAAAGTATTGAAGGGGTGAAAATCTATTCTCGCAGTGGATTTCCATTTCTAGATGTGGAGTTTTTGAGCCAGTACTAACCATGTGGGTAGCAGGGGTTGGGGTGTATCCTTGTTAGTTGATGCTAGCTTTTTGGGGTTTGTGGAAGCCCTCTTTAGGGGTTGTTTTTGAAACATTGTTGGAATAACTGGGGGGCAGTGTGACCTAGGGCTTAGGAGGGGTCTGTCTATTGGATCGCCAGAAGCTCTAGACGCACTCTGGTTACCCTCTAAAATGACCTCACACTCATTAATCAAGGTGTCAATCCGGTCGAGAACGCAATTGCTGCGCGGATGTCTAAGTGTCTTCCTAGCACTCTTCCCTTTTACTCATCGAGTTCCCCCACTTCCACCTGCGCCCTCCATGGTTTTCCTTTCCCCCATAATGCGCCCTCAGAAGACAGTGACCGCTGGTACTAAAAACAACCAAAATGCTATCAATAAGTGAGTCTGTGTCCCGGCCTCTTCCCTACCCCCTCCACCACCTCTACACAAATTAACCTGTCTGTATTGCAATGCCCGGTCCCTCCCAAAACACGCCCTAGAAATGTGGTCTCTGCTAGACATTGAAAAACCGGACATATTCCTTATGACTGAAACCTGGCTCCACGACTCATCCTCACCTGATATCTCAGGTGCCCTGCCACCGGACTACAGGATATTCAGACTGGACCGAGCCGGGAAAAGAGGGGGGGCATCGCAATTATACATAGGATAAACATTTCACTACACGTTATTGACACCTTCCTGGCTAGCTGGGGCGAACTATCTATCGTCGAGCCTGGGGACAGGAAATAAGGAGCAATGGAAAGTCGCCCTTCTCTACAGGCCCCCTTGCTAAAAAAAACAATTTCGTTAACAATCTCATGGAAACAGTAGCCCCGCATATCCTAGCCTCTAGCAATTTTATCCTGGCAGGAGACTTTAACTATCATGCGGAATTAACTCTAGACCCCAACACCCGTGACCTTGTCTCCAGTATCAACTCTTTAGGCTTAAACTTGTTATCTACTGGCCCCACTCACAAGGCGGGACACACTTTAGACCTTATATTCACAAATTCACCCAAAGTGGTGGTTGACCGATCCTTCCCTGTCCTTTGGTCTGATCACTTTGTCATAAGGTTCCACATCTCCACAAAGGTATCACAGCTGGACAAATCCTATGTGAAATGGAGCAGGCCGTGGAACAAGATCAACTACGATTCCTTCACCGCTCATTTCTCTCCCCCATGCATTTCAGAGTGCAGTGACCCTAACGAGGTAGCATCGGCCCTAGAAAAAGCGATCACCTCCACGTTAGATGTAATCGCCCCCCAAAAAAAAAAAAATAGCCAGAGGCCCTAACAAACTTTCCCCTGGTTCACCCCCGACCTAGATATAACCAAACAGTTAGCTATGGCTGCTGAACTTAAATGGCGACATACTAAGGACCCATCTGACAGACAACTCTACAAAGCTGCACATAGGCTGTACATGAATGAGATTGCTCTAGCAAAAAGAACCTATCTGGGGAATAGGATAACTTCTGCTACTAACTCACATAAAGAGTTATATAAAATAGTCAAAGATTTCACAAATCCACAGGCATGTCAACCCCCTACTATTGAGTCCCAGGACTGGGTTAACACCCTCTCATCTTATTTCCAGGACAAAATCAATACTATTCATGAATCCTTCCCAAATCCAACCAACACCACAACTTCTTGCTTATCTCCCAATCAGGCTGTCTTATCCCCTCACCCGCCTGCTGCAGTCCTTAAAGAATTCCTACCTTTTTCGGAATCTGAAGTAGCCCATTCGTTGAATAAAATTAAATCCGGATCACCTACAGATCCAGCCTCCTCTCATATTCTCGCAAAAATTGCGCCTGCATTGATCCCCGCTGTCACTAAAACCCTTAACCTCTCACTATCCCATTCCTCTGTCCCTTCTCATTGGAAACAGGCGATCATAAGACCTATCCTTAAAAAGCCCTCAGCTGACCCCAAACTACTCCCCAACTATCGCCCGATTTCCCTCCTACCGATATTTGGGAAAGTTATGGAATCTCTAATCACGAAGCAACTATTCAATCACCTAGAGGCCAACCAGCTGCTTGATCCGTCTCAGTCAGGTTTCAGGGCCCACCATGGCACGGAAACAGCTCTGCTGGAGATTGTAGACAACATCAGGCTGACACTCGACACAGGACATTCTGCCATGCTGGTCCTGCTTGATCTGTCGGCGGCCTTCGACACCATCTCCCACAGCATTCTCCTGGAGCGTTTGCTGGAGATGGGTGTCGAGGGCCCTGCTCTACTCTGGATTAAGAGCTACCTAACCGAACGGCGCTCCAAGGTGCAAATTGGGTCGTTTACCTCTAACAGCCAAGATAACGACAAAGGAGTGCCTCAGGGATAAATCTTGAGCCCCACTCTATTTAATCTTTATGTTTCCCCCCTTGCACGAGTAATCAGGGTGCACTGCTTTGATACTGTGTCCAGCTACTGATCACCCTAGGCCCCGACCCTAATGACACTAAACTCAGATTCCAAAAGTGCATGATCTCAATCAAGGATTGGATGACTAACAATTTCTTGTTACTCAACGCTGGTAAAACAGAGATCGTGCTTTTTGGACATGCCCACAAACACTGAAATGACGAATGGTGGCCACCATCACTAGGGACCTGCCCCCCTCCCAAATCCGCGGTCCGAAACCTTGGGGGGACAATTGACGACAAGCTATCCATGGACAGCCATGTCAACAAGATAGTGCACACTAGTTTCGGGCTGATGCGCAACCTCAGGAAAATCTTTAAATGGATTCCCCTCACCTCGCGGTTGCCCCTAGTCCTAGGCCTTATCATCAGCCGAATGGATTATGGCAACTCTTTATTTGCCTCCATCAACAAGAGCCTCCTGGCCAAACTCCAGGTCCTACAGAATACGGCAGCCAGGATGGTCCTTGATATCTACCCCCCCCCCCCGCTCCCCATCTATTCCCAATCTTAGAAACCTCCACTGGCTTCCCATTAGGAAGCGCATACATTTAAAAGTGTGCTGCATAGTCCATAAAACCATCAATGGACAAGGCCCCAAATATTTAGAGAAGAAGCTTGTCAACTACTGTCCGGTCAGAACTCTCCAGTCTGCCAACAAGTCCCTCCTAACCATTCCCAAAGTTCATACTGTCAGGAATGGGGACAGATCCTTCTCTAAACTAGCCCCTGTGGCCTGGAATGCCCTTCCACTTAACATCAGAGCCGAACCCAACTATATGAGATTCCGCAGACTCCTAAAAACGTGGCTCTTCTAGCTATCAGACCTCCGGCAACTCTTTCATGCATCTGCTAGCGCTCTGAGACCTTCGGGTGATTTATGCGCTATATAAATTTAATTACATTAAATTTTTTTTTTTCGGCAACAGAGCAGAAACAATCTTAACTAGGAAAAATAAATAAGGAGTCCCCGGCAGTCAAGTAAAAGCAGAGTCAACAAAGTCAGCAATGTGGTCCCACGTGTTGGCTAAATGTGGAGAGGAAAATGGAACAAATAACACTGTACCTCGTGAAGCAACTTTCGATAACTAGCGTAATCCTGGATGCAAAGACAAGGGTGGTGGCCCTGCCCTGCCTCTTCCCTGCAATGACGGCCAAGGACACCCCCGCCTTGGCCCGGGCTATGCCCAGGAGCGGCTGGACTGCAGAGCGCCATAAGAGGTGTGGATTGTGCGCAGGGCTTCTGGAAGTTACAGTCAACACTGTAGCTGGTGTGGCGGTGTCACCCGCGATGACTCCCTCCTCACAGAAGCAGTCCCGTAACTGGTGGTATCAGCGCGTTGGGACAAGCAGACAGCGCTTCGCCCATACAGAGCAGGTTTCCCGGGTGGAAACAAGAGATTTTCACATTCCATTAATCATTTTTTTGTATGTTTTAGTGAGTTGCCCTAAGTCGGACAGGTATGCGCAGACATGGGTCCTGTGACCACAGTGTCACTGAAACCAAGCTATAACTGCCTGATGAGCCCTAACTGGGGCAAAAACAGTCATGGGTTGCTGGTGTTCCAGTTAGGGAGAACCTGGCCTGGCAGTTCGGACTGGACTGTTCCCATTGGAGCAGGGCCAACTCTGATTTGGGCATGGCTGGGCCCAAACTGAGGTGGCATGGCGTGAAAAATAACTATGGACTGGGATGTGGCCCTAAGTGATTACCAGTGGCTGAGATTAATTCAAGCATTCCATCCATCACTTTTTATATGTTTTAGTGTGTCGCCCTAAGTGGGAGAAGTATGCCCAGTTGTGGGTCTCTTGCACACTGTGCCACTGGAACTAAGCTATACCTGGCTGATGAGTCCTAACCATGGCGAAACCATTCCTGGGTTGCTTGTTTTCCGGTGTAGAGAGGACCTGGCCTCACAGTTTGGGCTGGACTGTTCCTACTGGATCTCAGTCAAGAATGATTTGCATATGGCTTGGTCCAAATCGGGGTAGAATAATGTGCAAAAAACATGATGGACTGGGATGCAGCCCAGAGTGATTATCAGTGGCTGAGCTTAATTCAAGCATTCCATCCATCACTTTTTTTATGCTTTAGTGTATCGCCCTAAGTGGGAGAAGTATGCCCAGTTGTGGGTCTCTTGCACACTGTCTCACTGGATCGAAGCTATACCTGGTTGTTGAGCCCTAACTAATTTGAAACCAGTCCTGGTTTGCTTGTGTTCCATTTCCAAGAGGACCTGGGAGGTCAAGCTGGACAGCTCGCATTAGAGTATGGTCAAGACTGATTTGTATATGGCTGGGTCCAAACGGAGGTGTCATGGTGCGCTAAATAAACATGCGGCCCAAGTGAGTACCAGTGGCCGAGTTTAATTCAAGCAGTCCATCGATCAATTTTTTGTATGCTTTACAATATTTTTGTAGCCCAATATTTTTGTACTTGTTAGTCTGACCTAAAACAAACAACTAATGATCTATGCCATAAGTCTCACCCACCTCTTGTCCAATCCCCCACAAACACTAATTATCAGGAGGCCACAGTGCTAAACCTCTTCTCACATGACATTGGGCAACACCTTGCAACATGCAGTAAAAAGCTCTGTATGCACAAGTTATCACACGTCGTTGACATAACTCCTCCTCCAGCAGCCAGCACCTACCACATGGTCGCCCCTACATATTCCACTTCCCAACTGACTAGAGAGGCCCAGGCATGCATTCACGCTAAAAAATTCAACTGCCCTTCACCAACATGCTATTGAATGTCTATGGCTTACCAACACAAAATTACAAAAACAGCACTGATGTACTACTGTGTATTCACCTCACCAGTCCTTTCTACCTAACATTAGACCTTATATTCCATGATGCACAACCTAAATACAAGATCACACAAAGCCCATCAGACAGCACTAGAACTTACACACCTGTATATCCTGGCAGTTCGGGCTGGACTGTTCCCATGGGGAGCAAGGTCAAGACTGGTTTGCATATGGCTGAGTCCAAACTGGAATGGCATGGTGAGCAAATAAACAATGTATTTAGGCTCAGATCTATGTATTGGGGTGACTGTTTGGCAATGTTTAGCATTTTGTCCATCATATTTGTGTTGCTTTTGTCACCCCAAGTGGGAAGGGTATGCCCAGACGTGGGTCCCTTGCTCACTGTGCCACTGGGTTCAAGCAAGCCTGACTGATGAAGGGTAATACCCAGAAACTGGTCCCAGGATGCTTGTTTCCGGAACATGGAGGACCTGGCTTGGCAGTTTGGTCTGGACTGTTCCCATGAGGCACAGGGTCAAGACTGATTTGCATATGGCTGGGCCCAAACTGGAATGGCATGGTGAGCAAAAAAACAATGGATTGGATTTAGGCCCAGATCTCCGTACTGTGGGTAAATGTTTGACAATGGTCAGCATTTCGTCCATCATCTTTTTGTGTTGCTTATGCTGGCCTATACCACTTCACAGAATTCAAAGTACATTCATATCACATTATGCTACACCAAAATAACAGTGTTATATTCCAAATCACCATACCATCAGTCAACATGAGAACACAAACATCTCCTCACCATTTCACAGCACTCCACAAAAACACATCAAGCCAAATCACCCAGCATACCTATTTAACACTCCACTCGTGATACTACTGACTATCTGATAATCTTGGCAAGGATTCTCATTAATTACTCACTGCACCATCACATCAAATGGGTCCCCACATTCATGTCACGTGATGCCATATGCAAAGACCACAAACAGATCCATGTATGCTCTATGTGCAAATGGCATCAGATAAATAGTCCATCCACTCAATACCAACTGCACGCCAGTGACAAAATATTCACCACATTCGCCTTGAGTGTGTTCCTCATAAAATTCTGACCCCCTGGCCAACCACTATTTGCACAGATGTCAGAGTTCTACGTTTCTCAGTAATATTCGGCAGATTTTTCACACAATTATTTTTCGGCAAGTCTATTCAGCAAAAATGTAACTAGAAAAAAATGCCTGGCAAATACCAGGACGTGGAATTTGGTGGGATAACACCCAAAATCTGCATGTTGTGCCCCATTCTCAGGTTAAAACTTGCAACTGCCATTATTGATCACATTCAATAAGTTCCCTTCTCCAGGGTACCATTACTTATCGAGTGTGATAAATAGTGTAACTGCACAGGACTCTTAATCGAAACCACTGAAGTATTTTGCCCCACCTCAAAGTCCCCGCCACACTGCTAACACCACATGCCCATTCACATCCTATGCTAGCCATATGTACCCACAAAACTCTGTCACATCATTCATCTCCATTTCATCCCAAGGTTGCATCTTATACTTCAATACACACCCATACATTGAAGAGGACATTGCATATAACTCCACAAACCGTGCGTCCTTTATACAGCAACAGATCATCTATGCCTTTCTTACCAAACATACATCATATAATCAGTCATATAAATCCACAACTATTGGACAGTACTGAATTAAATGATGAAGTTTCAGGTTTATATGAAATATTAGAACACTGGAATGTTGAGCGCTCCATTGAAAACAATGGAGTGTCGGGCTTCTAATGGCTGGTAGAAAACCCGAAGCATTAACATTCCAATGTTTTCCTCTCACAGCTGTTACTGGGAACAAAGGCCTTTCAGAGCTCGAGGGGATTTCAGTCCCTTCGGGCTCTGTGGGGCCTTTGTTTTACTAATTAGAACATGGAATGTTCTAATAGCCTTAGAGCCCTCCGTAAAGGGCTATAACAGCCATTAAAGGCCCAATCCCTTGTTAAGGCCCTCACCATCGACTTGGGCCTTTAATGGCCAGTATAGCCCGCTACGGCAGGATATAAGGCTATAGTACATTTTGCTGGACTCTGAAAAAGAACAGTTATTGGTGCTGTTTTCTAGTGCAATGAGCTCCTGCAAACTTGCATGAATTGGACCTGGTGGTTACAGAGCCCCACACAGGGGTAGTAAGCGCTGTATAATATAAATCCAACATTCATGCGCAATACATTAAATTTCACCTGCAGTATAAAATAAAAATTCAAGTCGTGGGTAACCAAGCTGTTTTACTTGTCAGGTGGAATGAAGTCCATTGCAACTGGACATCTGGTAACCTCGTGAACGTTTGCAGCATCTCCAGCAAAAAGGCTGTGATGTAAAACAGGTGCAGAGACAGAAGAGGCTGGACTCGTTTTAAGCACCTCTCCCCCGCCGCGCCCCTGGCTGAGCCGCCGGCCATTGTTTCGCCTCGCGTGTGGCGGGCTGGAAGGCCCCGGGTGGGAAGAGCCCTCCCATTCAAAGTTTGCAGCGTGATTCCCGGTGCGTTTTTTTCTGTACAAGGGCTCAGTGTATAAATACCCAAACAAAGCCGCTCACAGGTGGGAGAGTGGGCGTTTAATGGCCCCGGCACGCTGGGAGTTTTCACGGGAGATCATCACGAAAGTATCCTGCACAGCTGTGCCGGTATTTCGGATGCGTCGTCATAATTCATCCGCTTCCACCTGTGTGGCTTAATGTGGCCTGATCTATGACAGGGGGCCATTCTGTGTCTCGCGCAAGATGACCTCTTGCGTCACTCCGTAAACATTTGTTGCCCTACGTGAGAAACCAAACATGGCCGTCATCTCGAGCCTTTCATTTACCATTAACTCATTACTTTGTTTAACGGTTGACTCAGGGCTTTAAGTGGTCCGACAGAGCACCGGCAATTCTAAAAAGCAGATGCCGAGACGGGTCCCTATCGGACTCCCCCTTTTCTACTTTCACCATCAGGGTGATTTTTTTTTAGCAGTGCATCAATACCACCCTTCCAGGGCTTTAAGTGGGCCGGGTCTCAAGGCGTCTGAGCAAAAGGAGTTTTTTAAAAGAGGCCTCGAAACGGGTCTCTATCGGGCTCTGTTTTGAGCCCTGGCACAGGCGGTCCGTTTTTTTTCCAGACTGCAGAGACAGCAGTTTACTGTCACTGCAGTCCGGAAAAAAAGTGCCAGGGCGCAGCCCAATAGAGTTTCGAGACAAGCACATGGATGTGCGCTGCCCACACTGCTCACTTCTCACCAGTGGAGAAGTTACGGCATGACGTCATGCCAGGTGAGCCATGTGGGGGAAGGGAAATCCTTTAGAGAGAGTCATTTTCTCTCTGGATTTCCCTTCTCTTTCTGAAACGCAAGAGCAGCAACATATGTGGTAGGGTCACCAGGGCTTTAATTGGAAGCTTTTTCAATATTATATGTAACAAGATATAGTTGCAGCTTATTTATCCTATGCAACGAATAACCATTGACAAAGCCAATAGTCCTTACTTGTTGTAGGTATGATGTTACTTATTGCATCACATATCTGGATGCAATGACAGAAACAGCAAAATACAAGTTGGGCGGCACACTATACTAAACAAAGATTTTTAGCACAAGTGTTTTAAAGCCACGCCCCTAATTAGTGGCCACGCCCCTTTGAGAGTCCCCCAGTTTTTTCATCCCACTTAAAGCCCTTCACCCTTCACAGTCTTTGATTTAACTACAAAGAGACTTGTTATAGTGCCTTCACAGGCTTATCATTTCCGAACGGAAATATTTTCAATATTATATACAACGAAGCCATAGCTTATGCAACTTATAACCACTGACAAAGCAAATAATCCTGGCTTGTTGTAGGCAATGTTACTTGTTGGGTTATATGTCTGGATGCAATGACTGAAGTGGTAAAATACCAGTGGGGCAGCACTCTATGCTAAACAGAGATTTTTAGCTTAGGGGTTTTTAAGCCACGCCCTCAGGTATACTGACCACGCCCCTATGAGTGGCCCCTCCAGTTTTTCATCCTACTAAAAGCCCTGTAAGGTTACAGGATGGCTCCTAATGGTCAGGGTCACCTTGTTCCAGTCCAGCCTTTCCTTCTACAAACCACTGTTTTCTGGAAATAGAAGCCAATTGAAGTCCCCCAGTACAATCAATATTTAAATGAAGGAACAGGTTCAGAAAGCAGTGTGCCTGATGTTAACTGATAACATCAAAAATATTTATGTCTAGTACCGGTTTAAAAAAAATATATTGCTGTCAATAGGGTCGATGATCCGATATGGTGACTTTTGTCATGCTGGCTTATGAGCAAGCAACACTAATTGGGCCATTTTAATCAAGTACTAATTGCAGGTGCAAAATACCGAACTTGACTTAACATTTGTGACACATAACATATGACTGTAAAATAGGGAATCCCAAAAACAAGAAAAAGGATTTTCGCCTTTTTGTTGCGTTATAAATAACTTTTGATTGTTCTGCGCAGTTAGAACAGCTGCAAATTGGATGTCAATTTTCTCAGGTTCATGCATGACCAATTCAGGTTTTCCCCTTGCATTGTCGGTCTTGCAGTCCATACACAAGACTACAAGTCCCAGAATGCAAAGGAAAAGGTTGTTGTGGAGCTGGTCAGGCACAGACCAGGAAAGAGGGCAGGGCTGCTAAAAGCTGGTGGTAATTACCGGAACAAAACAGGAGCAAGTGGTACTGGAGGGAGAGCCAACTAATTAAAAGCCATGAAGTAGGCAACCTTTTTGCTATTCATTTAGGAGTCTTAACCACCCTATATGCATGGTAGGACTAGTAGCTTCACGTTTCCAATTACAGCCTTTGGCCTAGAAGTCCTGATACACTTCATGATTTTTACAGAAAAACCAGGGCTGGTTGACAGCTTCATGACAAGGGACCAGTGAACCAATATGTAAACGTACTTATTATTTGTATATTTTAAAACTAGTTTGGTTCTTAATTAATTTAGTATGGAGTACAGAATACAAAATATCACTACAGTGAAATACCTCTAGGCAAATCAAGATGGAATGAATATGGCAGGATGTAACTATATATATGTGTGTGTGGATGTATGTATATACAAATATATATCTTTGAGGAATTTGAATGTGGAGTTAAGAATAGTAAATGTATACTTATCTATATGCGTGTACCTTCTTGATACTTTGGTCCTTGACATTTTGGCCATGATATTTTGGTAGCATCATGTTTCTTTAGGGTGGGCGTAACTTGCGGAGTTTCACTCCACAGAAGTTTATGGGAACATAAGAACTCCGCAAGATTCCAAGGAGTTCCGTGGCTGGTGGAAATCAGCACTTTGTGCAGATTTTTATCGCTGTGAGGTTGTTACCCGCTGTATAAACAGTGCGCCACAGGAGGGTGGTGCTTCTTTCTGCCTCTCAAGTAGATTTTCTACTCAAGTGCAGCTTTCTCAATGCGAAAGTGTTAGACTTGGCATCTATTGGCGCGTTTCCCCCTGAGTTTTTGCTTTCTGCACTCCCAGTTTTGACACTGTTTTTGCTGGTATAACGTTTCTGCGCGCTTTTCGCACTGCTGATCAGTGGTAAAGTACTGGTGCTCCTGTGCTAAATTGTGTTATGATTGGATGTGCGACTTACTTGTCAGCCCCCAGTAATGGGCACTGCGAGTCCCGAGGCTTGTAAGTCCACCGCTGCTCGTGGGCCTGCAGCACGGATTGTGCCACCCACGTACGTAGCCCGAAAAAGGTATAAGTGAATGAAGTTTGGTATGCCTGGACTCCGCATCTAAAGACGCAGCCTTTAGCAAGGGTGCCCTTTTCATTCTGAGTTCGAAAAAGGCCACTTTTAGAAAGTGGGTATTATTTTGCTCGGTCATCCCGTGTGCCTCTGCTGGAATATGGATTGCCTGTCTGGTTTGTGGGACGACAGATGACTGGGGAGCGGAGTGGCTCCTGATAGTCTAGGTAGGTCAGGAAAGGGCTAAACAGACCTGGGTTACGATGGGGGAAGAGGGAGGGAATCTCCTTGCACCTCAAAGGGCCTGGTCTGCCTCTGACAAAGCTGTCTCCACCTCCTGCCAGGAATTCAGGCCAAAGATGGTCCAACTGGTTCTGGCCGGACACAGACACCCTCTGCCTGAAAGATCGAAGGATTTTTAGATACAAATGCTGGGTCCCAGACCCCTGAACTTTAGAACTCATCTGGAACAAGAAGACTGCCAAGAAGAAGCGCCGTAGAAGCTGCAAAAGGAAGGACTGCTTTGCTGGGTGCTTTGCTGGGCTGACCTGCAGTGGCTGCTTCTGTCTTGGGCAGTGAAAGGCCTGGACTGAACTTTCTGCAACCAAATTAGTGAGACTATCCAAGGGCTTAAGGTAGAGCTTGCCCTCAATTCACAAAGTCTCAGGAACAGCAAAGACTTCGGGTTCTTCGACCCGCAGCACTGGGTACTGTGTGTTTTGTGCTGCACCCCGAAGAACGCCCCTTGACGGCGTCTACGACGACCCTGACGAACCCGTGTCCTGAAGGCACCGCAGAGGGCACCGCCGCATCACCGCACCGCAACCCTGGTCTCACCGACGACGCCTGCGGATGCCATCACCGAGCCGCTGCTTGCACAGCGACCTGTGGGCACCGCACTCAGCACCGCCTTGCTATGACGCTGTGGCCTTCCTGACGCTGCCACTTCTAGCCAAAATCGACGCCGCTGCCTGCACCGTGGTTCGGGGGCACTGCTCAAGAGTAACACGACGCACCACCCTCATCCCACACTGCAGCCTTGGCCTACTGACGCCGGCACCATCGACTCCAGCTCATCAGCCGAAGGCAGTGCTTCAGGAACGACAACGCGCTGCTTGCACCGTGACCTGCTAACACCGTGACAAGCACCGCCTCCCTCTCGCACAGCGACCCTGGTCCCACCTACCCCACCATCTGTCGCCGACCACCGATCTGCTGCTCGCACCGTGACCTGGGGGCACCGCACTCCGCACCGCTGCGCTTCACACCGCAGCACCCAACGCCTGTTGGCGCCAGCGCTTCGGATCCCATCAGAAAGGAGCTCGACCTGCATCGTGAGTGACTTCAAGGGCCCCATCGCCCTGCATCTCCGGAAGGTACTGTTTGCGGGTCTTCCCGACACCGTAGTTGGCCTGTGACCCCGCGTTCAGCCAGAACTTTTTTGGATTTGGTGTTCACGACGCCGTGATAGCCCCGGACGGAGCTATCAACATTAAAGAACTATTTTTAATATCATATTTTGATAAGTGAAGATTTTGAAGTATAGTATTGTGGATTTTTATTGTATTTTGTCTTGTCTTAAGTATATAAAAATTGGATCTTTTTCTAAACTGGTGTGGTGTTCTTTTGTAGTGCGTACACTATATTACTGTTGGTTATGTGCAAATGCTTTATACACTGCCTCTAAGAAAAGCCTGACTGCTCGTGCCAGGCTACCAAGGGGATGAGCAGGGGTTATTTTAGGAGTGTAACTCCCTTATCCTGACTAGAGTGGTGGTTTCTGCCTTGATTTGGCACAAGTCTCAGCTAGCCAGAAATCCCATTTCTAACAGAAAGGTAGCGATCTGCCGCGACTGCCCGCAGTGAGAAATCTCGCCGGGAGGCATTCTAGCACTAGATTTTCTTGCACGTGTTCACCTACTTAACATTGGCAAGCTGTGTGCGAGAAAAAACTCTGCCACATGGCGGTTGGCAGCATTTTTCTGTAACTCCACACTCCGAGAAGAGCGCAAAGTGGGCAAAACTTCTCGAACTCCACGGGTGGAGAGGAGTTTATCACCTAAACCTAGTTATTTCGACATACAATTTTCATTCCTGTTAAGGTAACAAAATTCATCCAGCGAACAAATTGCATATGATGTCATATTTCTCACAAATGAATCACCAGAAAACATAAATAAGATCTTCCCTTTATTCTTGTGGGGCAAGACACAGTCTAGAGGGTCCCTATAAACTTTTCATTAATGCAGCTGGTGTTGGGGGGGGGAGGGCCTCTCACTAATAGATGAGGGTCTGATCTTTTAAATGAAAATCTCCTTTCACTAATCAATGAGCAGGTTTGGCAAGGGCGGGCTGATAGCAATAATTAATGAAGAGGAGGCATTCAAGACGAGTTTCTGCGATCACTTATTAATGCTAGGCTGGACGTAAAGAAGTGGGACTCAATTACTAACTCAGTCATCGTAAGCATGACCACCATAACCACAGCACCACAAACTCTGAACTATGTAACCAGAATTTGGCGAGCGGCATAAGCCATCAAAACACTGGATATCCCGTCCATCTTATTACAAGTGCAATAGGCTATAATAAATTTGTGATATCGTGGTTGGAACATCAGCCTTGGTTGTGATGGAGTAGCCCATCTGCCAAACTCTCGATAAGGCTGACATGACATGGAGCTACTTGGGAGATACGTAACAGGGAAGACAGCCCTCTGCAACTAATCAAAACAGAAAGGAGACATGAAAGTGAACCTTATTATACAATTCAAGCTGGTAACGTCACAGGGAAATAATCCCTTTAGTGATTTAAGACAACTATAATCAAAACTTTCAATTAATAATGAAGGGCAGGGCAATAGGGTTCCAACCTATGTCCATGTCTTCAAGACATCGTATTTCCAGTCCCATGCTTTAATATGAGACCTAAGTTATTGTGAAATCTGTATTTTATTCCATTGAACAGATTGTACTGACTTACCTGAGATTAATGATTTGTAACTGAAAAGACCATGAGTGGAACTATTGAACATAATTTACGAAGTGATTTGCGTGTGTAATTTACCCACACAAATAGTTTAAGTCACATTTGTAAAGTCACATAAGAAACATTTGCAGGAGGAGGAGCTTCGCGGGCAAGCAAGATGGCCGCGTAAGCTCGGAGCTCCGCAGACCCTCCGACCCTCCGCACATATCCTGGATGAAATCCTGATCCACGACGGTGGATTCCAATTGGCGAATGGTCACAGACACGGGAACCGCTTTCCGTTTCTAAATCCGACATTTCTTGGCAAAGTTATGTTGTGTTGAACTTTGTGCCAGGGATGCGCCATCGTCCCGGAGGTGTCCGATGAACGAGACGACGCGGTGCATGATTGATATGCGGAGTGAGCGTCTTCTGTTCCTGCTGGCGGAGTGCACGTAGCCGCGGAGTTGCCTATTGCTGCCTTGGCTATCGTGGTAGCTAAGCTTCGTGTCTGCTCGAGTGCTCACAGTGTCTTCGCCGTGTTGCCCTTTGTTCTCTCCGGACCCAACATGGCTGGCAGGGGTGATCCTGACAGGACGGCGAACCGGGCTAGCAGGAAGATGGTCCAACCCCAGACAAACAAGATCGACCGGTACGCCCGACAAAGGACCTCGCCCTCTGTAGTCGCTCAGTCCAAGGACCCCTTACGCACGAGCTCACCCGAGGGGTCGGAGCCCACTTTACGCGACATGTCAAGTCAAGTCAAGTCATAAAATTTGTATAGCGCACTACATACCCAGAGGGTTTCAAGGCGCTTAGGAAGGGTAGGAGGATTATTTGTCGAATATCCACGTTTTAAGCTGCTTTCTGAACGCTAGGTGGTTCTGGGTGAGGCGGAGGTAAGCGGGAAGTGAGTTCCATGTTTTGGCAGCCAGGTATGAGAAGGATCTGCCTCCCATGGTGGTCTTGTTGATGCGAGGTACGGTGGCGAAGGCTTGGCTGGAAGAGCGTAGTTGGCGGGGGGGGGTGTAGAAGGACAGTCGAGAGTTGAGGCAATCTGGTCCGATGTCGTAGAGTGATTTGTGTGCGTGGGTAAGCAGTCGGAAGGTGATCCTTTTATTGACGGGTAGCCAGTGGAGGTCTTTAAGGTGACCGGAGATGTGTTCGTTGCGTGGGATGTCTAATATGAGCCTGGCTGAGGCGTTTTGGATTCGTTGGAGTTTCTTCTGGAGTTTAGCGGTGGTACCTGCGTAGAGGGTGTTTCCGTAGTCCAGTCGGCTCGTGACCAAGGCGTGGGTGACTGTTTTCCTTGTTTCGGAGGGGATCCAGCGAAATGTTTTTCTGAGCATGCGAAGAATGTTGAAGCAGGAAGAGGATACGGCGTTGACTTGTCTGTTCATTGAGAGTGAAGAGTCCAGGATGACGCCAAGGTTCCGTGCGTGGTCTGTCGGAATGGGTGCTTTTCCGAGGGCTTCCGGCCACCAGGAGTCGTCCCAGGCAGAGGGGGATGTGCCTAAGATGAGGACTTCTGTTTTATCTGAGTTCAGTTTTAGACGGCTTTGTTTCATCCATTCAGCGACTTCTTTCATTCCTTCGTGTAGGTTAGTTTTGGCAGTGCTGGGGTCCTTGGTGAGAGAAAGGATCAGTTGAGTGTCGTCCGCGTAAGAGATGATGTTAAGGTTGTGTTGGCGGGCGATGGCCGCGAGGGGGCTCATGTATACGTTGAAGAGGGTGGGACTGAGTGATGATCCTTGAGGCACGCCGCAGATGACTTCAGAGGCCTCGGACTTGAATGGAGGAAGGCGGACTCTCTGGGTTCTTCCGGTGAGGAACGAGGTGATCCATTCAAGTGCTTTTCCTTGGATTCCGATGTTATTGAGGCGTTGTAGGAGGGTGCTGTGGCAGACTGTGTCGAATGCTGCAGAGAGGTCGAGGAGGATGAGGGCGACTGTGTCTCCATTGTCCAGTAGAGTACGAATGTCGTCTGTTGCTGCGATGAGGGCGGTTTCTGTGCTGTGTTTAGCTCGGAAGCCAGATTGTGAGGGGTCAAGTGATTTGTTGGCTTCGAGGAAGGCGGCGAGCTGGTTGTTGACGGCTTTCTCGATGACTTTGGTCGGGAATGGGAGAAGCGATATGGGGCGGTAATTTTTGAGTTCGGTGGGGTCCGCTGTGGGTTTTTTCAGAAGGGCGGTGAGTTCAGCGTGTTTCCAGCTTTCCGGGAAGGTGGCGGAGTTGAAGGAGCAGTTGATGACGTCTCGGAGGTGCGGAGCTATGACGGAATCAGCTTTGTTGAAGATGTGGTGAGGGCATGGGTCTGTGGGGGATCCAGAGTGGATGGAGTTCATCAGGCGGATGGTGTCCTCAGTGGATATTGGGTTCCAGGCGTTAAGGGTGTTAACGGGGGGAGGATGGACAGCTGATGGAAGGGTGGGTTGGTTTCCAGGTTGGTTGTCGAAGCTGTTGTGGATGTCAGCAATCTTGTTGTGGAAAAAAGAGGCTAGGGAGTCGCAGAGGGTTTGGGAGGGGGTGATGTCGTTAGAGTTGGCCGAGGGGTTGGAAAATTCCTTGACGATGTTGAACAGTTCCTTGCTGTTGTGGGCGTTGTTGTCAAGTCGATCTTTGAATGCTGTTTTCTTGGCTTTTCGGATCATTTGGTGGTGAGTGCGGATGGCGCTTTTGAAGGCGTCCTTCTTGCTGGTGGATGGGTCCTTTTTCCAGGCATTTTCAAGGGAGCGGCACAGTTTCTTGGACTTCTTGAGGTCGTCGTTGAACCATGAGGCCTTCTTGTTGCCAAGTTTGTGTTGACGTTTTTTCAGTGGTGCTAAGTTGTCTGCGGTGTTGGATAACCAAAGGGTGAGGTTGGAGGCGGCTTCGTTGGTGTTAGAGGAGAGGGCTGGGGAGGTTTGAAGGAGCGATGTGGAGATCTGCTCTGTGGTGATTTTGTTCCAGTTTCTTTGTAGAGTTGGTTGTAGGTGGATGATGGGTTTCGGCATGGGGGCTATCACAAGCATCAGGACTGAGATGCATAAGCAGCACGAGGTCCTGGCACATAAGGTGGACACCCTGGCTATCGATATCAACTTGATCAGGGCCGACCTGGGCAAAACTAATGATCGAGTGAAATCTCTCTATATCAAGACCTCCAGCCTCACGACCGATGTCTCAGACCTGCAAGCGGAGGTCCGTACCTTGCGGTCGGTTAATGACCTGTTCTCGAGGCGGCTGGAGGACTTCGAAGGACGTGCCAGGCGGCAGAATGTGCGCATCATTGGAGTGCCGGAGGGTGCGGAGGAAGCGGCCGTCGACCTCTTTGTTGAGGACTTGGTAAAGACCCATCTCGCTCCAGCAGGTCTCAGTCACTTTTTCTCGGTGGAGCGGGCCCACAGAATACCTGGCGGCCCTCCGAAGACGGGCATCGCACCGAGGCCCATCATCGCCCGTTTATTCAATTTTGGAGATCGGGATGTGATTCTCCAGGCCTCGAGGCGACATGGGCCTCTCAAGTTCCAGAACGCTGATGTGAATTTCTACCCGGACTTCACCAGGGCTGTTCAGAGACAGCGCCAAAGCTTTGCGGGGGTAAAGCGGCGCCTCAGGGATTTGGGGCTGAAGTACTCTATGCTGTTCCCCGCTAAACTGCGCGTTGAACGTGATGGCCGAGCCCTGTTTTTTTATATGCCTGAGACTGCGAGTGACTGGCTGGACACTTTGCCGCACCGTCGGGAAGAACAGGAGGAACACTCCGAAGGCGCCTCTGGTGGCCCTGATCTTCAGGAATAGTGCTTCCCGCACTGCCTTTAGCGGTTGGTGTGCCCGTTGACTGTGACTGATACTGCCAAGCTGTTGCACTTTTACCTGGAATATCCAATTCTCCCATGGAGGGTGGCAGGGGGGTCTGCGGGGGTTCCTTACTCCTCTAGGGTCTTTTTTGTAGCTTAGTTTATGGGGCAACAGGCACACTGCTGGTTGGGGGGGCTTTTTAGTCTGCTGCAGGAGTGCAGGGTGGGGGGTGGTGTTGGGGATGGTTTCGTGTGTTTTCTCTGTTTCTTTCTTCTTTCCCTTAGGCAATGGGTCATATGTTCTGTCCTGTTTCATTTGTCGTTGAGGCTTTTGGGGGTTGGTGGGGACTTGGGACACGACGATGGGGGGGTAGGAAATTGCAAGTTCTTTGTTGGAATGTCAATGGCTTGGGTGATCGTATCAAAAGAGGGGTGGTATTGCAACTGCTTAAAAGACATATGCCTGATATTGTTCTCTTGCAGGAGACACACTTGGTGGGGAATACGTGTAGAGCGCTCAACAGGAAGGGTTTCAAAATGGTGGCTCATTCGGGGTTCTCTTCGGGGTCCCGGGGGCGGGTGTTATGGTGCGCACGTCCCTCCCTTTTGAGATTGACTCCACTATTGTTGACGAGAGGGGGCGGTACGCTGCCGTTTCAGGGCGTTGGGAAGGGCGTGCCTTGACATTGGTTTCGGTTTATGTTCCTCCGGGTTTGCAAAATAACACCTTCCAGGACCTTGGTAGCGCCATTTTGAATCTGCCGGCAGGGTTGCTCATTGTGGGGGGTGACTTTAATTCTGTTTGCTCCAGATCCTTGGACAGACATCCGCCTAGAGACCTCCGAAGCTCGCAAATGTGGTTGCCCACTCTTCTTGACGCTTTAGGGTTGGTCCACTGCTAGAGACTCCTACATCCCACCCAGAGCCAATATTCCTTTCATTCTGGCGCTCACGGTAGTCTCTCCAGGATCGATTACGTTCTTGCCTTGGCAGCTCATGCACCGGCGATCTCTGAGGCCCGTTTTTTGGCGAGGGGTATCTCGGACCATTCCCCGCTATGGGTCTCATTCGACTTTAATATTGTAGTGTCGGAGCGACCGGTGGTGGTCAACCCGTGGTACTTCCGAAACCCCAAGACTCATGGGCTCCTGGCCAAGGCTATCGAACTCTACTTCACCGAGAATGTTTAGTCGGTTACATCGGCTGCCACTTTGTGGGAGGCTTTTAAAACGGTCTTGCGGGGTGAGGCATTTACTCTCATAGCGGAAGCCCGTAGGAATAGAGAAGCCGACATGGTGCGTATCGAGGCGGAGATCATGGAGTTGGACTCCCGATTGGAGGCGGGCCCTGAGCCCGACCTGTTACATAATCTCTCCCTTAAGCAATCGGAGTATCGTGACCTTGCCACCGACGCTGCTCTCGTCCTGGGCAGGGAACAGCAGGGTCGGATTTATGACGTCGGTGACAAGGCGGGAAAGTTGCTGGCCTGGCTTGATAGGAAAGAGAGGGCCAGCCGTGTCGTCCCGGAGATACTGGGGGAGGATGGAGTGCTAGTCACTGACCCGAGCGCCATTGCTGAGTCCTTTTCGGATTACTTTCAGGGCGTTTATGCCTCTGTCTCGGATCGGTCTGAGGCCGACTCGGGTGCTTTCCTGTCGGATATCGATCTCCCGTGCCTGTCGGATGCAGATCGAGATGACCTAGACAGGGATATATCTGTGGACGAGGTTGCACTCGCAATTCGTTCCTTGAGATCTGGCAAGGCGCCTGGCCCTAATGGCATTCCGGTAGAGCTATATAAGATCAAACCGGATGTGGTTTCCCCGCATTTGCGGAATATGTTCCTTGAGGCGCGGGAGGCTGGCATGCTTCCCCCCGACCAGAGGTTGGCCACCATCGTGGTTATCCATAAGGAAGGGAAGCCAAGAGATTTGTGCGGATTGTATCGCCCCATCTCTCTTCTGAACGCGGAGCCTAAGATTCTAGCCAAAATGCTCGCCAACCGTCTGATTGACGTCATCGGTGACTTAGTGCATCCGGACCAGTCGGGCTTTATTCCACACCGCAACACTGCTCTTAACCTGCGTCGACTTCACGGTGCCCTGGCCAGGGCCCATACGCTTGAGGAGCCGGCTGTCCTGGCGTCGTTGGATGCCACAATGGCTTTCGACTCCCTCGAGTGGAGTTACCTGTGGGCAGTGTTGGCGAAGCTCGGTTTTGGCCCGGAATTTGTGGGGTGGGTCAAACTTCTATATGCCGGACCGTTGGCTAACGTAGCTGTCAACGGTCGAGTTTCCGCACCCTTTGTTCTTCAGAGGGGCACCAGGCAGGGCTGTCCTTTGTCGCCCCTCCTGTTTGCACTCGCGCTTGAACCGCTGGCGGCCTGGTTACGCAGCCACCCCGACCTACATGGTATCAGATGGGCCCCCGACTTCGAGGACCGAGTGTCACTGTACGCAGATGATATTCTTTTGTATCTCACTTCCCCCTGCAAATCCCTTATTGTGGCCTGTGACGTATTGCGACATTTCGGTCGGTACTCCGGCCTAGTTATTAACTGGTCCAAGTCATACTTGTACGTCCTGAAAGGGGGAACGCCTCGCCTTCCGAGGGGTTGTGGCATACAGGTGGCGAGCCAGGGCTTCAAGTATTTGGGGATCTACATCTCCACTAACTCCAAAGCGCGCTATGAGCACAACTTGCTTCCCCCTCTTCTCCGCCTTCGGCGTGATGTAGAGGGGTGGCGTAAACTCCCGCTCTCCCTGCTTGGGCGCGCGGCGTTGTTTAAAATGATGTCCTTGCCCAGGTTTCTCTACGCCCTACAAAATACTCAAGACCCGGTCCCAGCTCGATACTTCGGTGAGATCGAGAGCCTACAACGCGCCCTACTTTGGGATGGCCGCCCTCGCATCGCTATCACGAAGCTCACGCTACCGTGGTACGATGGGGGGATAGCATTGCCTGATGTGCGGAGGTATTACTGGGCCTCCCAGTTAGCGGCTATTAATCATGGTTTATACGGTCCGGCGGACAACCCGGGGTATGCCATGGATCGATGGCTGCTGGGCGGAGGGAAGTATCACAGGGCACTCTACTCGAGGTCTCTCGACAGGCGGATGTCTGGTCCAACGAAAACCGCGGTCCATATTTGGAGGGCGATTACTAAGGCGCAGGGATGGAAGGATAGACTAACGAAGGCGACCCCACTGTACGATTCGGACATCCTGGGCAAATTATGGCATACCAAGGGCTTTGATAAATGGGACCTAATTGGCATCTCCAGGGTGGAGGACATGTTGCTGCGTGGCGAGGTTAAAACTTTCGCTCAGTTACAAGCAGAGTTTCAGCTGGGTGAAACGGAATTCTTCCGGTATGCTCAGCTGAGACATGCATTGCTGTCTGCCAAGCCGGAGGGGGAGGTGATTCCCGATAGTTCTCCTTTGGAAGATAGGGTGCTGGACGGCCATATGCCAGACAGTGCCATTTCATTGACGTACAAGAAACTCATCAACGTCCGTACAGATCTCCTCCTGGGTGTGAGGGACCAGTGGGTGCGAGATGGGATTGAGATTGATGACGAAGATTGGCAGAGTGCGGTGTCCTCCCCTAAGGAGGTTGCTATCTCCTCCCGTCTTCGGCTGGTGCAGCTCAAAATCTTGCACAGAGTTTATGTCACTGGTTCCAGACTTGTGCACATGGGCTACTCTGTCGATGGCCTTTGTAGGCGCGGATGTGGCGCCCTTGCCACCTTCATGCACATTCTATGGGAATGTCCTGCAATAACTTCCTACTGGCGGCGTGTGCACTCGATTATGAGCGAGGTGACTGGGGTGGCAGTGCATGCGGAAGCCAGGAGATGCCTTCTAAACATCTGGGGTCCGACAGATCATAACGTGGCCCAGACCCAATGGGTGACCCTTGGTAATATGGTAGCTAAACGGGACATCGCACAGAAGTGGGGAGCTACAACGGCTCCGAAGGTTGTACAGTGGAAGGCCAATATGGATTGGTGCATGTTCCGGGAAAAGACAGTGTATGTTGCCAGGGGTAAACCTAAAAAGTGGCAGAAAATGTGGGGGGCATGGAATGAATACAGAGGGGACATCTGCGTACCTCCGGAACCCGCACCACAGGAGGAACATTTATCACTGTAGCCTGTGACTCCAACTGTAGACTTTTTATGTTGCCATCCTGTGTTTCCCTCCCTCCCCATTTCTGGTATTATATTCCGCTGGACATATCTGTGTTCACTGTGCCCTCTTGACCCCCTCACTACGCCTCACTGTACTCTACACTCCATTGCCTCTCTCTTTGCGCCAGTTTCGGCGCTTTCTTTCTTTTTTCTCCCTTTCTTCTACATTACTTATACAAAATTTGAAAATTAACCTTCATTCGTCCTGATGTACTGATTCTTGCACTTTGGTTCTTTGGTTCCATTCTGCTGCCTCGCTTCCGGGATGTAAGGCTGAATAGCTGTGTGCATTGTTTTTAATTAAAGGTTTTAAAATTAAAAAAAAAAAAAAGAAACATTTGCAATTCACAAAAGTTGGTTTCACTCTTGTAAATGGATTAACTCACAGGGAGGATTCTGTTCTAATAAATCCTGTAGCAGGGGTAGGAAATATGACAGAAAGAAACACCCTCCAAAACATTTTTTGATCCATTACACCCACGGAAATGTTGGAGAGTTGCTTGTGTCAAGGGCGGGAGTAAATCTGATTGCATGGTGAGAAGAGGAACAGAACAATCCTCAAAGTTGGGGGAAGGGGTTTAGGGAGAGGTTTCGCAAATGTGTTTGCACTTGCTCTATCTTCCACATTTGAAAATGTATTGATATATCATTTATCATGAGAATAAAGCATTCCAATTTTTCAGGATTACATCTGAACATCTACGACGGACACAGCATTCTACCCATAACCTGGAAAAGATGTGTGAATACCAAACAGTCATAGATCTGCATCCTTGTGCAGAGAAAATATGCGGAGCCAGATTTACAGCTGTTTTTAAGAGCGTGACCATTGTGCTCTGTTCTTCAGCTCGGGCCTTTAACGCTGGAGTGGGCCTTTAATGGCTTGTAGAGCCTAAATTCGGCAGGATCTAGGGCTATAATATAACCCCTATGTTGAAGACCACATTGCAGATAACTAAACACACTGTACGTCCCCTACACAGTAACCAACCATCTATGTCTTCCCAAAAACACCTGCATTAATCATTCATACAAATCCATAGTTAAAAATACCACATCACACATATCATATAATGTTAGCCAATTGTACCAATCGGGGAAATCAGCAATGTGATGCAGAGTTTTCGGTAAAAGTGAGTTACATATGCATTTTAGTGAGGCTGTATTGTGTGGTATGGAGCAGTATGCTTCAACGAGTCTGATTGTGGGTCCTGTGCAATTGCAACATTATTTATCATACCTGATCAATAATGATAGCCAGGGAAACCTTACTTATTGGATGCAACCAATCATAGAAATTCTGTTGTTTTGTCCTGAGAATGGGGCACACCATGCAGATTTTGTTGCTTACTCCATCAAATTCTACATGTCTTGGTACTTATCTGGCATTTTTCACTTGGTAAATTTTGGCAGATTTGACCAGCTGAAAATCATTGGGTGAAAAATCTGACTGTCAAATATTACTGATAAGTTCATATTTCTGATATCTGTGCAAACAATGTTTAGCAAGCGTGTTCAAATTTTATCAGGCACTCGTAATGGAGGACAATGTGTTAAAACGTGTGTCTCTTGCGTGTGGTTGGTGTTGAGTGGTGGCATAGTTTTCTGAGGCCATCTCTGTGTATGTGGACTTCACGCGAGGCATCATATCACATAGGTGTGGGCATCCATGTGATGTGATGATGCAGTGAGTAATTAATAATAATGCCTACCTAGATTGTTAGGTAGTCATAAGTACCATGAGTGCTGTATAAAGTGGGTATACTGGCTTATTTGGCTCAAAGTGGTGTTTCAGAGTGCTCTAATAAGTTGGGTGAGGATAAGTCTAGCATGGCATTGTGTATTCTCATATTGACTGTGTAATGGTGTGGCGTAGTGGAATACAGCACTGTTATTTTGGTGTAGTGTGATATGAATGAGTGCGGAATTCATGAAAGTGGTTTTGGGCCTCTTTTACAGGTGTGTACGTTCTAGAGTTGTGTGATGGGTTTTGCGTGAATGCCAGGTGTTGGTGGATGCACAGTAGTTTTCTTGTGCTCTGTTTTGTTATTTTGTGTTGAAATATCACAACACTTAAATAGTATGTTGGTGAAGGGCAGTTGTCTATCTGGGTGTGGAGGCTTATCTGGGACTCACGGATCACTTTGGGAGTTGAATGTGATGTGGTGGTCATGTGGTAGCTGCTGACTGCTAGAAAAGGAGGTTTCTCAATGTGGTGTGAGGTCTAGTGTACACAGAGCTTTGTAGTGCATGTTGCAATTTGTGGCATGATGTCCTGGGAGAAGAGGTAGAGGACTGCGTCGTTCTGATAAGCAGTGTGTGTGTGGGATTGGGCACAGGTGTGGAAGATATTTATAGTATGGGTCATAAGTTGTTTGTTGTAGGGCAGAATATCTAGCACCAAAATATTGTGCTGCAATAATAGTGTAGCCAGAATATCCATTACCTAACCATAATGAAGGTATGTATATTAATATACAACTGAAGAATTATTATTTTTAACTCCACATCTGCGTACCTTGAAAATATATATTGTCAAGGTACATATGTGTGCCGTTAACAATAGTAAATCTGTACTTACATATTCATACTAACAAATAAAAGTCATCAATATTCTGGCTTGATATTTTGGTGCTAAACCTTTTGCTGTCATGTGAATATATATAATAGCCAGTAGGTATATATAGTTAGGATTTTTTTCCTATGGGATTTTTGAAAATTCTATGTCGAATAACTTTGGCTTATGAGGACAGAATTGGCTGAAATTTTCAGGAAAATGGAACATTTTGTTTCTGAGCAGCCCCTGAAAATTTGGGGGGGTTTCGTCAAGGGGGGGCCGAGAAAAAAGGGGGGTCCCAAAACGTGTTTTTCCCATGCAATTTTCCATAGGGCGGTTGGCCTCACTTTTAGCCTGAACGGCTGAATGGATTTACACCAAACTTGGCAAAATTGTAGGGACTGGTAGCCCGATGTGCCTTTGCTATGTCTCAAGATATAGGCTCCAGTGGTTTTTACGAAAATTAACTTTGAAAAATATATATTGGGCTACATTGGGCTATATATATGTTGGAGCCCAAATGTAGCCCAATGTAGCCCAATGTAGCCCAAAGATGGCCACCAGAGACAAAAAAAAACAAATGTAGCCCAAATATCAGCCAGATGTAGCCCAACTATAGCCCAATGACAGATTGTCCCAGAGTGTTCTAAAGAACAACTAGAGTGCTAACAGTCCTACTTATTACAAAGGTATGGCACACCTGAAGCCATCTTGATTGGAATAAAGTGGTAACTCTTAAAACATTTAATTTAAAAAGGAACAAAATGAGGGGGTTCATTTTGCCATAGAAAGTATGATTAGCGAATATATGACGAAATCCCGCATACCATCAGTCCGCAAAAAAAATCCCGCATGTACTATTAGGCCGCAAATTAAAATAACGAAAACTTTTAGAACGAATATGCCTTTAGCATACACTAAACAACTAAACTACCCTAAACCCTAAAACACTACCCCCAGCATGACCCTACACTACACAAACAGTACAACACTACCCTAAACCCTAAAACACTACCCCCAGCATGACCCTACACTACACAAACACTACAACACTACCCTAAACCCTAAAACACTACCCCCAGCATGACCCTACACTACGCAAACACTACAACACTACCCTAAACCCTAAAACACTACCCCCAGCATGACCCTACACTACACAAACACTACAACACTACCCTAAACCCTAAAACACTACCCCCAGCATGACCCTACACTACGCAAACACTACAACACTACCCAAAACCCTAAAACACTACACCCCAGCATGACCCTACACTACGCAAACACTACAACACTACCCTAAACCCTAAAACACTACCCCCAGCATGACCCTACACTACGCAAACACTACAACACAACCCTAAACCCTAAAACACTACCCCCAGCATGACCCTACACTACGCAAACACTACAACACTACCCTAAACCCTAAAACACTACCCCCAGCATGACCCTACACTACGCAAACACTACAACACTAACCTAAATCCTAAAACACTACCCCCAGCATGACCCTACACTACGCAAACACTACAACACTACCCAAAACCCTAAAACACTACACCCCAGCATGACCCTACACTACGCAAACACTACAACACTACCCTAAACCCTAAAACACTACCCCCAGGATGACCCTACACTACGCAAACACTACAACACTACCCAAAACCCTAAAACACTACACCCCAGCATGACCCTACACTACGCAAACACTACAACACTACCCTAAACCCTAAAACACTACCCCCAGCATGACCCTACACTACGCAAACACTACAACACTACCCTAAACCCTAAAACACTACCCCCAGCATGACCCTACACTACGCAAACACTACAACACTACCCAAAACCCTAAAACACTACCCCCAGCATGACCCTACACTACGCAAACACTACAACACTACCCAAAACCCTAAAACACTACCCCCCAGCATGACCCTACACTACGCAAACACTACAACACTACCCAAAACCCTAAAACACTACCCCCAGCATGACCCTACACTACGCAAACACTACAACACTACCCTAAATCCTAAAACACTACCCCAGCATGACCCTACACTACGCAAACACTACAACACTACCCAAAACCCTAAAACACTACACCCCAGCATGACCCTACACTACGCAAACACTACAACACTACCCTAAACCCTAAAACACTACACCCCAGCATGACCCTACACTACGCAAACACTACAACACTACCCTAAACCCTAAAACACTACCCCCAGCATGACCCTACACTACGCAAACACTACAACACTACCCTAAACCCTAAAACACTACCCCCAGCATGGCCCTACACTACGCAAACACTACAACACTACCCTAAACCCTAAAACACTACCCCCAGCATGACCCTACACTACACAAACACTACAACACTACCCAAAACCCTAAAACACTGCCCTCAGCATGACCCTACACTACGCAAACACTACAACACTACCCAAAACCCTAAAACACTACCCCCCAGCATGACCCTACACTACGCCAACACTACAACACTACCCAAACCCCTAAAACACTACCCCCAGCATGACCCTACACTACGCCAACACTACAACACTACCCAAAACCCTAAAACACTACCCCCAGCATGACCCTACACTACGCAAACACTACAACACTACCCAAAACCCTAAAACACTACACCCCAGCATGACCCTACACTACGCAAACACTACAACACTACCCAAAACCCTAAAACACTACACCCCAGCATGACCCTACACTACGCAAACACTACAACACTACCCAAAACCCTAAAACACTACCCCCAGCATGACCCTACACTACGCAAACACTACAACACTACCCAAAACCCTAAAATACTACACCCCAGCATGACCCTACACTACGCAAACACTACAACACTACCCAAAACCCTAAAACACTACCCCCAGCATGACCCTACACTACGCAAACACTACAACACTATCCTAAACCCTAAAACACTACGCCCAGCATGACCCTACACTACGCAAACACTACAACACTACCCTAAACCCTAAAACACTAGCCCCAGCATGACCCTACACTACGCAAACACTACAACACAACCCTAAACCCTAAAACACTACCCCCAGCATGACCCTACACTACGCAAACACTACAACACAACCCTAAACCCTAAAACACTACCCCCAGCATGACCCTACACTAAACAACCACCACAACTCTACACTACACTAACACAACACTACACTACACAACACTACACTACACCACACAATCACTAACCCACGAAAAAATTAACACAAACCCACTTACCTCTCTCGTCATCGTGGTTTTCACAACGCAAATGCATTTACCATACATGCCTTTAAAACATAATTCTTTGTAAAGGCATGCGCGATAAATGCACATGCGTTTTGAAAAAATGCGGGATAATGGTATGCGAGCTCAATGACCTTGCGGGATAATGGTATGCGGACTGAAAGTCTGCGGGATAAAAAATGCGGGAAAATGGCTGCAAACCATGATTAGCAGCAGACTTCCCTGGTGAGCACTAGCTTTACTACAGTGATCTAATGAGCAACTAGAGTGCTAACATTCAGAATTTATGGCAAATGTGTGACACATCTGAATGCCTTCTTGATAGAACCAAAGTAAACAAGCATTGAAAATGCAATAGATCTCGCCCTCGTTTAAGTTAAAGCCATTCTGTTTGTAATGAGGTGGCTTTTTAGCTTTGCTTTTATTAGTGTTTTTAAAACTTTCATGTAAATAACATGCATATGTATGCATATATGTACATGTATGCATGCATTTATATTTATATAGATATGCAGATTACATATGTTTATATATGTATATTACCTACTGGCGATAGCCAGTGGGTATATATAGTTAGGATTTTTTCTCTATGGGATTTCTGAAAATTCTATGTCTAATAACTTTGGCGTTTGTGGACGGAATTGGCTGAAATTTTCAGGAAAATGGCACATTTTTTTTCTGAGCAGCCCCTGAAAATTTGGTGGGGTTTCGTCAAGGGGGGGCCGAGAACAAAGGGGGGTCCCAAAACGCGTTTTTCCCATTCATTTTTCCATAGGGCGGTTGGACTCACTTTTAGCTCGAACGGCTGAATAGATTTACATGAAACTTGGCAAAATTGTAGATATGGTTTGCCCAACGTGCCTTTGCTATGTCTCAATATATGTGCTCCAGTGGATTTTGAGAAATTAACGTTTAAAAAAATATATATATCTGTGACAGCGCTCCGGTTAGCGCCCCGGTTCGCGTACCTGACGCGTAACAGAACTTCGCGAAGCGAATCTGATTGGCTCTCCGGTGTCTGTCAACATTCTAAACAAACCGGAGCAGCCGCCATCTTGTCTCTCGGTACGATCGAGAGACAAGATGTGGTGAAAAACGAAGGGGGAAATGAAGGAAAGGGGGCAAGGTAGACCACTCCTGACCCCCTAGGATTGATGAGGGGGATATTAAAGTGCCCCGCGGGGCAAAACATTTTGCGATTTTACGCCGTAGAGGCGCGTCCCGGTACGCGAACCGGGCAGCTCACCGGGCAGCTAACCGGGCAGCTAACCGGCAGCGTAGCTGTCAACATTGTAAACAGTCCGGAGTGGCCGCCATCTTGTCTCTCGGTAGGTTCGAGAGACAAGATGTGGTGAAAAAAGAAGGGGGAAATGAAGGAAAGGGGGCAAGGTAAACCCCTCCTGACCCCCTAGGATTGATGAGGGGGATATTAAAGTCCCCCGCGATTTTTCGCGGTAGAGGCGCTTCCCGGTACGCGAACCGGGCAGCTAACCGGCAGCGTAACGGGAGTCCGCCATCTTGTGTTTTTGGAGCGTCCGGTTCGCGTACCAGGTAGCGTCCCGGTAAGCGTAACAAGGGGAAAACCAAGAGAAACAGTAAAAAAAAAATTAAGGGAATAGATTTCCAGCAAACTTGGCAAAATTGTAGGGACTGTTTGTTTGATGTGCCTTTGCAAGGCCTCAAGATATGTGCACGTGTGGATTTTGTCTAATTAAGGTTAAAAAAAATATATGTATCTGTAAGCGTGCTCCGGCACGCTTACGTTACGGGTTTTGTTTGCGCTGCAGAACCGATACGTCACGGTTATGCGACGCGTCATGAGGCGTCTCACGTGGCTACGTGATACGTCACGTAATAAAGAATATATTTTACAGCTATAGATATTAGCTTTTAAAAAACCAATGAAATTCACTGAAAAAACCATAGGTTATAGACCATATATAGTTAGGAATTTGCATTTACAAAACCTTGAAAATTCACTGAAAAAACCATAGGTTAGAGACCATATATAGTTAGCTGGACATTTTATTGACATAAAACCAATGAAATTCCATATATAGTTAGTTGCACTAACTATATATCGCGCACCCGCAATCCACTGCTGATGATGTCACATATTACATCATTCATGACATGGTCAGTGACATCACTGATGACATCACTGATGACATCTCAAATGACATCACTGATGACATCACTGATGACATCTCAAATGACATCAGTGATGACATCATGACACACCAATACCAGTTACTACATACGCACTCACTGATTCCTACGTCTACACACACATTCACTCATTCACCCATACAATCACTCATACATACAGTCACTCATTATTACAACACTATCATATGCACTCATACACCTATGCAGACACTCACACACTGCCACTCATCCATGGAGTTACTCACACACCTAGTCAGTCCTGTAAAGAATCAATCACACTTCCATTTCCTCATCTATACAGTTAAGCACAGAACACCATACTTCAGTGACATCACTGATGACATCACTGATGACATCTCAAATGACATCACTGATGACATCTCAAATGACATCACTGATGACATCATGACACACCAATACCAGTTACTACATACGCACTCACTGATTCCTACGTCTACACATACATTCACTCATTCACCCATACAATCACTCATACATACAGTCACTCATTATTACAACACTATCATATGCACTTATACACCTAGTCAGTCCTGTGAAGAATCAATCACACTTCGATTTCCTCATCTATACAGTTAAACACAGAACACCATACTTTTCACACATATACTAACACATACTTACTCTCTTATACAATCACTGATACAAGTACACATTGATATGCACAGAGTCACACACCTCCCAGCCAGCCACACACACACTCAGTCTTCAATACATCCACTCATTCTTCAATATGTAAAACATATTTAAACTTTACAAAAACACACAGACACTAGATGATGTCATCAGTGATGTCATTTGAGATGTCATCAGTGATGTCATCAGTGATGTCATTTGAGATGTCATCAGTGATGTCATCAGTGATGTCACTGACCATGTCATGAATGATGTAATATGTGACATCATCAGCAGTGGATTGCGGGTGCGCGATATATAGTTAGTGCAACTAACTATATATGGAATTTCATTGGTTTTATGTCAATAAAATGTCCAGCTAACTATATATGGTCTCTAACCTATGGTTTTTTCAGTGAATTTTCAAGGTTTTGTAAATGCAAATTCCTAACTATATATGGTCTATAACCTATGGTTTTTTCAGTGAATATATATATATATATATATATATATATATATATATATATGCCACACACGATCACCTTCACACAAGGAAACCCAGGGACACAGCGGGGTATAGATGGGAAGCCTTTAATCACCCAAAAACAAACAGCATGATTCATTTCAGCCATTACGCCTTCTTCGGATGCTGCAATGTTTACAGGTATCTCCTCCTCCCTCCTATGTAATTGCCAGGGAGCTCCCATTGGTGGAGCTCAGCCTATCCTGCCGCCTGGGAATGCTGCAGTGTTGTGAACAACTACAGCTCCCAACATGCACCGGAAACAGTCCTTTTGGCAGCTGGATACAGAACTTGTCACGCTGAGTTTTTGCCACGCATAGGAGGGGCCGTGTAGCGGCTGGTGACCCCGTTTTCAATATCGGTGTACAAGGCTCCCTTATGTCCCCAATGTCCAAAGCCCCAAAAGATTGGAACACAGTTGGGCTGTGACGCAGGAGTGAATCAACCTGCCTCCCTGTACAGTTACAGGCTGCCACTGACAGCGGCCACTTGCTCGGCCCATTCCTTGAGGCGGTCCTGGGATTGTATCACTACCGTGATGAAGAAACAAGTTGCCAACGAAGATCCAGGACACTTGCTTGGACGGGTCCCTGTATCGTGCTGCTGGCAAGTGCGAACATATGCCACACACGATCACTATCACACAAGGAAACTCGGGGACACAGCGAGGTACAGATGGGAAGCCTTTAATCACCCAAAAACAAACAGCATGATGCATTTCGGCCATTACACCTTCTTCGGATGCTGCAATGTTTACAGGTATCTCCTCCTCCCTCCTATGTAATTGCCAGGGCGCTCCCATTGGTAGGAGCTCAGTCTATCCTGCCGCCTGGGAATGCTGCAGCGTTGTGAACAACTACAGCTCCCAACATGCACTGGAAACAGTCATTTTGGCAGCTAGATACAGAACTTGTCACGCTACGTTTTTGCCACGCATAGGAGGGGCCGTGTAGCGGCTGGTGACCCCGTTTTCAATATCGGTGTACAAGGCTCCCTTATGTCCCCAACGTCCAAAGCCCCAAAAGATTGGAACACGGCTGGGCCGTGACGCGGGAGTGAATCAACCTGCCTCCCTGTACAGTTACAGGCTGCCACTGACAGCGGCCACTTGCTCGGCCCATTCCTTGAGGCGGTCCTGGGATTGTATCACTACCGTGATGAAGAAACAAGTTGCCAACGAAGATCCAGGACACTAGCTTGGACGGGTATATATATATATATACACACATACACACATATATGTAGATATAAGTTTAGTTTTCTTTAAAGTTATACATTTATTTATACATTTATTTCTTTTAACATTATTTCCTACAATTATTTATTTTAACATTATTTCCTATGGGGGTTTTGTATAGTCCCCACTTACCTTTGTTTTCTATGGAAGGGTGTTACAGCACTTGTGAGTGGTGCTGGACTTACTCTAAGTGTGGGCTACTATTGTTGGTCCTTTCTGGCTGTTATTACTTTAAAAGTACAGTTTATGACTAACAATGGGCTTACTTTTTTGTGGGTGGGTGCTCACTCCACCCCAACCCGCTTCTTAACCCTCCATTAGCTCCTCCTTACTCATCCCTAAAACTCACCTATTGTGTAGTGCATGCGCTCCATTTTTCAACCACTCCCCCTGGTACCTCCTGCATTTACAGCTAAGTAATAAATTTACATGTGCAAGGATCTCCCCTTAGAAACGATAGGAGAGTTTGAAATCTACCCTCGTAGGTTTGTGAATAGAACTTTGTAGTACTTTATGGATTAAAAAGTTTTGCAGGTGAGTCAAACTGCATGACAATCTCTCAGAAGAATAGTGGAGCACAATGAGAAAATCAATATAGTATTCCTACAGAGGTTATCCTTTGTCTAACAATTATTAGAACATTGGAATGTTGGGAGCTCCATTGAAAACAAAGGAGTGCTCTGGGGTTCTAATGTCCAGTAGAAGCCCGGAGCATCAACATTCCAATGTTTGCTCACAACAACAGATGTGAACAAAGGCCTCACGGAGGCTTTTGGCTCTGTGAGGCCTTTGTTTTACAAATTAGAACATTCTTCCCTCTAGGGCGGAATGTTCTAATAGCCTTGGTGCCCTCCTTTTCGGGCTCTACCGGCCGTTAAAGGCCCGCTCCCTTGTTAAAGGCCCAAGCTGGAGCGGGCCTTTAATAGTGGCCGTAGAGCCTTATATGTCGGGCTCTAAGGCTATAATATACATTTTCTTTGTGTGCATATCACAAAAGACATAGTGCCCAAAACCAGCAATGGCTTATGGACTCCAAAGGTCAGTATTTACCGCAGCAGGCAGAGTGCACAGAAAGAAAAGCCCTAAACAATGTTGCACATAAGAAAAGGCACAGATGTCAGCAAATAACCCACAGAACAGTGAAACCCATGTTGTTTGGATAATGTGATGAAAAGGCTCTGCAACAGAAGATCCCACTTACTGTTGGTCAACAGATGCAGAATACTTGCAATGAAGAAACCGGTCAAAGGGTTAATGTTCAGATACCGTAGAAGTGTATCTCAATAGTGCAGCACTTCGGCCTTCTCAAAATCCATTGCTTGCTTCGCAGAGACCCCATCAGAGAGCAGAACCTCATGCCTACTTAGATGCACTAGGGGATGCTGCATGCAGGCCAAAAGAAAAGGAGAAATTCAGTGACAGTATTGGCACAGGACCATTGCAGGACAACCACTGTGCTGTTTTCTCCTGGTCTGGGGGGGAGGGGTGAGTTGATGATGGAATTAATATATTAAGTTATAGAAGATTAGTTGTTGTCAGTTTGCAGGGGTATGACTTTCAATGAACAAGAGGGTGTGCTCTTTGAAGTGGAGTATGGACAATTTGCAGAAACTCAATAATAGAGATTGTATTTGTTTATAAAAGTAGAGATTAAGGCAAACATGAAAGTAATTTAGAGTACACTCTGCTCAGAGGCATGAAGCATATAGAGGCTGTAAAGTAAGAAGGGGGCTAAATCGAAAGAGAATTGTAGAGGCAACAATCGGAAGTTTTAATTCAAGGTAAATTTTCCATGACAGGGTTTTAGGACTCCAGATGAGGCTTTTTGAGAGAGAATGCAACCTTGGATGGATTCCTGTAGAAATAAATCATTAGTTACTTGTGAGATAATGTAGTAAAAGGGAATTTTCATAGGTGCTACTATCAGGCGAAAAGTCTAAATGCTCAAAGACTACACCTAGGTCACTGTTTCAGCAAAGAAGCGGACTAACTCAAGGAGAGGAAATGTAAAGAAAAGGCTGGATGCATACATATGGAAACAATCAGAGTTATAGACTGTCTTCATAGGAAGCAGTAACCATGGGGCTGATTCACAGAACTAACTTAAGACATAATCTTAAACGTACTACTTTTGTTATTCACAGAAGTTAGCATTTTGTCTTAAGACAGACTTAAGACAGAATCCTAACTTAAGTCTATCTTAAATCTGTCTTAAGACAAAATCCTAACTTCTGTGAATACCAAAAGTAGTAAGTTTAGGATGTTGTCTTCAGTTAGTTCTGTGAATCGGGCCCCATATGATTATATCAGCGTGAGAGAATATCAGGGTCAATAATGTAAATATCGAAAAAGAGGTTCAGCCCATGCTAGAGCGGTTGTCTTCTGATGGTCGCTCTTAAAATTTGGCTCACAATATCTATAAGAAAAGCAAAGTGGCTCCACTGTGGATGGCACAGGTTTAACATGGATAGCTTCCAGAGATAGTGGAAGTACATTACATGCATATTTTGTGGCTTGTTGGTGAAGACCCACAAGCTGACGAAATTAGGACGGAGATAAGAATACCTTTTGAAAAAGAACACAATTTAGTTATCATGACCTTCAATTTTGAGGAAGAATGCTGCAAGTAAGTGGAGAGGCTTCCAAGGTAACATGGTGAGATTCAATAAGACACAACTAGGATGGTGAAAGGTGGGAGAAGAAGATATATCCCAGTGAATGTAAAGCAGGTACTTAGAGCAAAGAAGGGGCATGATAATAGGAATGCCGCAGATGGAGTTAGAACAGGAACTGATGAACTTTGTAGAGTAGTCCAACCTAAGTAAAACATACTGGTTTGAAGTGCCTTACCACGTGTACTGGGTCACAAAAACACAAGAAACAAAGTCAATCAAAGTAGATCACTTCTTTAACCAAGAGAATGTGCAGCTCAAGAAAGCCCTACTGAATATAGCATTGAATGGAACACATCTTGAACATAAACCCAAGTGTCCAGATGCCTATAAAAAGCTAACAGAGCAGCAAAAATGAGAATTCAAGGATAAAAAAGTGGGAATAATTTGAAGAAACAGGCTGTGAGGGTGAAACAAGGAAGCTTTGCAGAATTGTTCCATTTGGACAAATATTACGAAACTAATATAGAATGCTGCATAACAGTCAAAGCTGTGGGTCTAGAGAGGATTTAGCCAGTTTAACAGGAGGAACCCCAGAGGAATTTCCTCCCATGTCAATACTTCAAAGATCACGTAGAGAGGCCTCCACCAACTCACTTTTTTGGTGGAGCACTAAATCCATCCCACACGCACTGCTCTCACGTAGCCATTGGATTAAGCAGAATGGGAAATTTTGAACAAGATAATGAAAATTGCAGTAAAAAATGAGAATATTATGGCAACTTTTCTCTTCTCATCTGCTCTCTGACAGGAAGAGGGGAAGAGTGATGAGAGAAAGGAGAAGAGGGCCAGAACCTACTACAGGTGAGCACAGACCTGGCCCTTGGGAATGATTCAACAATCTGACTTGGGAAACAGATAAGAAAGAGGTAATAACACAGGAAAATGCAAAGACTGAAAAAGCAAATGCTGCTTCCAAGTGTAATGTAAATACTTGCACCTAATATAATTCAAGAAATGGCCTTCCAATGTGCCCCCACCTCAAAGCCCTCAACACAACAGAAGTCTACAGGACCACTTATCTCTCGGGCCCCTACCGCTGGTACAGTACGCCTGCGTGAATAAGGTTGGCCACCTGGAGGTGACACTTATGTTTCTGGGGTTCTGTAGACCCCTCACTCACTACAGGTGAATGCTGCACCCTTAGTCACATCAGCTGGTCTGACCATAGTGTACGGGTGCAATCCCCATCAATACACTGTCATACCCCTTCCCATGGCCTACCCTAAAACATCCCAAGGATGCCATGGCAACCTTTACTGAGTTCACAGAACGACTAACTCTGACCCCCCGTTTCCTAGTAGAGGTCAGTGGTAGCGAAGCGCTGTGATACTGGAGCGCGCTGTGTGTTTACCGCGTTTTTTAAATACAGTCTGTTCACCAAATTGTGCTGCGCGTAGACAGGTGGGTTTTTAAAATACTCCCTCTTACCCTCACAGTAAATTGTGCCCCCCACCGCCGCTTGGCGGGCTTGGTTCCCGGGGTGGGCGCCATAGTTGTTAGGGGCAGAGCAGCTTCCTTTGCCAGCGCGTGACTGCGCATGTGTGTGCGAGGGGACGCCTACTAAAGGCGAGTCCCTGGCGTCTTCCGATTGACAAGGTAGCGAAGCGCTGTGATACTGGAGCGCGCTGTGTGTTTACCGCATTTTTTAAATACAGTCTGTTCACCAAATTGTGCTGCGCGTAGACAGGTGGGTTTTTAAAATACTCCCTCTTACCCTCACAGTAAATTGTGCCCCCCACCGCCGCTTGGCGGGCTTGGTTCCCGGGGTGGGCGCCATAGTTGTTAGGGGCAGAGCAGCTTTCTTTGCCAGCGCGTGACTGCGCATGTGTGTGCGAGGGGACGCCTACTAAAGGCGAGTCCCTGGCGTCTTCCGGTTGACAAGGTAGCGAAGCGCTGTGATACTGGAGCGCGCTGTGTGTTTACCGCGTTTTTTAAATACAGTCTGTTCACCAAATTGTGCTGCGCGTAGACAGGTGGGTTTTTAAAATACTCCCTCTTACCCTCACAGTAAATTGTGCCCCCCACCGCCGCTTGGCGGGCTTGGTTCCCGGGGTGGGCGCCATAGTTGTTAGGGGCAGAGCAGCTTCCTTTGCCAGCGCGTGACTGCGCATGTGTGTGCGAGGGGACGCCTACTAAAGGCGAGTCCCTGGCGTCTTCCGGTTGACAAGGTAGCGAAGCGCTGTGATACTGGAGCGCGCTGTGTGTTTACCGCGTTTTTTAAATACAGTCTGTTCACCAAATTGTGCTGCGCGTAGACAGGTGGGTTTTTAAAATACTCCCTCTTACCCTCACAGTAAATTGTGCCCCCCACCGCCGCTTGGCGGGCTTGGTTCCCGGGGTGGGCGCCATAGTTGTTAGGGGCAGAGCAGCTTCCTTTGCCAGCGCGTGACTGCGCATGTGTGTGCAAGGGGACGCCTACTAAAGGCGAGTCCCTGGCGTCTTCCGGTTGACAAGGTAGCGGAGCGCTGTGATACTGGAGCGCGCTGTGTGTTTACCGCGTTTTTTAAATACAGTCTGTTCACCAAATTGTGCTGCGCGTAGACAGGTGGGTTTTTAAAATACTCCCTCTTACCCTCACAGTAAATTGTGCCCCCCACCGCCGCTTGGCGGGCTTGGTTCCCGGGGTGGGCGCCATAGTTGTTAGGGGCAGAGCAGCTTCCTTTGCCAGCGCGTGACTGCGCATGTGTGTGCGAGGGGACGCCTACTAAATGCTCCTCCCTTCCGTAGCGGGATCGCGGAGCGGGCGCGTCCTCGCGTGGCCGGAGTCGTGCCAGAGTCCTGCCCGTCTGCGCCCGTCCGCGACAGGACGCGCTGGACGTGGCTGGACTCTGACCCCCCTCCTGGCCGTACTCCTTTACATCATGCGGTGCTATACTAGAGACAGTCTGGTTGCCATCAACCGGTCCTGGGTGACCTGCACTGCGTCTCGGGTGGATCCCTTATGCGGCCCGTTTTCGTGTGGCTGCGGATGCTTCTCCTTGTCCGCCCCCGTAAGCAGGAGCTGCAGAGAGGCCACCCGCGCGGCCATAAGCCCACAGCCTTGTATTAGTGTATGGAATCTCAATGCCAGGTCGCTCGTTAAGCATCATCTAGACATTCATGATCTGCTAGATGAGGAGTTGCCTGATCTATTCTGTGTGACAGAGACCTGGCTACAGGATGCCGACACGGCCATTGTCAATCTGGCCTTCCCGCCGGAATACTCGGTATTCACTTTAAACCGAGCTTCAAGAGGCGGAGGAATAGCGCTTGCTGTTAAATCTTGCTATTCTTGTACGTGGCATGGGCAAAAAATCCCGGGTTGCGAAAGTGCATTGTTCAAGGTAGCTATTACATCAAACTTCACCCTGTCGGGCCTATTGATTTATCGGCCCCCGGGGAGTGAAGTGGCTTTCAGAGCGGCGCTACCTGACGCCATTAGTGAACTGGCTACGGGGTGCTCCAATTTTTCCATCATTGGAGACTTAAATCTGCATTTTGACAATTCTATCAGTCCCTCGGTGTCCAGTTTTGTGGCAGACCTTGAGGCGCTCCAGTTGAATCAGCTGGTGGCACAGCCCACCCACTCAGGGGGTCATACCCTTGATCCGTTTTTTACTAATCTTACGGAAGCCTGCATTACCAGCTACACACCCCTAGCATGGACTGATCATTATTTGATACAGATCCATTGCCCTATTTCGGCTATTCAATCTAAGCCAGTGGTGTGTTCGGTTCCAAGACGACGCTGGAACAAACTTAAGCTGGATGAGTTTTTCCATCTCCTATCGGCTGACCCATTTGACATCTTGGGATCGCCTGATCAGGTTTATGACAGGTTTTGCAATTGGGTATCCAGGGCTTTGGACACCCTCATTCCCTTGGTAAGCTGTAAAACTGGAGCTGGTAAAGCCAGCCCCTGGTACGACGACTCACTGCGGGCACTGAAGGTCTCTTGTAGGCGTGCAGAGCGGGCTTGGCGTAAAGCCTATAACAGCACGAAGAAAGTTCTCTACCTGTCGACTGTGAAAGTGTATCATCGGGCGGTATGTAGAACTCGTGCCGCATTTTATGCTGCACAATTTAGGAGTAGCTCGAACCCGTCTAAGGCTATCTTTAAGGTATTGAAAGACCTTACTGCCAAAAAAGTAACAACGACGCACCAGAGCTCTGTTGAGCACTGTGAAAAGTTGGCAGAGTTTTTCCTGGAAAAGGTAAATGCCATCTATCGGGCCTTTCCTCCGGCCACTCCCTCGGCTAATCCATCTCCTAAGCCATTACCATCTGAGGGAATGCATTCCTTACCTATGTTAACATCTGATAGCCTTGACACATTGGCCCGCCGAGTGAAGTCTGGGTCCCCAGAGGATCCACTTTGTCCGGATGTGTTCAAAGACCTAGCGGTACATGATAGCTCACCACTATGTTCTTTGATCAACTCGTCGTTAACATCTGGCGAGGTCCCACTGAAATGGAAGCGAGCCATGGTTCGGCCTATACTTAAGAAACCCAGCCTGGACGGCAGCAAGCCTGAGAGCTACCGGCCGATTTCACTCTTGCCGTGGCCGGCTAAGGTTATGGAGGTGCATGTAAACGCCGTCCTCTCGGAACATCTTCGCCGAGCAGACATCCTCGACGCAACGCAGAATGGGTTTAGGGCTGATCATAGCACGGAGACGGCTCTGCTTTATATGGTGGAGCATCTTCGCTCCGTGCTTGACGCGGGACAAACGGCAGCGCTCGTGTTATTAGATCTGAGCGCTGCCTTTGACGCCGTCTCGCACCCGATCCTTCTGCTGCGCCTAGAGGAGGCTGGTGTCACCGGTATCGCTCTCCAGTGGTTCCGGTCGTTTTTAACCAACCGGGCCTTTAGCGTGACCGTCCCACCTTACCAGTCCAAATTCCATCCGTTGAACCTGGGGGTCCCCCAAGGCTCCTCGCTGAGTCCTACGCTGTTTAATCTGTACGTAAGGCCGCTAGCTGAGGTTGTCCGACAATGGGGCATGACGATGGTGTCATACGCCGATGACACCCAGCTAGCGGTCACGATCAGCGGGGATGCCGAAGTCGATGCCCCCAGGTTTCAACAAGGACTGCGGGCGGTCGCCAGCTGGATGACGTCCAACTGTCTCCAGCTGAACGCTAGTAAGACCGAGGTCATGGTTTTTGGCAGACGACCGGATCTGTGGGGAGAGAGATGGTGGCCTGGGGAGTTGGGTCCTGCTCCCATCCCAGTCGCCGAGCTTAAGAACCTTGGGGTTTGGCTGGACCACTCCCTCACGTTTGCGTGCCATACCAAACGCACGGCAGCATGTTGCTTTGGCATCCTGCGTGGGCTCCGTCCTGTGCTTAAGTTCTTCGATGCCCCCACTAGGCAACTCATGATCCAGGCCACTGTCATCTCCAGGCTGGATTATGCGAGTTCCTTGCTGGCTGGTCTGAATCAGGCAGAGATCGGGAGCTTACAAAGGATTCAGAACGCCGCAGCTAGAGCGGTGGTAGGCCTCCCAAGATTCTGTCCTACCTCTAGTACTCTGCGGTCACTGCATTGGCTTCCGGTGGCCCAGCGGATCCAGTTTAAGGTCCTATGCGTCGCCTATAAAATTCTGAAGGGGTCCCCAGCAACGATCCTTATGGCCCTCCTTACCAACTACACCTCTGCGCGACTCTTAAGATCTGCGGACCTGGAACTGGCGGTTGTGCCGCGCTTCAAGCGGAGTAGAGCCGGAGGACGCTCGTTCCGAGTGCGCGCGGCGGCCCTGTGGAACTCCCTGCCCCCGGCGATTCGCGCTATGAGAGATTTGCTTTCCTTTCGCCGCGCGGTGAAAACCTTTTTATTCCCTTAGTTTGTGTACATACGTTTACTTTTTGTTTTAGTTGTGTTGTGCAGCTACCTTGCCGGGCGCCAGGACGCTCCTTAGCTGGAGCATCTGTGCGCCAAATAAAAACGCATAACATAACATAACAGTGTAGCTCTGAGTAATGGTGGATGAGCTGAATATGTAAAAACATTTTGTTTACTAATTATGTTTCCTAATTTTTTCACAGCTCTGGTCCAGTGAGAAGATAGTTGCCACTCACCTTGGTGATAGGGAATGTATTGCTTGTTAACTCGCTGGGACACTCTATTGAGTTGCCAGGCACTTTATACATGTTTTTTTTTTATTTAAACTATGCCACCTTATCAGTGTCCTCCATTTAAAGTTGCTTAGAGATTATTTTAGAGGGGACAGGTAGAAGATACAAATACTACTAGCTGAACCTTTTAGTTGGTGTGTCCTGGGTTGTGGTAATTGATGAGATGGGTATGGTATGTCTTGGTCTAAACATGTGAACAGTAAGTGTGTCCAGGGTGTTTTACATGGTGAATGAGTAGATGATGCAAACTTGCATGTTATATTATTGATAATTGTCTTGCTGCTCTAGTCATTTTACATACAAGGATAGGATAGCAGGAATAAATGAATGGCCCCTTCCGTATATTTATGGTATACGTCCCATCAGTGGTTAATTTGTGAAAAAATAAGTGCTGGGCCTCTAGTCAGATGGCAGCTTGCACCAACCCATTACTCCTATTAGTGCCACCTGTAGAAGAACCCATGAAACCCTACAAGTGGAGAAAGTATGTTGCATAACTGTCAGAGCTGCTGACTTTGGAGCTGGGGAACCAGGTTTGAGTCTTGGTGTAGACTCAACATCCTGTGATTCTGGGCAAATTACTTAATCCCCCCATGCCTACATAAAATGAATGTGTCCTTAAGTGGTGCGCATGAAAAGTGCTCCAATACCTTTGGTTGGAACGAGTTTGCACTAGAAGCGCCAGTGTTAACGATTAAGTGCCAGTGCTGAGCACCGGAAACCTGGCACCGGAAACCACCTGCTCAATTAAGCATTGCTTCCCATGCATACTTAGGTATACAGATGCACACTACATATAACACATACATATGAAAGTATGTGTGTGTGTATATATATATATATATATATATATATTCACTGAAAAAACCATAGGTTTCACACCAGTTATAGTTAGGAATTAGCATTTAAAAAACCTATTAAATTCACTAAAAAAACCATAGGTTTCACATCAGTTATAGTTAGCTGGAAATTTTACTGTCATAAAACCATTGAAATTCCACGTTATAGTTAGTTGGACTCACTATAACTTGCGCGTGTAATGCACTGCTGATGACGTCACATATTACATCACTCATGACATGGTCAGTGACATCACTCATGACATCACTGATGACACCATCCAGTGAATGTGTGTCTTTCTGAAAAATAATTTTTTTTCATATATGTATTTGTAAAGGACGATGGAAGAATAAATGGTTAAATAAGTGTGTAAATGGATGGTTTTTTTCAAAAGAATTGATTGGTTAACTGCCTTATTAAGTGTATTTTAGTGTATATATATATTAGCAAGTAACTTTTAAATATTGTAATATATGTATCAGGGTTTCACTTTGTGTATAAGTGGCTGCATGGGTTAAACACACAGCATATGTGCAGGACTGTATGGGTGGATGAGTGTGTATATGTGTGTGTTAGTGAGTGAATGACTATCTCACTATTGTCTTTATCAGTAACAAGATATGTTTTTATCTAGTATATGTGAGTATTGATGTATATAAGTGAGTATATGAGAGAGTGAGAGATTGTAAGAGTTCCTGTTTAAATAAGTATGTGTTTCTATAAGTGATTGTTTAAGAGAGTAAGTATGTGTAAGTTTCCTTAGAAGTAAGGTTGTAGTGTGTGTATACTTGTATATGCAAATAAATGGATGTTTATTAGTTTATTTGCATATGTGAGTATATGTGTGAGTAACTTTTTGATGACTGTCGGTGTGTAACAGGATGAATAGGTGTATCACTACATATGATGACTGAGTATATGTATGAGTGACTATATGGAACTGTTGATGAATGTGTAAATGTATATATAAATGGTGGAATTATTGAATTGGTTGTTGTAACTGGTATGGGTATCTCCATTTTTTAAAATGTTTTAATTTATATTTTTCAATATGTTTTTCATGGGTTACATTACAGTGAAAGGAGGTCTGTCACTCTGTCACAAGGATGATGTCATGAGTGATGTCATGAGTGATGTCACTGACCATGTCATGAGTGATGCAATATGTGACGTCATCAGCAGTGCATTACACGCACAAGTTATAGTGAGTCCAACTAACTATAACGTAGAATTTCAATGGTTTTATGACAGTAAAATTTCCAGCTAACTATAACTGATGTGAAACCTATGGTTTTTTTAGTGAATTTAATAGGTTTTTTAAATGCTAATTCCTAACTATAACTGGTGTGAAACCTATGGTTTTTTCAGTGAATTTCATAGGTTTTTTAAATGCTAATTCCTAACTATAACTGGTATTTAACCTATGGTTTTTTCAGTGAATTTTATAGGGTTTTTTATACTAATGCCTAACTTTAAATCTCTCTAGTTGTTTAGAACACTCTGATACATTCTGTCATTGGGCTACAGTTTGGCTACATCTGGCTGATATTTGGGATATATTTTTTTTTTGTCTCTGGTGGCCATCTTTGGGCTACATTGGGCTGCATTGGGCTACATTTGGGCTACATTTTGGCTCTAACATATATTAAGCCCAATGTAGCACAATACATATTTTTCTAAAGTTAATTTTTTTAAAAACCACTTCAGAATAGGGCTACCTGTCCCTACAATTATCCCATTTTTTAATTTATTTTTGGAGCGCTCCCGGAGCGCGCCCCGGAGAGCGTACTTCTAAAAAGCGCCCCGGGGCGCGCTCCGGGGAGCGTCCCGTGAGCGCCAATATCGCAAACGAAAACATGATCGTGACGTATCGCGTAGCCGCGTCCGCGTGATACGCACGGCGTAAGCGCATCCGGAAGTACTCGAGCGAATACGATCGCGCAACGTAAACATCCGACGCGCTTACGCTACGCAACCCGGGGCGCGCCCCCAGGCGCGCCCCGGGGCGCGTAGCGTAAGCGCGTCGGTCATGTGACCTGAAAATAACACTTTTTATTGGTTCATAACAGTTTTGGTTTCATAATGATGAAGCCCCTGGTCTTGTGACCTGAAAATAACACTTCTCATTGGTTCAGGACAGTTTTTTTTCCAAATGATGAAAGACCCCACCTTTTTTCCTTATTCTGACTTTGTCCTTTGACTGAGGAAGACCTGTTTGTACATCTTTGTACCTTTTTCATCTCAATAATGGCTTCAGTAGCAGCAGCAGCTGGTGCATCTGCCCCACCACCACCACCACCACCACCAACAGGACCAGCTCCAGTTTATATTGGTGGTCAAGAAGAGGAGGAGGAGGAAGAGGAAGAGGAGAAGGGGAGGAGAAGATGGCTTCCTGAAGAAAATACCCCATACAAACCCAAGCCACACATTGTATGGGAGTTTTTTTCAATCCCAGAGGGGAAGAAAAAAGTCATTGCGGCCAAGGTAACTTGACTAATCTGCAATGAAGAACTTTCAATGGGCAACCCAAACAAAAAATATTCATTTGGTAACTATACCATGATTCGTCATATGACCAGAAAGCACCCTAACAACTATTCTCGTGCAGAGCTCAGGGAACTGGCCAGTAACCTTCCCCATTCTTCAAGGACCACCTCCCAAAGCAACAAACCCTCTTCATCAGGACCAGAAACATCAGAGATGATGCCTTGTATTCAGCCAAGATTTGCTGATTTTAAAATAACTTGTACTGCATGTGGCAAGCTTATCGCCTATGGTGAACAGATCGTAAAGCTAATCGTCCTTGCAGGTGACAACCACAAGTGCCCCAAAAAGAACTAATTTTTGGGGTTTTTAGTTTTTTTGCTCCAGTTGAGCCAGTTTCAATTCCCTTTTTTTTGTTTCTCCCCCTAAAAAAATACAAAAAAAATATAAAACTGTTTTGAAAAGACAAAAAAAGTACAAAATGTTCAAAAAACACAAAAAAAATATAAAACAACAAAAAGAAGAAAAAAAAAGTTCTTTTTAGAACTACCTCCAATTTCTAAAATGTGGCTTTCTTTTTTAAAAACTCTGTCATTCTTTTTTCCTCATAGTGCGCTACCAGTCCCTACAATTTTGCCAAATTTGGTGAAAATCCATTCAGCCGTTCGGGCTAAAAGTGAAATCGACCGCCCTATGGAAATTAACATGGAGAAAACGCGTTTTGGGACCCCCCTTTTATCTCGGCCCCCACTTGACGAATCCCCCCCCAAACTTTCATGGAAGGACCGGGGCGCCGCGAGGCCATTTTCAGGAAATTTTCAGGCAGATTCGTCAACCGGTGCCAAAGTTATTCCAAATAGAATTTTGAGAATTAACATTGAAAAAAATCCTAACTATAACTACCTACTGGCGACCGCTAGTAGGTAATATATAGAGAGAGAGAGAGAGAGAGAGAGAGAGATAGAGTGTGTGTGTGTGTATATATATATATATATATATATATATATATATATGTATATATATATATATATATATATATATATATATATATATATATATATATATATATATATATATATATATATATATATATATACATATATATGTGTGTAAATACAACAATATGTTATATTCATATTTTTAATTGCATATAGATATTAATTAGAATGGTATTCTCTGTGCATATGGGTGAATATGTCAGCACTGTTGCATGTTGCGGTGGTGAATGAGCCTACAGGATTTCATCGTTTGACATGCTCAGATCAATTTCTGTGTATGTGCAATGCACACTTCCGATGTGTAAATGTTGAACAAATGATACATTTGCGCTTGGTCTAGTGTGTTGGTCCCTTCTCATTTGAATGAAATGGACATAGGCGAAGGACAAATGCAAAAAGAACAATTGATGGACAGAATGCAGAACAATGTCATCCATTCACCCCAGTACAGAGATCTGGGCCTAAATCGCTTGTCTTTTTGCTCCCAATGCCATTCCAGTTTGAACCCAGCCATATTCAAATCAGTCTTGATCCTGCGCCCAATGGGAACAGTTAAGCCTGAATTGCCAGGCCAGGTCCTCCCTGGACTGGAACCAAGCATCCTAATATCAGATCTCTTGACTGGGGGATAATGTTTGATTTGTTCTGAATTCCGTCCATCATCTGTGTGTCTCTTGCTTTCTCGCCCATAGGTAAAGGACACCAGGAGGTATCTTCCACTTAAACCAGATAAATATGAACATGTGATAGGCTTGTCCTAGCATACAGCACTTTACAGCTGCTACAACAGTGTGGGAGGTGTGTCATACTGACACTCCAGCTTTCTTCTGATATGTTTTCGTGTGCGTCCATGCTTGCATTGTGTGTGTGCCATGCGCCTGGGTGGGTGAGGTTACTGTGGCTTGTCCTGGACTCTGGCTTGCATCCCGTGTGCTTTACCATTACACAATCCCTGGAATGTGCTCCCCACTTTTCATCCTTACACTCAGTGCATGAGATCACCAGTTCTGCTTCTCTGGTTGTTAATAATTTAGAAGACAGTGGCTACATTTCAGACCTGTAGAATGCCTAAATATCTTGTTGAATCTGGCTCCATATTGAAAATGTTACTTTTTCTTTCTTCTGCTCGCAAGAAAATGTCTTAATTTTAGAGTAACATTTTTTAATAGTTTGATGTACGTGCTTAAAAAAAAGGAAAAATGGATGAGAATTGCGATACAAAAAATATATGATTTTTTTTAACCTTTTAACAAACATTCCTTATTGAGTGAAAGTTCCTTCTGGTTATCAGTTTCAACTCTCACCTCTAATAAGTAGTGAAATAAGGATTAGGTGTTTTCATTAAACACTCACAGGTAAGGCGCTCAACCTGCTATTTATTCGTGTTGTCCCTTCCTTTCATCAACAGGGTCCTCAGTGTGAAGGACAATGAGGTAGAACAGAACCAGGAAAACAAAAGATGACAAATTGAATGCCTCCGTAATTACACGGAAGCCTTGAGCACCGTTTCCAAAATCAATTAAGCAGCATAGATTACTCCAAGCTCGAGACGGAGGCGTTTTACCATTACGCAAAGCCCGTTCCACGTCGATGACCTGCGACGTCCTCTCTACGTCACAGAACACTTCAGCCGCTCAGAACATTCTAGAGAACAATGGCGTCTCTTTTTCAATATGGTCAGGTTTGCTGAGTGCCAGCCCCTGACCCGGTAAAGGACCCCCATGGGGCCCCACCACCCCCATGCACAGACAACACACAGCACTTTGGAAACTTTGGGGTTAGGGGTCGTAAAACCCCCGTCCATATTTATCACACAACAAAAGCATCGAATAAAAACAAACTTTCAATATCACTTTTCCAAATTAACAGTATTATTTACAATTTGTTGGATGGCTAACCTTAACATAGTCTAATACATGGCCATTCATTGCAAGAAAGAAGTGGCCAAGAATTGAGCTACCCAGTATCCTAGATGGGGGGAGCAGCAGGCCTACCAGAAGCGGCCCGTGGAGGGAGTTCTGCGGGGTGGTGAGGCCAGGCGGGGGAGGGGCAGGGTGGGGGGTAGTAAACACGAATTTCGTTGCATGCGCTGCATCGCAAAATGAGAAGCAGCGCGCGCAACGCAATTCGTTTTATTTATTTAAATGTTTACTTACCTCCGTTCATCCATATTCCGGTGTTTACTAACCCCCTCCCTGCCCTTCCCCCGCCCCGCCTCCTCGCCCCATGGAACTCCCTCCACAGGCCGCTACCGAGGCCTACCACTCCCTCACTGACCACACTGAAAGGCAGAGAGAGTCTTGTAACAGAATGGACATTGAATATAGCAGGGCCAAAGGACCATACATTTCACCACCCTGGAAGAAAGAGTTAACCCTTTTGCTGCGCTGAAAATTCTGCTGTGGTGCGAGGGGGGGCGGGGCTGGGCGTGGCCAGGTACCCAGGACGGCTCCCGGCCGTCATAAATCACGGTGGGGGTGAGATCATCACGGCCGGGAGCCGCCCATCAATTAATTCGCCCGCACCGGCGGGGAATAAGCTGCGCGTGGGCAGAGCCGCAACGGTCGGACGGCTCCCGGCCATCATGAGCACACGACTACCGTGATTCATGACGGCCACGAGCCGTCCTGAGCATCGATGAGGTTAATGAGCCAAGAAAGAAGGGAAATGAGAAGCGATCACAGTGATGCCCAAGCATCAACTCATGCCAGTGAAAATGTCACTATCTGAGCACTGCATCAGGCCTGGAGGGGCAAAGAAGTCAAAAGTCCCTCAAAGAAGAGGATCACGCACTATTAAAAAATGTATGTTGGTTATTTTTTTTATATATTGATGCTACTTAAAAAGCACAATATTAGCCCCAAGGAGCAATGGCGCACGGTGCTTAGAAAAGGAATCTTTGATGAAAAAGTGAGGTTTCAGAAACATGCCGGTTAATTTGCACTGCGAACTGAGGACACAACGTGCACACAAATATAGAGGGGATCAGAAGTGGAATATGACAGGGAGAGAGAACCCACTGCAGTTCTTTCAAGTGAGTGAAGATTTGATCAATCTTTCTTTGGATGGTGATTAGTCAAGCTGCTGAATTAAAAACAGCTTTGATAGGTCTCAGTGGGGATTATGGGGTACCAGTGAATAGAGGATTGCCATCATGTGTAAAAACACAGGAGCCTGTACCATGGACCCAAAGAATAAGAGGGAGGGGTTAGAACTTACAGTTAATAAAGCTGGAACCATGGTATTTAGGCTTTTTTCTTTAGTTGATCCTTGAAGGACAGGTGATGGGTAAAAGACAAAACCCAGGGATTGAACAAATCAGAGATTAGGGAAAAGCAGACTAAGTTAATATTTTTGAGACATTTCCTACACCACTGGCTCAAGGTTCCTTCATTATTGAGGACAGGCTGTGTTTTTTATTGGATGGAGTTTCACATAAATTGCAGGCATTCAAATGTGTATGATGTCCAGACAGTATATTTGTCAATGTCATTTTAAGGGGTGTTTTCAGCATATTGCTGGTTACCAATGTTTTGTTGATTGTGTAGTATTTCTAGTGACTCCATATGCAGTTTAAACAACAGGGATGTAAGTATAGGCACTCATAGGGTGAAGATATTGACCATAAACTAAAGGATTCCTATTGTACAAGCTATTTTGAGGCAAAGAGATATAAGGTGAAATTATTTATGATGGGCGTGAAATCATCCTCATCATGCTCTTAAAGCCTGACAAGCCTCCTGACTCACCAGAATCCTGCCGCCCTCTTTCCTGCATCAACACTAAATCTAAAATTTTTGCCAAGGTACTGACTAACGAATTGATCTTCTTACTCCCTGATTTACTCTTGCCAGATCAGGCCGGCTTTATCCCAAACCGCTCCACTTCTCACAACCTATGGATGCTTTTTGTCCTTTTACACCAATTTGAAACGGTATGTAACTGTTACCACGGATTTTTTACCACGCATACCATTACCACGCATACTTTTACAACGCAGGTCATTTTACAACGATTACCTTTACAACGCATTACACTACAACGCACATACTATTACAACGCATACCATTACAATGTAAGTATAATTATAGGTAAGTTTATCTTTTTTTTAAAACATTTATTAGTGGTATTTGGTTATGGGGTACAGGGGTATTTTTAGGTTTTAGGACTGGGTTTGGGTTTTGGGGTACAGGGGTATTTTTAGGTTTTAGGGCTGGGTTTGGGTTTTGGGGTACAGGGGTATTTTTAGGTTTTAGGGCTGGGTTTGGGTTTTGGGGTACAGGGGTATTTTTAGGTTTTAGGGCTGGGTTTGGGTTTTGAGGTACAGGGGTATTTTTAGGTTTTAGGGCTGGGTTTGGGTTTTGGGGTACAGGGGTATTTTAGGTTTTAGGGCTGGGTTTGGGTTTTGGGGTACAGAGGTATTTTTAGGTTTTAGGGCTGGGTTTGGGTTTTGGGGTACAAGGGTATTTTTAACATATATTTACAAATAATAAAATTAAAATTAATTTTATTAATAATATTATTTATTATTAAATAATAAATAATTAAATTAAATATTACAAAAATAAATATTTACATTATATATTAATATTATATACTTACCTATACTTACGTTGTAATGGTATGCGTTGTAATAGTATCTGCGTTGTAGTGTATTGCGTTGTAAAGGTTTCCGTTGTAAAATGACCTGCGTTGTAAAAAATGCGTGGTAATGGTATGCGTGCTAAAAGTACGCGTGGTAACATCATATATCCATTTGAAACCTGAGGAGAAGGATGTGGTTATCTTTCTTGATGCCACTAAAGCTTTTGGCTGTCTAGAGTCGTCCTTTTTGTTCACAGATCTTCACAGTTTCTAGATCCTTGATCCTTTTTTGTGATGGATCAGGCTTCTTTACACTGTGCCTCAGATGCATGTGAATGGTCTATTGTCGGACACCATTCCCATCGGCAGAAGTACTCGTCAGGGATGCCCTTTATCTCTTTTGCTTTACGCCTTGGCGACTGAGCCACTGGCCTCAACTGTACGACAATAACATGGGCGAAGGGGTCTCGCTTTCTCACAACACAATATTGTGATCTCTCTATATGCGGATGATATTACCCTTTATTTGATTAACCCAGAGGAGAAGCTTGATCCCATTATATGACAATTCTCCTTGTTCCGGGAGGTAGCCAGTATAGCTATCAATTGGACCAAGTCCTAAATGTTTCCCCTCACCCATGCCACTAAATTTTGCCTGCTTTCGTTGCTTTACGATGGGTAACTGACAGTCAAAAACTTGAGGATCCGAGTCAGCGCTAGAAAATCCGTTGTTTTACTTGAGAATTATGAAGTAGAGATTCATAAATTAGAAGAACATATCCGCGGCTGAATTAAATTACCCCTTTCATTGATGGGACGTATCGCCATAATGAAAATGGTCTTTCTTCCGCGGCTACTCTATCTTTTGCTAAACATACCTATTCTGCCCCTTGCCATTGTTTTCATACCCTGAGCACCCTCATGGTGTTACTTGCTAGGGTGGGAGGCCAACCTCAACTCTGCGGCCACTTATTATGAACTTTACTACCTCTGTGCTCAGGCCACCCCCTACCTGGCTCACTATGCTCCTTGTCTGAGCACGCTTCCCCTCCTCCCATTTTGTCTCCTTTCCGCTTCAAATTGTATTTTGATTCTCTAGTTGTTCATATGAATTCTCTTTGATCCTTGCACTGTCATGCTGTATTTGCTTCCTGTACATTGCTTTTAATATGCATGCCATGTATGACCGGCAGTATAATTGTGTTATGAATTTATTTAACTAAATCTGACTCCTTGCTATTGATTTTATTCTAGATGGGGATGCAGCTGTTTTTTATTGTTGTAATGAATTTGGTTTGAAAATTATAAATAAATGGGAAATAATAATAATAACAATAATAATTTACGATGAAATTGATGACGGCCACGGGTAATGCGACTTTAAAGAAAGACTTGGTTGTTGGTATCAAAGGTCGCTCACAGCTCAAGCACCACAATGTGACATGGTTCATTTTTATCTGTGATTCACATATAGTTCTCAACCACTAGGGCAGTTGTAATCTCTGTACTACAAGGAAAGTGAAACCCAAATTGATAGGGTTGAAGGTTTTATTAAGGCTGATTAGCTATTGCCACTTTATCAAGAATTAAAGATGCCGTGGTGAGGCGGTGTCTGCCCCTGCAGCAAAATAACAAGACTAGACGGCAGGGGAGCCTAGAGGAAACAATTTAGACCGACTTCTCCGCGAGAGAGAAACTCATGGAACCTGTTAGCTGGCAGACATTTTGTGAAGTCACACTAGCTGCATTCTTTTGTTGTTATTTTGCCAACACATCTTTGATTATGAGAATTCTCTATACGGCAGTCTTGATTAATGTCCGCTCTGGAAGCTGCAGTTAGTCCAGAACATAGCAAACTGGATAGAAACTGACATACGTCTCTCGTGTCTAGCACATATGGCAGCCATCTTGCACAATCTCACCTCCAAAGCAGTGACTTTCATAGCATATTAAAGTTGCACTTAATGAGCATTGAAACTTAACAGGGCACTATGCCTCCCTATCAGCAGACTCCATCAATGCAACCAAAAGCTTAATACCACCAACCCTAATCCTTACTGCATGTATTCCTCTTCAGATACTAGTATGGTGTATGTACATGACTTTAGCTCAATAGATGTGGCGGTCACGGTATATCACATTTTCCTATTTTTGTGGTTGCTAGAAGATGTGCTTTTTCTTTGATTTCCCCCCTCGGAGTGGTTCTTTGTTTATCTTATATATTATTTTCATGTACACTCCCAACAGGCCGATAGAAATGCAATATTTTTTTATTTATTGACATTTATTTAAGGATGAATATGGAAATACTTTTATTCCACTGGTGCTTCGAAGTCATGTTGATGCTCCCTTAAATGCAGGTTTAACTGAAAGTGAGGTGTGCACTACTACCTGCAAACTCAGCGAAAACTGTTGATCTCAGGATCCCAACAGAGCAAAGAAATGTAAGGGACCATTCCTGAATCTTTATGTTCTGCAGACCTTACTGATTGGCTCATTTGTAGGGTGACCAGGCGCCCCCGTTTTGCCTGGACGGTCCCAGTTTTTAACCAGCTGTCCCAAGAAATTTCAAGACAAGTAGCTCATGTCCCTGTTTTTAAAGAGGGTCGACTGAAAACGGTGGGAGGTGTTTTTTATGTTTTACAAAGCAGGGATAATTAGCAGTTGTTTCAAGAAAGCAATTTAATAAACAGGCAAGCTACTGGGTTTAAAAATTGCATTTTATGTATGTTCTTAGTGCCTGTTCTGTAATTCTCTGCTGAGGAGAGCTCTCAACGCTTGAAGTAAAATTGTAGTCCTTCTTCTATTTTTGTGAAAATGTCCCGGTTTTTGGCTTTAAAATTCTGGTCGCCCTACTCATTTGGAACTGGAATGCAGTGTGCTTGATCCCATTCTGCACATGAGCATTCATAATTTGAAGCATTTATTTATTCATTCATTCATTCATTCATTCAATGAACACACCTAGCATAAAAAAACATGTCCAGCCATTAGATGAAGGTGATAGTATTGAACCTCAAGAGTTAGCGTGAAAGGCATTTTTATTTCCAAAAGCCTCACTATAACCACGCATAAGAGGTGAAAAAGCACTGGCAATTTCAGCTTAAAAGGGCTTGTAAGCTGACATGGTTGTTATGTATTTTTAAAAAATCCATAGAAAGAACCAGTGTGGAGGGCGTCTTAATGATTTCTGCAACTCTCCTCAATTAATGCCATCGGGCTTGGAGTAAAAGCTTTCTAAAAAGCATCAATCCATATCTGGACATGGCGCAATGAGAGAAATTGCATTTGCAGGGGATGCGCGTCACAAGACGCCAGACATTAAGTACCCTGTAACCGACTGCGGTTGACTGCAGTGCGAGTGCCTCTAGGTAAGATCTGCCGTAATGCAGAATTTACGCCGCCTACAATAAAGGGCATGTGTTTTTTTCAGATCCTGTAATGGCAGAGTGGTCGACTACCTTGCAGCCTTCTTGCTCACATGTCCTTGTGTCCAAGTCTGGTTTGACAGCACACCTGTTTATATGGCTTATTGTTAACAATTCTAAGTCAGGCTTGAGGGAGGAGGTTCCTAGAGGACTAACACTCTCTAACCTCACGCTATTGGCTGTTTGGTGTATCATTCCACCTTCCACAAAGTGAAATTCATGTGAAAACAATCCTTTTGTTATTCTTTTTCTCAGCAGGTTCTTGAATCTGGATTGCCAGGTTAGCGCAACCTTGACAGTTCCATGTTTTCATTTTTGTCAGACAATGGCTTGTATACACAACTGAGAACATGTTCACATGCACACTCACACACATCCAAGGATAGAACATTCATTTTCTCATCTGGCGGTTTGTCTCTCTTTCTCATTCTCTTTTGTCTTCCACTAGTTCTCTCAATTGCTATCATCTCCCTCTGTCTAGCTCTCCATGCCTTTCCCATGACCTCTCTCTTTCGCTAATGTCTCCAGTGCTTAATTTGTAAAAACAAATAAGTGCCAGGGCCCTCAGCAGGAGTCCACTGCTGCTTGCACCACCTGCGCTGCCAGTGACAATACCAACACAATTACTAACCATCAAACACCTACAAGTGTGAAAAGTCAAACTATTCCGGGCCTCCAAAGCTTTAAGAATAACTTGGGAGGTAGCTACTGCTCATTTTTAAAGTATATTGAATTAATAAACAACTGCTGTCATGCTGATTGCTAAATTAGAAAACAGCTCCACCATGTGGCAGACTGTCATAAGTGCCAGTGTTGCCAATTAAGTGCTAGTGCCAGCACCGGAAACCACTGTCTCAAATTAAGCACTGAATTGGTCTCTCCCTCTCTCACACATACAATATTTATCCTCTCTCTTGCTCTCTCTGTTTCTGTTTTTCCTTTTTCTATTGTCTCTCCATTTCTCTCACACACATTCTCTATCCTCTCTGTGTCACACTCCCTGTTTCTCTCTCTGACTCTCTCTTTTACTCTATCCCCTCTCCCTTACTCTGATACACATTCTCTAATATCTCTCTTCTTCACAATCTCTAGTGTATCTTTCCGACATTCTCAATTCTCTCTTTCTGTAGCCTTTTCTCTCTCCTGCACTCTCTAATCTGCTATTGTTTCTTTTTCTCCCTGTCTTTTTCTTTCTCAAGTTGTAAATTCTATATTTGTATAAAAAGGTGCTTGAGTCAAACAAATGAAAAATAGGCAATTAATACAGTAAGAGGGTTACAGACAGCACCACAGGGGCATACACTGTTGCAGCAGAGAGAGGGAGTAAATATCGAACACAAAACTGTGCTGTGGTTCTTTAGATGCCAAGAGGCCTAACAGAGGATTCATTGCAATCTGTTGCAATAACAGACAGGTTGTTAAACCAATCATTGCTCTCTGCAGACTAGTGAACATTTTCAATGGCCTTAAAATGATCTTAGGCTGCGGAGGGCAACCAAAATATTTGAATAATGATCCTGTAAAACATTAGCATTATCTGAGTGATTAGCTGTGTTCTTTGAAAAAAGGTCACATCCAGTAAAAATGTAATTGATACTTTTCGAAATCTATTGCTGATCCACAACATGGATGCAATGGGAAAAAAACATATTCAATTTCCAGTCAATTACTCAGAATAATATCAGGGGTATTTATAATGTTTCATCCTATTGGGTCTTCCCCACACTAAGTTCTTTCCGCTGAAGTCACTGAGGGGCAGACAGATCGCTATGGCACTGCTTGCAGCGTGTCAGTGACTCTTAGCGCAGTGGGGTCTTCAATAGTTCCTGATCCTCGAGATTGGATCCACCGACTCTGGCAACTTTTAGCTATGGAGTGATTATCGCTTAGCGTAGAGGGGGAAAGGCAAAGAATTTGCGAAACTATGGGCCCCTTATTTACGGATTCTTACCAAAGACATGAGAGAAGTAACATGCCCGAAATATCTGAAAATCTTACAGCTCATACCATTAGAGCCACCCGGTGCATCCACAGATCCAATTGCTAGATGATTGACCATTGTTCTTGACGACTGTGGTGAGGTTGTTTAGGCAGGGCTCGAACTGATGCGGAGGGAGGGTGGGCTGGGGGAGGTGGGGTTGTCTTTTGTTTTGCTGATTTCTTATAAAAGTGGTACATTCGCTGGGTGCAATAATACTTCACTCAGGCTTGAATTCTTCGCGAGGTCGACCTCCGGGATGTAGACCTGATCGCTGTGTACTCCTAAGCAGTTTCCGCTCTGCCGGCACCCTGATGTAGGCAACTAAGCTGTGTACTTACTACCATGCTACCACGTATTAAAAATGATTGATTCTAAAATGTTTCATCCAATGTAATATGTAACACTGGCTGTATCAGTTAACAGTGCAAACTCCTTGGCACCATCGGGAACGCAGTGTGTCCACAGTTACTTACCAAAGAGACATATGTCGCAAGTCAGAAAAGTGCAATGATTACAAGCTCCCACTGAAGGACCAAGGCTTGGATGCAGACTATTAATCAAAGTAGGTATCCCTACAGACCTGCACACCTTTAAAATGTTTCCACTGTGTGAGTAGAGGATGGGCTAAGACGAAGGAGAGAGGCTCAGAGCCAAACACTACCTGAGCAGGCACGTCTGCGTTCCTGCACATACACAAACGCATCTGGCGTTGCCACCCATGTCCCAGTGAGGTTGCAAAACCCCTGATGGACATAGACCAAGCAGAGCCTAGATGCTTGGGTGACCACCTCACTCCAGATCATAATACACTTTGTCTCCAGTTCTGATCTTTTTACCTACAAGCCATTGATTGCAGGTGTGTTACTCTAATAATTTGAAAGATTTCCATATCTCTGCATGACATTTGCTGTGTCACCTCTAGTTCCAAGTTCAGGTGAAGAAAAATGTAGTACTTAAACTTGAAAATGTTCCCCAGCAAAATGATTCTGCTCTATCGACTAGTTAAACATAGGCTTTTTAAACTATATTATATTAAACAAAACGTGTGAGGCGCAATATTAGCAATGAAAATTAGCACTCAAAAATGGGGAGAGGATGTAGCCTTACGGCAAGAGTGGTCGACCTCGAAGATGGGAACCGGGTTTGAGTCTCAGCCACGACACTCAACATCCTGTGATTCTAGGCAAATCACTTGATCTCCCCGTGCCTAACAAAAATGAATGTGTCCTCTGTAATGAAACTGGTGCTCATGGAAAGCGCTCTGATACCTGATATCTTTGGGTCTAGCTTGCGCTATATAAAACTAAAAAAATAAATAAATAAGGGCCTCATGTAGGTAAATAGTATTTACCGATTCGTAAATACTGAATTTTACCAATTCGGTATTTACGAATCGGTAAATGCTATGTAGCTAAAAAATTTGCAAAAAATACAGAATCGTTAAGATTCGGTATTTACAGAATCGGTAATTACCGAATCGGTATTTGCCATTAATTCCTATGGGCCTGGAGGCCCATAGGAATCAATGTCAATTACCGAATCGGTAAATACCGATTCGGTAAAATTGGAAAAAAGTCAAGGGTGGCAGGGTGTTGACACCCTGTTGCACCCCTGATTAGTGCTTGTGTGCACATGTGGCACACATACATGCCCTAAGGGCATGTATGTCTGTCACATGGCACAGGTGTAAATGCACATATTTGCATTTACATAGGAATTCGTTATTAACCACCAACTATTAGTTGGTGGTAAATAATGAATCCTTTAAGTCCAGAAGCACTGTTTGAAGTGCTTCCTACATTTCATTTACCGATTCGGTAAATACCGAATCGGTAAATGATGATTCGGTAAATACCGAATCGGAAAATACCGATTCGTTATTTACCGAATCTGTAAATATTTTTTAACAAAGCAGTGAGCCTGACTATTAAAATAATCTCCAATAGGACTCTACTGACTTTTTTTAAACACACCACCACGCTCACTATTGCACTTTTTTAGGCCCCTCACACACACACACCCGTTGGCTCGGAATAGAAGATCTCCGCCAAAGTGCAGCTTCCCTTGCTGCCCGACGGGCATTGCACCGCCAGCCTGCCGTAGGAGCAGGATACCGATGATGACGCTGGACGGTCATCGGCTGGGACAACAGTTGTGGTCCTGCCGGTAGCCTGTGTGAGGTATCCTTACATTCTGAAAAGGGTCTACACCATGCACTTAAAACCCCCCCCTTTTTTTAACTGAGTGAGAGAGAAGACAGGCTGAGCTAACTTCCTAGCTCCCATTGGGGAACTCTGTACAACACTCATTGCTTGCTGCTTCCTAGGACGAGTACATTGGACCCCATTAAAAATCGTCCACCCCTATTCCCCCTGTTTGATACCCCATCATTACAATGTACAAGAAAATGAATATTGAATGAAGTACACCCAACAGAAAGACTGTATTCCATAAAATAAAGGCATATGACAACAGCTCATTGAAGCAGAGGAAATGGAGAGAATCAAAGAGTGTGCAGGATGGGCAGAGTAGAAAACGAGAAGAGAGGGGTGAAAAACTCATGAGACAGACAGTGGTTGGTAGTAAATGTATGTGAAGAAGAAAAGAGATAAAAGCAAGATGGGTAACTGGATTTGAACTAGTATGTGAGATAGATTATGTTACGGGTGGTGGGGAGGGAGGGGTAATGGGGAGTTAATTATGAGGGAAAAAAATCACTTACCTTGTAACAGCTGGCCGCCCGCCCACTGCCTCCCCTGCGTCCTCTTCCTTCTTCCTTTATGCAGTTGAGCCGGCAGTAGGAAGCACCGGCACACAGACTCCCTGAGCCAATCACAACACTACAATGCAGTGTTGTGATTGATCTGAGCGCTGTGGTTTGGCGCTAGACAGGAACAGGGAGCCTGTGCATGTTCTTCTCCAGACTATGTAGAGGGCCAGCCAAACAGTTCATGCGCACTTTGGGAGTGCAGATCACTCCTCCCCTGCTCTGGCGAGCCCCGCCCCACATTGAACAACACTGACTGCATGCAATAAGAAAAATAAACTGACAATACCAATAGTTATTGACATTTTATTTTTCCTTTTTCCGCAGTGGGACAATGCTCCTCCGCCTTAGCCGTGGAGCCGCCACTATAATTACTCCAGATAGATCTTGGAGTGGAGATTCAGAGCATCTTTTGTGTACTGGAGTATTCCAAAATCAAAGTGAGGCATCGGAGAAAGCGTGAATTGTGTTTTTTACGTCCTGTGTTTCTTAGTTTCCAAAATTGGGTTTTCACTCTTCTGAGATGTGATATTGGCCCAGATAGCCTGAGGGAAGCATGGAGGAATGCAGGTCAGTGTATATGTGGAGTGTTGTAAATTATGCCAACCACCTTGAATTGTATAGCGCCATGGGAAAACATCGCCACTCGGTCTGGGGGCCAGACCAACTTGCCACGCTTGCCACACCAACCTTGCTGGGGCCCTGACGCTGTGTGTTCTTCCCCGCCGCCGTAGCCAGACACACCGCACGTCCGCTGTGGGGGAAGACTACAGCTCCCAGCATTCTCAGGGGCTAGAACCGCCCACTTCCGGTTGGAGCGCGCCCGGAGGCGCTTAAACAGCAGCTACTCCCTCAGTGGAGCGGGAAACATCGTCACTCGGTCTGGGGGCCAGACCAACTTGCCACGCTTGCCACACCAACCTTGCTGGGGCCCTGACGCTGTGTGTTCTTCCCCGCCGCCGTAGCCAGACACACCGCACGCCCGCTGTGGGGGAAGACTACAGCTCCCAGCATTCTCAGGGGCTAGAACTGCCCACTTACGGTTGGAGCGCGCCCGGAGGCGCTTAAACAGCAGCTGCTCCCTCAGTGGAGCGGGAAACATCGCCACTCGGTCTGGGGGCCAGACCAACTTGCCACGCTTGCCACACCAACCTTGCTGGGGCCCTGACGCTGTGTGTTCTTCCCCGCCGCCGTAGCCAGACACACCGCACGGCTGCTGTGGGGGAAGACTACAGCTCCCAGCATTCTCAGGGGCTAGAACCGCCCACTTCCGGTTGGAGCGCGCCCGGAGGCGCTTAAACAGCAGCTGCTCCCTCAGTGGAGCGGGAAACATCGCCACTCGGTCTGGGGGCCAGACCAACTTGCCACGCTTGCCACACCAACCTTGCTGGGGCCCTGACGCTGTGTGTTCTTCCCCGCCGCCGTAGCCAGACACACCGCACGGCCGCTGTGGGGGAAGACTACAGCTCCCAGCATTCTCAGGGGCTAGAACCGCCCACTTCCGGTTGGAGCACGCCCGGAGGCGCTTAAACAGCAGCTGCTCCTTCCGCGTCATGGACGCGCGCGGGCGGCACCGGGCGGGCCCCGGGCAGAGGGCGGGCCGTCTGTGGCCGTCAGGGACTGAAGGAGGCTGGGCTGGGCCACCCCCATAACATCTTATGCTGATAATGGGTAAGCGCAAGAAGGCTACAAATATGGAGGAGGGCGGGAAGAACGCTAAGGTGCCTAGACATTCTAATTCTATTATGACTTATCTTACATCAGCGGTGGGTGCTTTGACGAAGGAGATTGCCAACGCCGAGCTCGAACTGGGTCTGTCGGCCACTCACTCACTAGTCACTAGCCTATCTACCCCCCTGGGTTTGGGTGACATCACACCTAGTGTCAACCCCCCCGCTACCATTAGACCCCGTTGTGACAATTGTTAATCCTCCTTCCATATGCCCTACAGCGAGGGTATCTACCCCTACTGTGCCAGTCAGTCAGCCTGAGCTGAGTCAGCAGCCAATCACTCAACCAACCAGGAGTTCGTTGGATAATAACGTTACCTGTATTTGCTCTTCAAATTTGCCAATTGACCTACTAGGGGACAAATTAGAGGGACTCTTTGTTGCCAGGATCGAACCACTACTCGTTGAGATTGCGAAAGACATTGTGGACACACTAAACACCTGCCTAGAAGGATTATTAAAGAAATGCGCTCTAATCGATAGACTTGTTAACAACCCGCCACCTCATATGGTACCATATCCCAGAGCGATGTGCCCCAAGGGCGAGGGAGGGAGGAAGGTGATTGATAAGGGGGATTTGGCACAGGCACCATGTGCGGTATCGCAACTTGAGAGCAGCGTAGGGGTTACCAATACCAATACATTAATCCCAGCCAAGGATGTACCCCCCCTAACCCTGGAGGGACAGCCACATCCGCAGCACCAGTCTTGCACACCTGATCTTGGGAGGGTAACCTACAGCAAATATAAACTTAATTTGCCACCTGAGGCGTCTCCACTAGTAGCTGTATTCATCGGGGTTCCACCATTAAGGGTTGGGGAGGTGGAATCTACCACGGACCTTATGGCCAAAACTAACAAGTGGTGTTCGGCCAAATGTTGCGGCGATAATATTGCAGATGAGATTATTTATGCAAGGAGGGTGGGTTGGATCGGTAAACAACAAAAATCTACCCAAGGAGATTGTGTGGTCATTATTTTAGCAAGGCTAACCTAGCAGATAGACTCTTCTGGGATGGCTCTGACTTATCTTTAAAGGACCAACTGAGACCTGTCCCATTGGGTTTTGTTTACCCTCCCCCTGTTCGCACTATGCCATTTAGATGCCCCTGGAGTAGTAGGCCTGGAGGGCGCCCACCTCTAGGAGAGAGCAGGATCAACACAAATACATCCCCACAAACCCTAAGGTGCCCAACTACCTCATTAACTTGCCACCCCCGTGACCACCAGAATGCCCGGGAGGGCCCGATGTTGGCCACGGACAATCGTTTTGCCCCCCTGGTGGGTCTGGAGGACATAGACTGACTAGCAGCCAACTGCACCCGTGCGACAGAGGAGGTAGGGCATTTAATAAATGATGAAGCTGGGGCTTGCAAGCTACTAAGCTGGAATGTAGCAGGTATTAACTCCAAACGCAAAGACAAGGAGTGGATTAGTTTTGTCTCAGGGCACAAGGTAGTTGCCTTACAGGAAACATGGGACACCACCGCTAATTTTTGGTTGGATGGGTTTATTAGCTTTGCTAAAGCTGCTACCCCTAGCTGTGCTGGCAGAGCTAAGGGAGGTCTTCTTATTTTATTTTCCCTAGAACTTAAAGGATCTTTAAGACAGATCAATAACGTCTCTCCCAACATCCTTATTGTTGAAAGGGAGATTAGCCCCTCCAGGAGGACATTATATATTAATTTCTATAATTCCTGGAACAGGGACAATAGTGATAATAATATTGCCAGACTAGATGCTGTTTTAATGTCTGTCAGTCAGAATACATATTTCAATTCGGAGTACATACTATTGGGAGATTTTAATATTCACCCCTGTAAACTAATGTGTGGCTCAAGTAACAAGGAAGGGGGAGAAGGTCCCAAAGGACCCCACTTTGAGCATACTATACCAGGTGAGGAGCTAGAAGATTTTCTGGCCAACTACAACCTATATGAACCAGAGGGGGGCTCAAGAACAGCTACCTTTACGGGTACCGAACCTGGAACAATTATTGATTATATCTTTGTAAAACAAGGTATTCTAAACAGGGTTATCACTTATCGTACAGTTCCTTCCCATTACAGTGACCACAACCCAGTTATACTTGATGTAGCTTGGGGAGATTTTATGGGGCCAATCCCGGGGCCGGTTAGATTAGAGCATACTTTACGCACATCCGACCAGGGCAGAAGACTTAAATGGGCCAAGGTGGTTCCGGAGAAGTTTTCCCGAAAATCGAGGCTCAGGTGGCGGTGTGCCAAAACCCAAATGCCCGGGACTGTGAGATTATAGGGGCCTTCGAGACTATGTGTGGGCAGGTCTCAAAGGATCTTTTGGCAAAACCCAGGAAAGGAGCGCGTAATAAGCAGCGCTGGTTTGATGCTTCCTGCTCAAAAGCACATAAGTCACTAATGGCAGCCTTGAAGAGAACACCCAGGATAAGGGATGATATTGTAATGTTGAGGAAGAACTACAAGCTAGCCGTTAAGACCAGACAAGATAATATCAAACGTGAAGCCTGGGAGAATCTCCTCTCCGTGGCCGTCCTGAAGGATAGCAGGCAATTTTGGGAAATAATTAAACAGCCATTCTTCTCCGATTTAACTAACGATGTCATGGACTGTGTTATCTCGGACGACAAATGGCTGGACCACTTTAAAAATGGTGTACGGAGATAATGAGACGGTAGTCAAGTATGCCCTTTGGTGGCCCGGATGCCGCCCCCATTTATTTTAATATATCTGAGGTGGAGAAAGCTATTTTGGCCACAACCAAGAACAAGGCCCCTGGACCTGACGGGGTGCCGGCTGATTTCTTTATACATGCACCTAAGTTATGGGCGGGGGTCTTGGCCAATGTCTTTACCGCCGTTAATGGCAACCCCATACCATCCACCTGGGCCATTTCTACCATCGTCCCCATTTTTAAGAAGGGCCAGCGGGACGATCCCGGGTGTTATAGGCCCATATCCCTCTTGGACTCTGCAGTTAAGATCTTAGGCAGAGTCCTCTTGGGTAAATTGAGGGATAGCGTAGAGTGTTGCGGGGGGCTGGCCGACATTCAGTACGGTTTTAGAGAGAAGAAAGGTACGGTTGAGCAATGCTCTAACTTACACCTGTTGATCTCGAAATATACGGTGGCCAAGGAGGGGTCCCTATTCCTAGCGTTTATGGACCTCTCCTCGGCCTTTGATTTGGTGAACAGGTCTAAGTTATGGACCACCCTCCTGAAGATTGGGATAGACGAGGCACTGGTCAAGTTCATGGCCTCTCTCCACCAAGAGCTTTTTGCTGCAGTACGGGTCACCAATGAGGGAAGGTGTACGTCCCGTTTTAAGTCCATGCGGGGGGTCAGGCAGGGCTGCATACTGGCCCCGCTGCTCTTTACCATCTACATTAATGGATTGGGTGCATACCTGGAGGATGTTGAGGGTGATGTTCCGCGTGCAGGAGCAGTTAAGATCCCTGCGCTCCTGTACGCGGACGACGCGGTGCTGATAGCCCGCACTGGTGTTTGCCTGCAACATCTCCTGGATGCTTTTGGTACATTTATGGACCATTTGGACTTAAAAATAAACACAAACAAGTTCCATACCATGGTTGTGGGGCGCCAAAGTAGCAAGGGGAAATCTAAAATCTTTAAATGTAAGGGTGAGATCGTCACCTGAGTCTCCACGTTCCCCTACCTGGGCGTTCTTTTTGACCAGAGGGGATCCTGGGGACCTCAGGTTAGGGCGAAGAGGTTGGCGGTGACTAGATCATCAGCAGCCCTCATGGGATTTGCGAGTAGGTTAGGCGATAGGCTGATGGAAGCCCTCCTGAAGATTTATAAAAGTAAATCAGTTGCTTTGGCTTCATATGGTTCACCCCTCTGGGGTTACGTAAACCTAGAACCAATCCAGAGGGCGGAAAATAGATTTATTCGGACCCTCCTGTCTGTCCCACAGTCCACACCAACTTTTTCCATACATATGGAGGTGGGCCTGGATTTCGTCACTGACGGGCTGAACATGGCACCCTTGATCTTTTGGCTAAAGACCTGGCTCAATGAAGAACTGCCCCTTAACCATAAGATCATGGCTGATGTCATGTCTTTGGACCACTTTAAAAGGGTGCCATGGTTGGCCTACTTGATGAAGGCGTTCTCAGACCTAGGACGACCAGAACTATTTACATCCCCCCGGGACATCAAGAACCAGGACATTGACTTAATTAAGAAGCAATTTATGGGTAGGGCAAGAGCATCCCGCGAGGAAAAGGAATTAGTAAAACCGGCAGTGAGGAGGCAGTATCTGCTTGTAAATTCATTTGGACTAGCACCTTACCTTGGCTTGGTTATGATCCCATTCCATAGGTTTCTCCTGACTAAGTTTAGGTTTAATTTGTTACATTTATATTTGGGCAATTTTAAAATGTGGGGAAAACCTGAATTAGCCCCCCCCCCTGGTGTTGTGATCACTTTTCTGTACAAGACACCATGCACTTTGTTATGTTTTGTGGGTTTTATTTAGAGCCCAGGAAAAAATATCTGTTACCTGTTTTAAAGGAGGCTGGCTTCACACAAGTGAGGCCAGCCCTGCTCTACCTACAATCTTTGAATAACATATGCATTACATTCTGTATGGCCAATTTTTTGGTGGCAGCAGCTAGAACTAAAAAAACACATCAGAACAACGGGCCCTTTTAATACCGTGTTTAATCATTGCATTTGAACTTTGTCTAACACTAAACAAATTTAATTTGCCTTTTTATTAACCCCATGTGTGCTCTGATTTGTATGATATTGTAAATAGTTTTTTATATTGTATGAAATGTTTTTATCTCTTTGTATGATTTTTAACTAAATCGAATAAAGATATTTTGACTGACTGACTGACTGTATAACGCCATCGCCGCGGGGTTAATTTCCACGTGGCACGGGGGGAGGGGGGCCGCGCGCGGCGCCGCGATGCTGATGGCGAGCTCGGCTCGTCATGCAGCACGGTGGCGCTGTGCTGATGACGAGCTGAGCTCGTCATGGCCACGCCCGCTCAATGGAACACCCAGCACAGCGGGGTAATTATCCCCGCGTGGGCGTTCCGTGGAGGCCATGACGAGCTCAGCTCGTCATCAGCACAGCGCCACCGTGCTGAGCTCGTCATCAGCATGGAAAAGGATAATCCTTGCTACAAGAGGACGCCAACGTAGACAAGAAATGTTGCCTTGCCATTGAGTGGAACAGATCCTTAATCATGTTGTTTGTTGAAGCTAGTGGAAGCACCAAAATGGCATTTCCCTAATCCATTCTGCATATGACAAGCGCATAAAGTACATGGCAGAATTCAATTGAAGGTGCAGGAGCCGAAGGTGGAGCTAAATATGGTTTTAGAATTTAATCACCCAACTTACATATTTCGTCCTTGGGAAATCCTGGTAGCTCTTGAAAGGTCGGCGGACCTTTTCCACCGTAAGATGAATTGAAGCAGGAACAAATATACCACTCTGCATATATCATCGACATTTAGGATTTTAAATGTTCAGTCAATGATGAGAGATTGGAAAGGTTTCAACACCTTTATTTAATTTAGAGGATTAGTGTGGTCATAGTCATCTTTATTCAGGTTAGTCAGTTTACAGAAATATCAACAAAAAGATTGATTAGTGACAGCTTACATCAATACACATTGTTCCATAAAGGAAAAGCATCACTAAACTAACTAAGGAACCTAACCTACTCCAAATAGAACCCATAAAGAGTCCTTTGCGGAAAATAACAAGAGTGAGGATAAGAAGAACTTCCCATAAAGAGTCGTTCTGGAAATGCAGCCGAGTTCCCTACAGCTGCAGTAACAACCATCAAAAATAGAGTTATATCTGCAGTAGCATTCATTAGGAAAAGATCATCAGACAGAAGGAAATTAAGTCACCATTAGCAGTAGCTGTGGGTAACAAAGCAAAGAATCATCTCTCCAGGAGAAGAGCCACAGGACAGGGTGATGGATCTTTAAATTGATACTTGTATAGCGCACTACTCACCCGCAAGGGTCTCAAGGCGCATGAACGAATACCGCTGTGGAACCCATCCTGGCTTTCCCTGTGAGGCGTCCACTCCTGGGCACCCCCAAGGTGGAGTCCAGGCATCCTTAGCGTTGTGGGGGCCGTTGTGGAGATTAAGCAAGCTGTTGCCCAGAGTTGCAGAGTGGGACTCTATGATTGGAATAGGCACCGAGGCGAGAATTATCAGGTCCGTGGAATTTTTGAGCCCAAGACCCGCCGAGGCGGGGAATTGAACCCTGGTCCCGGGCCAGACATCTGCATCAGGGTCTGCCGCTCTAACCATTGAGCCACACTTCTCCACAAGAAGTAAAGAAAATGCTGAAGAACAAGGGAAAAGGGCAAGCCAAGGAATTCACCTCCCTTAACTAGCTAGGAACCCTTGATAATATAAAGACAAACAATAATGTATCAAACACATTAGGCGTTACTCCTCTTGGACAAATGGAAACCGTTCATCCAATGGTGTTGTCAGCTTCCGATGCTTCTTCTTGCAATTCCCGCAGTAAACATTCATGTCGAAATAGTGTTAACAGTGTTTCAGTTTTTTGTTACATGGAGGAAATTTCTCATGAGAACCTTCTTATCTAAGTTAAAGTTTGTGCTCTGAGTTCAGTGTGAAGACAAAAGCTAATCAGAGTACAGAGGCAAGCCAGGAATAATATTCTAATGAAGCATACATAAAATATCTAAATCCTTATTTATTATAAAAGTCACAGCAAGGCTCATTGTATTAAGGTAAATGACCTAACATGGTGTGAGGGAACTAAATGAAACACAAGTTTGAAGTCTGTACCTTCTTAAGCAACTTGATGGTGCTAGGCAAATGTTCTAAATGAACGTCTATCCAGCCATGAGCAAGAGTTGAGAGAAAAGGCTTTTAGGCCTAACTAAAGACACACATTCAGGAGTTTTTGCCTAGTACAAAAACATTTTAACTTCGTTATTTCACAAGCATGCTTTGTTCTACATACCAATGATTAATACATATTTTTGCAGCATTTATTATAATTTGTTTTGTTTTATGCAATGGGCACATTTTTCCGATGTGTCATTTTCTATTTTTTTTTTTTTTAGTTCAAGATATTTTATTACAAGAATATTTAATATACAGTTCAGTACCAGTATAGTGACTATGTAAAAACATTACTGCAGCAGTTTATATGTATTCTAAAATGCAATTCAAACTCAGCCTGCTAGTTGAATTGTTATTTTCGAACTAATTTCCTCCAAAAGAATAAAAGCTTTAAGCCGCCTAACGGCATATGAGGTGGATTTGCCTTTTTCTTGCGATGTTCTTGATTTCGGTCAAGAAAAATGTGAATCCAACAAGGACCAATGGTTTGATGCTGTTGGACAAAGGGGGACTGAAACCAATATTGTGTAACTGATAAGTGAATTTCAAGCCTCGTGGTTGACAAATCTGGGTTTAGTATTAACAGACTAGCCCCCAGATTCATCAAAGTCCTGTTTCCTTAATAGCGAAGTTTAAGGATTCGCTATTAAAGACTCGCAAAACGGGATGCATGTAGAAATCGCAATAATTTTAGCGATTTCTACAGCTTCCTTATTTGCGATTCGCTAATTGCTAATCGCAAATAAGGAATGGCTTTCCCATTCATTCCTATGGGCCTAAAGGCCCATAGGAATGAATGGGGAGTCCTTCCTTATGTGCGATTAGCAATTAGAGATTCGCAAATAAGGAAGCAATTTCAAGGGTGCCACTGGTATTGCGCACACACACGTCCCAAGGACATGTGTGTGTGTGTAACATACAACTTAGAAAAATGCACTAAAGTGCATTTTTCTAATTTTTTGCTATTTACCACGTAGTTAGACTTCGCTGTAAATAGCGGCCCCAGATTGCGATTTCTCAATTTTAAAATGGTTCATGAATTGCATTTAAGAAATCTCAAATTGAGATTCCCTAAATGCAATTAATCACAATTTAGCGATTTCTACATTTGCGATTTTTGCATTTGGGATGATGCATCCCAAATGCAAAAATAGCGCTCGCAAAGGGCCAGATTCTCAGAATCTGGCCCTTTGCGAGCCAATTCTGGTTTGATGAATCTGGCTGTAGATGACAGCCAGCTCTGCTGACTTGTTACACAATTTTTAAGGTGTTTATGTCCTGGAATGACAAAATCTTCAGGACACTCTGTGCATTACCTTCAAAATTGTGTATTTCCACACCTGGCTTTTCCAGCAAGATTCTAAATGGCTCCATACACACATTGAACAATATAGGAGCAAGCAGCAAGCCCTGAGTAATGCCAGAAGGGGCAGGAGTGTGCTTCAAGCTGAGGCTGCACAATCGGATTGGCCTTTTCAGCAAACAACACAAGGCGATCTGAGTTCTGTGATAATACTTTTGCTATTATTATTATTATTACAAGATTGAGCTTACAGATCCCTACAAATAAACTGTGATTTGCAAGGAAGACCAGTTCAAACCCTCACTTCTTATGATGGAGCAAGGATTCGCACGTAAAGCGCCTTGCTCACATTCAAGAACCTCGTCAAATGTATGATCATATTAATCCAACTGTTCGTCATTTATTTTGCATTTTCCCCAAACACGCGGGTGTCCCCAAGAGGCTTGCCTGTGTGTCTTTTCATACTAACAAAGCTTGCACTAGAAGAAATGGCTGCTTCGCTAAAATTCAGTCTGCGCATGCGTCGGTCATACCAATGTGATGTGACGCACTCGCATTCTGGAGGGAATCTATTGCACATGCGCACTGTTGCAAACATGGCCGCTTGACTTTCACCACGCTCTGCGCTTGCTACAGCTGCTTCAGCCTATCTGTTTTTTCGCACTAAACAGTAATGCTATAGTTATTATAAAATAAGGGATGTTTAGAATTTCATCATGGTATACAGTGTGATCATTTTATATGTGATTTTAATTTGTTCTCGCTTACTTTTCATGTACCGCGTCTCTGGGGCTGGGAAAATCGGGAGCGGAGCCATACTTGAGGCTCTGCTGGGCACCATCATGTGACCAGGGAAAAACTCTACTGCGCAGAAGCTGAAACAAGCCAGCTGGCTCCTGAAGCACAATGCGCCTGAGAACTTCTCTGGGAAGACAGAATCTCACCTTGGACGATGCAACTCTGTTGCTACCTATTGTGAACTTTACTGTACTACTGTATTCTATGCATGGGAACGTGAACCCAAGGGGCGGGTAGGAAAATTTTAATATTTGGGATGAGAAAGTTGAATTCTAGGAGGTGGTAATGACCGCACCACCTCTCCTGACCAATCATAATGTGGGAAACTGTCACTTGCAACATTAGTGGGTGGTCTGAGGGACCCCAAAACAGTATAACTACCCTAGTTTAGCTTAGGAAAATTGTCCGACTTGTCCGAGTAGCAGACCTGTCACTGACCCTACGAACTCAATAGGTGCTCAATCTGAAAGTGCTGCGGAGCACTCTGTCCATACTTTCCACAAACTCCTAAGGGGTGGAAATAATCCTAAGTGCTGGCGAAGCACTGTGCTGGGGAAATTCGAAAACCCAATCGGGGTTGCTGGCGGATTACTTGCAGGAGAGGGGTAACGCAGGCGTTGCTGTCCAAAGCTGTAGGTGTTGGTCGTACCCTGGGAGGCCCAGTCCTTTGACCCAAAACCTGAGGGGTATCCTGTCCCGAACTGTCCTTGAGCTGTACCTGCTCGCATTCTGGGATTCCAAACCTTTGAGGGTCCTCATCCCCGTCTTTTCCAAACTGACCCGTGGCCAGGGTTAGTCTTCACTCCTATTTAGGTAATTATAAACTGTGGGTTTACGTTTTTTCCCTTGTCTTCTCTCACTTTGTCTCATATCTTTTTCTCTTCCTTAAAGGAATAGTCTCGACTTTGATATTTGTTTCTGAATTGCCAAGTTATACGTGTTTTACTTATTAGATTGTTCCACATCTCTCCCTTTCCTTTAGAACCTTGCTGAACTGTCAAATTTACTAGTATGTTCCAATTTTTCCCTTTCCTTTAGTTGATTGCAGTGAACTTAGCAAGAATAGTCTAAAGCACTTAGGATAAGTACATGTTTTAGGTCCCATCCATATCCTATGTCCTAGTATAAAATTGCAGTGACTAGTTCTGTTCTAAATTCCTACCTTTAGTCTTCCCATATACTCGAATGGTCCTTACTTTAATTCATAGCTACCTAATGGTTTTAATCCTAATGTTTGACGTATTACTCTGCATATCACTTATTGCCTTGGAATATTTTCTTTGAACTTCTATATAAAACTTTTTTAACATCATCAGGTGTCTGTGGTCATTTTACAGAAATTGTGGATAAGTATGTACTGATTCATAGAGAACATTTTTCTAGGTTCCTGTCTACTATTTCCCTGATAGCTCCAGATCTGTCATAAGTTTGTGCCTGTGGTAAGTCGGGTACATGGTAAGCAGAGGTAAACCCAAACCTTAATTGCTCATAGGAGCGTGTAGGATTTCACCCGGTTCACGTAAATCATTGTTGAAATTGAATGCACGCCAGGGCCCAGTGCGTGTAAGAAATTGGTAACCTCGGTGACCCGGGTGAACTGCGCGCTCTATCAGTAATTTTCTGGTAACCAGAGGATGGTTTGGACTAGTTAGATTAGGTAGACAGGGAAATTGATAAATAAACCGTGAAATTAAAATGTGCTGCTGAAATTTCTATGCTGCTGAATTTTATTATTACATTGATTTAAAGATTTTGAAATGTTTTAAGGATTTATATATAAATGTACATGATTTTTGCATTGCTGCTATAAATGTTACATGTCGTGTTAACCCAGAACTGTTTGTAAATGTTCAGTGTAGTCTGAATACCCGGGGGAAGTATTTAGCTAACGGTGAGCAGAATCCGGTTAGCTGTTGAAGTCACTGGTTTGAGTCATTAGTGCAGGGTTAGGAATAACTGGAAGCACTAATTAGGACATTTGTTTGCATCTGAGTAAATGATAGCTACGAGTTCTTTATAAAACTTTCATTGCGATATCACCTAGTAAGGGTCGCATACAGAAGGAGTAGTAGGGTCTCCGAGGCTTGACTGGTAAGTAAAATAGTTCGCTGGTGAAATCCCGGCTCAGTACATATCCCTGACAAAAGTGGATGAGTCGGAAGAATAACGGGTTCTATATTACTCGTGTGTGAGGTTAGGCAAAGAAGTCTATCCAGAGTGAATGAAAAGTAGACAGAAGTGGTTTACTTGTAGTGAGAGAAAGTTCTTTTATCTCTTTAGAACACTCAGACACAGTGGCAGACGTTGTGTGTTGTTAACTAAAATCTGCACGCGCACTTTAGGGAGAGTAAAAAGTTTCCGTTACCTTGTGAAGGAAGGAGTCGGTCGGAAGACTGCCCTGACGTCACTCCGTGCCGCGCTGGTATTGGTCAAAACAGCGGGTGTGTAGTGAAGCTGAATTTGTGAAGGAGGGGTGAGTGCCGAAGCGTGAGACTCTGTCTTGCGAAAAGGCCGCGCACCCATTGGTTAAGGATTTTTGTATTCTCTGACTTGATTGGGTATTGCGAAATAAAAGTCGCGCTAGCATTGGAAGCACAAAGGTAAACAAAATTAATCAGGCCGAGTTAGAAGCGAGTCTAGAAAGTTGTATGTGGTATCCAGATTTTATACCAAATCCAAAGTACCTAGGATTTCATAAGGATCAGATATTGCGAGGTAGACCGCACATGATGTATGGAATAAAAAGGAAACTGTCATTTACTGACAAAATAAAGAATTTTTTCAAAACCGACAAGCCCATTCGAACGAGGGAAGGTGTGCTCATTCCCCCGCCAAATACCCCTGCCTCCTTCATGATGTTTGACAAAGGGTATCATACCTGTGTATGGTTGGAAAATTGGGCAAAGTATACTGCAGATGACGGAGTTCTAGCATTCCCTGTTGAAGGTACATTTAATGGTCGGATCCTGTTTAACTTGAGGACCCGCATGAATGAATTACACCCCAGACCTAGATTGACCCAGTACGAAGCCCTGGAAGAATGGGAGATTGAGGCTCTAGAAAGAGATAGACCCCGGATGGATAAGGGAATAAGTAAATGGTATCCGAGGGTTCAAGCACAAACCAAAGAGCAGAAAATGAAACAGTGGAGGCAAAACATGATGACAGAAGGATTGTTTCCAATGATGGGGGTATTAGAGGAAAGGAAAGGAAAAAGTAAAGAAAAGACCCATCATTTAATGCCTGTGGGGGACTCAGAGGATGAGCACCTAGAAGATTTGTTAATGAAAAACCCACCTCCCTATGTTGCAGAGTCAGAACCTGTGCATTCTCCAAACCCCTTTTCAAAATATCCCAGATGTAGGAGGGATAGTGATACAGATGGAACGGGTACAGACAGTAAAGTCAGTGACGGGGATGGGTTTTGCAGACCTAAATCTACGGTCCCAAATTATCAGCCGTTCGGAGAAGGACCACCCCGATTGGTCACTCCGACTGCTCCAAGTATTTATCCTCCCTTGGTACCTCAGGTATTGCATGACAATTCTGCAGAAAAGGCTTTACGAGACAAGGAGAAAGAAGCCCTGGCTAGACAGCGAGAGGATTTAGTTCGAACCATTGCCCAGATACATCCCCATCCTGATTCCCTGACTATTCCAGTAACTATTGGTCCAGCTATTCCTCTGTATAGGGATAACCTGGCTAGTCCTCGTCCTCCTGTTATCTCCCCAATAATACCTACTCCTAGCATCCCACCCTCGAGAAAGGAAGTATTCATAGATGACGATCAAGAGAGTGAATGTGAATCAGTGGTTCTGATGGATTTGCCCATTAGGGAACCTAGGACTAGCATGTTGGGGGCAAGAAGTCAGAGTAGGCCAAAAGAGGTGTTGATTGAAGGTGCATCTGGGGTTAGGAGTGCCACAGTAGTATCCCCAGAAGAATTAGACAGATGGACCAAAGAGCTGGAGAAAGAGACCACTCCCCAACCCAAAGCGTTAGAAATATATAAATTGAGAATAGAAATAGAAGAGATGATGGCTGGAAATGTGGGAGTGGAACGCCTGAGCTCCTTCAGTGAAGAAGAGTTGCTGTTCATCAGTAAAAATCTTACCCGAAACGCTAGATTGCTCCACGAAAGGTTAATGGACACTGCCACAGAAATGGGAATAGATGTCAGTCGCTCCAAAATTCTTCAGAAACCCTACAGAGTAGATTTTTCAGACAAAGACTTAGAAAGCTTGAATGTGATGGGAAAACAGATCCAGATAAAAGAATTATTAAAGCTTTTGCAGAAATGGGGGGATGTGGGAAAATGGAGAACCCGGTGGGCAAAGAAAAAGGAAGACAGTAGAGCGAAATCACAAGCGTCAGAATATATGCTGAAAGAAGTAACTCCCGCAGAAAAATTGTGTCCCATGAGAGAGGTACCGGGAGGAAAATATGTCCATGTCCCTTGGTCCCGACAGGATATTGTGTCATTTACAAATGATTTCCCGAAATTACGGGAGAAGCCTGTTGATTGGTACAGGCAGGTAGAACGCTTCATAAAAGTTCAAAAATGCCTCTTGAAAGACCTGGATGGGTTTTTCGACATTGTGGTCCCTGTAGATCTATGGACCGAATGTAAAATAGAAATTAATTGGCCCAATGATGAGTATCCCAGAGATGAGAAAACCGGAGCTCCCTCACCTGAGGTAATGAGGAAATATGACCAGGTCATACAGTACCTTAAGAAAAAGGTGCCAGCAAAGGAGACAGATTGGACCCGAATAGATAGAACCACCCAAGAACGTGATGAAACTGTCCATTCCTATTATGAAAGGTTACTGCAAGTGTTTAAAACATACTGCGGTATCGATAATGTGGACATGAAAGACATGACCCATTTCAGTTACAGATTTGTGCTAGGATTAAGGCCTGAAATATCCCAATGGATTAGAGACAATAAAATCAGTTGGCAGGGAAAACCAATAGATGATGTCCTGAAATACGCAAAATACTGCGAAGATGAAATCGAAAACAAAAGGAAAGCTCTCAAGGAGAAGGTAATGTGGGCACAGGTGAAATTGGCTGAACAACAAGAAAAGCAGTTAAGTAACTTGAATTCTAATCAGAATATACAGAATGCCACTGCTGGGGGAGGAGGAAAGCCCCGGGTTAAAATGAGTCGGGAAGAGGCTATGAAGAAATTCCCTTGCCACGGGTGCGGCCAGATAGGGCATTGGAGAGACGAGTGTCCACACCTGCAGGCCGGTAATGCCCCTGTAAATGGTTTGAATCCACAGGTGCAGAAAGAGGGGACAAGGAAGAACCAGCAACAGGTAAAATTACCTCCAGTACCTCGCGCTCCTAGACAAAACTTTAAGAATCAGGGTCAGCAGAATGAGAGGGCGGAAGTATGGGAAATCGAGAATGAAAGAAATGCAGTCATTCCACAGTATTTGTTAAATGATACCTTCCTCTGTGAAGATCAAGATTGACGGGGCCTGAGAGGGGAGGACGAGGAGTGCGTGCTTGGCGCCTCCTTACCGGTAGACCAGACTGGACCATACATTGAAGGAAAGGTTGAAGGAAAAGACGTCACCTTTCTGTTGGACACTGGTGCTACCAGATCTACTGTAAGAACAGTGGATGTTCCTAACCTACCCCTCTCGGGAGAAGCGATCCAAGTAGTGGGCGTCTCCAATCAAATAATAAGTACCCCAGTAACTGAACCAATGGAAATTTCTATAGGAAATTTCAAGGAAATGCACAGATTTGTGGTCTGTGATTCTAGTCCTGTGAACCTGCTAGGACGTGATTTGTTGTGCAAGATGCATTGTACCATCTATTGCACACCAAAAGGCGTCGAAATTCAGACCCCCGATGAAGATGGCCTGTACAAACTGATGTTGGTCAGACAAGATGCTGATATCAAACCTTTAACAGTTGAGGATTTACCTGAAGAGCTCCAGTTAAGAGTGGTACCAGAAGTGTGGGATTTCACAGGAAAGGATGTAGGCTTAATGGCAAATGTGGACTAAGCATGAGCGGATTTTGCGGATTGGCAATCCGCGAATTTTGCGGATTTGCGGATTCGCAATCCGCAAAATCCGCGAATTCCCGCGAATTTGCGGATTTTTTTTTTTTTTGTGTTCGCCCGTGTTTCTGCCAGTTCGCGAGGGTTTTTACAATTTCGCAATTTGCGAACTTACCTGTCGGGTCGCAAGTTTTGCGAACTTGTTGTTTCTACGTGTCCAGCCTGTTTGGGACACTCTTCTTCATCACTGCCACTCTCTGTCACCACTGCCACTCTCTGACTACTCATGCCACCCTCTGGCCCACCCATGCCACCCTCTGTTTCATCACTACACCCTCTGGTTGTCCAGTGTACATTATTTTCGGCAAAGCACACCTTCCCTGCCTCAAGTGACCTGAATTAATTTGGGGCTGATTAATGTGTCACAGAATATTTTTTTAGCTGGCACCTGCTTCCTTAGTGCGCCCTGATTAGTGATCTTTTGCACTTGCTAAGTGCTTTCATTGTTGCAAAATTAGTTACAACACCTGCCCTGCCCCAACTGACAATAATGAATTAGGGGCTGATTAATGGATTTTAACTTCCAGCCTGGCTCCTGCTTGTCTCCCTTAGCTGTAATTCAGGACCTTTGTGGCATATGTGTAACTATTCTGAGGTTCAGAGCAGGGTCACATAATAGTTTCAACTGGCAACTGAACTCTGGAGGGGCCCCTCAGGAAGCACTACAGGAAATGGCTACTAATGATGTGCCTGAACTTTTGAACCTGGTAAGTAGTTACTTTCAGTTTTGCCAAGATCGTATTTCTGCAATTTTGCACTTATTCGCGGGGCGCGAACTCACGCGAACAGTGCGAGCAGTGCGAGCAAAATCCGCTGCTCGCGGATTTGCGGATTTTGCGGGAAATTCGCAAATCTCGCGGATTGCGGATTTCCCGAAAATCCGCAAAATCCGCGAGCGGAACGGATTTTCCGCCCACGCCTAATGTGGACCCAGTTAAAATAACAATAAAAACGAATGCTGTATACCCCAAAACCAGACAGTACAAAATGAGTGCAGAAGTGAAAGCAGGAGTCGCGACTGAGATTACCAGGCTGCTCGAAGCAGAAATAATAGAGGAAGTGATGAGCAGTCCCTGTAATTCACCTATCATTGGGATCAAAAAGCCTAGTGGAAAGTACCGGGTGGTGCAAGATTTGCGCAAGGTAAACCAAATTGTTGTGCCTTGCTGTCCGGTTGTGCCCAACCCTGCAGTGATTCTATATCAGATTCCATGGAATGCAGAGTGGTTCACTGTCATCGATCTGTGCCATGCATTCTTTTCCATCCCATTGCATCCAGAAAGCAAGTTCCTTTTTAGTTTTGAATTTGACAGCCATATCTATGTCTGGAATCGTGTCCCCCAGGGGTACACCGAAAGTCCATCGATTTTCAACCAGATACTAAAGAAGTGCCTTGAGACTCTAGTGCTGCCGAGAGAATCTGTTTTGGTGCAGTACATAGATGACCTATTGGTGGCATCTAAAACCCAGACGGACTGTGTCACCGACACCATTGCCTTGCTGAATCACCTAGGGAAGGGAGGACATAAAGTGTCGCCTGACAAGTTGCAATTTTGTAAGAACTCAGTGAAGTATCTGGGGCACCAGATAGAAAAAGGAATCAGGAAAGTTACTACAGAAAGAATCAAAATAATTAAAGCAATGGAACTGCCCAGAACTCAGAAAGAGGTGAGAATGTTCCTAGGAGTTGTGGGTTACTGTAGACAATGGATTGTAGGATTTGCTGCACTAGCAAGACCCCTGATAAAAATGACCAAGAAAGGAGTAGAAGACCCCGTCAGTTGGGACAGTGAAAGCATGAACGCTTGGGTAACATTGAGAAACTGTCTATGTACCGCTCCTGCATTGGGTATGCCTGATTACTCTAAGTCTTTTGAGCTATTCTGTGACACGAGAGAGAATTGTGCTCTTTCAGTCCTGACCCAGGAGCACGGATTAGTTAGACGTCCGGTGGCCTATTTTTCGGCCACCCTAGATCCGGTGGCTGCTGGATTACCTGGGTGCCTGAAGGCAGTGGCTGCTACCTGCGTCAGTCTGGAACAGAGTGAGAACATTGTCATGGGACATCACGTCACTGTATATGTTCCTCATTCTGTTGTAATCCTACTGACTAGAACTAAGACCCAGTACCTCACACCTAGTCGGCTGACTAAGTATGAGAGAATCTTGATTGGTGCTGAAAATGTAACCATTTCCCGGTGCAATGTCCTAAACCCTGCGACACTGTTACCTGTTCCTCTGGATGTAGAACTGGAAGAGGAAGGGGAACATAATTGCATTGATTTGACTGAGTTCAGTACTAAGCCCCGTCCGGACATCCGTGAAATAGCATTACTTGATGGGGATAAGACAATGTTCGTGGACGGCTCATGTTTGAGACATGAGAGTGGGGGTCTGTGTGCTGCCTATGCTGTGGTCACATTGACGGAAACCATAGAGGCATCTTATTTAAGCGAGGTGAAATCTGCACAAGTGGCAGAGCTCATCGCGTTAACTAGAGCATGTAAGAGGGGTAAGAACAAAAGAATAACTGTTTACACCGACAGCCAGTACTGTTACGGGGTTGTTCATGACTTCGGCCAATTGTGGTTGCAAAGAGAATTCATGACTTCCTCAGGCACCCCTATCAGAAATGGAAAGGTGGTGCATAACTTACTGGAAGCTATCCAATTGCCCAAAGAATTGGCTGTGGTCAAGTGCGCGGCTCACAAATCTGGAAACGATGATGTGACCGCCGGTAATAGGTACGCTGACCAAATTGCCCAGTTTTGCGCCCAATACCAAATGTCCCTCCAAATTGCGTTGTGGGGGGGAACCAGCTGCCAACTTATGTTGTTTGAGAATGTGTCAACGTGGGAAGAATTAAAGGATTTGCAACAGGCAACAGACAGGCAAGAAAAAGGCAGGTGGGCCGCAGATGGATGCAAGTTGAGAGATGATGGTGTGGTGGTAAACTCGACTGGGGTGCCTGTACTGCCTGATAGCTTGATAGACCCCATGATCAGAATGATACATGAACCAACACATATGGGAAGGGACGCAATGTGTCGGGTGTTTGACAAGGTGTTCTGTAACTCAAAATTCAGGAACCAGGCGGAGAGGCTTTGCCAGAGGTGCCTAGTGTGTCAGCAATTTAATGCAGGAAAGAGGACTGTAGTAGAACAGAGTACCATTGGAAAGGCAGTAGGTCCCTTTGTCAGAATGCAGGCAGACTTTGTAACAATGCCTAGGTGCAAAGGGTATAGATACATCCTGGTCATAGTTTGCCTATTCTCCCTGTTGGGTGGAGGCCTATCCCGCAAAGAAAAATGATGCCCTAACTACTGCCAAATTGTTGCTCAGGGAGTTGATACCTAGGTACGGAATTCCCGAGACAATCGAAACAGACCAAGGTGGGCATTTTGCCAACGATGTCCTAGAAGAACTCTGTAAAGCATTCAAAATGAAGCAAAGACTGCATTGTGCCTACCATCCAGAGGCTTCTGGGGTAGTGGAGCAAATAAATGGCACCCTGAAATCCAGATTGGCCAAAATGTGTGATTCCACAAAGATGAACTGGATAGAGGCTTTACCCCTTGTGCTGATGAGTTTGAGAAGTATCCCGAACCGAAAAACTGGCCTGAGCCCCCATGAAGTGTTAATGGGGAGAGTGATGCGGCAGGAATGGGTACCCGGACACAAACTGCTAAGCATTTCTGATGATATGGTATTAGAATACTGCAAGCAGCTGGGTGACCAAGTGCGTTCTCTCTCTCAGCAGATTGGAGAGACAGCCGACGAGTGGCCAAAGACTCCAGCACATAAACTGCAACCAGGAGATTGGGTGGCGTTAAAGAAACACACCCGGAGCAGTTGCCTGAAACCAAGGTGGGGAAAGCCACGACAAGTAATCCTCGTCACTACAACTGCTGTAAAGTGTGCTGGTGTACCGAAGTGGATCCACGCCAGCCACACAAAGCGGGTAACTGGAGAAAACGCGACTGGAGCTGAAGGCAGCGCAGCTGAAGAGGCTTCCGAGGAAGAAAGTCCGGAGCTAGCTGACATCGAACTGCCGAGCACAAGTCGAGACGTTGAATGGTTCCCCGCCGACGACCAGGTTCATGATCGAATACGAACCAGGAAATATTCCTACTTAGACAGTGAGTGGGATAGTCCAGGTGAGCTAGAAATAGAAGAAGAAGGTCAGGTCAACGAGAATCACATCACACCTGATCAGGAAGTAGGCCAAGTAGGGTCAGATCAAGACATCGAGACTCCTCCTGAAACTCCGGAGTCTGGAGAGGGACAGATAGTAATTAGAGCTGACGTTCATGCAGAAGAAAACGAAGAGATCGAAGAGCATGAACAGGAACAGATAGAAATAGACCAACGTGTTCAGGCAACCGAAATAAGGTCAACCGGAAATAAAAAGCAAGTACGATTTGAACCTGAACAGGATCAGATTAGGGACCAGGCAGAAGAAATAGATGAAAGACCTGGAACTAGTCAGACAGGTAGGGAAACAGAAGTGCCACAACAAAAAGAAGTAAAAAGAGTGCACGAAGAAGGCCAAGTTTCCTCAACTACTGGGAGGCACGGAGGCAGAAGTGCACCCCGATACGTCAAGAGACTGAGGCTCAGACTAAAAACAGTCGAAGAAAAACTGAAAGACCGAAAAAGGGCTGAAAGTGAAAGAAAGGCAGCCCAAGGCAAATCGCTAAGAAAGAGCGACAGAGTAAAGAAACAGAACCGACTGTATCGGAGCCCTGAATGGACTTACTTTGTGTTGGAGGAAATTGACGAGCCCCACCACAGTGGCAACAGTGACGAAGAGTCCATCGCGGATCGGAGTTCTGACGAAGACCCTCCTTGAGAGAACCTCGAAGTGAGCCTCTGGTACAAAGAAACGAAGAGGGGTAGCAAAAGCCACCTGTAAGCTAAAAATGTCTGATCCGAATGTCTCTGGAAGATCCAGATGTGGGTGTCTTAAAACTTGCTGTAAAATATGCTTGTGTAGTATAGCAATGCTAATAGCAATGTGGATAGGACTAACAGTTTTTCTACCTTTTATGATAAGTAAAAATCCCAACTTATCCCCTACTGAACCAGAAGCAGTAGACGTAGGGGCTGTACAGACTGCAGAAACACCACGAAGCTTAGAAAGACACGACAAACAAATAAGACTGACACACACACGACCTAATTTAGAAGCATCAGATGAGGATGGACTACACTTTCACAAAATGAGAAACAGGACACATTTAAATGTTTTTGCTAACTTGTTAGTGCATTACGTAGAAGCTATGGAAATAGAAGACTGTTATGTCTGCATGAAGCTACCAACCTCAGTGGCTGAAGGCGTGACATATCACCATCTACCTTTAACCTATGGAATTTCCTGTAGTATATTGGCTAGCTTGTTTTATAGGAGCACTTTGCAGTACTATTATTCAAATGCTGACGTAGTATTTTCTGAACTTCCCATTAGAGGACACCTGAACCTTGTACATATTAAAAGTGACGTGACCCGTTATATGGGAGAATATTTTCTGACTATAGGCAACATAGATTTAGACGAAGCAAGACAAGCTAATCTGACCTGTTCTCTGCAAGAGCAGGAAAAGATGTTCATAAAGATGGCAGACAGAAGGAGAGAAAAGTTTCAGAAGAAGGCAAATGACGAAAAGGATAGAGTCCCTAGGTGGGCTGAGCACATGGATAACACCTCGCAGGGCGAAGCTAATCCTGCCTTGTTGTTGGATTTTGAACGAAAGGGGAAACTTTGTATCCATAGGGAAAAGACAGAGTACTATAACAATGTATTCATCGGTTCCAGCGAGTGTGAACATAATTACAAGGTAATTGGAGGTTGGGGTTTCAAAAATGGGTCAGAACCTGTGTTTCCCGGAATATATTATATATGTGGGAACAAGGCTTATTTCAAACTGCCGGATCACTGGTATGGAAGCTGCTACTTTGGCATTGTTTTCCCGAAAATATACCATGTGAATAATGCAGCTGGAAGCGATGAAGAAACTAATGGCTTAGTGCGTAGTAAACGTGAGAGTGTAGGTGAAATTATAGGTGATATTTTTAGTGCACTGATACCTGGAATGGGGGTAGTTCTGAACACACATAGAATCTGCAAATTGTCTACAGTAGTGGACCGGCTATCAACGGACACTGCTGCTGGATTCCTGATGGTCAATACTGAAATGGTTGCGATCAGATCAATGGTTTTGCAAAACCGCCTTGCTCTTGACACCCTATTAGCAAAAGAGGGCGGAGTCTGTAGAATGCAGAAGGCGCAACATTGTTGCACTTACATTCCTGATAAAAGTATCGAATTAAAACAATATGTGAAGAACATAACTAATTTGGAAAAAGAACTCAAACCATTGGAGGTTGACAGTGCCTGGACGAGACTGACTGGAGGTCTCTCCTCTATAGGTAGTTGGTTTACTAACCTAGGTAGAAATATTTTGTGGAAAATACTGATGCCAATAGTTGTAATAGGCGTAGTTGTATTGATCATTTTCATCTGCTGCAAATGCCAGAAATGCAAAAAGAAATATACAGTAAATAAGAGGGGGGTGAAGAGAAATATTGATGAACTAGAATTAGAAGAATTAAGGAATGAAGTCTACAAAAAGGTGAAAAATCACCACTCTCATAGAGAAGCTGAAAGAAAACTCAACAATAAGTTTGTTGAAATCCAAATGAGTGATGTGGATGAATGAATGAAAAAGTTGGCATCTGTTTCCTTTATGTGGTGATGATAGTAAATATCATCAAAGAGGGGATTGATGGAGCAAGGATTCGCACGTAAAGCGCCTTGCTCACATTCAAGAACCTCGTCAAATGTATAATCATATTAATCCAACTGTTCGTCATTTATTTTGCATTTTCCCCAAACACGCGGGTGTCCCCAAGAGGCTTGCCTGTGTGTCTTTTCATACTAACAAAGCTTGCACTAGAAGAAATGGCTGCTTCGCTAAAATTCAGTCTGCGCATGCGTCGGTCATACACATATGATGTGACGCACTCGCATTCTGGAGGGAATCTATTGCACATGCGCACTGTTGCAAACATGGCCGCTTGACTTTCACCACGCTCTGCGCTTGCTACAGCTGCTTCAGCCTATCTGTTTTTTCGCACTAAACAGTAATGCTATAGTTATTATAAAATAAGGGATGTTTAGAATTTCATCATGGTATACAGTGTGATCATTTTATATGTGATTTTAATTTGTTCTCGCTTACTTTTCATGTACCGCGTCTCTGGGGGTGGGAAAATCGGGAGCGGAGCCATACTTGAGGCTCTGCTGGGCACCATCATGTGACCAGGGAAAAACTCTACTGCGCAGAAGCTGAAACAAGCCAGCTGGCTCCTGAAGCACAATGCGCCTGAGAACTTCTCTGGGAAGACAGAATCTCACCTTGGACGATGCAACTCTGTTGCTACCTATTGTGAACTTTACTGTACTACTGTATTCTATGCATGGGAACGTGAACCCAAGGGGCGGGTAGGAAAATTTTAATATTTGGGATGAGAAAGTTGAATTCTAGGAGGTGGTAATGATCGCACCACCTCTCCTGACCAATCATAATGTGGGAAACTGTCACTTGCAACATTAGTGGGTGGTCTGAGGGACCCCAAAACAGTATAACTACCCTAGTTTAGCTTAGGAAAATTGTCCGACTTGTCCGAGTAGCAGACCTGTCACTGACCCTACGAACTCAATAGGTGCTCAATCTGAAAGTGCTGCGGAGCACTCTGTCCATACTTTCCACAAACTCCTAAGGGGTGGAAATAATCCTAAGTGCTGGCGAAGCACTGTGCTGGGGAAATTCGAAAACCCAATCGGGGTTTCTGGCGGATTACTTGCAGGAGAGGGGTAACGCAGGCGTTGCTGTCCAAAGCTGTAGGTGTTGGTCGTACCCTGGGAGGCCCAGTCCTTTGACCCAAAACCTGAGGGGTATCCTGTCCCGAACTGTCCTTGAGCTGTACCTGCTCGCATTCTGGGATTCCAAACCTTTGAGGGTCCTCATCCCCGTCTTTTCCAAACTGACCCGTGGCCAGGGTTAGTCTTCACTCCTATTTAGGTAATTATAAACTGTGGGTTTACGTTTTTTCCCTTGTCTTCTCTCACTTTGTCTCATATCTTTTTCTCTTCCTTAAAGGAATAGTCTCGACTTTGATATTTGTTTCTGAATTGCCAAGTTATACGTGTTTTACTTATTAGATTGTTCCACATCTCTCCCTTTCCTTTAGAACCTTGCTGAACTGTCAAATTTACTAGTATGTTCCAATTTTTCCCTTTCCTTTAGTTGATTGCAGTGAACTTAGCAAGAATAGTCTAAAGCACTTAGGATAAGTACATGTTTTAGGTCCCATCCATATCCTATGTCCTAGTATAAAATTGCAGTGACTAGTTCTGTTCTAAATTCCTACCTTTAGTCTTCCCATATACTCAAATGGTCCTTACTTTAATTCATAGCTACCTAATGGTTTTAATCCTAATGTTTGACGTATTACTCTGCATATCACTTATTGCCTTGGAATATTTTCTTTGAACTTCTATATAAAACTTTTTTAACATCATCAGGTGTCTGTGGTCATTTTACAGAAATTGTGGATAAGTATGTACTGATTCATAGAGAACATTTTTCTAGGTTCCTGTCTACTATTTCCCTGATAGCTCCAGATCTGTCATAAGTTTGTGCCTGTGGTAAGTCGGGTACATGGTAAGCAGAGGTAAACCCAAACCTTAATTGCTCATAGGAGCGTGTAGGATTTCACCCGGTTCACGTAAATCATTGTTGAAATTGAATGCACGCCAGGGCCCAGTGCGTGTAAGAAATTGGTAACCTCGGTGACCCGGGTGAACTGCGCGCTCTATCACTTATGCTCATGCTTGCTTCCCAGTCCTTAAGTAGGTTGCCATGATCATTCATGTCAAAGGTAGCTAACAGGACTGGGAATGAGGAGACAGGAAGCTCCCTTGTGTAACACAAGTTGAATGTTGTTAAGGATCTTAATTGTACTAACTTAGTACTGCAGCCCCTGGGAAAACCAAATGTCTATAGGGTTAGCAAATTGTTCAAGTGCATCTGGCTGTTGACTAGTTTAACTTCAAACTTTACTCAAACATGCAAATGTGTGACAGGGCTGTACGTGGACATATTATTGGAGTTGTTCATGAGTTTCTTCTGCAGAGGAGTGATGGGTCCATCCAGGCTGCTTCAAAAAATGGCCTATAAATAGCATTACTCAGCAAAAGTATCACTACAAGTTCATAATTGATACAAGCATAGTAAAAGCATCATAAACCTGAAAAACACAACATGATCCTGTAAACTTTCCTATTAAAACCCTTACGAGGTTATGAGCAAAAAGCTGAGGGAAAAGGTTTCAGATCACAACCCGGTCTACAGGCCCAGTGACTTTAGATAAGCCTGTTTTTTTAGTAAACAACACGTAGCATGCTGAGTTTTTGGGGGGACTTTTAGGACAAGAATGTCCCCAGGAATGTCCCCTGCATGATATACAGGTATTTTTCCTTGCCTTGAGTGCCCACTGTGTAATTATCTGGTATCCTGACTTTAACTTGGCCGTAACATCATGCTACTCTGAACATGAGCACACAGAAATAGGCATGTCTTGACTATGTGAGGTCCTTGATCTGTGACTTGGAGAGGCACACCAAGCATGTCCTCATAATGGACAGTGGACTACTGTCCCTGTCAAAGGTAAAACTCATAAATTTGTAGTGGAAGAGTGCCATGTTGTACTGTTACCAGACATTTGTATGAGTGGACTGAGAATGTAGCCTACAGGTCCCACTTGTGTAAAGTTCTGCCATTGTGCTGGCGTTCTGAGCGTCTGTGGAGTGTGAGTGTGTGTAGTGTGCTTGTAGTACATGTTCAGTAGTAGGACTGTATTTCAGATATCTCTGCTTTGGCATGGCACAAGATGAGGATGAGGACAGCTTATCCAGTCAGTGGAATTATATTGCCAGCATCCCTGTGGCTGGAATGTGGAAATCCTAATACTAAAGAGGAGGCCGGCGAATGAGCTAGCTTTAGAAATTCCATTAGGACTTTTGTTAGTAAGAGGCTGCTAAGTTCCTCCTGAGCACTGTTATTTGGTTAATGGTATGGGTGAGGTGAGGTCGGAAGGTTCTATTGTGAAAGGTGATGTAGTTGCTAGGATGTGCCTGCCCTTTTGTCTGTCCCTAATCATTGCTTTGGAGAGACTGATGCCAATCAGGTGCAGAAACTTCACACTTCATGTTGCCGATGTTTAGGTTGCTCTAGCTTAGAGACAGCCCCACTGCTACCTACTCTGATACGCATAACTTTACACAAAGGCTGTGTCTGGAGAGCAGCTGAAGGACACTAGAGTGTGAACCACACAAGGCATTCCTGAAGTTTGAGACAGTGGTTCCTTATCATCTGTCTAGAAAATACGTATACAACTGGGGCCCAAACTGCCCCAATTGGTTCTAGTTCCAAGTCCTTTTTGACAAAGAAACAGAGTGCTCTGGAGAGTACTCAAAGAACTGCTATGTGATCAGGGCAAGTGTTTGCCAGACAGTGTCCCAGAAGGGAGGGGACATGACCTGAAATCTGCACTTTCTGCTGGAGGAGCTGAGGTTCTGCTTAATGCCTGTCTGCTTAGAGGGTAGGAGTCAACCGAGCCCAGAAATGCGCATGTTACCTGCACAGCATGACATTGGACGGAAAGACACCCAGAAAAAGCTAACTACAGGAGAGGGAAACCAGGAGCGGACCATGCTGCAAAGAGTCCCTAGGGTTCTCAGAAGGTTTCCGGAGGACACAGTAAAAAGCCTACATGACCGCACAGGCCCACTTGGGGCTGCTATTACTTGGTGATTTGGTTGCCCCAGTCAGTGCAGCAACTGCTGTTATGATTGTGTCAGCCCAGTTGCAGCGGCAACTGCTGTGGTGATTGTGTTGGTCCAGTTGGAGCTGCACCTGCGCCTGTGAACATATCATCTGGGTTGGACGTGCAACCTACCTGGTGATCACATCGGCCCAGTCAGGGCTCGCACCTACTTTGGCATTAGCCAACAGCCCAAGCAGGCTGCCTCCCTCTCACCAGCTGAACAGAGCTGCACCAGTCAAACCTGCAGCTGTGCAAAAGTGTCAGGGTCACCAACCGACGCTTGGCTGAACCCAGGTGGTTGCATGAGAAGAAATACAGGTTGCACCCAGCCTCTCAAACTATTGTGGGCCTCCTCCTGCAGGGGGAGACTAAGCAACCGGATCTACACTCGATGAGCATGAGAGACTCAAAACTTTCTACCCACTACACCACCAGGGGTAAGAACATGCAAAATTAATTAAATGATTGAAAATTTGATTTACGATGCACCAAAACCTGCACTTGATTCATGCGGATTTGGTAAATGCTGAGGGGAGCAGCTCAGCAAAGGTAACAGGGGTAGAAGAAAGGGGTGGATTGGTGGGTTTAGCGCGACAGGAGAGAATTGTGAACAGAGTCACTGTCCTGCGCACTAGATTGAATTGCAGCATTTAGAACAGTTCAGAGATTAAAAAGTTCTTTCTTTCTCTAAAAATACTGGCACTGGCGCGGGCATTGAAGTTATTGTGTCTGTTGGTGATTGTTGTGTGCGGACCTCGTGCCCCAGCACTACCTCCTGTGACTGCTTGCCCTCCCTACCCTGAGAGTCAAGTGCGGAAAGAGTTGAACTTTCCTAGTTTGCAGAGCCATATCAGGGCACCCCCTGGGACACCAACCTAAAGACTGGATCTCAGGCCTGGTCCAGCAGCGACCAGGGGCGGCCTTAGGCATGTGCAAGCTGTGCACCTGCACAGGGCCACCAAACCCCAGGGGCCACCACGCCAATATATATGCTTAATATATTAATCCTCTGAGGATGGATACATATTTGCGTGGCGGCCCCTGACAGGGATTTGGCGGCCTTCGGCTCTGTTCCACTTCCAAACACCCTGACCCCCCTTCTTCACTGGCCTCCGCGCTCCGCCCCGCCCGAACCCCCTCTTCCGGGGCCCCCTACCTACGCTCCCTGCCCAGGGCCGCCTTGAGCCTAGAGCCGCCCCTGCAGCGACCCGTGCAGGTAAGAGCGGTGGGGCCGGTTTCGGGGGGGGGGGGGAATTGGACAGACGACCACGAGGCAAAATTAAATAAATAATTGATTTTTGTCTTGGCTTCTGTCGAAATCCCCGCCCCCACTTGGCCCCACCGCCCTTAGCTGCACAAGCTGCGGCTGGCCTGGTCATTGATGGAGAGCCACTGTCTGTGCAGGTGACGGCGGTGAGGAAGTGGGGCCGGGTCTGAGGGATTCCGAGGGACGATGCAGAGGGAAAATTAATTAATTATTTAATTTTCCCTCCGCATCGTCCCTCGAACTCCCCCTCCACCCGGCCTCACCGCCTCAACGCGGTTACCTGCACGGACCGCGGCTGTTGATGGACGGGTGGCCGGCAGGCAGGTGCTGGGTTTGTGGGTGGTGGCAGTAAACTACGGGACATCAGCGACTCCCTGGCCATACTATGTAAATAATGTCTTTTTTTTAATTTCTTTTTTTTAATGCGTTTTTATATAGCGCAGAATTTACCCGAAGGTGTCAGAGCGCTTCACAATAGGAACAGTAATGATACACGAGTAGAACATTACAAGTGAGCATGTTACAAAAGCAAACGTTACGTTACATGAGGCAATAGTGACAATTGTGCATGTATCAAGAGCAAACAAAATACAAGAGGTAGCAAACAGTACGCTACAAGAGGAAAAATTGACATGTGTGCATGTAGAGGTATAATACTGCAATAAATGGCAGACACTCAAAACACAAGAACAAACGTTACGTAATATGAGGCAATGGTTGCAATTGTGCATGTATCAAAAGCAAACAAAATACAAGAGGTAGCAAACGATAAGTTAGAGGAAAAGTGACGTGTGCATGTTACAAAAGAGAACAAAATACAGGTAGAAGTATAATACTGAGCAAAGTCGTGCCCTGCACGGCACACTTTCGTGAGTGTCAAAAAGAAATATGATTTCTCCACTTTAAAAAAAATATTAAGTGATGTTAAGAATTGTAATGACTCTCATGCATAGTTGGCCAGTTTGGAGCTAAAACATGCAACGTACAACATATTTTAAAATCTTCTTATAGCCCTGTATGTACTTTTAATTCGAGGTCGATGTTTTTGAGCCAAGTGTTAACTCAAGGCAAACAGAAAAAAAAACTAAAGTTTTGACATCCGAGCTGGGACTTTGCTCGCCCCCCACCTCCCTTTCTGCCCCCCTCTGGTTTTCTACCCCCTGAGCTATTTGGGGGTCCCTCGGCCGCTCTACCTTTAATTAATGAAAGACCCAGTAAAACCGGGGGACGGGGTCTCCCCGGGGCCAGGCCCCCTCCGGGCTGGGCGTGAAGAGCGCGCGCTGCCGGGCTCCCGGCAGCTGAGGGGGCCGGGGGTCACCGCCGGAGATTTGTGGGGGCCTTTATTGAAGAGCTCGCGCCGCCCGCTGAGGGGAGCTGGCCGCGCTCGCGGACACCTGGTCATTAACATTGCTAATTAGCGGCCATTAATCAGGGCCTTGGCGTTTTTTTTCTGCTGCGTGTCACCGGCCCCGAGGAGCCCGGGTGAATGAGGGGATTGTTCCCTCACCTCCACCAGAGGTGGGCTGAGCGCAGTTCCCATCAGCTCAAGATGACGTGGATTAAGGGAAAGGTTAGACAACAATTTAAGATGAGCTGCCGGGCGGAGGGGGAGCGGGGGCCCGAACCTTGCTCTGAGAGGGAAGCAGTCACCTATAATTAACAGAATCTTCCGCAACCGAACTCTAATCACCGTGTGAGCCTTCCGCCAACAACCAAACTTCTGTAACTCGAGGGCTCTAATTTGGCTGCTTACGCGTGACATTTCCCTTCGGCTCATTACTTCATCGTTAAAATTTAATTTGAACCCCAGTAAGCTTCTGTTTGGGTCTTTACCGTGTTAGCGCATTTCTAGAGAAGCTTTTTTTTTTTAATTTTCTTTTACCACTAGTGGATTAAAGCTTTTACATTGTTTAGGCCCTATGTTTTCGTATACGAAAATTAAACTTGCAATAATTCTTACAAACCACTATTCGGCATTTTTTTTTCATATCTAGTTTAGATATTTTAGAGACATGGACCTAGCGCCAAAGAGCACAAGCGCACTCTATACTGAACATTTGTATTGCAGCAGAAACATGTTGAACATGTATGCTAACCAGCAGGGCACAAGTTCTACTAAAGAAAGAAGTGGGGGGGGACGCTGTCACCGGAAGTGACGTCACGACAGGAAGTGACGCCATGAAAGGTGGCTTGCACCATTGGGCTCATTGCCTCCCCTCACTCACCCCTTAGATGCTATTGCATCTGAGAAGCCAGCGCGTGTGCAGCGTGCTGTGAGCTCCGATCTAGCCCTGAGAGGCCAAAGAGTGAAGTCCATCTGTTTGGCGGGGGGACGGCATCCAGCCGGTAAAATAAGTGGGGTGACGCCGTCCACCCGCGTGGTACCCCGACTCGAGCCCTGCGAACCAGCGTCGGATTGGTAACGCGGGCACTCGGGCAATGCCCAAGGGGCCGGTGTCCGAGTTCCTGCTGTGGGCTGCTTTTTTTAGCAGTCTGGGGCGATTTGGGCGGTGTCTCTATTGTTGGAATATCACCTGCCGCCGGCCCAGTGGGTGTCTGAGTGGCCTTTCTAGAGGCAGATGGGGGCTCATTACCCCCGTTTAGCAACAGGAAGAAGTGTCACACTCCCTTTGCCTAGCTGGGCCGGCCCATTAATGTGTGCACATATTGAGCGGGGGCAGGGGGCCTGAGTAGAAGTGGCCTCACTTGTTTTCAGGTGTGTTTCTCCAGTGTAAATTAATGCGTGCATTTTTTTTACCCCCTTCTTTTTAATGCAATTACACCGAAGCAGTGGTTTGAGGAAAGGCATTATGCAAATGGGGCCGAATATTTTTTTGTGTGCCCGGGAAGATTTTCAATCCCAATCCGACCCTGCTGCTAACCAGCTCTCACATGTCCCAAATGCATCTGTTAGTAGCTCATCACGGCCTAGATTTTTCTTTTGTTTGCATTCTGGGACTTGTAGTCCTGGTTTTCTATTGCAATAATCACTTAAAAAACACATAAAGCGAAAAGACTACATTGTGTGTGTTACACATGGAACAGGGCAATTTGGGTGCTCTGCTGCTGAATTTAATGGTGGGTGACAGTGAGTCTCTTCACCAGAACTTTTGCATTTCCCAGGTGTCTGTATGTATTGTTCATCTAGCCATGTTTTTTCTTTCTTTGCATTATGGGATTTGTGGTCTTCTTCATACCATTATCAAATCACCTCTACTTGCAAAGAAAAGTCCTAGAGTGGATGTCCTATGCACACGCAGACTTGGGATGCTTTTGACCGTTGCCTATCTTCCTTGTTCAGCTGCTAAACGTGATGAAACACTGAGTTTAAGAGGAGATGTGTTGAGTGTGATTTACAAAATGCATCTACAAGTAGACTAAAGTATCAATCAATCAACAGCATTTGTAAAGCGCAACATTGTCTCCCCTAGGGGTATCTGGGCGCTGTGTCTCGTCGAGGAGCCAGGTCAGGAGTCTCTTTCTGAAGTCTGCCAGCGAGGGGACCGTACAGAGCTGGAGGGGAAGGTAATTCCAGGTCTTGGCAGCGATGTAGGAGAAGGAGTGGCCGCCGCTGCGGCAGATGCAGGGTGTGTGTGCAAGGGTGACTGAGGAGGAGCGCAGGTGTCTAGAGGGTTGGTGGAAGTTTAGTCAATGGTTGATGTAGGCAGGTCCTAGGCTGTAGAGTGCTTTAAAGGCGTGTGTGAGGAAATTATTATTGAAGCATCTCTGCATGTGATGAGCTATCTAACAAAAAAACCTCAAGCGACCGGAAGATAAGACTGAAAAGCAATTGAGTGCTCTTGTGAGGGTGATTAGAGCCGAAGTAGTTGTATGTTATGTGTTATACCTTTGTACAGTCCTGGCTTTTGAGCCAGCAACAACACCCAGTTGCGACCAAGGCTGCCACGTTTCCCAGGCCTATGGTTGACTGGCTCCGTCAGTGCTCTTGTTTTTCTTTAGAATTCTGGGACTTGTAGTCATGGTTTTATACTGGGTATAATATGACTACAAGTTTCAGAATTCTAAGGAAAGAACAAGACTGGCCAAACTAGGCATGCACGGACCAGACCTTGGCAATTGTGTGCGATTACAGGAATGGGGATATAAGGACCAGCATGCAAAGTGCAATTGACTGGAAAAACAGTACATTTCAACACTGAGAGCCGCACGTGGCAAGGGACCACTTGGAAGCTATGGCATTACTCCTTTGTTAGCCTTTCTCGACTTTGTCAATACCTACAAAAAAAATAGAAAAAAAATAAAATAAAAATAAATAAATAAATAAATTAAAAAAACAAAAAAATACATACTTTGTCCAGGCCAGCCTCCCACAGAGAGATATCCTTCAGACTATAGCTAGTAAGGATATTTTATGATTTCTGTCATAACCAAAAACCTTACTTTCTATTCTGTCATTAAAAAAAACATAACCCAACCTGCCTCCTCTGGGCAAAACTGTTTCCTTTTGTCTCCTTATGGAGATGGTGCCCTCTACTCCTGCCAGTACGTTTTTTTCCCATCATTTTCATCATTTCTTTCATTTCCCACTTACTATTTTTCTTCCTGTGTGTTCTACGGTGCCACATCAGTTGGCAGCTCTTGTGTTGTGGCGGATGTTTGCAGTCTGCCCCTCTCTGGTGCCTGTACTGAAGCGGTTTGGATAGTATCCCGGGCGTCGATGCCATAGGTGCTCTGTATGAATGTATGATGTTACAACGCATACATTTACAACGCATACACTTACAAAGCAGTTTTTTACATCGCAACATCCACTACAACGCATTCCATTACAACGCATGACACTACATCGCATATTAAAAAACTACCTTTACAAAGCATCCCATTACATCGCATACTACCTTTACAACGCATACCATTACATTGCATTTAAGGTAAGTGTTGGATAGTGTAGGGGTAAACATTACTATTTTAACTCCAGCGGTGCAGCAGTAGGGTAAGTGTTGGATAGTGTAGGGGTAAGAATTACTATTCTAACTCCAGGGGGTGCAACAGTAGGGTAAGTGTTGGATAGTTTAGGGGTAAGAATTACTATTCTAACTCCAGGGGGCGCAACAGTAGGGTAAGTGTTAGATATTGTAGGGGTACCATGCGTTGTAATGGTATCCATTGTAATGGTATGCGTTGTAATGCCTGCGTGTAGTGACATGCGATGTAGTGTCATGCGTTGTAATGCCTGCGCTGTAGTGACATGCGTTGTAAAGGATGTTGCAATGTAGTGACTGTGTTGTAAGTGTAGTGCGATGTAATGACTGAGTTGTAAAGGTTGTTTCCCGCTCTGTATTAATGGGCATCCTCCTTTTTTCTTGTTACCCTTCACAAGAACAACAGCAGGAGTTCTTTGGTGGTACTGTGTTGCCTGATCAATTAAGAGACAATGCTCTTAAGTGAAAGCCATTGCTTTGCTGCGTTTGCTTACTAATGTGCTTAGAAGAGTGGACAGTGTCCTCCCGGATGCCGCATTTGCAGGGGACTGGGATGAGGAGATGCTGTCTCTAATGCCTACCTGCTGCTCGTGATTGCAACAGAGTTTCTGAGGCCCTGGGCATCCCTGGACCACTGGCTAAGCGAATGGTGGTGGAATCTGACTTGGATTATAGCCAACATCCCGTATGTACTGGGGAAGCAGCTGCTGGAGATTTTCCTCCATATCCGGCAGATGGTGGGTTTCCAGGTCACTTCTCAGTAGGATGAAAGGGTTGCTGAAGCATCCCTAGGCTGTTCTAACCTTGACATCTGGATTGGAATATATATGTAGAATATGCTATTCAAATACTAATACTATCAAGCACGGATCAGAGAAAGAACAAGTCAGCACCTTATAATACTTGCTGTCACCTTACTAACTTACATTAAAGAAACCCAAGGAAATACCTTAAAAACAGATAGGTACAGATGGCGTTCTAAAAATGCCCTCGTAAACTGAGGTTCCAACATGATCCAATTCCCAGTACAATAGAAAAGGAAGAAACATCAACTCTAGGATCTTGCAAGCCATCAAAGAGCACAAAACCTATAACAGACCTTATAGTAAAGTTCTCAGGTTATAATATTCTTGTCAAACAGGAATTCTACCAGAAAGATACGGCCACTAACGTGTTGGACAATACTATGAATACAAAACCACAAAAAACTAATTGGATCCCACAGCAGAGGCCTTTGTTTCCAACTTTCAAGCCACACAGATTTTCCAACATTATATTCGCATTGTAGGTTCCATGACCTCACGGAATACATTAAGTCACCCAAAACATGAGCACTACCATGAGAAGTTTATTTTCAAGAATATTTGCGAGTCAGGCAGTAATAGACAGTCTGTATTATATCTTGCATCTGATTTTGACCTCGACCAAATATAACCTTAAAGCCCGCTGCCGAGGGCTGCTCCAGTTTTTAAAGGCCCTGAACCAGAGTTATAGGCCCAAGCTGCAGGCGAGGGCCAATAACGAGGATGAGGGCCTTTAACAACAGGTATAGCCCTATGCAGTAGTGCTTTAAGGCTGTTAGAACATTCCACCCACTAGGGGTGGAAGGTTCTAAATTAAAAAGGGAGAAACAAAAACACAAATATTGGAATTTTGTAGCTGAAAGCTTATACCAGCCATTACAGGCCCAGAGCAACTCTATTGTTTTCAATGGAGCACTCAACATTCCAGTATTCTGTTGTTTACTAGAACAGTGGAATGTTGAAAGCTACATTGAAGACAATGAAGTGGCTCAGAGCTTATAATGACTGGTATAAGCCTTCTGCTCCAACATTCCAATGTTTGTCTTTCCATTTTCCCTTTTTAATTGAGAACATTTTACCCTCAATGGGTGGAATGTTCTACCAACCTTATAGTCCTCTACCTCGGTTTATATCAGTTGTTAAAGGCTGTCTCCTTCATTTTAGGCCCTCGCCGTCCCATATTCAGGGCCTTTAAAAAACGGTATAGTCCTCGGAAGTGGGCAATAAGGCTATATTGACTTGTTTCTCAATATCCAGTGCGACTAATCTTCAGATTCATCAGGCACTTCCGACTTTTTGTGTTCCCTACATGGCTATGTAAGGTAAAATGTATCTTTCCATTATTTGAGCCTTTTAATGTCAGAACTGTTAGAGAGGCCCACTGTTAGAATTCCCAGTATCCCTGGTTGGCTGAGGTAGGTACCCAGCACTGCACAAAACTACAATCTTAGAAGTTATATGCTGAGTCAATTGAATTCAAACAAAGGCAACAATATTTTTCCTGCACACAGACATTGCGCCCGGTGTTGTATGATTTTACTTCGGTTTGGGATCCTTCCTCTGAAACCATTTACCTGTCAATGGAAAAATAGCAATAATGCCAATAGCTTATGTGACCTCTGTAAAGGAGGGGTTCAAGATATGATCCATATTTTGTTTGTTTGTCCTAACCCTACTGTAGTTGATGCTAGAAAGTGATTTTTAAAACCAGTTCAAACAAAGTGTAATCTATAAATGTACAGAGTTTTTGTTGTTGTTTTTTTTAAAATCCCCTCCCAATGAATTTGTATGCTATAATCTGTTTACATTTTTTCAAACTTTTCTAAAATTGTATTAGAAGTGTTCACAATTTTTGCTGACTATAAAATGTAATCTTATCTGTTTTATCATTTTATTTGTTGTTCTCAGTAGAGAACTAAACCAAATAAATAAATTTGATTTGATTTAATTTGAGTTAGGTACCGTAGGCCAAACTGGGACCCGCGCGCCCCAACGTTAGGGAAAAGACAGGTCGCCTCTAGAGATAACCCCCGCTCCACCCCCCTTAGTAGCTTGGCATGAGCAGCTAGGCTTATCTTCAAGGTCAATGTGTAAAGTATTTGCAATTACGCTCACAGCAATCCAATGATGACACCACAAATAGACTCCACACGAGTTTCTAAGGAAAACAAGTTTATGTTTATAAAAAGATATACAATGCGACCACACAATACTAAACCAACATATACGTTGGGGTAATACTCCTCCTGGCCTATTATTATTGAGCTAAACTAAACAATCCTGCGTAATCCTAATGTTGTATTATGCAGTTCGTTATGCAAGGATTAGGTACTTTACAACATAAGAATAATGCAGATCGTAATATGGCTATCTGGCGATTTGTACTGTCACTGTAATGCAATGCGTAAAGCAACAACGTGGTAAACTGCTATTCCCCCGTAATGCAATGCGTACAGTCCCCTTTCAGGTACTCTGTTAGAAAAAAGCAATGCATGTGTAATACAGTTATCAGGTAGTTCGTTATGTGAAACTAATGCAATGCGGAACACATATATCCGGCAGTTCAGTATGCAACACTAATGCAATGTGTAATACGACAATCCGGCAGATCGTGATGCAGGACTAAGACAAGGCGTAACACATTTATCAGGCAGTTCATTATGCAAACCTAGTGCAATGCGTAACACACCTATCAGGCAGATCTTTAGGCAAACTAATGCAATGGGCAATACGACAAAACAGGCAGTCTGTTGTGCAAGAATAAAGCAATGCTTTATACAATCATCAGATACTCTGGTATGCAGAAGTATCGCAATAAGAAAGTTACTCCGGCACCAATCACAGTGCCTCCGGCAGTCTCTCCGCCACTCGTTGTGGCTTGCGGTTAGTCTCAGGCCATAGTTGCCCCCGCACATGTGTAAGATAGAACACAGTAAATGCAGCTTCGTATTCAGGCCCCAGTGCTGCCACTCCCTTGGTACACAAGCCTCAATCTGAGCTGAAGCAGAGGCTCGTGCTGCAGGACAGAGAGAGAGGCCGAGAGCGTCTCCCTCCGAGCCCGTGCCCTGCCCCAGGAGTCGACACACATTACCTGGGGGGTGCAATCCCACTCTCCTCTCCTCGTGCAGTGACTTGAGCCTCCGATGCAATTTCTCTGAATTTCCGGGCAATGGGAAGATCTCAGGCTGCACACTATACCCGCACCCAGAGTCAGTGAGACTCATGGGAACTCCGGGTGCACGATAACCAGACAACTCCTCACAAGGGTCTCAGGCTGCGCACGGCACACGCATGCAGCGTCGCTGAGACACACTTGATATTCTGGTGCCCCCGATCACTGGGCACCTCTTGCGCCAGTCCCAGGCAGTAGAAGGTACACGCACACAGAGTCGCTGACACACACTTTATCCTCCGGTGCCCCCGATCACCGGGATGCCTCTACCGAGGGTCTCAGGCTGCAAACAGCACATGCACACAGCGTCGCAGAGACATACGTGCTCTTCTGATGTACACGATCATGGGCCGATCCACACGAAAGTCTCAGGCTGCCCCTAAGCACACACACACTGTCGCTGACACTTACTTGGGTCCCTGGTACACACGTTCACCGGACGATCCTCTTGAAGGACTCAGGCTAGATAGAGCACACGCACACCACTTCTCTGAGTCTCGTTTGAAACTCCAGGTGCCCAAGATCACAGGGCACAACTTGCAAAAGTCTCAGGCTAGACAGAGCACACAGACCCACAGCGTATCTGAGCGTAGTCTCCGGAAACTTTTGTGTTCCTGTGTTTCCAAACAGAGTGCCAGCTCACCTCGGGCCCTTGGGGATAGTTACTTCAGGACACAGCACACAGCAAAGTCCTTCGAGCAGGGGGACACAGTACACAGCAAAGTCCCTACAGTCTTTCCTTAATTGAAACAGCAAACTGCAGGCCAGCCCAAGATCACACCGCAAGAGCAGTCCTATCCAACAGTCTCTTCAGTTGCTTCTTCCTTGACAAAAAATCTTCTTGATCCACGAAGTAGCTCGAGTCTAGTTCACACTTGATCAAGCCATTCTCCAAAGTTCAGGGGCTTCAGCTTGCACAGTTATACCCCTCAATAGCTTTGAAGTCTTTGTGTTACAGGGAGCACTGACCCCTGCTCAAACCAGTTCTGGGTGCCTCCCTACCAGTGACTCTTCTTCCTTTGATTAGTGGGGGTCTGGATTCTCAACCACTCAGCAGGAGATGGGACAATTATTTCATAGCACCAGCCCAGGCCTCTTCATCTCTAGGCCTACTCCTCCCCCTACAGACTCCAGATGCAGGTCATCCAGTGCTGTCTCACCTCCTCCCCTGGGTCAACACATTCCACAGATCCTATTGCTTTAAAATTCAGCCATTCAATCCACAACCAGGCAGAGACACACAGAAATGTTTAAAGCACAAAAACCCAGTCACGTCTGAAAGAGTGGCTTACAAACACATAATGCAAAAACCATCTTTATAAAAAGATGTGTTATTGCAGGGAGAGTTCAGGCATACTAAACTTCACCTTTCCATCTTAAGCCTTTGGGAAGATAGACTGGCAAACACATTACCATTCTATTCTAATGGGCAAGATGGCCTTTCAGCAGTGAAAATGAAATGGAGATTATTTCACTGCCAGGACATGGTACACACCTAGGTACATGTCCCACTGTTCACATGCACTGCACCCTGTCCAGGGGGTACCCTAGACCTACCATAGGGGTGCATGATGTGTATGAAAAGGTAAGGGCAGGGTCTGGTAAGTATGTGCACTTACCATAGCAACATGGCAGTTTAGGAAACTGAGCGCAGGCCCTGCAATGGCAGGCCTGAGTTCCCTTCTCAAGGCTACTTGAGTGGGTGGCACAATATGTGCTGCAGGCCCACCAGTAGCATTTGCATTACTAGCCCTGGCACACATAGTTTATTTTACTAATAAAGCAAATATACCAATAATGGACAGCCAATCTCCATTATTCTCTACACAGGGAGCACTTGCACTTTGACATTGTTTAGAAGTGGCAAAGTGTCCAAAGTATCTAAGTTGGCAACACATGTCAGAAAAAAGGTCTAGGGGATAAGCAAAAGTTTAGGGAACTTTAGACAAAAAGGGCCAAGTCTCATACCCACACATTTTGTAATTCTTCCCCTCTGTTCTTTTGCAATCTCTATTTTTCTTACTTCTGCTTGGCGGGTGCGGCTGAAATTTGGAAATTGCAGCCATGATCATTTCACCTCACACAGCATGGGTATGGATTGATTTTAACTGTGAACATGTTTCACATCTCTTAACTGTTATATGAATTGGAATTGCTGTAATAGTTTTTTTGTGTTGCATCCGAGTAAACCAACATGTTATACAAATACATGAATCATGTTCAGCCTCTTTGACTTGTTCCATTCGAGGGGTGATCCTACCTCTTGGCTACAGCTTATGGACATTTTGACTCAATTCTGATTGGCCACAACATATGATTTCCTTTGGTCCTGAGCCACTGTCTCTGGTGCCAGTCTCGCATCTGGTCATCACCTGTGAATGAAGTTATGGAAGCTGGATGGGGGACAGCGGGCAACTACCTGCTCTTTCTTGGTCTGAAATTGTTTGGAGATCAATTAAATGAGCTGAACCAGAAGGCGTCTGAAAAAAGAAAATCCTTCAGCCTTTTTGTCTAACTGTGAGATGGGTTAGGGCATTCCTTCAGTGCTGCACCACCCCATAAGGAGTTCCTGATGTTGGATGACCTTTTTTTAGAATTCATGCATGCTGACAAACCTTGGTCCCAGCTACAGCAATAGACAAGGCAGGGTCCTACAGAATGACTATTCTGCTATAGGGGAGGGTCGTTGCCAAATATTCTACCCTGCCTGGATGTGCCTGGTTCATTCAGCTTGGGGTGGAAGCACAATAGTTGTTCTTCCACTTTCCAGAAGAACCTCTGTTTAGCTTCTTTTGCCATCCCCAGACATAGGCTTGTCATCTGACATGCCTCTTCTATCCAGGGACACAATGGTCCCTATTGCCTCCCTCTTCAATGGCATCAAAGCATTTTCCCTTTCTTTCCCTGAACCTGAAACTAGATTGGGATGCTCATCCTATCCTGGATTTGAAGATTGTAAATAACTTTGTTTATCACATCTTTTTCAGAATGGTCACACTCCAAGCATCAAACCTGCTGGTGTCTACAGGGAGATTTCTAATGATTCTGAATCTTCAGGACTCATATTTCCATGTCCTAATACACCCAGCAGTCAGCACTTCCTGCGTTCTGCTCTGTGCACTTACTACTATCACCTTCAAGTGCTTTTCTTCAGCCTCTCCTCAGCTCCATATGTTTAACCAAGGCATTGTGTCCCATTGCGGCTCCTCCACAATTGTGCATGGCTCATGATTTTATGTGGTTCTTCTAGAGAGGTACTTACCCCATAGGAGTCTTGGTCATTTAAACTATCTAGACAGTGAAAAGAAACAAACAGGTAACACACCAGAAGTTACCAGATTACATAGAGTTTGAGGACTTTATAAAATCATAAAACCTTTAAATTTGTCTCATATGCAGGACTGATTCCTGAGTTTAGTGTGCACAAATCTGAGGGAGCATCCTCCCAGTGTGCTCTTTTTATAGAGGGAATCTGAATGTTAAGATGTCCCTGTGACCTCAGATGCTGGGACAGAGTGTATTTTGTAAACATAGAAGTGTTCCAACAGGTGGCTAGTTGTATATATCAGGCAGAGGCACTTAAAGTGAGTGTGTTGTTGCACTGCCAGCCAGTGAAGTTTCCTTTCAGCGCCAGAAATGTACATTTTCTGAGATGGAAAACCAATCGTGCTGCTGTTTTTTTGTACTCTCTGCATCTTCAACATACCATATGAAAGTAAGCATAAGTATAGTCTGTTTCAGTAGTCAGATTTTTATATTATACATAACTTGAGCTACAGATTACAATGAAAAAAAGCTCATTCTCCAATCTGATACCGATTTGGCTTTAGATACAGCGGAGGGAGAGATCCACAATTGACTGGCCAAAGGGATTGGAACCTAACGATATTTATTTCTTCAAGAATTACATTTTCTGACTTGTTGACATTTCATTTTAAGAAGGTGCGATCCAACCATTATTGTACCCCCCACATACAACCATGAAAGCACTGTAAATAGCCCATGTTTGCTGGTCAAGGTTTGTCCATATTTTGACGATTGGCTAATTTTTGTTTCTTCTTTTTCCAAAGTAAAGGCAAATTTTGAGGAGGCGTGCTGTTGTCTACAGGTACTGGGCTTGCTGTGAAATGCTGTAAGTCCTCATGCCCAGCCCAGAACAGACTTTTTATGACAGCCCTCCAAGGGACAGATCTGGGGTCCATCTATCTGGTGGAAGCAAGGAAATGTTGTCTACCATCCCACTAGAGTCTTTTGTGGAGCCGCCTTCCTGCATCTGCTCTCTGTTCGTCAAAGATAAAGGGGTTCATGGCTACCATCACAGCTGTGGTTCCTTGGATATGACATTAGCCCAGTCCCCTGGAGCTTCATGTTCTTTCCAACTGGCCCTGATGGCGGCCAAGTCCACGAGGCTCTGCTTCCGGAGATGGCAGAGATTGCTTGGTCCCTGGAGCGGGGGTTAGTTTCTAAACACCTGCCACAGGGTCCCTCTGTCCCCTTCAGTTCCAATAGTTCTGACCATGGATTCCGTTCAGGGGAGGCGTATAAAGCACTGAAGGATTAGAACTGCAGGTTGATTGGTCTCCATAGGAAGACTGTCACTCATCCAGTTGGAGGGAACTCTTGGCCATCTTCCATGCTTGGTTTCATTTCCTGTCTTCTGGGGAAGGCCAAGCTGGTCTGTACCATGATCCAGGTAGCCAAGCCATATTTCAATCACCAGTTATGCACAGGATCCTTTGCTTCTAAGAAGACCCTCAGGATATATCTACCCAGGTGGGACAACATGCTTGTGGACAGGTTCAGCTGGATCTTTCCTGCCTACAATCTGACATTGAAGGACTTCCAGTTCCCCATCTGACACTTCAGATAGCTTTTGGCTTGAACCTTTTGCTTCCTTGAGCAGAGACCAGGCGCCTGGAAGCATAGGAGGATGCACTGTGTTGCGCTAAGGCCTGAGTGCTGCCTTATGCCTTCTCCCCCATTGCCCTTTAAACCTTTTTTTGCAGATTTATATAGCGCAAACTCGACCCGAAGGTATTGGAGCACTTTAAATGAGCACCAGTTATGTTACACAGGGACTCATACATTTTTTGGTAGGCGCGGGGAGATTAAGTGATTTACCCAGAATCATAGGATACTGAGCTGACGCCGAGGCTCGAACCCGGTTTCCCAGATCCAACGTTGCCTGCTCTAGCTGCAAGGCTACATCCTCTTCCCTCTTCCGGCAATGCCTGTGAATATTCTGGGAAGGCAGTGACTTTGATTCTGGTGGTGGTGGCTCTAGTCTCGTCTTACCACTCCTCATTCACTGCCCTGCTGCAGCTGTTGGTGGACCCTCAGATCCACCTTCTGATTCTCCCTTCTCCCCTGCAGCTCCCGCCCCACTCTCACCAGCGTCTTCCCCTCACGGTTGACAGGTGATCTGGTTACAGCAACTGGATTACTCCAGAGACGTAGCAATTTCAATTCAGGTTTTCCATTGACCATCGATGTTGACTAGTTATGTGAAGCACTAAAAGCCTTTTGAGGTTTGATGGGATTGGAAGAGCCTTCTCTAAAAAACCTGTGACCTGTGACCTGTGTCTGCATTGCCTGAGGGATGGGTTCAGGCACGCAACACCCATTGGGCTCAAAGGGCTTCAGCGACCCCGTCGTGTGTGGCAGCCCGGACTGAGACAGCTTCCCGTGCACACACACAGTGGCACTGAGTACTTCACAGGTCTTTAACACCTTAGCTGCTTTGGAACGTCCAGCTCCAGTGCTGAACGTTCCATTGCGCAGGTGCAGTTGGAACGTCCAACGGCCGACGGAAGCACTCCCGAGGTAGTGGTGCCGTCGGCCGCTGGTATAGGCGCAGCGCTTAAGAGGTTAAAAGACCATTTACTTGTTAATGAGGCTTTGTTTTTTTTCGCCTCTTCTTAGAGCCCCTGCATCTCCTCTTTGCCTATTAATGGGAGAATCAGCCCCCACCCCAAAATATTTAAAGCCCCCTCTGAAACGTGGCTCTCGTTGAGCCTCTGGATAGGTGCCTAACAGTGCTTAATTTGAGGCGGTGTTTTCGGAATTCAGCACCGGGATTTTATTGGCAACACCGGTGCTAATGACAGCCTGCCACATGATGGCAGTCTTTGCCTAATTTTGTGATGAGCCCAATAACAGTTATATACATTAAAATGACTAATATCTGCCACCCAAAGCAAAAAGAAAAGCTTGGACTGCAGGTATTAGTCATTGTTAATGCATATCAAAAGTCTGAATTGTCAAACTTGTAGGAGTGGGATTGTTAGTTGTGTTGGGGTCAGTAAAGCACCAATCAGCTTCCATAACAGCTGTGTTTAAGTAGATGTTATTGTTCTCCAAGTGGCACAATTAATTAGGAAATTCTGTCTCCAGAAGCCTGTGGTTCCTGCTCATCTTCCCTCCTCGGATCTCCCCACTGTCCTGAGGGGACAGCAGGATTCTCTTATTAAGCTGGAGGAGGTACACTCTTTATACTTGACTTGCACTTCTTCTACAAATGCACTTTTCAATCTGTTGCCATTTTTGAAAAATACTTAACTTCAGTTGTGGGGCATTTTATTTTTTGTGTTGAGTTTGGGGGCTGCAACACCGGAAAGTTGATCTGGTGCTGCTATGGGCAGCCATTTGTCCCTCTCTGAGATGACTGGAGGTGCCATTTTTGCTTGAGCTGCACTCTAGTCACTCGGCAGGAGGTGGGGATTTTCTGATGCCGCAGGTGCACTTAAGCAGCACCGTGGCGAAGGCGAGTTTGGTACACTCTTTTTACTTGACTTGCACTTTTTTTGCAAATGCACTCTCTAATTTCCTGAAATTGTTTTAAAAAGAACTTACCTTCTGTTGTGGGGTATTTTATTTCTTGTGTGGTGGTTGGGGGCCGCAACACGTGAAGTTGATCTGGTGAAGTTACAGGCTGCCATTTCACCCTCTCTGAGATGACTAAATGTGTCTTTTTTGTTGAGTTGTGCTCTAGTCACTCAGCAGGAGGTGGATATTTTAAGCAGCACTGACGCGCTTAGTGTGCTCTTTTTACTTGACTTGTGGCTCTTCTACAAATGAGCTCTTTGATCTGCTGAAATTGTTTTAAAAAGTACTTACCTTCTGTTGTGGAGCATTTTATTTCTTTTTTGAAATTATTTTTTTATTGAGAGTTCATAGACTTAACAGCATACAATGATATCATATATAAATACATATTTCAAAATATTGAAAAAGGAGAGGAACTGATTTGAGTCTAGAGTACAAAGTATTACAGTATTATAAATGTACATTTCAAAATACTCAATAATGCAATCACGATATTTCCATAATACAAAAAAGATCCTAGTAGGTTAAAGTGCAAAGTGCTAAATCGGGGTAACTGTATACATTTGTACCCTATCTTGTTATACCAAATGTAACAAGAGTCTAGAAAAAGATCAACTTAGACTAAAGTGCAGAGTGCTATATCCCAACCGATACGTATACATGTTTTATTACATTAATCTCCACTACAAGGAATTAGCTTATATTTCAAACACACTCCAATATTTCTCATACTTTCTAACTGCTCCTGATCGTATTGCTTATTTCTTTTCCAATTCTTGTGTTCTAGACAAATTTGCCCTCCATGCATTACAGGGAGGTACCGTCTCTGTTCTCCACAATTGCAGGATTAAGGATCTTGCTATTAAAGCTGCAATTAACAGGCCTTCCTCGTGTGCGCTGGTTGCAGGAGAGCAGCCCAAAACTGCTGTGGTTTTATCAAGTGAGATAAGGGGATCAATTATGAATTTAAGATATTTCTCGATCTCCTCCCAGAAAACTCTGGATTTTTGGGCACTCCGAGATGATAGGCGTCCAGGTTCCTTTTTCTGCACAACGAAAACATTTTATTTCTTGTGTGGTGGTTGGGCGCTACAACACGAGGAAGTTGATATGGTGCTGTTCTGGGCGGGCATTGTTACCTCTCCAAGATGACTACATGTACCATTTTTGGCTGAGCTGCGCTCTAGTCGCTCGGCAGGAGGTGGAGATTTTCTGTGCTGCAGGTACACTTAAGAAGCAACATGGTGCGCACATGCACCAGACTCGTGCAGCAGGCACGCCACTGGCATTCCAAAGGCACGCCTAAGGCAAGGCCGTCTGCGCCCATCCGTGTCCCGACTGCGGCCAGCGCCAGACATGCTGTCCATGGAGCACCTCCCAACCCCAGGTGTATTTGCTATCTTAGTAATGAACTGAGATCTCTGCGCCCATGCTTTTCTTGCCTTAGCACGCTGGACTTAGAGTATTGTCCTGGACGTGTATCCTGTCCAGTGTGCCATTATGAATTCCCTCGACTGCCTAAGCCCTGTTCTCTCTTCTCGAGCCTAAGGAAGGTTCACTTAACATCTCATTGGGAGGAGATAATGTAGTGAAAGAATTATCGGTCCTCCTAATCAATTTTCTCTCCCTGCATAAACACGCCTGGCACATCTTTAACCTTTTTAGCTGTGGCAGACTAGACATGCCTTTTATGACTGAAACGTGGTTGCAAGAGTCTTCTGCCCCTGATATTGCGCTGGCCTTCCTGAATGGTAATCACAGGTCCACTGTGACAAAAGACACAAACGAGGAGAAGGGAGTGGCGATTGCCTTTAAAAATCAGATTACATGCTCCATTTTTTAACTTGCTGATCTTCAGGGGTGGAGATTCTAGGGTTACATCTTGTACTATTGGCTCATCCCTCCTTTTTAGGGACATTGATCAACCGCCCTCCCGGCCCGGCTGGGGATTTCATGGGATCCTTGAAGAAGCCCTGGGTCAATTTTACAGTATTTGGGAATTTAACTTGCATGCTGATGACCCACAGGACAAGTCGGCACTCACGCTTATCAAGCGTATGCTCTCTTTGAATCTGCCTCAGTTGGCGTCGGCACCCACTTATTCGGCTGAACACATTATTGATTTGATTTATTCTAATTGTCTGCTGTTGATCTGTCCTCCTGAGCCATCCCTATGGTCTGACCACTATTTGTTTTTTTCAACTGGAATATAGATAAACCCCACCAACAGGGCAGGGTGGCGGTCTGCACTGCTTTCAGGGCATGGAAGAAGGTGAAGACTTCTGATTGAGTGGAGCTCCTTGCCAATACTCGTCCCTGTCTGACCAGTGATATCAACCAAAATGTGGGGGCGATCAACGCTTGGTTAACAGGGACAGCGGATGTGCTGGCTCCCCTACAAGACCCAAAGAAGAGAAAGGGTAGACTACCAACCCCTTGGTTCTCAGCTTAACTGGGCGAGGTAAATAAATCCTGCAAATAGCTCAAACATATTTGGTGTAAGAACTATTCATCTGATAGTAAAGCCAATTACAAATCCCCTCATAGAGCTTATCATGTCTCTCTGTAATAGGCATAAAGCTTGTTTTTCACTGATAAAATTAATTCCGCTGAGCATGGATCCCCTTCCATCTTTCAGGTCATGAAATCTTTCATCTCACTGCATTCCTGACAGAGGGCTATTGTCCCCTCCCAAGAGCTGTGCAACAGGCTAGCAATGTTCTTTGAATAAAAAAGCATTTATATTCAGAGATCACTGCCTGCCTTGCAGGACCGTCATCCCTTCTGTCCGCCAGGTTGATCCTGATAGCCATAGCAACAGGTTTACCCAGTTGAGACTAATCTTCTTGGAACAATCCAGGGAAGCAGTCATGAAGAGTAAATCTTGAGGCCTGCCACCTGACTCTGTTAGCTACGGCAATAGGTATCATCAATCCTGTGATCGACCCTATTTTCAACTGCTCTCTTTCTTGCGGCGTTATGCCTGTCGAATGGAAACTGGCCAAAGTGATCCCTTTGCTCAAGAAGCCTGCACTTGACTCAGCATCTTTGGTAATGATAGGTCCATTTCACTCCTCCTGGACTTTGAAATTGATCTCTGAGGATCATGAAGAAGGTAAGCTGTTACATCCGAGTCAATCTGGCTTTCGCCTTCTTTACAGTACAGAATCAGCAGTACTGGAGAGCATGGACCATATTAAGTGGACATTGGATTCAGGGAAAAAGGCAGGCCTTGATCCCTGTTGACCTGTCTGCTGTCTTCAACACTGCCCACACTCTATCCTCCTCCACCGTCTGTCCGCTGTGAGTGTGGGGGCACTGTGTGGGGCTGGTGCAAGTCCTTTCTGGTTTCCAGAGGCCAGTAAGTTTGGCTTCCCCCTCTCTCCTCGGAGGCTAATGCAGTCAAACAAGGGATCCTGCAGGGCTCCTCGCTAAGTCCTACCCTTTTTAACGTCTTCATGCCAGCTTTGGCTTCTATAGTTAAGCTGTTTGGATGTAAAATAAACTCATATATCGATAATACCCAGTTGCTCTTTGACTTCAATGTTTCCTATGCCTCGATTGCAGCATCTTTTACAGATTGCATGTGAGCTGTATTTCAGTGGATGCAGGGCAGCCAACTAAAATGCAATGCAGAGAAGGCAGAAATCATTCTATTTGGATCACATGGGTCAAACTGGTGGGAAGATCTATGGTGCCCTGCCCTGCACAGTTCGATCTGGACTGTTCCCATGAGGCACAGGGTCAAGACTGATTTGCATATGGCCATGTCTGAACTGGGGTGGCTTGGTGGGCAAAATAACGATGGATTAAACCCAGATATGTGACTGGGGGTGAATGTTTTGCCATTGTGCAACATTCCGTCCATCATCTTGTGTATTTTGCTGTTAACCCTATGTGGGAAGGGTATGCCCAGACGTGGGTCCCGTGCTCACTACGCCACTGGAGCCAAGCTATCCTGGCTGAAGACGGCTGATAGCCAGAAACCGGTCCTAGGATGCTTGATTCAGGTCCAGGGAAGACATGGCTTGGCAGTTCGGGCTGGACTGTTCCTATGAGGCACAGGGTCAAGACTGATTTGCATATGGCCATGTCTGAACTGGGGTGGCTTAGTGAGCAAAATAACGATGGATTAAACCCAGATCTGTGACTGGGGTGAATGTTTTTTCATTGTGTAACATTCCGTCCATCATCTTGTGTGTTTTGCTGTTCACCCTATGTGGGAAGGGTATGCCCAGACATGGGTCCCGTGCTCACTACGCCACTGGAGTCAAACTATCCTGGCTGAAGACGGCTGATAGCCAGAAACCGGTCCTAGGATGCTTGATTCTGGTCCAGGGAAGACATGGCTCGGCAGTTCGGTCAGGACTGTTCCCATGAGGCACAGGGTCAAGACTGATTTGCATATGGCCATGTCTGAACTGGGGTGGCTTAGTGAGAAAAATAACGATGGATTAAACCCAGATCTGTGACTGGGGGTGAATGTGTTGCCATTGTGCAACATTCTGTCCATCATCTTGTGTATTTTGCCCTGCGCTGCCAGCCCCGCCTCCTCCAGCTGTAGTAGTCAAAAACCTTAGGGGTAAAGCTGGACACTACCCTTTCCATAAGGGTGCAGATTTCAGTAGTGGTCTGCCCATGCTTCGTGATGCTCCGCACTCTTAAGACATTTTTGCCCCTACTTTCTATTGCGGCTAGGAGACTGGTGATCCACGCACAGATCACCTTGCATTTGGATTATGCTAACACCCTCTATCTAGGAGTTGCGGAAGCTCTAGTGAATCGTCTGCAGGTGGTCCAAAATCCGTTGGCTAGGCTTCTCCTGCATTTACCTAGATGTTCTTCACCTTGAAAGCTTTCCAGTAGCTGCCCACCAGGAAACTGACCCAATTTAAAGCGATGGGGTTCACAGGGCAGTATATCTCACTAGCCCTGGGTATCTGGCAAAGAGATTTGTGGAGTACCTCCCATCTTGAGCGCTGCATGCTGCCTCTCTCCTGTCAATCTCTCACTTTTAGCGTGTCCGAATGTGTAGAAAATCATTCTCCTTTCATGCTGCGAATGAGCTCCCATGCTATCTGCGTTTAATCCCCTAAGAGTCAATATTTTGAAGAAATCTTAAACCGTGGCTCTTTACAGTGGGGCAATAAGGTCTTATATGCTGGGTATGTACCAAGGGCTGCTTGCGTTAGCGCTGGGACAGTCCTCGGAGTAGCCGTGCGCTGTATAAATCGCCCATTCATATATCCATCAATCCATTCATTCAGTCTGCCCCTCTTTGCCAGTTACTGGTTAACGTGGCTTTTTCAGTGGCTATTGCCTCAGTTCAAGAGGTGAATGAACTGCTATCCTTGGTGGTCACTACTCCTTACCTCTATTTATTTCTAGGTTGGGTATTTTTATGTCATGGCCCTTACTTTACTCCAATGACTCTTTCTCAGTTCTATGTCTCTCAGGATTTGTTCTGTTGGTGTTTGATCCTAGCTCTGCTGATGGTTTTACTTTGCCTGGTTGTTATAGGGCTTTGCTCATTTATTCAGTGAGGACTAGGGAGATTGTTTTTTTAAAACCTCGTTTTGTTTCCTTAGGGGCTGCCACTAAGGAGAAGAATCCTATGGCAGCTACTCTGAGTCACAGGGTTCACCTGGCTATCTTGCAGGTCTGTGCTCCTTTGAAGCTAGGGTTCATATTCATGGTCACTTCACAATAGAGGCGGGGTCTTCCTGGGCAGAAACTTCCCATTTATTTCATTGTCATAGACCTATAGGGCTGCTACTTGGGCTAATCCCAAACATCTTTTCCCCATTTTCAACTCAATGTATGTAATGCTGACAGCAGTTGCTCTTTTACTGGAGTTTTGCATGTTGCTTTACTGTGGCTTGTTTCTTTTAAGGTCTTCTTAGGACTTACCTGAGATAGCACATGCACAAAAGCTTTCAGTACATTTTGTTTACTCACAAGGAGCTTATAGTCCCCCCATTGCTTACCATTTGTTGGCGTCATTGACATTAGGTTGGTTTTCAAAAGTTGGCGTATATGTAATTCATTTCCGCTTCTGGCGTTTGTCCCTTCCCTGGAGCATGGTCCAAGTACTTATGTCCTTCCACTGTTTCCATAGGAAAGTGATACTTCTTTCTTTTTGTCTAAAAACTTAACTAGAGTGTGTGTCTTTTCCATCAGTAGCCTTTGTGTACTCATCCTCTGTGCTGCTTGAGGCCCCCACTTTCCACTCTCCATGTTGCTTCGTCCTCCATGGTGTATGCCCCCCCTCCGCCTTTCCATACTGTTGCCTGTTGCTTGCCCCTCCTGCTGTCCGTGTTATTGCTCTTCCTCCCACCCCACTGGTTGTCCATGTTGTTGCTTGCCCTCACCTACTGTCTGTGTTGTTGTGTGTTCTCACCCGTTTTCCATGGAGTTACTCTCACTCCCGCCCTTTCCCACAGCGCCTACTGTCCGTGTTGTTGCTCGCCCTCCAGCCTCAACCGCTCTCCGTGTTGTTAATCTCCCTCCCCCTGCAGTTCACATCCCTCCTTGTTGCTTCCTGCCCACACCCTTGATAAAAAAGCACTTTTTTACCCCATACCTTCCATCCTTTTTGCCCCCTTACGCCCTCCCTCCATGTTGCAGCATGCCACAGCACAATAAACAACGTTCTATCATGATATGACGTAGCCAGCGCTGGCCACGTCATATTGCTTTTTTAAAAAAAATGTTTTCTTTTTAGCCATTCATTGCAAACCTGCTGCAAAACATGGCTAAAGACATTGACAAAACCAATAGCTCTAGTCTCGTAGGTGAAACTTATTTATGTTGCCAATGCTTGTTTACCATTCATCCTGGGACCCGTTACGTCTCTGTTCCATCAGACAGTTTGGGCTTAGCAGAGCTTCATGTTATTAAGAACAAGAAAAGAAAATGAAGGAATAATGTTTCAATGCCAGTACCATGTTTGAAGTTTGTGCATATCTCCCAATGGTTTTACAGCCAAAATGTTTTTGAATACAAACCTTCCTTGCTAGAGTACACTCATACTGAAAGTAGATTTTACTGTGTTTTGTCCAAATGAAGCCTGCTTTTTGAATATTTTTTCACCAAGTTTTATTCTAACTTTGCAGAGTTCTTAAGGCAGAGGTCTAAGATTTCCCAGGTCCTTGCTTAGAATAGTTCTTCCAGTCCTGCTGTAATAATGAGATAAACAAGACTACAAATTCAAAAATTGAAAGAAAAACCAAAACCCTGGAATTGATGATCAACTCTAGAAAGGCACCTTGGAAACATGAGAGTTGTTTCTAAGATACACATAGTATTCAGTGTTCTGGCTAAGGATGAGCAGGTCTGGCTTCTGAGTGTGTTCTAGTCATTGGACATGTCCAGAACAAAAGGAGCTAAATTTGAAATGACTTATGTACGGAATCCTTGCTAGGTCTGCCATTCCTAAAGTCGTTTGCCTACCTACTCATCATTTGCAGAATCTTGTCTTTGTGTTGCCCTGTGGATGGAGCAATGGATGCACATCAGGTTTAGCATCTATCCACATCTACATGTGTACATACAACTGTGTCCATAGTCAGTGCATAGATGTGTGGTCTTGCAGTGATTGGCCTGTAGGGGCTTTGCATCTTGCGGCATTTTCCTTCATCCACGAGCATGTTTATTGGGCGTGTCCAAAGATTCAATTTTGTAACCTTTCCGATGTATTATCAAAACTTTGCAAAGTTACGATATTAATTTTGTCCTTAGATGTATACAAATGACTTTAGTGACAATGTATGTGGTCCTGCAGAGTTACAATGCAGGTTTACCTTGCATAAATCAGATAGTGTATTTTACTCCTGTGCAATGACTTCTGCAAAGAAAAACTCAGCAAAAGGCATACTAACATAGAAAACATATCCAAACAGAGGCTGGGATGTGGCCAGTTTAGGTTTTTGATCCCACTGTACTCAAGCGACTCTGTGGCAACTAAAAAATCAGCAATGGGTTCAACAAGGGTTGTACATTTTATTATTAGAAAAAAGTATTCATGTTCATAAAACAATTTTTATCAATCTCGTAACATTTTGAAGGAATTTAGCATGCTTCAAGAAATAGCTTTAAGCAATATTTAATATACCATCAAACCAGAAGGTGTCATTTTTTTACAGGATACTAAGGTTCAGAATCACATTTCCATGCTAGCTATTCACAAAAAGGCGAAGCCACTAGCATGTCAACTAATAGGAGCACCAGACCATCGCCCAAGAGGACCTGCGTGTCAGTGCTGACCCACCCACAGGGTATCTGAGGGCTCCTAGGTCTTACGATAAAACCAGAACCTAAAGCACAAAGCCCTACCTAGTTTCTCGATCCTTCAACTACCCACCCCACGGTACAAATTCACGCAGAATGCAAATGTACACTAATATGCTCATGTATCAAGTATTGATTACACACTGACTTTTATTCAATAATTGATTATATGGTTCCTTTCCCATAAAATATGATGAAGGCTAATACCTGGTTACGCAAAACTGGTTCCAGCTCCTACTAGTGTTGCGCTAGAAGCTCCCACACATGTAACTCTAGCAGTAGCAAGAGGACTGGGATAGTAGGAATTCTCAAACATGTCCTGCTTCAGTTGCATCAGGTCTAGGCTGCGTTGCATGCACAAGAGTCTGAGGTCAAGTGGACCTTACCTTATAAAGTTACTTACTCACGTGAATCCGCCTGCCCGTCACAGCGGTCTTGAGCTGTACTTCCGCCGACATGGCCTCTGCCTCAATGGAGCTGGAAGACGCCACCAGTAGGGGTCTGCTGACCCGTATCTGGATGTGCTTCCAGGTGATAATCTCACACTTCCTGCCAAATGATAGGCCAAACCATCGACAAAATAAAGGAAGTGGAGGAGCCAATGCCTCCCACAGTCTCCTTGTTTTGTCACCTTTTTGGGTTGCTCTCATCCATCTAGACTTGCAAAGCTTTGCAAAAGGTAGGCTTGCAGAAAAATATTCTGTGAGCACTTTCCAGCTTAGCTGGACTTGATATTTGGGGGTAATATTTTCTCACTGTGTGGCTGATCATGATCTTTCAATGCAGAATAAAAACCTTGCTTGAATATGGGTAGCCAGGAACCTTCAAAATCTTCACAATGGACACAAATCTGACACTTGTCTCCTTGGTCTAGTGTATGTGTCTCCTCGATACAGTGTCTTTTTCTACTGGTCCCAGGGCCTGTGTCTCCTTGTCCCAGTGTCTGTATCTCCTTGTCCCAGTGTCTGTGTCTCCTTGTCCCAGTGCCTGTGTCTCCTTGTCCCAGTGTCTGTGTCTCCTTGTCGCAGTGTCTGTGTCTCCTTCTCCCTGTGCCTCTGTCTCCTTGTCCCAGTGTCTTTGTCTCCTTGTCCACATGCCTGACTCTCCTTGTCCCAATACCTGTGTCTCATTGTGCCAGCGTCTGTATCTCCTTGTCAAAGTATCTGCGTCTCCTTGTGCCAGTGTCTGTGTCTCCTTGTCCCTGTGTCTCCTTGTGCCTGTGTCCCCTTGTCCCACTATCTCTGTTTCCTTGTCTCAGTGTGTATCTCCTTGCCGTAGTGCCTGTCTCCTTGTCCCAGTACCTGTGTCCCCTGGTCCCAGTACATTGTCCTCTTGTCTCAGTGCCTGTGACTCATTCTCCCAGTGTCTGTGTCTCCTTGTCCCAGTACATGTGTCCCCTGGTCCCAGTATCTGTGTCTCTTTTTCCAGTGTCTGCATCTCTTTAACCCAGTACTTGTATCTTCGTGTCCTGGTGTCTGTCTCCTTATACCAATGTTTGTCTCCTTGTTCTTGTCCCTGTGCCTGTGTCTTCTTTCCCCCCTGTCTGCATCTCTTTGTCCCAGTGTCTGTATCTTCGTGTCCTGGTGTCTGTCTCCTTGTACCAATGTTTGTCTCCTTGTCCTTGTCCCTGTGTCTTCTTTTCCCCGTGTCTGCATCTCTTTGTCCCAGTGTCTGTATCTTCGTGTCCTGGTGTCTGTCTCCTTGTCCCAGTGATTCTCTCCTTTCCCAAGTGCCTTTGTCTCCCTGTTCCAGTGTCTGTCTCCATACTCCACTGTCTGTCTCTTTGTCCTAATTTTCGTGTTTTCTCTCTGTGTCCATGTGTTCCTGTCTTAGTGTCCTCCTTCCTGTTCCAGGGTCTGGCATCCACTCGTGTGTGCAGCCCTGCACCAGTGTCTCCCTGATCCCTGCCCGTTTGTCCCATTGTCCTTGAACCTTTTCCCAGAGTCTGTTCACAATTAGTCACAAATGTGCGTCTAAGAAGACGTCTCTACCTTAAACAGCTGCAGCAGCACGAATCCGAGTTTTCTCCTGGGTCCTCCGAAGTCAACAAACTTTATTTTATTAATGTATGTTTTAATTGTTTCAGCTGCTCCAAAAAACCCTATTTTGTCTTTTAGCTATTAAATATCTCCACGGTTCACTGACACTGTTATGGGGTAACGTCAGTGTCAGACAGTGTCCCTCGTCATTGTGATGGCTGCACCGGTCCAAGCACTGGGTTCTGCTGCCTTGCACCCCTCCCCCTCTCTTCCTCTGCTGCCCCCCCTCCGAAGGGCCTGAGATGGCACGGCTCATTGATGCGTGCTGCTCATTAGCACCCTGGCGGCCCGGCTCGGTGCTCCCAGAGGCTCTCCGTCATGAGAAAAGGGAGGAATGTGCTCTGTTTGCAGGATTCCGGGCCAGGATGCAACTTGTCTCTGCTGTTCATTGTGTCATTTCCTCGGCGAGGGGTCAACTTTCCCATGACGTAGCGTAGCAAGCAGTTCCGGATTACCAAATAGGCACCGGCCTATGGGCCCCACTCCTTTTAGGGGCCCCGTGAGAACGCATCAAAATAATATTGACTTGAAGAAAATTACAATCAAGATTTTTGTAATTGTTTCCAATACATTTTTGTTTAATAACATGAATACTTTTAATGTTTAGTTTTGTGTAATAATATTGGTTTGTTGAATTTTTTGGTTGGTAAAATTAAAAACGTGTTAGGAGAAAGTTTGCGAGGTGGGGAGAGGGTGGGGGGGGGGGGGGGGGGGGGCGGGAATTTTGACTGCCTTGGGTCCTCCACAGGGTTTAGTCAGGCACTGCCTTGATGCAAGCAAGGAAAACGGCCCCTTTGACTGCTGTTGGGCTAGTAGAATAAAGCATTGTCAGGGTTCAATGGGACTCTGGCCACCGGTGCCACTGCACCTGCTGCACCACTGGTAGCCAAGCCACTGTACACTGTACATTTTAAGGCTCAGGTGAGATGCCACACATATAACTATGATGTACTTTTAGATAGGAGTAAATCACTGCAGAAGTGTACTTCTTGCATGGTGTACATTGAGTGCAGCTTTTTATAAATAAATTCAACTACACAACTGGTTTTTATATTTTGTAGATGGTAAGCAATGGTTCAAGTTTCAGTTCAGGTGTTTCGATCTGCGTTTACATCCCCTTTGATAAGGTGCAAGTGACTAACCATTGGAGAGTTCCTCTCTACTTGTTCAACATGATAGGCCGAATTACAAAAGCATTTATGAGTTTGGAAAGTACTATTTAAATCTACATATTTATACATTTTTGAGGGGTCAGTAAACCCCCAAACCCAAATGGGTCTGACACAACTAGGGTTGATTCTCAAGTGGATTTAATAGCAAAACCAATTTTCTCTGCGCATAGTTCCTGGATTTGTGAAGCGAAATGGTAGACGCGTTTCGGCCTGACAGCTTTCTTCAGGGTCAGTTTCACTAGCGGGTCATCTCACCTGGGGTCCATTTCAATGCTGACATATCCACTCCCACTGGAGTAATGGCTTGACCCCGCCTCTGCCTTAAAGGTGTAATGCCTCTTGTGATGGCTTTACCTTTTGCTTTGCTTCAAACCGCTGCATGGCGGTATACCATCCCAATGTGAAAGCCCATTAATTAATTGGGAATTTCAAACAGACAGTGTATCCCAACAATGTTGACTCACGGACAGCACACCCGCCGCTGCAGCCAGTCCCTGCTAATTTGTTATCATGGTGAGTCTACTTGAGCATCCCTGCGCAGTAAATACTGCTTCCTCTCTCCCCTTGCAAAGTATTAATCATACTATGCTGTTTACTGCTTGGGGGACAACTCGCTGTATTATCATACCTGCTCCAAATTCGCTGGCTGACGCGTTGCACCAGACTGAGAGGGCGTGCCTCTGACCAGTGCCTGCGTTACTGGTTGAACATACAGTCCAAACCCCCACCCGCAGATACAAATGGGTCCGACACAGCTAGGGTTGATTCACAAGTGGATTTAATAGCAAAAAAATTGTGTGGCAACCATGGAGCTTGATATATTTGTGGCAGCCCAGCCATAGGGAGTGCACCACCCACTCACATTGGGGGCCACGGGGATGGTATTTACCTACCTCCTTTTGGGGAATCTGCGTTTGGATTAAGGACGGAGTCACAAGCGGGGGCCCATCCAGAGCCTTAAAGCTTTATTCATGCAGTAAGACAGAGCATCTATTTAGGGATTGTAAAGTTGAGCACTCCGACTCCCATAATGCAGCAGAACACTGTCCCATTTGGGCTGCCCATGAGGGGCGTGGCATCGAGTATTTTAGGATGTGGGGAGTGCCTGCTCGCCATTTTCATCCAAAAGCCTCTGATGAAGAAATGCTTTGAAACGCGCAAGGCACAATGATATGACTGCTTTAATGTTTCCTGCTTGATGTGTGCCGTCCGTACCTTTCAATAAAGGTTTAAAGGTTGAACCTTCTGCAGCTGCCTGAGTGCTTCCTAATTGTGTGGCAACCTTGGACCTTAGTATACATATATATATCTATATCTATTTATATTTTCAGGCTCACGATAAATGAATACCAGCACTCACGGGCACAGTCACATCCCAAATTTTGTTGGGATAGAACAAACACGACAAGACGCGTTTCGGCACACACCTTTCACAATATTGGCCGGCGCCGACATGAGACAACTTTTAAATAACAATATGTGTGAACATCAACAAAGGACACCAGACTTCCTTCAGTCCCACGGTGTCGGTCATTTGTAAACATGCAAATTCGTTGTTGAACATAGCATACAACACAGCCTCATGACTCTGTAACACCACCCTGAATGGGCATTCCCATGTCACGACAGCTTGTGAAAGTATTTGAGAATAATCCCAAATTCAAATTAAGCCCTGGATGGGAATTCAATTTATTGCACCTCAAGATGTCACATCAAAAGAAAGATATCAGATTCCCCTAAACCTACAAGTGGTCAGCCATTTCCTCCCCACTGTTCAGCTCTTGTGGCATTTTTGTTTTGTTGTCAATGATATGTCTCGACTCCAATCTGCGTAGTTGCAACTGTCTATCCCTGTCTCTCACATTCAGGGGTAAGTGATCCATACAGAAGAATCGCAACAGGTCCCTGTTGCTCTAATGATATGCCTCGAAGGGCCATGCCACCGGATAAGTCACATCTTTATTAGTGATGACTCTGAGGTTTTCTAAAATATTCACTTTTGTGGGATTTATTGTGCTTCCAATGTAGCGCAAGCCACAAGGACATACCAAACAGTACACCGTGTGGCTGGTGTTAGAGTTCATAAATTTCTTAATTCTTCTAGGGTTCTTCAACACCGGGCACAGTGCAGCATAAAACCTTGCTGCTATTTTTGCATGCCCTACATTTTAGTCAGGAAAATAAACCTACTATTTTACCAAACGCAGGTGGCCTATTGTCTGAAATTCAGTGACTCTGAACAAGGCTGTTGCGTAAGGTCCCCGCTCTCCTAAATGTCATCAAAGGCGCTTTAGGTAAATCTTTCCCTATTATTGGGTCAGATTTCAAAATGTGCCAGTTCTTCCTAAATGCCTTTCTAATGTCAGAGGAATAACTGGAATACTCCGTGATCATCCTGAAATTGTTCAAGGCTTTAGTCTTCTCATTGCTTTTCTTAGTCGGAGAATTGTCATTAATCAATTCAAGTGTGGATTTCACATCCACTTTAGCCTTGGCTTCTGTGAGAGTCTCTTTAAGATACCCTCTAACCTCAAATCTCTGTATGCTTTCCGTGGCTGCGACTTGATAGTCACAATCACATGTGTAGTTCCTCTTTATTCTTAGAAGCTCACTATAAGGAATACTAGTTATAGTTTTTCCTGGATGGCAGCTTCTTGCTTGTAGCAAGGAATTTCCTGCGGTGGGCTTCCTGTGCAGGGAAGTACACAGTCTACCCTCCGCAGGAAATACAGTGAGATCAAGGAAGTTAACAGAACTCCTGCTGATCTCACCTGTAAACCTACAGGTTGAGGTCATTCCTATTGAGCACATCCAGATACTCCTTGGCTGACTGTTCCGTGCCCCTGAAGATAATAAACAAATCGTCTATGTACCTATTCCAGCTTATGACCCTACGGGTCCAGTTCTCATTGGTCTCTGCCTACGCCACCTGCTTCTCCCACTGGCCCACGAAAAATGTTCACGTAGTTGGGGGCAAAGCAGGTGCCCATTACAGTACTGCGTGTCTGTCTAAATAACTGGTCCTGAAATAGAAATATATTATTGCATAGACAAAGGTTCACAAATTCAATCAGCATGCTGTTGTGCTCGACCAAAGTTATAGTTCGTTCTCCCAAAAAGTACTTAACAGCTTCAATTCCTTGTGCATGATCAATGCTCGTATACAGACTTGAAATACCAAGTGTCATCATCACCAGGTCATCATGCCAGATCAGGTTTTCCACCCATTTCAAAAAGTCCTTTGTGTCTTTGACATATAAGACCAGTTGTATCACAAATCAAAATAGAAAATTATCCACAAACCTGGACATATGTTCCATCAAACTGCCCAGAGATTAAACTATCGGGTGACCAGGGGGACATGTTGCATTCTTGTGTAGTTTCAGGAGGTGGTAAAATGTGGGTAGACGTGGATATTTTCACTCCAAGAAGACATACTCCTCTTTATCCAGCATGCCTTTGTGATACCATTTGTTTAGGAGCTCCCAATAAGCTGTGATGCTGTTTTACAGATGATCACCATCATCTGTAAGCCGTCTGATAAAGGCGGCAATGTGGTGCTTTTGACAATGGAGTACTGTAAGAAGGATGCTCTACAGCAGTTCAATGATGAGTCAAGCTATGTGAAGGTGACGCGTAAGGTGTTTGAAAACAGCATCACACTGATTGACTTAGAGGAGGGAGCGTGGCTGCCATCTTCCTGTTCCTGGAGCAGAGACAGGAGAGCAGGAGCAGAGATACAGGACCCGTCTGAAGGGTAAGTTAATTTTTTTCCCTCCATTATACTCCCTCCCGCGCGACTCCATGCCCAATCCCCCCTGCGACCCCACCACCCATGCCGGCTGCAACTGCCACCGGCATTCATTTTCCCTAATCAGATTTTGTCCCAGAGCAAGCTAGAGAAAAACACGAAAGCTGGAAACAAAACAGAAGAGAACGTCAACAGTAATAAAGCAGGAATGTAAAACAGCCTACAAGAGTGAGATAAAGGGGTAGGGAGTGTCTGGTGGTTGGTGGTGGATGACAATGGATGTGAACCGAAGAGAAGGCAGCATTGATATTCAGCACTCTGACAGTCTGTATCACTGGCCACAGGTTTCTGAGCAAACGTTTGGCCCCTGCTGTTATACATTTGCAAATTAAGTGCAGCCATAGCTACAGAAACGGAAGTGAAGAAATGCAACAGTGGTCTTGGGCTCACCTCCGAGATTATGCCAGAAGGTGTGTGGCTCCTTCTTCTCAGAAGATCAACCCCTTGAGCAGTCACCACCACAGGACACTGGAATACTCGAAGGAATTCGTTGAGGAAGAGAGAAGTTGCAGAAGGAGAAAGAATTTAGTCTTGCATGGAGTACTAGTACACACTAGTTGGCACAGCAGTTGTGAGACAACTGGAAACATGAAAGCAAACATTGAAACAGTCAAAAGTGAAATGCTACATGTCATTTGACACTGCAAAAAGTTGCTTTAGGCAGGGTGTTATAGCTGAATATCAAAATATTATCTAATGAATATTGGAAAGCCAGTTTGTAATGTGTCATGCAAGGAAATCTAGGGGGAAAATGTAAGAAATATCATACCGATGAGTGTACTCAGATCTACTTCTGCTGTGAAGTACGATTGGGTAAAGTTATCTATTTCCACTGAAAAGGAGTGCTTGTTTTGCACGTTGTGCCTTGTGGGAAAGCTTATGCTCAATACAGCAAGACTGTCGGTTGTGGTGGCAGGCCAATAACCAGGCCTATAGGCCTGCTCTGTTTATTATGAGCGGCTATGACATACCTTTTTGTGAAAGGGGCGTGTTAAAGTCAATGGGCATTTAGGAGTGAATTGTTATTACTTTGTACTGAATCCTACAAAGAGATATTTTATTCAACTGAACCTCAAAGATTACCATAGTAGTAAGGGTTTTCATGTCGGCTACCCCTTCTGACCAATTGTTGAGTTACAGGATTGGGACTGTGCTACTCCTTGTTAGGAGAGATAGTATTTTGTTTGTCAAATGTAATTTTGCACAGATTTGTAAATGTATGAATGTTTGCCTGGAGTTGCTTTGTGGGGACGTTTATGCTCAATACTGTTTTTTGGGAGGCAAGCCAATATATAGAATTATAGATAGATAACAGTGAGTTTCAGGTTTTTTTAGAAGCTTGAGTTGTCTATGATGCCACTCAGAATGTCAAGGTTAAAAAGATCCCCGTACTTCACTTTTTACCCACCCATGATTTTATGTTATGTATGGTCCCCAAAATCACCTGTCTCTGCTTTCAGCTGCTACGCAGGAGCAGAGGAGTAAAGGAGCAGCAATATATACCATGGCCTCTTCTCCCTGTCCCAAGTGTAAACTCCGTGAATTGTTAATCATCAATGTTTGTTTTACCAGTGTTTTTGAATTGTTTTTCATTGTTTTACACTTTGTGATTTAATGACATCTAATGTATATCATTCATGCAGACGTTTATGTTTTGAATGTGTAGCTAGCCGACATTTTCTCTATTTTTATTTTCGTCTTGCTTCTTTTCATTAGTCCTCTTTCTTTACCCACGTTTTCACAGTCACATGACTAACAAACTCTCTGGCTTCGCTTATGAAGCCCGCATTGCTGTACCGGTCGAATAACTGCGAGTTACTGAATCTCGCCGACCGTGTCTAACATCTGCCTTCTGACCCCCGTATAACACCGTAAGTACCCGCACTGTTCGTGCACTGCAACCTTACGTGCCGTCACTGTCGCCTGCCTAAAGCGCTAGCATGTACCGTTTTGAGCTCCTTAGTTAACTCACTCCCGTCCCCTATTTAATTGTTTGTTTAGCTTCACGTTATGACGCACCGTCCTACCTTTACATAAGTAACTATTCACATCGCAACGCATACGTTTTTTGTCGATTCGAAACAGTTACAATTTTTTACCTTTATTCACTTCTCCCTTCACCCGGTAATCACACAAACTTTATTAAGCCACTCCGTACTTCTTGACTTCTTTCACCATTGGGCTAAGGTATTTTTCTTTTACGGTTTATTTACTTGATGGTTACAACCTATGTCGTTTTGCTTTAGATGCTCCCCGATGAAGGGCGGTTGCCCAAAATGCATTGGAGCTGGATGTAATAATATATACCTGTGGAGTTGGATTGAATACTTTTTTGAAACAAAAACTTTATTGACAATGGATACAAAGTAAACATTATCAACAAACTGAAAATAAATTCTTAAAAAGCATCGATGTTTACTTTCTGAATAACTTAGGAGGATTACACCAGTTTTGAGTGCCTTGAGGGATGTCATCAATTTCCAATTGATCACACTTCACTTTCCAAGTGTAAAGTAGCCCATCTCCACCATTCTCTGTGCTTTTCCTTTAGTCTCCCCCAGAAGCTGTGCTCCCTGCTTTCCAAAATTGCTCTGATGGGTTCTCAGAGAGGTCTGTCAGAGCAGCCTGGGATATCCCTATGAGGTTGCAACAGTGGGTTATAGCTTTTGTTAACAACAGTTACTAATCATAGCAGTGAAATGCTGGATTTAGAATCCAGTTATTTACACCAATGGCTCTCTACAAGAGCAGTGCATAAAATAAAAGCTATAGGCTTGATCTGATCATTGGAAACATTATGGCTGATGCCGTCAGTCTGATTTGTTTATTATGAAAAGCTATGACGAAGACTTTTGGCTTGGACGATTTATTGTGAAAAGCATTTGTTATAGCCACTGTTAGAGGCAGTAGGCAAGCATTTTGTTACATGAAATCTCACAGATTACCATCGTAGGCAAAGGTTTTGGTGATGGTCTCCCTGACAAACCATGGGGGATAGAGATTTTCACTGTGATAATCCAATTATTGTTAGGCCTTTTGAGAGTGGTTGTATATTGTACTGTTAGCTCTAATTTTGGACGCATTTGTAATTATGTAATTGTTGTATGATGGTTTCCAGTTTATGTGTATTTCAGCAGGCCGGTGTGGTTATATATTCTATAGGTTTGAAGTATTTCCTACGAAAAGGTATGACAAAGGCAGTAGGCCTGACATATTTATTGTGATAAGCATTTGTTACGGACAGTAGGCTTTTTAGGGTGGGCGTTATTGCACTGTGCTAAAGCCTTTGGGTAGGTATTTTCTTACAAGGAATCAGACAGGTTATCATAGTGGGCAAGGGTTTTGGAGTACATGACTAACTTAAAGAAATTGTGGAGACAGAAGATTTATTTGCATGTCATAATCCTTATTTTTCCTTCTTCAGAGGGATCTTGTATCGCTTTGAAAACAGCAATTTTGAAAAATGCGCAATGTTATGACAGCATCCCTTATGGTTGCCTTATAGGAAAGCTTACACTAAATACACTAGGTTTGAGTTGGTTATGATGGCAAGCCAATGAAGAAGACCTATATGCTGATGCCATAGGTCTGATCTGTTCACTATGAAAAGTTATGACAACATAAATAGGCCTGATTTATTTATTATGAAACACATCTGTTGAAGCTGCTAGGCCTTTAAAGGCTGATTGTCATTGCATCTTAAAGACATGTATGTTTTCAAGGATATCTTCCAGCTTACCTTTGTAGGCAAGGAATGTGGTGTTGATTACACTCTTTGACAACCCTATGGGTACAAGAGTTTTCTTGATAGAAAGCCTTCGGAAGGCCTGACAGGCGTAGTTGTCTGCCATATCTGTAATCGAGAATTAATTAAAGAATGTATACATACATGCATAATACCTACATACATATACATCTTTGGCTCTGCCCTCTTCTACCATTAGTCTGTAAAATTGTCATTTTTACGCTGCTTTCATCTATGGCAGGATAAAGCATGGGACATGGGCCAGACCACTTCAACCATTGTCTATTTTCCTGTACCATCATTTATCTGATCAGGTGTGCGCATCCGCCTGAAAATGAGAGCGCTTCAGTGCCAGCTCTGGTGGGTCAGTCCTTTAGGTTTGAATTTTCTCCTTTCACAGGTTCCCTTTAATTTCTTACCATCTTCTTTTTTAAATGTTTACATTTAAAACATACTATAGCTTGGAGACAGTGAAGTGGGACCTCTTGCTTCCCACTTATTTCATCTCCAGTGCCCTGCATCCCACATGGCCACTGCTTCTAAGCCAGGAGGCCATCATAGAATGCTTTTGGCCAAAATGTATTATTGTTTTATCATTCAAAGATGGCCAACACGTTGGTTCCAACGTTAACGGCCTGCTTTAGCTTCAAAATATGGATATACAATGTACAATACCAAGGCAAGACAGCCACCTGCTGCTATGTTTAATTTTATTTGTTATTGCAGCAGATGCTTGCCGGGTTTATAGGTGGTTGCCTTTTTTCTTTTATTCTATTATTTTCTCCTGTATTTATTGTTGAGTATGTATGTGTGTTTTATTGTGGTTTGGGTAACTGAGTGAATGCAAGAATGAATTGGTGTTTTGATATGTGGATACATTAGATCAAGGATGAGTGACAGAGTGCATGTGTGCGACTTGAAGAATGTCTAAAACCCGTCAATGACTGAAATTGCACTTTTATTTATAAGCCAGACCATTTGGCTTTGCAAAGCTTGTTTTCAACTTGTAAATTATACAGTGCTTCTTGCTTTATACAATCGTGAGAACTATATACAAGTTAACTTTCTGAGGTTTTCCAGTGAATTACTAACACCCTGAAGACAATGTCATTAAGGCAACCTGTGTAGTGTAATGCAGCATATTTTGAAGCAGTATTACAAAACTACTTTTACATTTTCACACATGGTAACGGGGAACAGCCTTTACGACGCTGCTGTTACACCGCGTGCCATTACAACGCGGTTTTTTCAACGCAAGTCCTTACCGCGACTTGCGCTGGAGGGCGCTGCAGGACAAGGAATTTTTTAATTTACTATCCAACACCTTCCCTACTGTACGTAGGCTGGTGTTGGAATAGTAAATTAATAAATTCCTAAGTCCGCACCCCCTCCAACGCAAGTTGTGGTAACGACTTGCGTTGAAAAAAACGCGTTGTAACGGCACGCGGTGTAAAAGCACGCGTCGTAAAGCCGTACAACCATGGTAACACTGAATGAGCAAACGTCAATCCTCATTAATATCCGTTTAGTACCTAAATGCAGCGATCAACAACTGAAAAGTGACCGTCCTCTGCACACAAAAAGCCTGCCACTGCACAGCAGCACGTATAGTAGTGTTTTAGTAGCTTTTGATCCATTTAAGCTTGAAACAAAAAACATTTTTGTGACAATCTGCAAATTACGCAGAAGATAATGGATTATGTGGCAAGTGTGACAAATTCATAGTTATGCGGAAAATTCTACAGCCACAAGAAACTGTATCTGATTGGGTTACTGGTGTTTTGATATATGCTTTCAGTTGAGAACAGCTTTTGCCACCTCCTGCACCCAGCCCCCTATCTTTAGTGCTTATTTCAAGGCTGTCTATATGTTTTTAATCTCTGGATATCAAATGAGCTTTTTAAATCCAGAAGGGAAGCTACCATAATGTGGCTGATACACAGGGGCAATCAAGATATTTTTGATTTGTGGGTCGCCGTTTGCACATATTGATAGGAAAATGCAAAATATTGTTTTAATTTTTAATTATGAAGGCAAGGCTGATGTGAGATCTGGGATTAATGAATTGACATGGATCTCTTATATCATGTATTGCCAAGATAAAAAAAATGGCCGTGGTAGCCAGCCAATCAGAACATTTAGATTAATTGGTGGTCCACAGACAATGAACATGCAGAGGAAAAACATGATCTCTCATTTAATCACTCGTAAATTTATATTTTTTGTTTAACTTCGGAATACCCCATTGGATTTACACATAAAAATAATGGTCACTATATTCAAAAGATTAACCCTTCAAAGCCAGCCTGACACAATTTGGTAGTTCAAATATCTCACAGTACTTAACAATTTTGGATCAACAAAAATAACCTTATTCCAAGTAGAGTTGCATCTTCAAGCCATATTTGGTGTAATTCAATTCAGCTATTTTTCCAGTAAAGGAGAGCAAAAATCCATATAGGAAGTAAATTGCTAAATGTCCTTTACAGACCCCTAATTAACTTTGTCTCCCATTGACTAATCTGAACAAACTTTGAAATCCCTCTGCAAAAAATGACGTGAATCCGGCAGATGGCAACATTTATTATCAAATTAATATTTATGTTGTCTAGGCAAGCCCCAACTTAACCAAGTTTAAGATGCAAAATCTGGCCACAATAACAGCTTAAAATTGTGCATTGATTCAATTCTCAATGTCTTATGTAATAAATTCAAATCAAAATTTTGCTCTGTGTTATTGATCACAATTATAGTGAATTTACTTTTCACTTTATTTCATTTTTGTACCTCTTCAGTATCATTAGATATTCTAACAAATATTTAAAAAACCGCACAACATTTTAAAAAAAATGTATAGATGAGGCCATTGTTCACTATCGATAGGTATATCTTCAAATAAATTTATGCTTAGTCAGCAAAAAAGAGAAGCACTAATTGTGTCCTTTTTCATTCACTTTATATCAACTTTATAAAAAATAGTATTTTCCTATATTACCTTCAGTCCTCACATGTGCTACTGGTATGATATATATTGACGTAGACTGTAGCACAATGGGATGTGTCTTAATAAATTTCATGGCGTCTGTTCCAAAGTATTTTGAGAGAAAATAATGGGCTTCCCCACCTCTTCGGGTGAAGTCTGCAGAATACCCATGGCACTTAGGTGCACACAGGACCAGAAACCCTTAGCCTGATAATTGTATTCTTTAAAAGCCCAGCTTTGAGGCAGCAAGCTGGTCTTCAGAAGAGCCATTGATGCTGGCAGCACCTATCCTCAGGACCCTGTTTCGAGAAGTGGTCGGAGCAGACAGCGCAATGAAAGGACTCATAGAACTACATGAAGACCCCACATGTGCTGCTCACTGAGTGGCCCTCAAGAGGTCGGGCGGAGCAGGGGAGCGAGGGCAGCGGCACAAAACAAGCCTTGCTTCTGTCAAAGCTGCCGGCCCCTGTAAAACTAATTAATACGACTGGTCCATGTTTGCCGAAGATCTTGTTATCGGTAAAAATAATAATAAAGTGAGCCCGAACAGCCTGAATCTGTGCAATTACAGAGTAAATTGCATGAGAGGATTACATGAAGAGCACTTGGCTTGGAGGGGGAGAAGCAAGACGCTTCAGTTGAAGTGTAGCAAGCAGCTGCCGAGGGCCTGTGCACCTGCTGGCGACCAGGCGGTTTCCACCTTCAGAAGAAAAAATTGACCTCCTTACCCCCCTTCATATCCCAATGAGACAACAGAGGGAGGAACAAAATGAAACCTGAAGAAGTTCATCTGAGGCAACACGATGCTCCTCAAATGGATAAAGCGAAAGTGGAGATGGACGGGACGCGGGAACGCGGCACGTTGGGAGCCTGGAGCCGCTGGCAGAAGGCGACCTGAGGCTGGAAAAGTTTCAATGCAAGTCTAGAGGTGGGGAATTGGGGGGGAGAAGAAAGGGCTCTTTTACTGTTTAGTGCTTCTAAGTCCTGCCAATCAGGCTAAGCCGGGCTCTACATTCGAGGAATAGCAATGAGGAGCAGTGAACAATCAAAACACGCTAAGTCTGTTTAAGGATTCAGACACATCGTGCATCTGCACCAACAAAATGGAATTTCAATTAAACAACCTTGCAGATTGGTACAGAAAGGGGGGCATGGCGATTTTTAATTAGCTACTCCGAATACAAGCTGTTTTTTTAATTGGGTGTTTGCACTTGAGCTTTATCCCAAAGTGAGATATAAATGCTTGTAATTGTCGTGAAAGGAACCTTTACGGTTGTATTATTTCCATATGCTCCAGCTTTGGTCTAGTTGTAATTAGGGGCATTACTGATGGCTTCAAATTGTTTTAACCCATGGACCAGTAGCTGAATATTTTTTTAGAACAAACTTTAAAGTTAGGGCAGAAGGCAAATATTAAACTTGAGCAAAAAGAAGTAGCTTCACTCTTTGTACAGGGAACTAACAATGTTTTTCTTTTTGGGGTTTAACATGTTTTAATCATTGTGTTCTGGCTCAGGCATTTTTTCGTGTCAAATTAAAATAGCATCTTTTTCGTGTGAACAGGAACGTTATCAAACATTCATAGCCCCAATGGACTAGTGAAACAAAATGTAAAACCATAGCATAAAAATGAATAGGAAAACAAAAAACACACACCCTAGTTAGCAACGCTACCAGTTATTAAAACGCAAAGAGACTTTGCAGTGTGCAATGGGCACTCGAGAAATGGACATTATGAGTTACTCAACATTTATCCTTTAAAAAATGTCAACAAATGTAGTATACTGTAACGTGTGAAGATAAAAGTGCACCTGATATGGAGTATTTAATCCTACTTTATTTTTAAGTTTAAATATTTGTATAGGGTGGGGAGCTAAAATAGCATGTGACCTCTGGGAATAAAGCGAAATGAGGTGATTGTTCAGAGCAGCTGTCAGACTCTGAGAGCGTGATGGGCACCCGAGAAAGGGATGAGGGTAGAAGCGATGGTGCATCTTATGAACACTTTCTTCTTATGCTCTTTTATTTTCTTTCCCTCTTCTTGCCCCTCATTCGCTCTCAGCCTCCCTGGGTTCCACTGTAGGGGCTAGAGATCTGCTTTAAGCATTAAAAGTGATGACAACTTAAAGGTGCAAAGCATGCTTTTTTTTACCCAGGTTTGAGATGGCAATGCGATTTATAAACATGCATGGTTGTCGTGATAATTACTTGACTGATATGTTTCTCGTACATCTTCACAATAAATACATTTAGGGATTAAAAACAGAGGCACAAAATGTTAAAATCAAGTAAGATAGTACAGAATATATTTCAAAGAAGTTCCTTCAGCAGTTTTTAAAACTGGTAATCTAATGGAAATATGCATTGAAAACAGATTAAACAAAATATTGTAATGATTAAGAAACGATAAAAACGTTAACGGTTCTCGTAGGTATAGTGCTTGTGTGAAGGGGGCATGTGATGAGGATGTGAATGACTAGATTTACTAGGCAGTGTGAACCACTTTTTACAACCAAGATGGCAGCCCAGTGAGGAGCTCTGGCCGGGGGTTCCCAGCCAGACATAGCTTTTTTGGCTAAAATTCCTGGATTCCCACCTCCTCTGGGGATAAACCCACTCACCTGTGTTTCTGTCCTCAACTGCGGTCCTCGATGCTCCATTTCTGCGCTTGTGAGCATGAGATTCTCATCAGAATTTGCGCTTGAGGCTTTCTCCCGCAGAGTTGCAGGACCAGCCGCTCTGTTCAGCTAAAGGGGAGTCTTGCCCAGGTATCTCGCCGCGGCCGACATCTACCCAGCCGGGTATCGGGCACAGCTCCCCTCTCAACTCTGCTGCTCATCTTCCTCCTCCCCGCCTTCTCTCTGAGGTCCCTGGTGACCAACATTCGGTGGAACCCTTTACACTGCTACCGATGCCTCTCTGATATCTCCGGATGGCCGCAGTGGAGCCAGGCAGAGGTTCAACCCTCCTGTCTCTCCCCCTGCCTCCGGGCTCCATTGCTGCTGCCTTCCCCTACAGTTACCTCGCCTACTGCACCCCCCACAAGTCAACTGGGACGATTTGGGATTTAGCAGAGGTAGGAACTTTCAGCACTGCTCTACGTGGCGTTTTTGAGCCTGTCAGTCTCCCGTCCATGCTGGAGAGGCGCCCATGCTTGTTCCAACTTTTCTGACTCCTGTTCTCTTGGTCTGCTGCCCTGGCGCGAGTAACAGTTCCTCCTGTGACCTATCGACAAAGGATCGAACACCGCTGCTCAGAACATTTGCACGCGAACGGCACGGCTGTGACTCAAAAATAGACCCCCTCCATGACTACGTGGATCTTTTTCCCATCTAGTGCCTCTCCATGAAATCAGCTCTTATTTTTCTTTTTTCTCTGGACTTAGCCCCCCTGGCTTCTGGACTTGGACCCTTATGCTCCCCGCCATTTTGGGACTATCCTTCTCTACCTCTCCTGCCCTCGATCTGCCATTTAAGCAATCCCTGTCCCATCCTCCGTCCCCGCTGGGCTCCTGCTGGGCGACTTCGCGATTGTCTCTCGTTCGCCACGGACCTGCTCCTTGTTTTTCTGACTTTGTTGACATCTCTGGTGCCTTTTCCTTTTTGTTTCCCTCTCACTTTCCTGTCCTTATCTGCTTTCCTTACCTTTTCCTTTCTGGGCTCCCCCTTTTTCTTCCCCTGCCCCTTAGGCTGTTTCTTGCCTCCGCTTAACTTCCGATAATCAACAATAAGGGCCTCACCCACCTCACACCTATCTTCATAATACCACTGAAAGGGTTAGATAACAAATTATACTAACTCCCCTAGATGTGTTTATGAACACTATTCCATTGGGTCATGCAGCTGCATTTGTGCCAGAGGAACTCGGCTTTGGGGGCCAGACATCGAATGAGCCACCAGAAGACACGTGATCTATTGACACGGGGTCTAGCGTTTCCGATGGTTGCAGGTATGCAGTAACTAGCAAACATCAGGTCCTGTGAACCCACAATAATAAAGATTGGAAATACAGAACCCCATATTGCCCTGATGAAGTTGCTGGAGTATGTAGCAACGAAACATGTTGGCATCCAGAAAAGGAATTATGGTATATTGGTAACCATTTTTAACTGGGAAGTCTTGCAGCAGTGAAATAAAGTTGAAAAGCTAGCAAGCCTTGCCACATTTTAGCAGTGAGAACCGAGTGTTTTGGTTGTCACAGGGGTTCTAGGTGTACATATTCACACAGTTTGCGATTAGTGGACACATAGGTTAGGTTCACTACACCATTATCAGTTTGGGAAACTGTCACTTTATTTTTTCCTTCTTTTCCTTTACACACAACAAAGAGAGAGTGGCCGATGATGAGAAGTGGGTAAACTGGCAATTGTCCGCCAGGAACCTCTTTGGGTGCTGCTACCGTGAGGTACTCTCTCTTTGCTCACCTTTTTTAGACACTTTTTAGAGTGAGATTAGACCTGGTCGCGACATTTTATTATTAAAAAGAAAAACACACCATGACCCAATAGAATAGTGTTAATAAACACATCTAGGGGAGTTAGTATAATTTGTTATCTAACCCTTTCAGTGGTATTATGAAGATAGGTTTGAGGTGGATGAGGCCCTTATTGTTGATTATCGGTTGAGTGGGGGGCGATCTCTCTCTATTTCCCCCTAATGCTCCCATAGATTTGATTGTCCGCTTAACTTCCGCCTTTACTGTTATACCTCATGTTGTTTGTTGCCTCATCATGCGTCTTCTCATTGCCATCCTCGAGTATTCTCATATCCTTAACTCATGTTTTTTTTCTCTACTATGTAACAGTGTGTATTTGTTTTGTAACCTTGCGTAACTTGCTTTGTGCTGATACTCTGTAAAACGCTCTGATACCTCCGGGTCTAGCCAGCGCTATATAAAACTCATCAAAAATATAAATAAATAAACCACATGGAAGCAGAAGCTGGATTCCAGCCAATCGCCACGTAGGACCTAGTCGCGAGACTGGATCCTCATGCTATGGAAGCTTCTTGGCATGTGTTTCGGATAAACCCAGGTGATTTTAGATAGGGCTTCATCAGGACAAAGAACAATTCTTCTCCTCAAGCCCCACGAGCCTTACAGGCCTTACCGGCCCCTCAGGTGTCATTAGCGATAGCGGACCCTCTTCTTCTATCCGTAGCAGAGGGTAGTACTCATTGTCATCCAAAGGTTCCAGTTCAGCTGGATGTTCAGGTCCGGGGGAACTGGCAGCGGTCAGACAGTCTGGATGGAGATAGCTTAGGCTCCCTCTTTCAGTCGCTGAGGGGGGACCTAATGACTAAGTTTGAAATTTCTGAGAGTAACCAGAAAGCTATCCATGATAGGTTTGACCTTCTCGAGTCTAGATTAGATGATATTACCACCCGGACAGGAACTCTGGAGCTGAAAGTCACCTCTTTGTCAGAATCTGTTCATGGGAACTCCAAGGAAATTGATACTCTAAAATCTCAGAATAGATCCCTTGCGATGGACTTGGAGAGATTAGAGACGCAAGCCCGCAGGAACAATCTTAGAATATTGAAGATTCCAGAAGGGGAAGAGCAGGAAGATATCAAGGGGTTTGTCTGCAAGTTATTAAGGGATGGAGTTTTAAAAGATCGGCCTGACATTGATCTGGAGGCGGAGATACAAAGGGTGCACAGGGATCCCTTTAAGTTACACACGGACAGAAAGCCCCCAGGAAGATCCTCGTTAATTTCCAGACCTACAGTGTCAAGGAGCTAATTTTAGGTAGATGCCTATCTCAACCTGCTCTCCAACATCAGGCCAATCCATATCAAATTCGATCAGATATCGGAGGAAGAACAGCCCAGAGGCAGTGGGAACTGGGATCTAGGATGCCCGAACTGAGATCATTAGGGGCACAAGTTCAAATGAAGTTCCCTGCCTTATTAAATATTATGTGGCGGAATAAAATGTACAACTGTAGCCAGCCAGAAGATGTTGATGATCTCCTATCTCAAATGAGACAGAAATAAAAATGAGATTGAGAAAAATAGGGGGAAGGAGGATACTGAATTGGGGTGAGATCTGAGAAGAGTATGAATGAAGAAGAGTATGGAGCGAATAGCGATAACACGTGTGTAGGATGCTATAATAAGGAAGGTTTAAAAAGAAAAAATTTAAAAGGGGAGAAAGGAAAAAAAAAAACAAATAAAAAAAAAACAATAATAAAACATATATAAAATATACGAATCTCCTACACCTATATACATTTATACTACTATACTAACATGGGCACTTGTATTTATTAGGCTATTAGGCCAATTATTATTAGTTGTAGCGGGGGATGCTATAAAAGCTATAAAAGCCATAAAAGCATGTCGCCGTTTAGGTTAGCAGAGGATAATCCAGTCAATTGTTGTCCTCATGGGGCCCCTAAAGGCGGTTTCATCGCCAGGTATGAAGGGAGGGTTCCTCGGGGGTGGGTCTGGGAGGGTTCACTGGGTGGAGGGGAAAATGGAAATATTGTCCACACGCGTAATACAGTTACCACATTTTTTTAAAGCTCTAGATGCATGGCAGGTACTGGTCGGGTCGGGTCATGAGTAGGTCAACTGGTATAAAAATCCTCTCCTGGAATGTGAATGGTCTAGGGGGAGGGAGGAAACAATCCAGTGTCTTTGAATACTTAAAAAACAAGGATGCCCACATCTACCTATTACAAGAAACTCATTTAGAGTCGAATGTGTGCGAACAAGTATTTGGTAGAGTGGGATGGGTTCAGGATATATTGTGCTCAAGGCAAGAAAGGCATCACAAGGGGGGTTGCAATCGTGGTTAGGGCAAATAGGGGGATTAGGGTGCTGAAATGGGATACCGATCAGTCAGGTAGGTGGCTTGTGGCAACCCTCTCGATATGCGGTACACCTTTTACCTGTGCCGTCTATTATGGCCCGAATGATGACAATCCCGGTCCTCTTCTGAAATTGGGTGTTGGGCTACTACAGACCTTGGCCCCCGTAATACTCGGGGGAGATTTTAATTTGGTCTTTGACCAGGGTTTAGATCGGACCTCCAGGGTGAAATATGGAGCTCATATTAAAACTATCTCAACACTTAGAAATATCATGGAAGATTTTAACCTGCTGGATGTATGGCGAGCCAAATATGGTGCTATGAGAGAATATTCATTTTATAGCAAAAAGTACAAGCAGTATTCTAGAATAGATTTCTTCTTGACGGATCAGCGATTGCTTGCAGATATAGTATTGGTTTGCCACACTCCGGTGGGGATCTCCGATCATTCAGCGGTTGAACTAATTTTTAACTTGAGTTCCAGGCCCACAGAGATTAGGTGGACACTAGACAGGATGCTCTTTTTGGATGAAAGAGTGAAGGTAGAGGTAAAAGAGAAAATTATTGATTTTTTTATTTTCAATATTGGCTCCTCTACTGAACAAATAGTCTGGGAGTCGTTTAAAGCTTTTCTCCGCGGGTTACTGAGTTCATTAATGACCCATATGAGGAAAACCATCAAGAAAAAAGAATCAGACAATCTGAAAGCAATAAAAGAAAAAGATCTAGAACTACAGTTGCCTGCATTGTCAGATAGGGATAGAATCCCGAAGTTGGAGAAAGAGCTGCTAGACCTACAAACATCACTTAAAGCTGCAGCCGATAAGATCATTAAGGAAAGGTGGGAGGTCAGTAAATTAAAAAACTTTGAGTATGGTGAAAAATGTGGGGCCTTCCTGGCTTGGAAATCTAGGATGGAGAGAGTCAGGAATAACATTCAATCAATCAATCAATCAATGACATTTATAGAGCGCATTACATACCCGTAGGGTCTCAAGGCGCTGGGGGTGGGGGGGGTGCCGCTACTGCTCGAACAGCCAGGTCTTCAGCTTCTTCCTGAAGGAGAGGTGGTCTTGGGTCAGGCGCAGGCCGGTCGGGAGGGAGTTCCAGGTCTTGGCGGCCAGGTAGGAGAAGGACCTTCCTCCTGTAGTCGCTCTTCGGATGCGGGGGACGGCGGCGAGGGCGTGGTTGGCTGATCGGAGGTGGCGTTTGGGAGCGTAGAAGTTGATTCGGCTGTTGAGGTAGCTTGGGCCTTGGTCGTGTAGAGCTTTGTGTGCGTGGGTGAGGAGGCGGAAGGTGATTCTTTTGTTGACGGGGAGCCAGTGAAGGTCTCTCAGATGTCCGGAGATGTGGCTGGTTCGTGGGATGTCGAGGATGAGTCTGGCTGAGGCGTTCTTAATTAACATTAAGCTGTTAATTCAGAGGGAGTCAGCCCTTCCAATTTCAGAGGATGTGGCAATCAGGGAGGAGGCTAGGGGGTTCATGCAGGGCTTATATCAAGAAGAGACCAGCATCGGACTAGAGGAGATTAGGGCATGGTTGAGTCAGAGAGATCTGCCCCAGATGTCCGAAATAAATATGAATTATTTAGCTAGTGAGATCACGGAGGGGGAAATAAAAGAACAACGTAAGAAAATGAGCCGTGGTAAAGCTGCCGGTCCAGACGGCTTGCCGGTTGAGATAGATATTTCTGAGTCAGTAGTTCCGGTGCTTACCACATTCTTTAATAGTATTTTTATACACGGCAATAGCATTCCCCCATCATGGTTTGAAGCTACTATAACTCTTATAGCCAAGCCGAATAAAGATCCTCAAAAAATAGAGTCTTATAGACCAATTTCTTTGTTAAATTCGGATTTGAAGATTTTTTCTGGGATACTGGCCACTAGACTCTCCAGAATCATAAAAACAATTATACACCCAGATCAAAGAGGGTTTATCCCGGGGAGGCAGCTAAACGAGTTAACGTTTCAGGTGATCAAGGAAATTGACTTAGCTGAAGAGAGGGGGCTGCCACTAGCCATTATAGCAATCGATGCGGCCAAAGCATTCGATCAGGTCAACTGGGCGTATCTTTGGGCTGCTATGGCGAGCTTCGGGTTTCCTCCGATTTTCATAGAGGGAATTACATCTTTTTACCAGAGTCCTCGAGCAAAAGTCCTGGTTAATGGAGGCCTATCGGATTGGTTTAATATCTCCCGAGGCACCAGGCAGGGATGTCCCCTGTCCCCCTATTGTTTGATCTTTATATTGAGCCTTTTGTTTGTGCACTTAGAGCTGACTGTATAATTTCACCTTTTAAAATAGCAGATCTGGAGCTTAAAACCGCCCTGTACGCGGACGACCTTCTCCTATATACTTCAAATCATGTTGAGGCAATTCCTCGGCTATTCGAACTGGCTGAGGAATTTGGAAGGATATCCGGGTACAAAATAATAAGGATAAAACAGATATAATGGGCTGGAGCAACCTATCTGTTATTCAGGGGGCTAGACAAAAAATTAGGTGTTTGGGAATCCATCTTACTCAAAAATTGACTGATATCCCTAAAGTCAGTTGGCAGATTGTTGTGAAGGAAATTTCTAAAATGTTAACAAGATGGGGAGGCCTGCCACTGAATTTATATGTAGGAACATATCTTCACAGATGAATTCCATTTCTGTTCTAACGGTGATAGTGTATTACCTTTTCTAAGTATCTGATTTGTAGTTGTGAAAGTAGATATGTAAATATATTCTCTACAAGGTAGAAATGTAGAAAGTGATTGTGTTGTTTGTTATATTGTAATGCATTCTAATAATTAATGTAGTGATGCATAACCCTAGCGAGGCCTCAATGCACTTCTGCTTGGTTGAGTAAATGACTACTCACTTTGTTGTCCATGGCTAATAGGGTGTGGGTTTACAGTGTAGCCTATACATTGGGTTCTGGGTGTTATATATGAGGTTTAACTCCAATCGTATCGCGACTGGCTTGTAGCAACCTGTATGCTCGACAGTGATACAGAACGTGAGTGAGATGTGTAATCAAAAGAAGGATACTGGATACCACCTCTTCTGATGGTAGATGTTATGTTATGTTATGTTAATTTATTTCTTCTATAGCGCTCGGCTACTCCAGGGAGCATCCCGGCGCTTTGGCGAAGAATATCAGCAAGTAAGACAACAACATAACAACTAAAATGCAGGCAGAAGAGAGGAGAAGAAATTATTTGGTAAAAAGACACGTTTTAAGATCTTTTCTAAAAGCAAGGAAACTGGGAGCCTGTCTAAGGGAAAGTGGCAGTTCATTCCAAGCCTTCGGGGCTAGGTAGCGGAATGATTGACCTCCCATCCTTGCACGCCTGATAGCCGGGACTGTCATCTTGGATAAACAAGATGATCTCAAAGACCTGCTAGGTACATATCGGGAGAGACGTTTCCTTATGTACTTGGGGCCAGTGCCTTGTAAAGCTTTGAAGGCAAAAGTCAGGCTTTTGAAAAGAAGTCTCTTTGCGATCGGTAACCAGTGTAAGGTGTTCAGTAGGACAGTGGCACCTGCTCTTCTCGGGAGCCCGAAGATAGCACGGGCTGCCGAGTTCTGGACTACTTGCAAACGGGTCAAAAGATATTTTGGTAGACCCAAAAAGAGAACGTTTGCATAGTCCAGTCGAGATCCAATCAAGGCCTGAACAATTATCTTCCTATGCTGGAAAGACACTAAAGTAAGAAACTTCCTAAGCATCCGTAAAATGCCGAAGCATTTACCTGAAAGGCACGAAATATGTGGCCCAAAGGACAGTTCACTGTCCACAATCACTCCCAAGTTTTTGGCCTTAAGAGACACATTGTCAGGGGGAAACATATCTTGTGGCCACCAAGCTTTCCAATCTGGTTCACAGGTGCATCCAAAAAAGAGCAGTTCCGACTTATCGGAATTGCACTTTAAGCCATTACACCTGAACCACTCAAAAACCGCACCAAGGCAATCCCTGATCTGTATGCCGTCGAATGACCCGCCCCTATCACAAGTGAATAGGAGCTGGGTGTCATCGGCATAGGATACGATCTGGGCGCCAAAGGACTCCGCGACTACCGCCAGAGGGGCCATAAAGATGTTAAACAGCATGGGGCTGAGAATGGAACCTTGCGGAACCCCCACCTCTAGCGGAGCCATATCAGCGGAAAAAGGGGGCGCCCAGATCGTTTTCCGGCGGTCGACCAGAAATGATTTAAGCCAATTCCACACCGTTCCCCGAAGGCCGCTCTCCCAGAGTCTTGCAAGGAGGCGCTCGTGAGGAACGGTGTCGAAAGCCGCCGACAAATCAAGCATTACAAACATGGCTCTTCCCCCAGTCCAAAGTCTAGGCTCAAAGAAGTTCACTCCCGAGCCATGGATTGCACAAGTGAGTGAAGCAGAGTGTGGGTTACGGTGTAGATCTTTATAATGCAAGATTGCTATAGACCATGAGGTAGGTTTTGACGATCTGCAATGTGTTGGCCATTTGCACAGTCCAGGTGTAACAGTACTTGGATAATTGCGGACTGTACTTTGTGAGGGAATCCCAGACAAGGAAGGATGCAGAGTAATGTTCCCACAGCAAAGGAAATGCCCTTGGTCACTTGGTTAATCTGTGGTTGAAGGGCAAAGTTGGAGTTCATGATCACTCCCAAGTGCTTCACTTCAGTTGAGCAAGTTGGAGATATTGCAAAGTCTTAAGGCCATGCAATATTAGGGTCATAATTAGACCAGGAGCCACCGGTGGGGATTTCTTTTTCAAGTCAAGTCAACAAGCTTTATTCGAATTGAATTAACAAATTCATAAAAGCACACATGATAAAAATCACTTTAAAGAACAAACAGTGATTATGTTCATAAGGTGATCACTATTTGTACTGTACAAATAAAATATAAAATATTGAGTTAAAATATAGGATTTGATTAAAATTCATTTTTACACATTTCGAGAATATTCAATTAAATGGTCTTTCTAAACCTCAGGATTGCTCGCAGGAGGGAAGTTACTGTACTAATGGTATACTCATCGTCTAAGGTTCTTAGCTTATTGTAAGCCTCTCTGGATGATCTTAAGTCCCATAAAACAAGAAGGAGTTTTAACAATTTCCTCCTTGGATGAGTATAAAAGGAGCAAAAGAGGATACAATGAATATTCGATTGCATAGACATATCATCGCAAGGACAAAGTCTTTTTTCCTTCGACCAGTCATTACAGTGTGGTAATGTTACAAGTCTGTAAAACGTTTCAAGCCGGAAGAGAGTAAGGAGCATACGATGATAGAACGGTTGCTCTAGCAACAAATACCGCCGGATGCCCTGGTGTGGTGTTACCTCATCATGGTTCAAAACAGTTTTCTTTGCCCTTTGTTCCTTCCATCTTTCGGATTCAAGATGTTCTCGAAGGGATTTTTTTAGAGCAGATCTTGATAGAGACTCCATGGTGTCTGGATTGGTAAAATATTCCGGATGGCCGATTTCACAAAATAACTTTTTGACGTAAGTAAGCCATTTAATGTTATTGACTCCATCTGTTGCCAAGCAGTCCTCAATTATGTCTCTATTTAGAGTAGTGGCAGGATTGGTCCAAACATTGTGCCAGAGTAAAATCGGGGCAGATTTTATAGTGTCCGTAACATGCTGTAAGGCCACTTCTCGTGCAACACATAGGTTGATGTACTTTTCGGGGCGGCCAGTAGGAACCGCAGAAACCGGTTCTCGATGCGTTGGATAGATTCTGCTGACTCAGACCCCCAGATACCCGCCCCATAGGTTCCGGTTGAGACACATTTGGCCTTAAATATTTGAAGTAACTCCCTAACTGGCCTGGTCTTTAACTGTTTAGCAAAATTTAAAAGTGCACCTGTTGCTCTAGTAAATGCTATTGCCCTAGCGTTTACCGCTGGCTTCCATGAGCCCTTTCTTTCGAATTGTACCCCCAAATAGCAAAAGATATCCGCCAGCTCCACCCGCCTGTCGTCCAATGTAATCAAACATGGTGCTCTGCGTTTGTTTGGGCCACATGACATGGAAAACGTCTTTCACACCTTTACACATAATCCCCTTAATTTCATAAAGTCTGAACATTTTTGCACTGCTTTTTGGAGGCCTACCCGTGTCTGCGAGAGAATAGCTGCATCCTCGGCATAAAGGAGTATGGGGATAGGTTTCCCTTTTACTGTAGGGTAATCGGGGTATTGATTAGTAAGGGAAAATCCCACATTATTTATATATAAATTAAAAAGCAGGGGCGCAAGTATGCACCCCTGTCTTACACCTCTGTTGATGCGGAAAAGGTCTGTGCATTCCCCCATTCTACCGTGTCTTACACGAGCACCTGCCCTATTATACAGTTCTCTAATAAAGGTGAGTATGCGGTGGTCCAGGCCAATTTCCCTTAAAGTTTGCCACAATATGTCATGATTAACACAATCGAATGCAGAACTGAGGTCTACAAATGTTATATACCTGTATATACTTGGATGTTATTAGAGTTGGGTTTAGGGCCTGCTCAACTGTCCCTCTTCCTCTCCTAAACCCGTATTGTAGATTAGATATTATCTGTTGTTCATCCAACCAATCCTGAATTCGATCAAGAATGATCCTGCCCGCTATCTTCATGAGACCATCAAGAAGGGATATTGGGCGATAGCAAACAGGATCATTCCTGTCCCCTTTTTTATAAATGGGGACCACCACTGCCTCTGACCAGGTGGAGATAAAGCCAATTTTATTTGAGGAGTTCAAAACTCTAGTAAGAATTGGTGCCCAGAGGTCCGGTAGATTTTTAAAAACATCAATGGGAACACAGTCGGGTCCTGGAGCTTTGGCCGCTGGGCTTTCTGCTAGAGCTTTATACACTTCTTCCAGTTGGAATTGTATATCAAGTGGGAAGGAAGTGAATAACTGTTCATTGGTAGATGTTTCGGAGGAGAGTCCTTCTGAGGGCGCTGGGTTACTATATAGGGCCTGAAAATGGTTCACCCATTCCTGTGATGAGATGGCATTATCTATCCGGGGGCCCTGGCAGTTTTGGAAAAAAGGGGCACTAACCGTCTTCCAGAAAGCAGTATTGTCCTTTAGCTCAGAGGCTGCGTGGAGAGCCGACCACGCTTGCAATTTTAAGTCTTTCTTCCTGGCTGATAGGGCAGTGCGATATGTACGCCTTGCGGTTTGGATGTTTGTTCTAGATAACGGTGAGGAGTGCAGGGCAGATTTCAGTGCCGCAAGTGCCCTGGTGCAATTTGCATCGAACCAACCAGGGGAGGCCTTAGGTGTATTTTGTGGGGTTCTAAGCAGGAGCTGTTTTATGGAGGAGCAAATTTTGGAAAAGGATCCAAGGATGAAATGAGGATCCTCTTCAGGTGCCAGACAGATATTAATTTCCTCTTGGGTATTAATAACCAGATTTTTTAAAAAGTTCGCAGGTGTGACCTTTTCCCATTTAATACAAAACCCATTTTTTTGGGAGAGAATGGGGTTCAGGTCATATTTAGGGAGGTTTTTTTGACATGAGTAACCAGACTTAAGATTAAGAGTTACTGAAATTGGGAAGTGGTCACTCAAACCAATGAGGACAGTCTCCCATTTATTCACCAGTGAGGCGTAACGCATCGAAAGTACAGTAAAATCAATAATTGACTTTGCCCCCTCCCTTTAAAAGTGGGGGTGAATATTTTGGGGGGACTACATAGCTCATTTATAAAGCCTAAAGAGAAGTTGGCCAATATGTTATTAAGCAAATCCCCTAGCTTAGTATGAGAGAAATGGCTCGTGTGGCCCTGATTATCTTCCTCCAGACCTCACACACCCAGTGAGCTACGGGGGCAAAGAGAGCAATTGAAGTCTCCTACCCACATCAGGAGCATATCTCCCGTGAGACTTTCTTCTATCTTGGTCAGAGCTTTTGAGAATGTTTTGATAACGTTCTCTAATTGGACCTTGGGGATATTATTATAGAAATTTACTATAACAACATTTTTTAAGGGGCCCCATGATGTAATTAGAATTTGGAAGAAATTATTGTCAGTGACACTTTTAAGCACGGAAGGACCAGTAGTTATTGAAATGTACAGAGCTAAACCTCCCTTATGTCTGCCTCTTCTACTTGGTAATGCCGGGGTAAAATAAGTTTTGTAGCCTAGGAGATGGAGCTCTTTAGTTGCCCAGGTTTCTTGGAGGCATATAATGGAGTGGGTCGTAGTCAATGATTGCCAGCTAGCATCATTAATTTTTGCAGCAAGACCCGCTACATTCCAAGTTATAAGAGTTCCAGGCTTTTCGAAAGTGGGGAGAAGATTAGCTTCACTCGGTGTCAATAGGGAAGATTCAGGGTTACGTATTTGTAAAGGGGTAGGAGTCAGCACCATAGAACCAGTAACAGATTGATCGTTTGTTAGCGATTGGCCATGTGGGTCGCTGGTTTAGTTCTGGGAGGGTGTATTAATACAATTACCTTGACCAAGTCAATATATTCTGTCTAATCCTGTCAAGGCAGTAAATCTATTGGCTACTGGGACTAAGTAATTGTATGCCCCTTGAGCTCCGTGATAGGGGTATTTCGCGGGATGTTGGGAGAGTATTAATGACCTAGGGTAAAAATAATGTAGCTGGCGTATCTGTATCCCCAGGTTCTCAGTTTACCACTCATTTAAACACGTAGTGACTCTGTGGTCTTTAAAATTAATTATTACCACATCGCCTTTAATGTCCTTTGGTCTATGACCCAACCATTTCGCTCTCCTCACCAAGAGGATTTCCCCGTTGATATTGGGGGGTAGGGGTCGATTAATTTTTAGCCAATAGATGACTTTATTTTTAAGGCTCCTATAATCTTCAAACTGGTCTGTTGTTAGTTCCGGAACCCCAGTCAACACAGCAACATATGGGGCTGATTCAGGAGGGAGATTAATTTGTAGGTTCGGGTGAGTATTACTGCCTCTATCTGTCTGGGATGTTAAATTGTTATATTGAGATGTAGCTGTTACATTATTTCTTTCCACAGTACCCTCCGTCCTTTTACAGTTCACTCTAGTGGAAACAGTTTCGGGTGGCACAGACCCAATACTTTTTCCCTCAGCACTCTCTCGACCCACTGAAGTCTTTTTTGGGGTTAAAGCCTGAATATTATCCTCTAGGGGTTGTGACTTCTGTATACATTGTTATTTTTTGTGCTAGAGTTATTGGGATTTAAGTGTTCTTTACCTTTTTTAGTAAGAGTCTTAGTTTCCCTCCCTGGTGGCAGTTGTGCTTCCTTGCTGTGATTTGTACCTAGTGGGATGGGTACTGATGGGGCTTTTTTACAAGTATTATTTTTAAAAGTGTTTTTTATGAGCTCTCTAGTCTGTTCTGCGTTTGTCTGTGTTGAAACTTCCAGCTCCCCTAATTTCTCTGAAATGATTTCTAGTCTATGCACAATGGGTAATATTAGCGCTTTAACTAGATGTTCAAAATTGTCAGTTAATTCTTTCAAGAGGGGAAGATGCAAAGCTTGGTTTTCCCGCTCAGTATTCCCAGACAGTCGAGGAGATATCAATAGAGATCCACCCGTCCCCAGGGTAGTGTGCGTTTTTTTTGGGAGCTTAGCACTTCTGCCCTGCAGGATGCCCCCCCTACGTTTCCTCTTTTTATTTCTAGTAGGCTGATCCTGTTTCGCTGTTGGAGGTGTAGATGTTAATAAGTTCACCAGAGATATCTCTTCGGATGAGACTTCCAGTGGTGTTTCTACATGCGAAAGATCTTTGGTAGGATCAGCAGAATTATCTTGATCCCTAAGCTGGAATGGGATGCTAGTATCACCCTCATAGGTTTGCCCCTCAGCCCGTTCTAATGGGGAACTAACTGCATTAATCGTCCCTAGAGAGGAACGCTTATTGCATAGAGGGGGGGGGGTAAAGATAATCTGGAGGGGAAGGACTGTTGCTCCACAGGAACAGTGCCGGTAGTAGGATGATTAGGTTGCGTGTCTGTTGGGGGGTAGGTGCCTGGGAGTGATACGAAGGATGGAGCAAGATATGAATCTTGGGAGTTGTTTGTGGTCATAGATGTATTAACTAATGAGGGAGGGGGATAAGACCCAACAGGAAGAGAAAGACGTCTCTCAGTTTGCTCGATAGCGTTTACCACCACCCCAATAGTCTTTTGAAGCATACGATCAATTGCCGTTAGAGTGGGCAAGGTAGATTTAGACTGTTTTTTAGCAGGTGGGACAGGCATTTTGCTATGCTTAGTGGAAACCAAATTAACCCACTGATTAAATAAACATTAAAGGCAAGTCCACAGTAAATTTTCAAATGTGACAGGGAATAGTACGTAAGTAGTCTATATGCAGATCTTACTGTATTCAGCAGAGTAGTGTTAAGGTATGCTCTCACGGAGCCAAGGGAGGTGGCCCAGCCCAGCCTCCTTCGGCCCCCGAACGGCCACAAAACGGCCCCGCCCTTGACCCAGGCTTCACCCGGGCTGCACCCGCGCGCGTCCCGCGGAGCGGGAGGAGTGCAGGTGTTTTTGTGCGCCTCCGGGTGCTTCCGCTGTCATAGGTGGGCGGTGCCTGGAGGAATTGTGGGGGCTGTAGTCCTCCCGCTCGGCGGCCGCAGGTTGTTAAGCGGCGGCGGGGGGGACCTGATGCGCTGACAGTAGCGCTCCACTGGAGCTCGAAGGAAGTCTATCACTCTCCCACACGTGACCCGGCAATTCTGGCAGCAAAGGTTCGGCGTCCACGATAGAAGGCTCTTTTTCATTTACAAAGGAGTTGAATTTCATATGGTTTGTTAGTATCAAGTGGTCAGCTAATTGAAGGTACTGGCCAAGGCCAAAAAAATGTCTAGGCCAGAAGTTTTTTTAAACTTTGCAATGGTCAGCATATTATTGCCTTAATTTTAATGCACAGGTTAAATGACTGGATGAGGCCTGAAAAAGGGGTGAGGTGCACATTACAGAGTAGAGTGGTCATTGTCGATCCTTCACAGACACTTTTGTGAGTGGTGAAAGGCGCAGGCGAGAAAAGGATGACTGATGACTTGGGTTCTATGAGTGAGGTTAGATGTGATCCAGTGCCAGACCCAGCTGGCATCCTGGATTCTGATGTCACTTACTTTGTGAAGTAATATTCCTGTTATAAGTGGAAGAGAGATCCATCATTAAAAGTGCTCTTTGGATGAACCCAGATATTGGCCAAGGCAGATTCTGTGTCTTTGCCAGGTCAGAATCCTCTGTGTCGCATTAGGTAGTTAGATTATTTCTAGGTAGGCTGCTTTCTCAGTATCCTACCCAACAACAGTCCATTGTATATTGGTTTGTAGTCTTTCAGGTGTGCTGGATCAGTCTCCAGCATCTTTAGTAGAGGTTTGATGTGGGAAGGCTTTGTTGGGAGCTCTTGAGATAAAGGGAGAACTTGATAATCACCCTTATCAGAATGGCTGCAGGGAATTTATGGCATTACAACGCATGCAATTACAATGCATGCTTTTACAACACAGTCTTTACATCGCAACTACCATTACATTGCATGATTTTACAATGCATTGCATTACAGCGTTTTTTTTAAAACTACCATTACAACACATAATACTTTTAGGGCAACAGTATGGTAAGTGTTGGATAGTGTAGGGGTAAAAATTACTATTCCCACTCCAGTGAGTGCAACAGCAGGGTACGTGTTGGATAGTGTAGGGGTAAAAATTACTATTCTCACTCCAGTGAGTGCAACAGTAGGGAAAGTGTTGGATAGTGTAGGGGTAAAAATGACTATTCCCATGTACCCCAAAACCCATACCCACCCTAATACTGAAACATCTCTATTACTTACCTTATAATGCGTTGTAACGGATGCTTTGTAATGGTATGCGTTGTAATGGCATGCGTTGTAGTGACATGCGTTGTAATGGCATGCGATGTAATGGCATGCATTGTAACGGCATGCGATATAAAGTCAGTTGCGTTGTAACTGTTGCGTTGTAAAGGTAGTTCGTTGTAATGACTACGTTGTAAGGGATGTTTCCCGGCTGCAGGGGCTGAGAGGAGAATGTGTTTGAAACTTTGGGGTAGTGGAAGATTTCTTGGCAAGCCAGGGAAACACTTTGCCTCTGTGCCATATCATGAACACTGGCACAGAGGCAAGGAGGCCATCAGGAGGTACACTAACAGGTTGCCAAAAAATAGGTGGCACAGAATCAATGCACTCTCTGAAGGTGTCCTCTGGAAGTGGGCATAGGAGAACTCATGGTTCCACCCCGGAAATCCCACTTCGGGTGAGTGTAGTTACTGACTGCACTCGCCTGAAGGGGGATCTCTGTCACCCTCTAATGTTAAGGTCAGGTACTGACTTCTCAATGGAGTCAGATGGTAACTCATTATTTGTAACAGGGCACACTGTTCCTGTTTTCGCCCGGCCAACCTCATTAAAGGTGCGCTGAGGCACAAACAGGGACTATTACATCTTTGTTGGCATTAATGGAGAGCAGGATGAAGGATCAGAGTTTCGGTGGTGAGACAGTGTAGGTAGGATTAAACATTCATGGCAAAGGAGGGAGATCACCTGCCAGTATTGTCAGGAAGGGCCATCAAAGATTATTTGCTTTTTCTATAAGGTGCTCAGCCTGAGAAATAGCTAATTCCAGTATATAAATGAGACATGTGGCGGTGCATTCAGGGGTGCAGAATTCAGTATTAATTGTATAGAGGGCGGGCATGTTACTTCTGAATTGCGATAAGAGTAGTAAAATCCCTTTGATTTCTCGATGGCTGCTCAGTAAATTCTGTGGAAGTGTTTGAGACACTCCCTCATACTGTTAGTGAGTGTTTTCTTCCACTGCCTTTCCATGGTTCAAGATTAGGTCTGTAGTAAAATACCTTGATTTTAAATAAAAAAAAACATCCCTGCACTTTTGCTACCGACAGGAGGCTATCAGAATCATTACAGCGTCAAAGGTATTAGATTGACATCAAGGGATCCATTAATAAAGAGGAAGAAACATCTGGATTCTTGTATTGGAGGAGGTTCGGAATAGCGGGTGTTGTGACAAAGTTGAGGATTAAATTGTGGATGTCACTGTGGTGGTCACTCATGTAATAAGGTCTTATTTTGCCACAGTGATCTGTCCTCGAGTGGAGAAGGTCTATACAGTGCGTGGATCTGAGCTTTGTTGGTGAACATTTAGAGTTTCGTGGTTAAAAAAAGAACAAGCATTTGCAATGCAATAGGTCTCGCATTCACACGATTTTGAGCTATTGGCATTGTAAATGACAATGCCTTCTATTTATGTTTTGGGTTTTAAAACTTAAATATAAGGCATTGTTATTTCTAATACTAATAGCTTAAAATTGTGTGTATGCGAGATCTATGCATTGCAAATGCTTGACAATATTGTGGCGAGTTGAATAAGTAACTAGGTAGAAAAGGTGAAAAGGCCCCCTTTCCACCGCCACTACACGTGTATGTTTTTTGTCATTTAGGATTTTTGACTTTAAGTCACGTTTCTTTAAAAATATAGCCAACAGAACTGGGGGTTCTTCTCTGCTGCCATGGAGGCTCAGTAACTGAATGCCTGGAGATTGGCACGGCCTTTGGGGGGATGAAGCCTGCAGCAATATTTGGTGACACAGTAGAAGACATTTTTTTACCTGCAACACTAATTTGCAGCTTGCTTTCTCTTACTCAGTTCCCCCACGCTATTCATTTATTTTTTATTTGTGGTATTGATGGAACGATTATTCCAACCCTCATGGCCTTTTGAAGGCCCAATTCTGAACCTTTGTCAGTTTTTGAAGAAACAAAACATACTCAATGATGGTGACTACCCAGGATATGACAGAGGATGCTGATAAAAATATAGCAGGACCACAAACCCTAGGCAGATCAATGCGGACTAGCCTCCACGGTTCCACTTCTAGTCCTCAGCATTTACACATTTTAGCTGCAGGCATATCCCTGAAGAAGGATTTACTGAAACATCAGGGTGGCGCAAATGAAAGTCTGCAAAGCAATACAAAACCTAACCCACGCGGGTAGGTTTTGTATTGTGTGTGTTATCCTTAACTTCATGCCAGAGTCAAAGGAGGGAGAATCTTCATGTGTGTGGTATTTTAGGTATGAGGGGATAGGTTAGTGATGGTGCGGGTTGAGTAGCCGTGGGTTTCTACCCTGGAGTGGATAGCAGGGTTGGGGTGGTAGCTTGGGGAGTGTCGCTGTAGTGTAGCCTGCGTCGGGTTGCGGGGGATAGGGAGTCATTTTGGATTTTCAGGGACAGGTGTCTCTGGGATCAAGTTCCATAGGGTGCGGGAGGATGAGGGAGGGCGGGAGGATAGGTTGAGGTCGGAGGTGGGGGAAGGTTCTGAAGGCTTAGCTGGGTTGGCTACCATTTAGGGGTGAATGACTGTGGTGTTATCACGAGGAGGGGAGGGGGGGGGGGGTATTGTCAGTTTCCTGTCCTGCGTAATAATCCGGGGTGGAAGTTGGGTCGGGAGGGGGTGGCTGCAGTGGACGTAATTCCGTAGTGTCTGGAAGATGGAGTCAAAAGTATGCCAGTTGATGTCAACATCTTGGATCATGATAGTTCCCTACCCGTAGATGGTAATGGTGGCCTTGCCCATTAATTGCGGGGAGTTGGCGATCATCAATTTTCGATCATACAGAATGTTGGCGGATTTTGTAATGTTAAGGATGTTGGTTAGGGTTGAGTGCCATTTCGCTAGTTGGAATTTGTAGAAGATGAGATCGGTTATCTTTAGTCCTTTTGAGGAGTTGACATAGATATCCACTATTAGAGTTTCAGGGTGCTGTTTGATAATTTTGTGCATGAGGTTTTTGGTGGCAATTGCTGAGAGATCGTGGGGGGGGTTAGCTAAGAAGAAGGAGTTTGATCTGTGCTGTTTCAAGTTGCTGGGAAGAGTAGAGGAGGGGGATGCTGTAGTGGTGTGCATGTTTAAACACAAATTTTGGTAGCTAGGATGACTCTTCAACAGTGTTGCAGCATGTGATTTATTACGCTACGGGGTAGCCAGCAGGAAGGTTTATAGACTGGGATTGGTTGTGGCGAAGCGAGGGAGGAGGAGCAAAAACGATTTACTGGTGGAATTAGTTGGAGGGAGAATGCCCAGCCCAAGATGGCTGCTGCTTTTGGTTTGCACTTTTCTTGCTGGAGTGCCCAGTCCAAGATGGGCACTGTTTTTTTTGCTTTGAACTTTCCTAACTAAGGTAGTTCTAGCCGAATCCAAGATGGGCACTGCTTTTTGTTGTGCAGTTCTCTGATGCCAAAACTAGTAAGTAAGAACTGCAGGGACCACGTTGCTACTCCGATTGAGGACGCCAGCGGGTCCCTGCATTTACATCTAGGTTGTTGTTAACCACAAGCCAATTAATTAGCCAGGGGAGTGAGGGACCTCCAAAATTGAGGACACTCAAGGGGCCTTGGGAGCCTCTCGGAGCGCCACCAACAATAGCTGAAAATAGGGGGGATGGAGCCAGCTCCTGCCCAGGAGTGGGGCTCCAAAATTGGAGAACAACACAGGGACCTCGGTACAACTCCATTCGAAGTCATAAGGGGGTGCCTGCGCTACTTCCTAACTGTACATCATCAGATTGATGTAGGGGTTCAGGGGCAACTCTGGTCGCGGGCATCTCAAATGGCCCAGTTGTGAGCCGCAGTCTCTCCTGGGTGGTGGTCCACAAGGGTCATCTGCACTTAACTCGATCAGGGGAGTGAGGCTGCAAAAACATTCCAAAAATCCACCGCATGCTGGCTGTGCTCAGAGGGGTGTCTCTACTCTCTTAGACTCCCTCCAGATTATGAGTCCTTTCATTCCAATTTCAAATCTGCGTGGTTGATGGGTGGATGGCCAGGGCATGTAAGGGATTTTCAAAGAAAGTGATCCCGGCCCTCAGGGAGCTAAAAGGGCTGTCCCTGTGCTGTCGGCCATCTTATTTTTCCTTAAATTGTGATTCAAACGAAGGCTTTCGTTTCTAATAAGAGATAGGTAGCATGGAGGAATGGCCTCATGTACTGTGGCTGCTGCATCCACTCCTAGCCAGTCTTGAATGATGAAGGGGAAGTCCTGCAATCAATTACATATAAGGAAGTAGATGTGGGTCTTAATGTTGAATACTGCTTATGTGTTCATTAAGATAGCTTTTTCTAGGAGGAACTGGAAGGTGTCCAACTCCCAGGAGCACAAGTAGAAGTTGATAATAACTCTCACCAAGATAGCAGCAGAGGCTGTGGGAAAGAAGGTTAAGAACAATGAACAGGAGAGGTAGAGATTGGTAACTGCTTGTGCTAAAATGGCAACAAGGGATTTAGAAAGGATACAGTGGAGGGTCATAGAGGCAGATTAGGATTTGGTTGGGAAGGGATGGAAAGAAATAGCTCGAAGGAGGAGTGCTGGAGAGTAGATTGAAAGTTCAAAACAACATTTTACTAGAGAGGGGCCAAGGAGGCCACTAGAGATGAGCATGTGTGGAGGGAGATGATAGGAGGAGAAGATTTGAAGAAAGGCAGATCAGGGCAAACGTGTGGGAAAGGTTAAAAGGATATGGTAAGCATCAAGATAAAGACTCCTGGTCTCCGTCTTTTCTGATAACTATGCCATAGAGGGACAAGATTAACTCTTTTGCTGCGACGCGAATTTGTCTGCGGCATGGGAGGGGCTAGGGGGTGGGCGTGGTGCTCCCTTACTCATGACGGCTCCATGCCATCATGAGTCACGTGCGGTGTGTGCTCATGATGGCTTGGAGCCGCCATGACCCAGCCCACTCACTAATCGCCCGCACAGGTGGGGAATTAGTGCTGCGTGGCCAGAGCGGCCATTGATGACGGCTCCACGCCGCTATGAGCACATGCCGCCCGTGGCTAATGAAGTGTGGAGCTGTCATGAGCATGGAAAGAGTTAAGGTATGGATAAAGGGAGCGGAAGGAGAGCAGAGGAGATCTGTTAGTAAGTCTCCACTACCGTCATCATTTTCCCTTTCAAGGATCTCATTCAAAATATAGATGTAACAGTTTTTTTACATTCACTGCATCAATCAAAGTAGGCCCTGGAGGAAACTCACCAACTGGAACATCCCTTCGGTGCTTCTTAGAGCAATTGAAAACTTGTACTCAATCACATTGGTAAGAATCAATCTGGGTAATGGAGAAAACTTATCGAGGACAATCCACACAACCTATGCAGAAACCTAAGATGTCCATCATACACTCCTATCCTAGAAATTGCAAGGGCAAAAGTAGTGCCCACCCTGGCATATGGCTCAGAAGCAGACATTCAAACATCCTGGATACAACTATAAGGAGAATTTACAGGAAAATCTTTCAACTCCCGAGCTCTACCTCACCAGCACAGATCAGACTGGAGTTAGGTCTCATTAAGCAGACACTAGCAAGGCATGCGCCTTTGTTGATTCTTGCTATAGAATTAAATTCTCAGAAAAGAACATTGTTAATTATGATATACGGCTGGAGATAAGCAACATATCTCATTCACCTGCCAGAACATACTTACTTACAATAATTGATAGGTTCAGCCTACCAAAAGTATGGCCTGCAACAGCAAGTTTTGAAATTTTCAAAAAAGCCATAAACAAAACATCTAAAATCCTATCATCCTTGGAGGACAAAGCAACTTTAGAAAAACGGTCACATGACTGGGTGGTTCTAAACAGTTACAAGTTATTGAAACCGCAGCAATACCTAGAAGTGGTTTTCAACAGCAGGCTAAAGGGACAATATCTGAAACATCAACTGGGCATTCTGCCATCAAATACACATGCCACTCCCTGGCAAAATCCAGAAGGCAAAGAAAACTACAGGTTGTGTGGCAACCCAAGGGAAGACATAAGTCATGTGATGTGCCTTTGCAAAATGACCCTCAGCCTTCACCGCCACTGGCTCCATCTACTCTGGAACCAACTTGGGGAACACTCTTGTAGACAAGCAGTACTGATCTACCTCAATTCTGCTGATTCACAACTCATATCTCAGACTGTAAAATACCTGCAGGTTAGTGGTATTAAAGAAGGAACATGGTCAGAGTTACCATAAAATTTGACAGCAACAGACCCCTAACAGACCTGTCTATGAATAACTGGCACCAAGTAGCCTACAAGATGCTCCGCTGGGGACTGGGAGCCAACCGATCAGACATCCTGAACTTGCTCCTTGGGCATGATCAAGCTGCACTTTCCGCTCCCGGACAGTTACTGGCAGAAATATTGTTAATAATTGCTATTATTGAAACCTTAATGGAATTTCAAAGGCAAGCACTGCAAGCACCTGCCAGGTAAACAGTGCTTGGGACAAGTGCACTAAAGTCAGGAGTGGAATGATATATTAGCGCCAGCTTCAGTTTATTGGTTCTAGCTAACCAATCGTACACCAAGGGACATAATCATGCACTTTAACCTGCTCTTTTGCACTTCCTTTCCTTTTTAGCCCTCCGTTGCCAGTGGATTAAGGGACAAAATCATGCACTTTAACATGTATAATATATGCCCAGGCATGCCGCCTCTGAGTCCTTGCCCTGCATGCTCCACCTGCCTCATAGTGGAGAAGTGTGGCTCAATGGTTAGAGCGGCAGACCCTGATGCAGAGGTCTGGCCCGGGACCAGGGTTCAATTCCCGCCTCTGCGGGTCTTGAGCTCAATTTCCTCGGACCTGATAATTCTCGCCTCAGTGCCTATTCTAATCATGGGTCCCACTCTGCAACTCTGGGCAATAGCTTGCTTAATCTCCACAACGGCCCCAACAGCGCTGGGATGCCTGGCTTCACCTTGGGGGTGCCCAGTAGTGGACATTTCACAGGGAAAAGCCAGGAAGGGTTCCACAGCGGTATGCGTACAGCACCAGGAAACCCCGGTTGGGGTATAAGTGCGCTTTACAAGTACAAATTCATTTCATTTCATTGCAATTTAAAGCACAAAACTGAGCTCCTCAACCAAGTTGGCTCCTGATACTATCTTCTAGTGCCCTACACCTTAAGATCTTGCTTAGGGATGAACTATTAATATAGAAATTCTCTAGCACCCATCTTGGTCTGCAAAGCGAAATACAAAACAATGAGGTTCTGGGGTGATTGCTGTAATTAGTATTTTAATGTTATTTATACTGTTTTTTATTAACTCTAATGCCACATATTGTACATGCAAATGTTTTTATAATCATGCCTAATGAAATTCTTCTTCTACATTATTGAGCAGATATTGATAAATACTGATCGAGAATACAAATTTTCTATGGGTATATTTGTAGACTATTCTTGCCAGGAATTCTGCTTCTATATCTCAATTGTTGAAGCATCAACCAGGATTCGAGCACACCGCACCAATGGCAATAGTGCCGGTCCCCGATGCCATTGAGGGGCGGGCTGGTGATGGCGCATGGTGACGCAGCCGGCACCAGCCCCGACCTTCGCCACTGATTGGCGGAGTTGGAGCATGCCCCGGAATGCTCAAGTGCTTGCGGGGTATGAGGAGGCGGGTCTAATCTGGATCCTGCCGGTTCCTCGAGTGCCCAATAAAAGAGGCGGTGGAGCGGCGGGACGGTCTTTTCCCTCACCGCTCTACATCGCTGCCTCAACGGAAGAACGGAAGCCGTCTACACAAAGTTGTCTGAATTTGTTCTCTCTTTCAGGTGGTAATCTGTTTTCAGTCAGTTGACTGTACACATAACAAAGAATTTTCTCTCACAGGTCGGCGTCATTGTCGTATTTTATGTGATGGTATCCTTGGTCTGCGGTAAGGTCCTGATTGGTGGGGCATGTTATGGTCCTTAGTAGGCATCACCATTGTCAGGACTCCTGGGGGGGTGGGGACGGTGGTCTCTTATAAAACTCCAGAGGGCGTTTACAGCCGGTAGGCTGGAGGGTGCGGGGTGGAGAAGTTCCGCTTTCGGTAGGCCTTTGGGCCAATACCCGCACAGGTGCATGTGCACCAAGTTGGCATAACAGCACAGCCCCTTGGAGGTACTATTGAGGGCCTGAGGGAGGTAACCTTCTGGGTAACCGGGCCTCCTGCGCAAGTTCACTCCGGTAGGTAGGGTGGACCTAGCAGATACGCAGAAAACAATAATGTACACAATTTCTTTTTAGGTTAGGAATGGCTATGTATTAGATAATTGTTAAGGTTAGCCATCTGAAATAATGTAAATACATTGTATAAGAAATTTTGGTGTGTGAATAATTCTGGACTGATGGACGGGTTTTCTGCACATCTTAAATATGTTTTATCTGTTAATAAAATACGGCCGGGGTTTTCCGACCCCTAACCAAAGATAATTATGTTGATGTACATGTATGCCTCGGGGGAGAGTGGAGGTGGTTTGTGGTTATTATCAAAAAACAGGGAGGTCTCCTTTCAAATCCAATTTGGGACAAGGAGCAGTAACTGGAAATAAGAAAAAGTCCCTATTCTTCCAAAAATGGAGAAAAAGCACAAACTATGCACTCACAAACCCATTATTGCCATAGCCACATTTCTAATAGACCACAACAATAGAAAAATAAGATCAAAACAATTTAAAGTGATATTAAGAAAATTGTACAATTTATTCAATATAAAACAATACTTCTGTACAGAATTACGGTGCCATTTAATACAGTTAAAAATGTGTCAATTCACATGAAGAACAATTAAAAATACAAAGTTGTCGACGCAGCGTTTCAGTTTTGTAATAACACCTTAATCAGGACAAAGTTCTAGTTAAAAAGAAACATACAATTAGATGCATCCAATATTTTTCTTTTTTTACACAGTACTTATTAACATTGCTAACAGTTGTATCACTAGATATTCGATTGGGACAAATCTAAACAGGTAGGGCACCCTATTTTTTAATTTATTAAACATGTGGTTTGCTGGGTTTGAGTATTGGAAGGAAATTGATATCACTAAAAGATCCCACTCTTGGGACTTTTTACTGCATCTTAAAGCGTTTATGGCCTTTGTTATGCGTACCTTATGAAGAAATAGAATTATATTTCCGCCTTGGTGCTCAATTTGAGGATTTCTTCCTTTGTTTTTCTATGTCACCTTCTTATGGATAGGTGCGGTTAGCTGGATGTCATAGCGCATATAAATGATGCACTTTATTAAGGAATACATGATAATAGAAATTAGTATGTTTAGTTAACCAATTGTCTCATTCTGAATATATTGTAGATAGCTTGATTACCTTTGAGTATGAATGTACTCAATTTTCTAAAAGAGGTCAAGGGAGCCACCATTTTTTGTTGATAAAGAACTGGTGCCCTATTAAAAGCAGAATAAAAAAAACTTCTCAATATTTGTTACTAAACGCTCATGTAGCTGAATAGTATTAAAGGAAAACAGATGCCCACTCACCAATTGTATGGGGTTATGACAGGAAAGGCGACGCGTGACTGGATACTTAGACAATTGCGCTGTTAGCTGGGCGCATTTATAAATGATCGCATCCTCCTTCGATTTCGTCTTTGATAAAGTGGATGTTATAAATTATCCAGATCTAAGATGAAAAGTTCGTAGTGTCAGCGATGGTTCCCTATATCTGTGACTGTTACTATATTCCGCTGCACATGTCTATATTCGCTTTGAGATGTTCTCTCTCTCTATGTGCTTCGCTGATGAAGCAGGTCATCTCCTTCACACAAAACCAATTATTTGGGGGCCTGTATCTTCTGTTGGTCTAGTCTATGTTTTGCCATTATTCACTCCGTGCTATGTTTCCCTAAGGGATTCTAGACTGGCCATCGGAGCTTCGCATGCTACCTAAGCTCGATATCTCTATCTATTGAGAGCTCGGTGGTTGTCATCGAGATGTTCCTATATTTGTCTATGAGACTAACGTGCGTTTATGTAATTTTGGAAGAATAGGGACTTTTTCTTATTTCCGGTGGTTTGTGGTTCCCATAGGTCATGGGTGGGAAGGGATGTCCATTTTGGGCGGGGCCTCTGCAATACCTGGCCATACTATTCTGTGCTGCTTGCCTGTAAAGAGAAGTGACCTGGTGATACAGACTAGCATGTAGTACTCCTTAACTAGAAGACAATCTGTGCTCTAATTTACTAATTAATTATGTGACAAAGGAAAGAACACTTAGGACTTGATTTAAAGTTCTGCAGGAAGGATGCCAAGCAGCTGGGGTGCTGGTGGCACTGCATCTGTCACCACAGCTCCTACTCAAACACGTACCAGATATTATCTTCTCCGCTAATTAGTCAGAGAACTTTTGCCAAAAGTTTTTTCAGATGGTCATCAGTCAATGCAGGAGGACCACGTTTTAAAATTTTGCAGTGCAGCCCTCCCTGCCATATCTCATCACATCCGCGACATTGGTTTTTTTTGTTTTTTTCTGGCCTGAGAAAATCACGGTCGGCATGGTGGTCCCAACCAGCAAAAAAATGGCAAGAATGGCATTGGAATGAGTGCCCTTAAATAGGGTCGCAGCGCTGTTGCCTTTTTCACCAGCGGGTCCTCAAAGGTCCTATTTTTCCCAACAGCAGAACCAGGCTTCTCCCTCAGGCAAATTGAGGTCTCCCCACCCCATGAGAGGTGAAACCACGAGATGGGCCGGTGCAATAAGCTGGTTTTTGGCAAATTTCCAGTTAACAGATATCCTAAAGAAGTCCCTAACAACTAAAACTGTCTGCCTGACTAAATTCTAAACTCAGTGCCTTGTTAATTTGGCAGTCTTTTCAAACTCACTATTGTAAAATATATTTCATTATATTACACCATTAGACAAAATGCTTAATTCTTTTAGAGGAATATTGATAATGCACATTTATGAAAAAAGAGATGTGCAAACAATTTCGCATTGCTGCTCTATTGAAGCCCACCTAAAATTACAAGGTCTCTTGAAAGAGGCTTCTTTCTTGTGAACTGACATTCTGTATGAAATGCTAAATTATTTTAAATATTTTTCTAATCTTCTATTTTGCAATTGTATCAAGTGAGATACGCATCGTTCAAGGAATTATTATTGTAGAGCTCAAAGTTGGTAGAGGCAAATGTGCTTATTATTAAAGACACTGATCTGGACTGTAAATATTATTGAATGATAAGAGATAGGTGATTTGTTTAAAGTCTAGGTGTGTGGTATGTAACATTAAAGAATGATAATTCAAGTAGGACAGGAAAGCAGCGTGCATGCAGCCATAACCATGTCCTGTGTTTCCCTCTGTCCCCATCCCATCTCTACCATCACCCAGTCATTTACAAAACTCTAACACGCTTGCATTCAAACCCGTACTCCACCTCCAACTAAGCAAATTCATCCAGGATCAAAATTTGGAAAAAATTAAAAAATAACAAGGTATGTGAACCCCAAAGAATATACATTCACACAATGAAATAAGAAAGAATTGCATTCAAAGGCTGACATCCACCTCATCTAACTAAGCAACAAGAAAAAGTCAATAAAACAGACAATCTAATAATTAAGCCAAAATGATACAAATATTCCTCAATCCATACAGCAATCCTTAAACCCTAAGGTGGGTGTTCTCACCCTAATGGAACTTTACGCACAACCTCGTATTGTACTGTGCTCTCATCATTACTTACAGATATAATCACAGCGCCTGCCCTATTTAGGGCTGGCAGTTTGATGGCTTTTTTTCTGTCCATCTCCATCAGAAATATACTAGTGGTCATGGACAGAAAAAAACAATAATAACCCCCTGTTAGAAATGGGATTTCTGGTTGGCTAGGGCTTGCGCCTCAGCCAGGCAGAAACCACCACTCTAGTCAGGGCAAGGGAGTTACACTCTGAAGATAACCCCTTCTCACCCCCTTGGTAGCTTGGCATGAGCAGTCAGGCTTATCCCAGAGGCAATGTGTAAAGCGTTTGCGCAACACACACACAGCAGCAACACACTAGGGACACCACATAAGAAGATCCACACATGGTTATATATAACAATAGCCTTTGTATTATCCAAAACACATTAGAATAGTAATCACACAATATACACTGTGCCAGCTGGCACTAGGAAACATTTACAGAGGATTATATATACATGACAGGGCCAATTGAGCCACTGTCAGAACCATTAGAATCACAAATAGTAAATGTAGATCACAACCAGTAACTACTGGCAAAACAGTGTACTCAGCATTATCCTGCTACATAAATCATATTATGCAATCAGCATCAAATTAGGCGTAAAACACATTATGCGCTAACCTCACCAGCATAAACACATTATGCAATAAACCTCACCAGCATAAACACATTATGCAATAACCTTATAAGCCTAAATCACATTAGAGGCATAAATCAGGGTGCATAAATCCCATTTATCATAGGCACCACATAAATCACATTGGGGCCTGGCGCCCTATCAACCTAACACTGACCCCATGGCCAACTGGCCATCTCTCTGGGGCTCAAATGCCCTATGTCCCAAATGTCAGGGTGGCTGCCACTGCAGCAGAATTAAAAGTGCGCAATTGCGCTGGCACCACTGTGCCTCCTGGGTGCCCCCCTGGGACTCCTAGCAATGAACTGGCCTAAACTTTGCAACTGCCGCTAATTGTGGTGCAGCTGTGAAGATAAATCAGCACTGGCACCACTCAGCCACCTGAGCCCCTCTCTGGGACTCTCCAACAACGAATAGTGCCCCCTTTGTGCAGCTGCCTGCCCTCTCGCAGGGCAGCTTGGATCAGCAGTGAAAACACGGGCACCACGGTGCCTCTCAAGTCCCACTGGGACTAACTAAAAAAATGTGCCCCACGTTGCAGCTGCCCGTGCTGGTGCGGCGCAGCTGGGGAAGAAGACAGAGGCACAGGCACTACTGTGCCCTCTGGACCCCGACTGGGGCCTAACCAACAATGTGCCTACAAACGTTGGAGCGGCCCGCTCTCCTGTGGGTCCGCTCAGGAAATAGGCATCAAAGTGCCGCTTAGTCCCACTCCGGGGCTCTGTCACCAGTATTGCCCCAAAGGAAAATTAGCTCAGACTTCTCGGTGCTTCCGGGAGCGCCTCAATCCCCCAAGTACAGTCCCACTCACCGGGGCTGTTCTCCTCCTTCCCCAACGTCAGCCTGGTGTCTTGAGCTCTCCTGGAGTTCCTCTGGTTGACACTTCCTCAGGATGCCTACTGCCCTCAAGTCTCCGTTTCTGTCAGGGCCGGTGCGCGGGACCGCTCCTCCTCCACACGGGGAGGTCCCATATGTCATCAGCACGTGGGGCTCTCTCCGGCCACGGGAGCCCCGCCTTGGTGCAGGCAACCTTTTTCCTGCCTTCTGCTACACGTGGGCACCGGGGCTCCCAACAGCTCACGGGAGCCCCGCTTGGCTGAGCCTTAGCGCCACCCAACGTCGGGCAGCTTTGCCTGACTGCCGGTTCGCCGCACGAGATCGGCGGTCGGCGGCTCCTCTCTTCTTTTTCTTGCAGCAAATGCCGGGTGGGCTTCAGCTGCGAACCTCAAATGCGGGTTCGGCACCCGCTCGTCAAATATATATCCTCAATGCGGGGTTGGCACCCACAAAATGAGCAGCAATGCCCTGCAATGGCAGAGGCCTGAGATAGGTTTGAAAGGCTACTTTGGTGGGTGGCGCAATCAGCGCTGCACGCCCAACTGTAGCATTTATTTTATCAGCCCTGGGTATATGAGATACCACTTTACAAGGGACTGACAGGTAAATTAAATAGGCCAAACAGGTGTAGACCAATCTTACCATGTGTATCACAGAGAGCACACACACTTTACACTGGACAACAGTGCTAAAGTGCCCAGAGTCCTAAAACCACCAACACCATGTCAGAAAAAAGGCTAGGAGAAAGGCAAACAGTTTAGGGATGACGCTGCAAAAAGGGCCAAGTCCAACGTTCCCACATTAAGAAAAAAATGCAATTAATTTCTCTACCATGGCTGCAGAAACTTTGGAATGGTAACCTGTAAATAGAAATTTGCTTACTCTTTTGTGAGTGAGTGCATGTCCTGCCTCAACCCCTACCGCACTCTCCTTTAACTCCTCCCTAAACCTCACTCCTTTCAAAATAAGTATTTTCCAGCCATGCCCCTGTCCCTCCCACAATTACTACTAAAACGTATACTTTTGTGTGTGGAGACATCGCAGTCGGGGTGGAGATCTCCTTACAGAAATATACAGCAGAGGAGCAAACGCTGCATATCAGTTTGTGAATAGCATTTTGTAGAATGTTTGTATTACTAATAGGCCCCTTTGTGCGTGTGTTAACATCGCACATGTATGTTGCCTAGTGAAAGGCAACATATGGAACGCCTGAAATTCATATCCAAGTCCCTTATATTTATATGCACAAAGTGCATTGTGAAATCTTGAATATTTGAAGGCACAATTCCAAATACATACACCTGTTTTATTCCGCATACAGCCATGTTACACACAGTCTGCGTGCTAAATGTAATTTCCCTTGCATTGGAAACCAAATCTGCTGTAAGGAGGAGAAATGACATCATGGTATCTTGTGATAGTAAAATGTAAACTTGAAAGCCTACAAAATTGATTTTTATGGGTAAACTGTCATTTACAAAGAATGTTTTTAAGGCCGCATAACCAAGCAATTGTTTTCCGAGCACTGTAGTATCGGGCTCAGACTGCAATGGGCAACATTTGTGGACACCAAGAGCCAGATTAAGATTTTAGTGGACAGGGTTAGTTCCCATTCTCTGTCTGCCAAACTCTGGGTCCGCCAACTCAGTTCTGAGCTGTCATCAGAAGACTTGCATCGGGGGACTTTGGAGTAAAGCCATCACACCACGAATGAATGAAATGAAAAGACGATTTGTAAAGCGCGGTGGCTACCCTAAGGCGTCCCAGCGCTGCAAGAGGTCAGGCCTGAGACAGAGCCGCAGAAAGTTACTCAGGTTTGTTAAAGAGCCATCTTCCCTATATAGGGCTAACAGTGTGATGTTTTTTTTTATTGTCCGTAATTTCCAGGAAAATATTGGTGGTCACAGAAGGAAAAAACAAATAATGTCCTCACAGGGAAAAAAAATGTGGGCAATTGCACATGCACAGGGGAGTGTGTGCAATCCCTCCTCTATCCCTCCACTATCCTTGTCAATCCAACTAACAGACTCACATCAGCCAATCAAATTAATGTCATATTTACCTACACTAAATCCCCGCTAATCCTTTCTGGGATCCAGAGTTTTGTGCTACTCACCAAAAAGCGCTTCAACGCCTCGTCAGGGATAGTAAGCACTGTATAAATGCAATTAAAATTAATACAATGCCCTTCTCTCTCTGATGTTCAGCAGTTGCCACAGAAACAGTGGCGTAACATTAGCAGTCGCAGCCCCTGCGGTGCGGGAGGGCCCCCAAGTTCCAGTTTGCCCATTCAGGCACTGTGCACGGTCGGCGGGCCCCTGGCCTGAGAGCTCCTGACTTCGGAAGGGGAGAGGGAGGGGGAGGGGGTAGGAGGGCTCCTGACTCTTGGTCCGGGGGGTTAGGGAGGCATATACTTTTCAGGGGCGCCCCCTCAAGTTTTGTTACGCCACTGCACAGAAATTCTGCACATCTCACATTAGCGTAACCTCGTCTTGCAGAATCTGCCTTGTAGCTCTGTTGTGCTATGTTTTACACACAGGAGAAATTCCCTCATCCCTGCTTCGTATTAATCATGGCAGGGGCAGCTCTAGGCTCATGGCAGCCCTGGGCAGGGAGCGTAGGTAGGGGGTCATGGAAGAGGGGGGTCCTTGGGGGAGTCAGGGTGTTTGGAAGTGGAACAGAGCCGGAGGCCGCCAAATCCCTGCTAGGTGCCGCCACGCAAATATGTATCCATCCTCAGAGGATAATTATATTAAGGATATATATTGGCGTGGCGGCCCCTGGGGTTTGGTGGCCCTGTGCAGGTGCACAGCTTGCACATGCCTAAGGCCGCCCCTGAACAGGGCTTCACCGATGACCCACTAAGATCTCCAGCAATATTACCTGGAGTACTCATTTCACAACTCAGTAAACTCATTTGCATTTATGTCTTGATAATCTTGTGCTTTTTTTGAGTTGTGCAAAAAAAAATAGATAGTGCAACATGTCAGGCTAATCTGGTGTGTGTCTGGAGAGCCCTTGAATTCACTGCGATTAAGGCTTCTCGGGTCTTATCCTCTGTCCCACAGGAGGTGTTACTCAGTGCCAGTGCATCAAGCCTCACACCAGTGCATGATTCACTGTATGCCATCTCAGCGCCCAGAGGCAATAGGTTTTGCAAAGCGCTAAATAAATGTAACTTCTCATTCACGTTGTGACAACAAAACACTGAGTGCCTGATAATATGTTTGTGGAATGGAATGTTGCTGTTGTTTTTTTTTTGCAGTTTTATATAGCACAAACACGAACCGAAGGTATTGTATCGCTTTGCATGAGCACTGGTTACGTTGCACAAGGACACATTCATGTTTTGGTAGGCACGGGAAGATTAAGTGATTTTCCCAGACTCACCGGATGTTGAGCCGAGGCCGAGGCTCGAAACTGATTCCCCAGTTCCAAGGTTGGCAGCTCAGACTGTTACGCCACATAAAAAACATGGCCGTCCGCCACAAACTGTCTGATTTTGCCGTGTTCTGGACTCCTCGTTCTTGTCTATTGAAACAATATAACCCATACACAAGGCTTGCCATATGAAAAACATGGCGTCAGCCCAACCAGTCAGATTTTGCCGTGTTTGGGGACCCTATGTTGTTGCCTATATGTCAAAGTTAATTTTTATTTATAAGCCCATTATCACCTGCAGGTCTCTATAACCCAGCAGACAAGGATTCTGGGTGCTTCATGGACGTCTACCAGTGCTTAATTTTAGCCAGTGCTTTCCGGTGCTCAGCACCGGCACTTAATTGGTTTCTGGTGCTCGGCACTTAATTGTCAGCACCATCCTTAGAACAGTCTACCACATGGTGGCGCTGCTCATCTAATTTAGAGATGAGCAGAACGGTTGTTTGGGAATACAATATATATTAAAATGGTGCTAATACCTGCCTCCCCAGCCACTCCTTTACCAAGGGCAAGGCTAGACGAGCCCGCCTTTAGGGCCCGGCCCCCCGGCCCACGCACGCCATTGGTTGAGAGTAGCCAGCCGGTAACCCTATAGGAGACCGGCCGGAGTAAGTCCTTCCGGGTCAGGTAGTGACGCACTTCCGGCGTAGGCGGGGTCAGAGACCGTGACCTATTTAGGTCACTAGATCACCGTGCTCGGCCTCTTTCCTCGCCTGCGTTCGGACCTGCTCGCACCTGCTGGACTTCATCCCCGGGCTCTTTTAGCCTAATCCTTTTAACTCCCACCCACCCGTCCCTTAGTTAGGTACTTTGAAGGGGTGAGTTGCGGAAAAGAGACATTGGACCACTGATATAGACTGACAAAAATAGACGGGAGTCCACCTTGAGCACTCCCTAGGCCAGCACTGAGGGGAGAGAAGGTAAGCTCTCCACAGGGGGATGGAGACCACAGGTTGGGGAGGCTAGGGCGACAGGTACGAGCCTCCTGGGATCCTGGGCAGCCTGGTGGACGAGAGGTGGGGCCCTGGAAATGGCGGACAAGGTCTCGAGGGCTGGGGCCCATCACTCTGTGGCGCAGGTGGGTTGCACCTCGCATGGGCATCGCTACCTGGGGAGATGCGAGCCAGAGGGCCCCTTGGTGCTGGGGGAAAGAAGAGATGAGAATGTTATTCTGAGGTTGAATATGATTTATGCTATTTTGCATTTAAGGATTTATGTTGATTATATGTTTTGATAACATTTGATATAACTATGCAATGTCATGTTTATGTGTGTGGATATTAAACATGGCCTTTTTAACACCCACCTTATCTCAAGCTTTTATTAATTGGGGGGTTGTGGGCGGGCGTGGAGCATGCTGGGGGATCCGGGCCCTATAGCTTTGGGGTCCTGGAATAACCTGAGCTGTCGCATTTACATGCAAGCGAGAGAGATGGTTAGTAGTTGTTATGGCAGCGATGACAAGGGCGGTGGGTAATGCAAGCTGCAGTGGCCACCACGTCAGAGCCCCGGCACTTAATATCTTACAAATTAATCACTGGACTGACTTCTGCAGGTTCCATGCCGCGGTAAACCTCCGCCGGGGAGCCACAGGTGCTGTCTCCCGGGCCCTCAGCGGGAGAGGGCCGGGGCGAAGATCCACAGAAGGCCGGGCCCGCGGAATTTCTAGCGTCAATTTCTAGCGTCAATAAACCGCTTCCCCGAGACGCGCAAGGGCCATAATGGAAGCTGTTAACAAACGTGTGAAAAGCCCTGGCGTGCAAAGGTTAATCACATGGCAGGCCTCTAATGACCCCGCAGCCCCCGGTTTAAACCCTCGCCGCTTGTAAAGGCCGGTCACGTGAGTAATTTCCTGTCTGAGGGGTAGCCTTTATGGGCAGGGATAAAAGCTCGGCCCGGGGTGAAAAGAAAGCTCCCGACAGGGGAGGGGGCTATTACGCTTAAGCTGATCTAAACACCTGGGATTCATGGGGCACTTGGGCTAAATTCATCTGCTCGGGGGCACAGATATTTCAATCACTGGTGCAGCTGTAAACTACATCTTGAACTCAAGCCAAACAAAATGAGCTAGTGAGACAAACCAGCCATGTGCATGAAATGTGGCGGGAAGTAATGCTGTGTGTGGTTCTGTTTACACTGTAACAGGCAGGTCCCAAATGCAAACAGAGATTCTGGAAACCTGTTCTCAAACATTGCCGAATTTACCAAAGAGACACCAAGTATGCCAGAATGCCTTGCTATTACATTTAACTTTATTTTTTCTTGAAAACGAGCATTGCACTGCCGACTTGCTTCTAGGCACCTTTTGAGAGGGCAGATCATGGTGTCAGAGCAGGGGTCTTCAAATCCTTTTCTTTTACACGTTAGTAAGGCCTGCCTGATCAGAACAGTATGTCTGGCAATCATGTATTTGATTGCATTTTTACAAGTAATAGAACTTAACTTCAATGTTTAAATGAGTCTAGACATATTTAAACGTTGCCAACTTAATAGAATAATTGTGAAAACTTGTGATGGAGGGCCTGTGGTTTATTTTCCCACTGTATGGGGTGCGGCATTAACAAGTTTGATGACGACTGTGTCAGAGTGTTACCATGTGCTCATCAGAAGCTTATGGAGTGACATTTCTCCAGAACTTGTAGTTCTTATGTGTGACTTTGCATTTGAAGACCCAGGCTTATGTGGCAGAGTCTAGGGCCAGATGTTAAGGTGTTTTGCAGTCTCAAACCTTGTCTTTAGTAAAATCTCAAGTTTCGCAGCAGCAACATCTCTTATATCCCTTATTCTTATTTACTAAACCTATTTTACCAGTCAGCCATTTTTACTGACTTGTAAACTGGGGTCAGAAATGGTTACCAATTCACAATTTAGAAGAGGCGTGTTTTGGGCATTCCTTCCAAAGGACGAATCAGCGCCATATGTAATAATGGTTCACAACTGTAATTCTGGAAGCATGCCATTGAATAGTTACAGACTCCAAAGTTAGGGTGGCAAATGATTTGCAGAGGGGAAGAGGTCCCCTGTGTACCCTTTCCCCTCTGGGAATGATAGTATCAACTCCAGGAGAGAGTAGGCAGTCATCCTCTTGGCTATTGGCTGTTTGTATTTTTGTGTCACATTTTTTTTCTGAGTTTTGATGTATCTTCCATTAAATTTTTTCCAAAACTGTTTATGATAAATGTATTTCTTTTTGCATATCCCACAAACCATGCATCACCACTTCCCAACAAACGCATGCTACACTAAAAAATCATGAAGACATCCTCCACCCAAAAAGGGTTAGTTTGAGTTCTGGATGAATTCATGACACTGTGACCAGGCAACTTACATCAACTGTCTTAACTGGTCAGGAACTCTGCAAATTTCCGATTATATTTTGTCCTACTTCACTCCATGAAGTCAGCCATCCTCTAGGTGAAGTGGCCTGAGAAAGAAGCTGGCACCAGAACTATTCAACAGCTTACAAAAACTTATCAACCACACAGTCCTCTGACAGCACCTATCCCAAGCCTAAACGGAAGACCGGACCCAGGCTCCAAAAGAGCCTTGGCTAACCACCAAAGCATAGGCAGTAGCTATCCCACATTCACCTCACCACATAGTCTACCACATATTTACAACAGTGTAACTAAAGCTCTAATCCCTCACTATAACCCATCAAGATGGACTCCAAACCATGATGATGACAAAACATTTGCAAGGGATTTATGTCTTTATCTATGCCAACTGACGATCCCTGAGCTATGAAACGACCTGTCCAAGTGAAAAGAGTGGCCATACCAATCGGTTTCACCTAGGAATGCAAAATAGAAGCAACCCCGACCTAGACCACACACAATGTTGGTGGCCGTTTCATCTAGTGCCTGATACTCTTCGGTTGATAAACCACACTTTAGAAATCCAAATATCAGAACATCTGCATCTTTGATATTGCCTTCAATATGACCTCCTGAACTATGCCATAAATAAACTACAAGACTTTCAAAATAGCCTGGCATGGGGAACATCCTTTACAACGCAGATGTTACCCCGCAGTGCTGTTACGACGCGTCTTTTACAACGCAAGTCATTACTACGACTTGCACTGGATGGCGCTGTGGGATAAGGAATCTTGTAATTTTATACTCCAACACCTTCCCTACTGTTACGAAGACTGGTGTTGGAATATAAAATTATAAGATTCCGAAATCCGCACCCTCCAACGCAAGTCGTTGTAACGACTTGCGTTGTAAAATCTGTGATGTAAAGTACCGCGTTGAAAACAACCGTGTTGTACTGACATACATCCGCGTGGCATGGATGCTGGAGTAACAGTTGTGTGTCTTTTGCTTTCTCGCCCTATGTGCACCGGGTCTGCCCAGATGTGGGTCCCGGGCTCACTGTGCCACTGGATTCAAGCTAGCCTGGCTGATGAGGGATGATATCCACGAATCCGGTCCCAGGATGCTTGTTTCTTGTCCAGGGAGGCCGTTCAGGCTGGACTGTTCACATGAGGAGCAGGATCAAGACTAATTCACATATGGCTGGGTCTACATTGGGGTGGCATGGTGAGCAAAAGAACAATGGATTTAATCCAGATCTCTTGACTGGTGGTGAATGTTTGATTTGTTCTGCATCCCATCCATCATTTGTGTGCCTTTTGGAGTAATTGACTAGACACTATCATGTATCGCAGCCATGAGAAATGTAAACTGAATATCTACATCCAAGTGAATTCAATGCAGCACTTTTGGCGTAACCTAAAGGGCTGTCCACAACCCAAGGGTGACCCCTCACGTGTGAATGTTCCCTCCTTAATCATCAGCCAGAAACCTAAGCTCATCCACTGAGGAAGTGTTCAGAGATACACAACTTCTTAAAAACCTATCTGGAAGGCTTTCATTGTCAACCCAGCATCCTATGAGATCCCAGAATCATCCAACCCTATTACTGCATCTGTGTTGAGCTCTTCAAATTAATCATAGCTTAACATGTATTCATGTGGCTTCCATGCTAAGCCTGTTATAAAAGGAAAGTATCACAAATACATTTGTGTTAAGTGTGCATGGATGAGACACTTAAAGATGTATGTATGTGTCTGGGTGACTCACTAAAATGGTGCATTGAGTGAGTCCCAAACACGCTTCTATTATTAGAGATAAATAATAGGTAATAGATAATCAACTACTAGCCCCAAATACATTCTAAAACGTATTTTTCCATAGCACTCCACGAGTAGTGATGAATATAGCTGGCCTGATGGCTCAGTTGACTGATATCTCTCATGTTGGGGTCTCAATTTAACAGTGTGAACAATGGTGCAAATCCAGGTGGGTCTACTCATTCTTTCATCCTTCCAAGGCTGAGAAAATGAGCACCATTATGTGACAATTACATCTGCTGTTGGCGCCACGGATCCAAATCTGTGGTGAACTAGTGCTTTACCAGTCAGGCTATATAATGAGGAGGATGCACTGATGTACATAGGCATGTAGTCGATGACACTCACCAGGGCTCGAGTCGGGGTACCACGCGGGTGGATGGCGTCCCCCCACCTATTTTACCAGGAGCTCGATTACTGGAGCAAATGAAGCCACACATTCACTCTTTGGCCTCTCTGGGGCGAGATCGGAGCTCATTCAGAACGCTGCTCACGCGCTGGCTTCTCTGATGCAATCGCATCTAAGGGGTGAGCGAGGGGAGGCAATGAGTCTGATGGTGCAAGCCACCTTTCGTGACATCACTTCTTGTTGTGACGTCAGCGTCCCCCTACTTCTTTTTTTAGGACTTGTGCCCTGGCACTCACCCATCTGAGTATTTTGGGAAATGTTCACCTTTAGACTTTACTAGATTGGAGTTTAAACCAATAGCATAGCCAGTGAGCCATGTGCTCTGTTCACGGTGCAAGGAACATGGTCAGCGACTGGCTGCCGCCCCCCCCCCCATCTGAGCACACCAACACCTGACACATGAACATGATACCTGGTTATCTTTGGAAGGCGGGAGGCCGCGGGACCTCCCGGCCGTATTTATTAAGATATGAAATTAAAAGGTTTTTTAATTGCATGATCAACAATTTATACAAAAATCAGCAGGACATTAGATACAATATTGTCAACAAGTTTGAGAGGCTAACCTTAACAGAAACTCTAATACAGATTGTTTCCTAACCGAAGCTAACATCCTCATCTTGATTTTGTATACTACATTTCTGGCCATATGGCAAGGTCGCTAACCGGTGTCAGGTCCTACTAGCTGCGCCTTACCTAGTGATGTGCGCATGCGCAGCCGGTCCTGGTAATTACCCGGTCTACGCCGTGAACTCCATTTACCCACTAAAGGAGGGCCCTTACTCTGCGCCATCCGGTGACGTCATAAGTATGCGCGCGCGGGGTGGCTACCAGCCTAAGGAAAGCGTGACTACTCCAACCCGCGCCCCTTTGAAGCACCAGTTACCTTACCCCTGGAGTTCTTGGAGTGGCCAATGGCCCCTCCCCCTGGACGGGAACCTCCCATGGATGATGCCCGTCCCCTCAGACCTTAAAATAGCTGCTCACCGGTCATGACCTTACCGCATGCCCCAAACCTAATAAATACGACGACCTAGGAAGAAAAATTCTAATGACAACTACTCTAGCTAACACATCAAAACATCAATTTAAAGCTACAAAGGGAAAAAAGTCCTAAGCACAATTGCAATATCATAACATGTTTCATCACAATTCACTAAAAGGGGAAAAAATTCCTAAAGAAAGCATCATCAGCATAATATACAAACCAGACACGGATCACTTATGCATATCAAGGATCTCAACAAGCACCTACAGATTACGCTTAAACTAGACTAAGACAACCTCAATCATTTCGTTCCAGGGATGGTGGGTGGGAAAAACAAGAAGCCCCGAGCGCGGGGCACGACACGTTGTGGGGGAGCGTCCAGGGAGAAGAGGGTCTCCTGGGCGCTCCCCGCTTCTTTATCCCCAAGGGGCTGGGTGGGGGTGGCTACGCCCCCACCCAGCCCCTCCTGGCACGCCCGCCCCTGACCCGGACATCCTTCCATGGTATCTGGGTCAGGGAGGGCACCAGCCAATCGGTGGTGGGGCGCGCCCAGGAGGGCACGCCCCACCACCGAGGGGCACAAAGGGAGGGGGCGATCGCCGCGCCGCCATGCGGGCGGGGGGGCCAAGAGCCCCCCCTTTTCAGGAAATGCACTCCCGGCTGCTGTTTGGATTATAAAAACACAGCATTAATCAGGGCTCAGTGGGCCCCTAAAGCCTCTTGGCCTCGGTGGCACTGCACCTGCTGCACCAACGAAGGCCACGCCCCTGGTTTGAACTCCTTCATCAAAATCCCGTTTGTTCTATCCGGGAACAGGATGCAAGATCTTGGCGGCCCAGACACTGTGGTTCCCCTCACCTGGGTGATGTGAAGACCAGTTTCTGGGATGCCAACTTGTGAGAACCTGGGAGCGCTGGTGTTGCTGACTTTCTGTTAGTACAACGATTAGTAAACTTTGCTCAAAGACAGAGGGCTAAAAAGTATTGCTCGAATGTGTTATTTCATACACAACGTTACAAGTCTTCATCATTGAATAAACCCCAATCTGCTTAAACAGAGGGTAATCCTTGCAAAGTAGTAGCTCAGAGAGTAGGCGTTCACTGCTGGGATCTGCAGACAACCAGCTGTTCATTGGTGTGCACCCTGCAGGCTGATGCAGCATTTCATCCTTCTAAGGTCGATAAATTGAGCAATAATCACGTGAAATTCCTGGACATGTAAATGTAAATGTAAATGTACATGTATTTATATAGCGCAAATCGCCCACATCGCAGGCATCTATGCGCTTGCTTAGGGAACCCGTCCTGGTATTCCCCTGTGAGATAACCCCGGCAGGGTATCCACAAGGTGAACGCCAGGCATCCCGCCACGAGGGGCCGTTGTGGAGATTAAGCAAGCTATTGCCCAGAGTCGCAGAGTGTGAACCCATGAGTCGAGTAGGCACCAGAGCGAGAATTATCGAGTCCGTGGAATTATTGAGCCCAACCCCCGTCGAGGCGGGGAATTGAACCCTGGTCCAGGGCCGATCTCAGCTTCCGGGTCTGCCGCCTCTAACCCCTGAGCCACACTTCTCCACAGACAGATAAAATTGTACAGGACGATTGAAGTGCCCAACCTGCACATGTACACCATTTCAGAAAGAAACTGAAGTCGGGCCTTTACAATACCCTACCATGAGAACCACAAACCTGTCTCCCCCACTCCCACCGACCACCCCCACCGACCCCACACTACGCAGACTCATTGTAGCGACCAATAATTATATCCTGGGGCGCACGGGCCTTTTGAGTAGTTCTCTTCCTAGGTACACACCACTGAAATATCGACACACATACACATGCATTCTTGAAAAACAATGCAGATATGTTTTCTTATAAAACATGCTAAGTGTACTGACCTTAACAATCTGACTTCTCACGAAAGTTCAGATCAATTTCTTCCTCTCCACTTGTCGGTCTGCACAAAAGCAACACCTCAGTGTTGGACTTTGTCCCAAATCCCTGTAACCCACAATCGCACTTCTTAAGCCACTCTGCAACCTTTGTCGTGAAAGGATGTCTTCTGGTAATGAACATTTTGACCTGGGAGGTGAATGTGGCAGATTAGCGGCTCATTAGCCTGGCGCTGCCACAGTGTGGTTCCTCCCTTCAACAATGCCATGCAACCAATTGTGAGGTGACCCAGTGAAGAGAGTTTGCATATTTTGATTGTGCCAGGTGTGGGGTCACTTTCCTTGGCAATAAAGATTACCAGTTATCCCCAGGGAGAAGAAAATTGAATTTGACTTCCCTAGGCAGGAGAGCTTTTGTACCTCGGTGACAAAACATGATTACAGCACCATGGGATTTTTCTTTCTGAGTGATAGTGTAGTTTCCTGTAGCTAAGTAGTTAAACCCCTTCGGAAGGATGAGTTGTGCAGAAACTTTTAAGTGTTCTTTAAAGTTTTACCGTGTTCAAGAAACAAGGGCAACCCTACTCACAAGGAACCAGGGCATATAATATATCTGAAAACAAGCATTTGCAATGCAATAGGTCTCACATATTTGTCAAAGAGGCCATGCGGCGCTTTCACTTAAATGTCGACCACGCCCCTTCCCTCAGAAAAGGATGTTGAAGGAGAGACACTCATACAGAAAACAATCAGGATACCAAATACTGTTTACACAAAATCGTATCTGTATTGAAAACATGTCAAATTTGCTCAATGTACCAAGTGAAAGTAGAACCAACGCATTTTAAGGTTTCTTAATACATAGAAAGGACCATTATAAAATAAACTGTGGTTTTCAACACAGCCTTCTTGTTATTTTATAGAGGCTGGAAATGCTTAGTTTGTAATTAAAGTCGACGACGTTTCGACTTCACTACCAATAGGGGGCTTCATCAGGACCTAAAAATGGGGGACACCTGAAATAAAACAATAAAGAATGACTAAGCAGGGGTATTGGAGAGATGCAGGATATTTACGTAATAAGGGAAATCAGATTGTACCTGAGGTTCTCAACAATCTATAGCCAGAATTGGTGAAGTGGACATCAACCAAGAGACGTTTTTGAACATAGCAAGGTTAAACATTAACTGAAATTTGTTTCCAACTGTGATTCACGTAATGTTCTATATTGTGCCCATGTTAACTGCCAAACATTGGCCAAACATCACAACCTATCAAAAGCAGGATATGCCATCCATTGTTTTTTTCAGATACTTTTGAAGTTTTACTGCATCAGGCATTATCTACAACAACAGTCTCTGTGTTGTTTGCATCCACAGGGCATAATACAGAAACACTTGTGTTAAGACAGGGTACATTCATTTAGACTATTTTATAGTTTGTGTGATGGAGAATGGAGAACACAGAAAAGGGGCAAATCAGTAAGCAAACTAATTGCGCACTATCAAATGTGAAATGGTGGAAAAAGGGATTTATTTGTTAGTGCATATGTAGCAAAATAGTGTTAAATCAGTTTACTGTCTTTTTCATAAAGAAATTGCTATTTGCGAAGTTTAAGAGATTGTGTACCAAGGTGGGCAGCATAATAGGACTGGAGACGGCTGGGCAGGCCCACTTTACCTCTCCAAATCAGAGGTAGTGGCCAGGTGGGGCATGGACCCCCTAGAAAGTGGTGTAAGGTGATGCTGCTGGGGTGTTACTGCTGGCACCACTGAGGGAAGGGTCGGTGGTGGAAGAAACCCATGAGACAATGAAGTCACACCCAGACCATACTGCTGAGGTCGGAGCAATCGCTGACTGCAACATTCGAATGGCAGATAAAGCCAACCTTCCTGAGATGCTTTTCCTCTTTTTGAAACCACTAAATGTCCTTGTGATTTGTCAGTGTCCTGCACCCTTTGTTTTATTTTGAGGAACCCATGGGATGTTGTTGTGATTTCTGTGAGCACAAAGCCACTCCAAGTGCTCCAAATTCTTGACACACCAGAAGCACCACGGTCTCAAGGCCTCACCACACAGCCTTAAGGTGCACATCCTTCCCTGTATTGCTGAGGGCTGTTCCTTTCAGTTCCTCCTGCCAAAGCTCCTTGTAGTCTTCCTTTCTAGGCAGTCTCTTCTTCAGGTAAGGGAACTTATAGTACTCCTGCTCAGCAGTCAACCAGCTCCTTTTCTCAAGCATGATGGAGGATGCACCTCTCCTGACAGGTTACTGAACTTGCAGGTTCCAATGCCCAAACTGTCAAAGGGGAGTTAGCAGTCAGTGACCCCCAACCATGGAGCCAGGCCGGCCCTACATCAGATTGACAGGGACAGCGTCCTGGGCGGAAAGAACATTTGGTGTTTGTTGTGGGGGTGGGGAGTTGTTGCAGTGTGGCAGCAGGGTTCGGTAGGAGGACGGTGGGTTGATGGGGTGCTAACAATTACGCTGAGATACATTAAAGGCTGATTACAAAGTCTTTAACAAGTCCTTTATTGAGACAAAGTTGGATGAACAAGCTGCTGTTTGCATGACATTAAGTTAGGAAACTCTCTGCTGCTCCCCTCATTGCATCAGTGCCCCAGGCCTTGTCCCAGCTCGCCGATGCCCAAGGCCGGCCCTGCATAGAGCATAGAAGAGTTCTATGTCCCCACTTCCGTGGGACCCTAGATTCTGGCTTATGGGACATCTTGGCACATTGACAGTCTGTTTCAGCTCTTTACTTATATTCTGAATTCAGTTTACAAACAGAATTTGTAAGCCAAAAGTCCCCTCTGGGAATCGTTTCAGGCAGTTCCTAGCTTTTGCGTATTCCTCTAAGCTTGTCCTTTAGTGTCAGCAGGAAGGAGTAGTAGGACTGTGAGCTCCCTGTCAGGGGAGACCCAAGACAACGGCACAAAAGAATGAGAGGCTTCTCCGCTTAACTACCTCCTAACTTGTTCTGGGTCACACTTGTCAGGAAGAATGGAATAGGACGGAGCCAAGTCCCATACACTTCAAAGGAACTGTGTGTCTCCAACTCATGACGATCCAAGCTTCTGAACTTCCAGTTTTGTTATGTAAAATCTACCAGATCCATGGTGGTCATGGGGGCTGTGATTGTGACCAATTGGGAGGTAAGGAGTGTACCTGGTCCTCCAGGAGAAGGCACCGTTCAGGAAGAGAAGCTGGGCATATTCTCTGTATAAGGATCACTCAGAGAAAGCTGACTACCACAGACAGAAAACCAGGAGTTGCGGTGCTGTGAGGGGGTCCATTGGTCTCTCTGAGGAGTTCCCATGTGAACTGTAGTAAAAAGTTTGCAAGAACAAGCATCGCTTTGTCATCCAACAATTTGCCATGAGATGGGAAGACTGGTGCTACCGTACCAATATCTGGGAGAGGAGCCACAACTTAGTCAAAGTAAAAGCCATAATCAGCCCAGAGGCTGCAACTGGCAAAGATACAACATTGCGGATGAGTGGCCCAGAGAAAACAACTGCTGTACTTGGGCACCTGCTTGCACCTGGCTGAGGAAGCCGCTACTGCCGAAGACAAGTGCCACGGTACACCACGATGACTATATCTAGTGGTCTCTTTTTCAATGAGAGGTAGCCACGGTGGCCCCCTTAAAAGTGAAGCCACAGCTTTGATGGTGGATACACCAAACACCTCTGCTGCATTGCTTGAACTGCAACGCCAACCAGCAGGTAAAAGGAGGCGTAGAGCGCACCAGACAGAGAGATAAGAGTACCCAGATGAGTCTGCCACATGGTCAAGTAAACACAAGAGGTAAGAAGGAGTTGATCTGAATTGCGCAATTGATCAGTGTTAAGTAATCCGCACTTATGACTTATCATTGCATATGCCTACGTTATACCAGGTGGCTGCAGTCATTAGATATCTTTCACTAAAGAGAAAATGGTGGTCCAGAGGGGATAGTCATCCTATGGAGATCGAACAGACTCTTCACTGGGAAAAGAACTGTCCTCACCCACAAGTTGTAGCTTGCTTCACCATCGGGTTTTCCCACATCCAGAGCACAATTTATTTAGAGTTTGTAGGTTGATAGTAACGTTTAATGATAGCGGTGGGGTATGATCTGAAACAGTCTTTGGTTGTCCCTTCTAGTGAATTTATTTAGGGATGCCCTAATTGGATTAAAATTAATTCAAAGAGATAAAGGTGAAAGGTTTATAATCACTCAAATGTCTATATGTGTCTCAAGCCTAAAATGGTCAATGGCCTTCTTCAGGACAAAATTGACTCTGGCTTGAGAGAAATATTCTCAATATTAGGGTAAGCATGTCAATATTTCCTTGAACAACTGACTGACATGTGTTCTTTCCCCTTCAAGTGCTGTGCCTCACCATTTTCTGTGTTAAAATACCCATTTTTTTGCATGAATAATTTCTTCATCCGGGAATTATTTGTGTAGAAAATACAAACAAATAAAAACCTGGCTCTTTCCCAGAGTTTAAAGCCTACTTGCTTCTGTCATAGATGTCTTTTTGCGTCTCCTTTAGCACCAGGATGCCTGATGGGTTGCAGTGCGCTCTACAAATATACTTTACATTACATTACATAAATATCATAGATTATGTATTTTTTCACCAATAGAAAACTTTATAGGAAAAGAGCTCATATAAATGTGAGTAGCACTCCTAAGCACCCTTTCCCTTATCACCCTATCCTCTGTTTACATGTTGTTTGTCCTAATATATTCATGTCACCTGGTATCATGTCTCCATATAGTACTTAGTCAGAGACATTTAAGTCCTCAAAAAGACCGTGGACCCATATAAGCTTTCAAATGCAGCCAAAACATATTGGTGACATAAATAGAAGGTAACTGCCGAAGTTGGCAACCAGGACCATAATGGCCAATTCAGATATTGAGGCTGCTTTCCAGTGAGTGTCAGTTTACCCAAAAGATTTCAGTCTCTGGAGTTTCACATTTTAGAGAAAATGCAACATAGACAAGTGTATGCCAGTGGTCTGTTTCATATATATCAACCATTTTGTGCGAAGGCATTAGTACAAGAATTCTTACACGAGTGAAGTTTGATGGCAGCTACTAGAGTGGAGCTATTCAATCAATCAATGAATCTTTATTTCGGTTTAAAAAGCCTAAAAGATATACAATGACAAATCACACATCATAATAATAAAAACATATCCTTTCCCAAGGTACCACTAGACCGTTTGCATAAGTATTAAAATTCATATTTTAAATACAAGACCTTTTTCAATCTTTTTAAAAAGAAAAAATTAATACAGTTAAAAAAGTTAAACTTATTGAATGAATAAAACGTTATGAGGAGGTCATAGTCAAATAATATTGTCAATAACCTAGGACTAAAGGTGACTATCTGGCATCCTTTAAATACGACTTACTGCTAGGAGTCTAGTTAAATGCAACATATATACTTGGTATGAGATTCCACTTATACTCTTATTAATTTATAAAGTGCAGGTGCAAAAGCTAATACAATAACAATGTTCCAAGTTCAACACACTAACATTTCAAACCTTCCTTTGCTCTTATTATACCTACATCAAACAAGTACCTACTAATGCTAAAAACAACCTTTTGCGAAGTACCAGTTCTCAATATTCTTTCTGCCTCACAGCAAGACCTAATGCCCAAATTCCGACAAATAGGTTTAATCCATTTCTTCCTGGATTTAGCATAAGCAGGACAGAAGAATAGTATGTGTAGTTCATTTTCTTTTGTACCGGAATGGCATAATACACAACACTCAATATTATAGTCCCCTTGTTGATGGACCCATTTCGATGTGTTCAGGTTAGTTTGCAAGACACCATACCGAAATTTCATGTATAATGATTTTGCTAACTGTGGCTGCACCTCATCTAGAATTGTCTCAAAGCTCGAAGTTGGTCTCATAAAAAGAAACTGTGTTGTTAACCCGTTAACCGCGGCGGTAATTCCTCCATGGTGCGGGCGTTTTAGTGCGCGGGTGGGCGCCGTCGGCCAATGGCCGACGGCAGCACTGGGCAGGTAGTGCTGCCGACGGCAGCAATTAAGGGGTTAATATACCAAGAGCTGAGCTATGGGACACACTGTCTTGGATATAAGCCCAAAAGGTAGATTTTAATATTTTCTTAGAAACCATAGTCAGTTGGGCAGGTTCCTCACAAAAATGCTTCAGCCCTAATTTATGGAACCAGCAATGAATATGCTAAAGCCACTGTAGACCTATGACGGGATGGAACTTTAAGATTTCCTCTAGCCCTTCTTTATAGTGGGCAAGTTCTACTGTAGACCACAGTCGCATCAAAAACAATAATGGTCTTAAAATCGTTTGGTGATCTATACGTTTTACATTTAGGTCCATTACAATAGGGATTAGAGGTGTACGCATGGGAAGACGTAATAATATCCTAAAAAATGAGTTTTCTCCTACCATAAAAGTATTCTTACATGAGGGCCCACATAATTCTGCCCCATGAGAGATGCTGATTGTGCTCTATGCTTACATACCTCAAGGGCAGGGGATACAGCCTTAGAAGTACTACTCCAATGTTTCTTTACTATCGGTAGAGAGTTTTGGAGTAAAATAGTCTTACTTTTCTCCAATTGCGGTTTCCACGTAATTTTAGTTTCCAATGTTATAGCTGAATAATTAAAATTGCGCACGTATTCTAGCTTCTGATTTTTAACAGTTAGGTTCTTTTCAAAAGACTTATGTGGATTCATTCCCATATATTTTGTCTTTCTAGAATTTATTTCAAGGCCCCTAGTCTCACAGTGTTAACCAAAAGTATCAATTAAACATTGTAAGCCTTTTGAAGTTTGAGATATTAAAATGGTATAATCTACAAATAAAAGGGCAGGTACTGGCACTCCCCCTAGCTTGGGAGAATCATGTTTGCAGCCCAATAAATATTCCGGAATATCAATTATATACAATGAAAATAGGGTGGGCGCCAGCACACAACCCTGCCTAACGCCCCAACCATGCCTTACGGAGCTTTTCAATCATGAACATTTAAGGAAGTCTTTGGACAGACAGAAAGCGGCGGGTAAGACCATGGCTCTAGATAAGGGACAGCTCTCTGGCAGTGGCAGCTGGTGACATTTGAAACTAGTGGGGTGTAAAAGTTCTGAGTGCCCTGTGGTGAGAGTAGCAAGCAAGCCTGATCGCCATAAGGGTGGTTCGGGAGGCTTCTCCCCACAAGAAAATGTTTAAACGAGTGGGCAAACGGTGCAATTGCAAACAATTTTGAGAAAGTGAGAAGGTTAATAGAACAATTGCGAAACAGTAGTTATGACATCAATAAAGAGATTTCATATGATAATGACGTAGGTAGCTGCTTCTTCAGTATAACCATAGACCTGCATAACAGACTTTGAGATAACAATTAATCATATTTGTGTAGATCATTGTATAGAAAATATTACATAAGACAAAGGGGACTACAAGGTGTAGGATTCATGTCATCTATATTAGTAGGCATTTTTTAGGAGCGCTTGGTGATATGGAGAAACACAAACTCAGGATTCAGACGTAACACAGTGGTTAATGTTAGCTTTGCTAATAAGAATTTATTTCTATCCAAACAAACCCTTTTTTAGCAACATTAGGATAATGAAAGACTTAGAAAAAAAACATAACTTTCTAACCTGTACCAGGTAGCTTGCATGCAGCTACTGTGTTAGATACAATTGTAATTTATGAACTGCACAGTAACAGAAGGGCCTCTGTGACAAAAGCAGTAACCCACTAAGCTATGCACATACAATGCTGTTCTTTAATCTGCATAGTATGTTATTTTCAGCAGGCATATGAACCCTCTGTGCTACCTTAAATAAGTCAAAACCGTGATCTTTCTCCAGGAAGAACATTAACCATTAGAGTAATCTTGAAACTACTGGATGTAGACAGAACTCTGCAGTGAATGCTTTCAAAATTACTGTACTGCTACAAAACTAGCCTCCACTCAGTCCAGCCTGCACCCCATAAAGACATCTGTGCTGTACTAACTGCATAGAAATACACAAAACCCGCAGGGAGGAGATGTAAGCTCGCTTAAGATAGCCCTCTGGGTGTCTGCACCTTCTGCTGATGACTGCGGTTATCCTGCATACCACAAGAAATGTCCCATGGGATAACTGAGTGGGTATATGGACAAGGTGCAGAGTTTGGCAGTCGCCTACTGGCCAAAGGCTCAAATGAAGTGAGATAGACGAATAGGTGCATTGTTTACATTTTATAAAATAATTACCAATGTTATTAATCAAGGTGGATATGTCTCCTTATCGTAAGGCAACATGCTTACTACTAATTTGCATAGAAATGTTTCCCTGAAAATACATCAAATAAGAAAACAAGCTTACGCGCATTCATCAAATTATGTCACAAATGAATTGATTTGTGGAGAAACTAATTATTCTTGAAAACAAAACAACTTGTGAAAAATAGAATGAAGGCAAAACAACACAATTTTCACAGAAACACATTGCTTCAGTTCAGTTTTGTCTGTATTTGGCCATTCCTAACCACAACATACCCAATATAAAAATTCCCCACCCCCACAACAGAACATGAGAATTTCGTTTCACCGTAGGGCTGAACGGCTTACCTCATTCTCCCGCATTCCTCAACCTTCCCTCCCAAACCACTGACCTCTCATTTATCGTTTTCATTCAGGGGAAAACGATGCGATTTTGGGGAGAAGTTGACCTTTTGTAGACAGTCGCAGCTCGCGGGGGGGGCGAGGGGGGGAGGGGGGTTGTTCGCGCGGGGTGGGTGGCAGCCTGAAGGGAGTTAAATATAATATATACAAAGGAAAAAACTTACCTCCGCCGATCCGCGCCACCTCTGCTGCTCCCCTTGGCGCCTTGTTCACGAACGGCCCTGGAGTGGAGTGCAGCCTCTCCCAGCCAATCCTGGCGCTGCCAGCATCGCTAGGCATGGCAAAGGGCACGGCTAATCTTCGCCCACAGCACGCTCCTTAGGAGGCCGAGGGGCTCCTAATGGGCATGCGCAAACAGGGAAAAACACAAGTGCGAATGAGTGGGCACGGTGCGAAAATTCGCCCTCCGTCCCCACTCATGCGCACTTGTGTTGCTGCCTGCTGCCCCTAGTGACAATCATGTCAGTCAACATGACGCCAGACCGCCCACCCCCTTGAGTCTCTGAAGGGGGTGGGCGGTCCGACGTCATGATGACTGACATGATTGATTGTCAGACAGTTCTCCCTCGGCGTCGTCTTTGAACTTAAGTAAACTGATTCAGTTTACTTAAGTTGAAAGAAGCCGAGGGAGCAGCGGGCGAGGGGGCTACGCCCCCCACGTCCTAATGGACGCACCGTGGCTGCTCTCTGGGCTCATCTGCTCTGCAAGACAGAAGGGGGTGGCACAAAACCAAGAGAGCAATTATGTTATTCACGATGGTGCTTGACTAGATCAGATCTGTAAGCAGGTATCAAGCTGGAGGACTTCATTCCCATTTGCAATTCCGTGGAATTGAGGATCAGCATCTTTAAAACTGATATGGAGGGGACCGGAGTGTGAATGCATCTGGAGGAAGCCTCATTAGTATCACGCTAGCCATTATCCTTAGCTGGAGCTTTCCGCAAGTCAGGCAAACTTCACCACTACCTGTGGATTAGTTCAAATTGAGTACTGCTGGCATGCTCAAAATTTGCACATATTTTTCAGTGTGCTTTGTGCCACCTCGGTCTACCGTAAGCGAAGTTCACATCTCACTTTCTTAGAATTGGGTCAGCTACTCTAGCGGCAGCCTTCAGGATGCCACTTGAAGTCTGGAGAGCAGTGGGGAATTGAAAATTGTGCTGTTTTAAGTGATACATCAGGTGCCTACTAGCCCAGGAGATGGCAGGCTGTGAGAAGCTGGCTTGGTATATGATGTACACTTATGTAAGTGGATACCCTGCACCAGTCCAGACAACCCTTATGGTGATTTAGGAGGTCTTAGACAACCATAGAAAGTTCTCTAAGTGGTAGTTGTGGAGAGCTGCCTTCAGGCTTAGTCCAGAAGGAGTGTAAAGTGGCTTGTTTTACCAAGAACACAATCTTACATGTATAGATTAAGTGAAAAAGAACCACACAAGGTATTTATAAAAATATGTATTTTTTATGTAATACTCTCTAATATATTTAGATGTCTCCTACCCAGAGATATGCACAACGTACACAATACTTTGCATAAAAAATCACTGTAAATAGCACGAAATACACAGTGGACCCCAGGGGAGGACCAAACCATATACTAAGAAAGTGGTATAAGAACCGCGACTCGGGTCAAAACAATGTCAAGAGGACATAGAAGTGCTGGGCCCCAAGAAACCACCCAAGGTGAGTAACCAGTTAACCCACAGAGATCCTGTGCAGTGTGGGAGCACGACCATGTTCTCCGTACAAGTCAACGTGTAAGTCATAGTTGTATTTTTAAAGATTAAGGACCCTTCCCAGTGGACTCTGAAGAAACCCAGTGGAAGACAGAAGGTTGGAGAGCCACCCCACCCACAGATACCCTAGTACCCATGTTACCTACACCAGGGAAGCTGGTTGCATAGGTGTGAAGGGGTCTCAGAAACCGCCTTCAACCCCAATGGAGAACTTCAGGAAAGTGCTGCTGCTGACAAAGGAGAAAGTGTCCGGTGAAATCCAAAGGTTGATTCTAGTTGAGAGGTACCTGCAAGCATAGAGGACATAGTTTATGCCACTCAGGAGTGACCAGGAGATCTAGAAGATGAATGCCCACCAATGTCGGGAGTTGCAGCAGAGTTGATTAGAACCATGGCTCTGAAGCTGTAAGGACCAGGCGATGCAGAGGATGACCAGTAGTCCACATTTGATGTCGGTTGCTGAGGGGTTGGTGTCTGGTGTGTGCACCAACAAACCTTGGCAAATGCAACCCACGCAGAAGTCAAATTCGATGCAGTGTCGGAACCAGCAAGGTCCTGGGGACTCACCACAAGCAGGGGAGTCAGGGCAGGCCCGAGAGGAGCCCCAAAAAAGTAAAGGTGACTCTCAAATGGACCCACAGGCCGGAGGCACTGAAGTCGCAAGAGGACCTCAAGCAGCTCACCAAAAGATGCAGGCCATGATACAAACGATGCAGTGTGGCTGAAGATTCTGGTCACTGTAGATGCTCGAAGTTGTGGCTACTTGGAGCCCAAAGATCTTCTTGGAAGGAAACCAACAAGCCTTTGCAACTGCAAGTTGGTGCAGTGCAGAGGGGTTCGGTTCCTGCTGCTCTCACGAGGGATAATGGCCTCAAACTTGGTGAAAGGGCAGGATAGGCCTTAGGAGCTGTGTAGAACCACCACCTGTGTTGCAGAACCTTTCGGAGTCCATAGGAGATCAGGGTCAGCAGATTGGTCAGCTTAGTTGCAGTGCCTGCAAATGCAGGGAGGTGACTCCTTCACTTCAAGGGAAATTCCTTCAGGTGTCTTTGATGCCCACAGGCCTTGGAAGGTTCCTGTATGGTGCACAGGCATGGACGATGCAGCAGACTGGAAGAGAGACGAAGTCGGCCCAAACGAAGTCCAGCGCAGTCCAGAGCGCCCAGACAGTAAAAGAAGAAGTGGTGTCTGAATTGAATCTTGTCCCATGACAAATCTAGTGACCCACCCACAGGTAAGCCCTTACGTACCCATAGGAAAGGGTTGGGACGATTCAGGGGAGGGTCTGGACAGGTGGGATGTTACTCCCATGTCCTTTGCCCAGTTTCGCGCCAGAGCGGGAGCTAATGGCTCCCAGGACTGGTTTGAACTGGACTATGCATTGGGACACCCAATGTTCCCCTCATGCAGACTGAGTGGCACCGGCAAGCGCACCCACCCTGCCACAATACACTCAATCCTGTCTGGGAGGTGGTTACACCTCCCTGTGACAGGATGCCTATTGTTCTGCCTTCCCCTCCTCGAGCTTGACTCAGCAGCATGAGGGCAGAATCGTGTCTCTGGTCGGCAGCAACCATTTTGTGATGGTCGTGTCTGGAAGACTGGTACCGGGGACAGGGAGAGCCTAACAGATGATTCTTCCAGTGCTTGGAATCGTACCTCCCACACCGTTTACGGTGTGGGGGTATGGTTCCAATGTAGTCCTTGGAATCATACCCCCCAAACCGTTTACGGTTGGAGGTATGATTCCAACATGTTTGATAGCAAACATGAGAGGATTCATTGCAGCCAGTGTTGAGATGGCCATCGCATAATTACGCGGTTCCCCTTCTATATGCGATATGGCTGCTTCACTTAAAACCTGGGAGAATGGACTCCGTAGGCTGTAGGGGTGTCCTGCTCACACTTAGAACCAATTACCCTGCCTTCAGGATTGCAAAGGACTGCTATAGGGGTGACTTATAGGTTTTAAGTGCAGTGACCCTAGATATTGGAAACCTATACCTTTAGTAAGTGGTGCTAGCACCAGTTTTGCACAGGCTGCAATGTCAGGCCTGTAGTTACTGTCTGAATGGTCACCCATGGGTGGCATAATACATGCTTCAGCCCATGAGGAGCCTCTGGGGTACCTAAGCCCTGGGTACCACAGTACCATATACTAGGGACTGATGAGGATACCTCAGTATCCAATATAGAATGCACCTAAGTATTGAACATAACAATTTAATGGAGAACGCAGAGAGACTGGGGTCCTGATTAGCAGGATCCCAGTCAGACTTGTCAAAAACAGCTTAGCACCAGGCAAACAGTGGAGGTAACCATGCAGAAGGACCCCTCATTGCTGCACTTCTACCTCCCTGGTGACTTTCTTGCACACGCACAATGGCATCCCTTCCTGCATCCCTTCCTGTGACACAAGTAGCAACTGGTATCTTGAAGAACTGAGGCATGATAAAGTCTTGACATTGTACTCCTTTCTCTACGGTGGGGGATTTAAGAGGCCTGATGAGAGTATGCTAGCGAGGGCATTTCTTCATCTGTAGGGCAGTAGGGAGGTTTCAGAGAATTAATATGGAGAAGCACCCGGTGGTGGGTTTTGACCATTATTAACTACGTTTCACATGGCTCAAACGAATGGTCTGCCTTTGGATAACATTGGATGCATTTCAGGGCCAATATTATCCCTACATCCAAAACAGGAGTAATGTTGTTCCTGAATGGTCTCACTCTTCCCGGTGGAGCGAGGTAAGCAAAAACATGTCCCCTATTGTGAGATGGGATTGTCAATATTCTTCTCTATGTGCTTTCCAACTTTATTAATAAACTTCCAGGAATAGCACTCTTCTGGTTCATTTGTCTACCCAAATTCTTGACATAAAGCCATCAACGCAACCATCCTGCATGCCAACAAATCAAACACCAGGACTGAGCCCATAAACCAGGTGGAGGACTCACGATCATCTACAAAAACACAACTGACTGCACCATCTCCATGGACTCAGACACCAACCTCATGGAACACCTCCACTTCAAAATACCAATGGACTACAATGCCACCCTTAAGGGAATCCTCGCCTTCCATCACCGTGCTCCTGAATGGAATTCTGCAACCACATTGCAAACTTCACCGTTCCCCTGTTCATCAGATCAACCAACTACATCCTCGTCAAGGACTCAGTTTCCACTTGGAAGATACCACAGACCCTAACTCCACGGCCTTCCTCGACAGCCTCAGCAACCTCGGACTCACCTAGCTCATCAAATGATCAACCCACACAGCAGGCCACACCCTCGACCCTATTTTCTCCTCAAACTACAGGATCGCCACCATCCACATTACCCCGCTCACATGGTCCAACCAATACATCATACATTTCAAGATACCTGCCTACCAAACCACCCCAAATGAAAAACCCAAAACACCATCAAAACACTGGGGCAAAATAGCTGAAGAAACCTAAACAGGGACCCTACAGGAACTCCCATTATGTAATCAATAATAATAGGGGTATACCCGAATAACCCTCCCACACCTATGTAAGGGACACAAAGCTGCAAAAAACAGAAAATGGTCGGGAGGGATTCATCTCGAAATCCTTAGAAGATAAGGGACTATAAATTCCCCTCAAGTAGGAACAAAATTATCGACATTATTTTTTTTCCTTTTTTACACAGTGCTCACATGCCTAATCATAATCAAGATTACCAATTTTATTTATAGCAATCCGTACTGCAAATTAATGCTTTTATGTAATACTGTTAATCAATCATACAATATACATATATGTACACAGATCTCTGTACATATACAAATAACATGTAAGGACAAACAATACTCTAGTACAAAATCGACCTTTATCACACAGAAGATCACACTAAGTCAATCGAGTGTCCTCCTATCAAATCAGGGAGTACATTAAGAGGAAGTCCTGTATCCACACAATCGGTTCTAGTAAGTCCTGAACCTTAATTCAAAGATTGTGCTAAACCAAAAAATTAAATATGGTACAACAAATATCATAAGACTCCTCGTCAGAAATGGCATGTCGACGCGGACTCGTTTCAGCCTCCAGGAATCTTGGCCTCCTCAGGACAGGGGTGAATAAACAACCTAGGTAGATACACAAAAAGGAACCCACAAGGTATTACACCAATATGACAGCTGCCGCGCATCTCTGTGCCACCATGGTCCAAAGTGACAGTCACCACACACTGAGGGTGAGTGCTCTAGAAAACAAGCATTGGAAATGCAATAGGTCTCGCACCATTAGAGTTAGTGCTTTTAGAATTGTTTATGGGTTTTTTTTGTAAATGTTTAGCATTTTTGTTTCCTGTAGCCAATGCTAAAGAATTACAAATAAAAAAAGCCATAAACATTTCTTAAAGCTCTAACTGAAATGGTCTGAGACCTATTGCACTGTGTGAGGGTGAGGGGTTGAGGGTGAGTGAGGGTGAGGGTGAGGGTGGGTGAGGGTGAGTGAGGGTGAGGGGTTGAGGGTGAGTGAGGGTGAGTGAGGGTGAGGGGTTGAGGGTGAGTGAGAGTGAGGGTGAGTGAGGGTGAGGGTGAGTGAGGGTGAGGGTGAGTGAGAGTGAGGGTGAGGGGTTGAGGGAGGGTGAGTGTGGGTGAGGGTGAGTGAGGGTGAGGGTGAGGGTGAGTGAGGGTGAGTGAGGGTGAGGAGTTGAGTGTGAGTGAGGGTGAGTGAGTGTGAGGGGTTGAGGGTGAGTGAGGGTGAGGGTGAGTGAGGGTGAGGCTGAGGTGTTGAGGGTGAGTGAGGGTGAGTGAGGGTGAGTGAGAGGTTGAGGGTGAAGGGTTGAGGGTGTGAGGGTGAGGGGTTGAGGGTGAGTGTGGGGGGGTGAGGGGGTGAGGGTGAGGGTGAGGGGGTGAGGGTGTGGGGTGAGAGTGAGGGGGTGAGGGTTAGGGGGTGATTGTTAGGGGGTGTGAGCGTTAGGGGGTGTGAGCGTTAGGGGGTGTGCGGGTTAGGGGGTGTGAGGGTGAGTGTGAGTGAGGGGGTGTGAGGCTTCGGGTGTGTGATGTTGCGTGAGTGTGAGTGTGTGTGAGGGTGAGTGAGGGTGTGAGAGGTGTTGTTATGCAGAGGGTGTGTGACGGTGTGTGAGGGTGAGGGTGTGTGAGGGTGAGTGTGAGTCATTGTGAGGTGTTGAGGGTGAGTGAGGGTGAGGGTGAGTGAGGGGTTGAGGGTGAGTGAGGGTGAGGGTGGGTGAGGGTGGGTGAGGGTGAGGGGTTGAGGGTGAGTGAGGGTGAGGGGTTGAGGGAGGGTGAGGGTGAGTGAGGGTGAGGGATTGAGGGTGAGGGGGTGAGGGTGAGGGTGAGTGAGGGTGAGTGAGGGTGAGGGGTTGAGGGTGAGTGAGGGTGAGGGTGGGTTTGAAAAGTCCTACGTACATCTCCTATTGTTGACCATCCTCACAATAATTCGGTACTTCAATCACATGCCGACTAACACTATGAAGATAAGGAACTTACAGTTACTCGCGCAAGTGAAATCCCGATAAATGTTGGAGGGCGGACAGTCAGACTTGCACGTGCGTATTCGACAGTTTTACCAGCAATAAACAAGCATGACCTGCTGTAAAAATACGACGAAAAACTAACAACATTCTAAAAGGACGGCTACTGGTTAGATATCCAAATTAGCTAATTCCGAACTGGACACCGAGAAGATTGTAGTCCGTTCTTTATGTCTACCTTGGTGATTCCTCCTTTGTTTCGCTTCGGGCGGAAGTTTTAGAACGTGTACCGGAAGTAATCCATTGTTTCGTTGACCCCCCTCATACACCGCATCAGGTAGGAGGAGCATTTTTTGTAGGGGAAGTTAAATTGGAAGGTATCCGAGCTTATGCTAATATAAACATGCCGATGTAAAAGCTGATCTCAATAGATGTCCCTCCAAAAATATCCCCGTTCAAGCTTCGTGACACGACTCGCAGCGTTTTATAGCAGAGTAGCTCCTTTGTGACTCCTTGTCACCCGAACACTTTTTCCACTCTTGGGATTTGATACTAGTAAGCCGGTTGCACTAATACATCTGAACGTTAGTACTGGTAAAAAAAAGCCCATAACTGGGAAAACAGAGTCTTGATGACATGTTCAGCCTAAGATTTAAGTATGTGACCTAAGTCCTGCCAACACTGATTTTTGGCTGCACACAGCTAATGTTTTTCCTAATTGGAACGTGACTTTATTTTACCTTTCTGTCACATTTGTTTACAGGTAGTGGTGTATAATGTAAAATATCCTACCTATTGAGAGGGAATTCAATTCTCGTCTTGTCTCGAACAGACGGCGGGCAGGGGAGGGGGCGGAGCGGGGAGAGGGAACAGACGGAGGGAAGGCCAGATAAGGGGAGGGGGGAGGAGAGTAGGAGGAGGAGAGTAGGGGAGGCACGGCCTAGCGGCCGTGCAATCAAGAAGTGAGGGGGCGGGAGAGTAGGCAAGGCAGGCGGCTGGGGGGAGGGGGAGGAGAAATGCGAAGCGACATGGCAGGCAGGGGAGGGGGCGGAGCGGGGGTGTGGGAGGAGTGCGGGAACAGACGGCGAGGGGAGGAGAGTAGGAGGAGGAGAGTAGGGGAGGCACGGCCTAGCGGCCGTGCAATCAAGAAGTGAGGGGGCGGGAGAGTAGGCAAGGCAGGCGGCTGGGGGCATGTGCACGCGCTTTTAAGCTCAATGCGCATGCGCATTGAGCTTAAAAGTCACGGGCACTGCAAGGAATCGCCACGATTCCTTGCAAGTTGGACAAAGAGTGGATAAGCCCCCATAGTCTCGCTTGCTCGATGCGCATGCGCATCGACAGGCGAGACCTAAAAACACCAAATGAAGTGTCAGGCTTCCATTACTCTGCACATAGAGAAAAGACACAAGGAAATCTCAATTGTGAGCAACCTCTAGCCATAAGGGGGTGTCTGAGGAAAGAAGATCACAGCACCTACTGCATCCAGCTACCTTTATATCCCATTTGTGAATAAACAAAGAAAATATCACTTTATAAAGTGTTCAGCCACTCTGCCATTTTATAAAGTGAAAGAGGTGTCTGTTGACCTCTCCGGTGGGGCAGAATTGGTGGGACTGGTGCAGTGGAGTGCTTTAAACAAATGATTGAAGATATTATTCTAATTGCTAGTGAGAATGGAAAGAGGTGGGAGAAGGAAGTAAGGATGATGTTACTGTCTTATGGTCTCACTCCAGGTCTCAAGGGGTTCTGTCCATTTGCTTTGATGAGGAGTAGAGATCCTTCACCTGAAGATAATATTGGTTGCATGAGTTCCATGAGGACGGTGGAGTGTTCTCGTGAAGTGGTAAGGGAGAACAATAAAAAAGTACACTTGACATATAAGAAGGACTGTGAATCTAAACGTGGAATCAAAGAGGTTGACTTAAAGAAAGGGGAGAGGGCGAAAATCAAGACGGTTGGTAAGGTTGCCATGGGAGAATGTGTTTCACAGAGCCCAGACAGGTGGTAGAATGTTTGAGAAAGTTAGTGAAGAATATGGATGGATGTGCTTGTCATTTAAATCATTATCAGTGGACTTCTCCCTTCCTTGCCCAGCTCCCCCTGGTAGATGCTGCTACCGAGCTTCCTGCTGCTGACTGTCTGACCCTCTGGTCAGTGGTTCAAGGCCCTCCTCCACCTGCAGGCTTCCGCCTGCGCCTCATTCCTGGTGGTCTAGTGGTAGAGCATGTCTGCTCTGCTGCTGGGCTGCCCTCTGTCTCTCTTTTCTGTCCTTTCACCTTTTCTTACACTTTTTTCCTTTTCTTTTCATTTTTACCTTTTTGCACTATTTTTGCCCCTGCCATCCCCTGTGGCCAGCCCCTCTCCAGTGCCACTTTCCTGCTCCCTGTGTTTCCTGACTCCCAGCTGTCCAGCCCCCCGCACACTATTTAATCCCTGCTGCTCCGCGATGAAGGTGTAATCCACTGATCTTATCAGTGGACTGCTTCCTTCCTTGCACAGCTCCACCTGGTAGCTGCTGCCCCCGAGCTTCCTACTGCTGACCATCTGATCCTCTGGTCAGTGGTTCGAGGCCCTCTTCCACCCGCAGGCTCCCACCTGTTACTCATCCCTGGTGGTCTATTGGTAGAGCGTCTCTCCTCTGCTGCTGGGCTGCCCTCTGGCTCTCTTTTCTACCTATCTCTGATTCTTTTCTGTCACCTCACCTCTTCACCTTTTTTTAAACTTTATTTCTTTTCTTTTCCTTTTATCCTTTTTGCCGCTTCTGCGCCTGCCGCTGTGATCCCTGTGGCCCGCCCCCTCCATTGCCACTTTACAGATCCCCTTGTTTCCTGCTTCCCCAGGAGCCCAACCCCCCAGCACCCTACTTAATGGCACCTGCTGCGCACCAAAGGCATGTCTGGCTGTGCCAGTCCGCTCCTGTCTGTGCCTGGACTGTGCCCAGCGCCACAGACCCTGGTCCTCGGACCGTCCTTCACTACGACGCCAGAACCATCCATGCCTTCAACACCGGATGCACCTTCGCCTGCAGCCGGACATCGCCGATGGACACCCAAGGCCCATTTTCCTGCCGGCACTGCCACTGCACCTTCGCTTGCTGCCCCACACCAGCCCAGCCCACCACACAACGGACAAACTCAGGACCTGATCAGCCTCAACTTCATTATGCTTAAATCTTGCGCGCTCCACAAACATGCTGTAGAGATCTGGGACCAGCTCAACTCCATCAACCTCGACATCACCTTCCTCACAGAAACCTGGATGAACTCCACCTCTGCCCCAGACATTGCCACCGCCATCCCAGGCAGCTACGAGATCATCCGCAAGTACCACATCAAGAAACCAGGGGGAGGCATCGCCATCGTACACAAAGGCACCCTCCGCCTCACCACCTACGCGGACGACCTCTCTGCAAACAAGAAGCACCTCCACTTCTAGATTCAGACCAACCTGACCTCCCCCCTCCATGGCACCCTGATCTACAGACCCCCTTGGACCCTGCCCACCCATCAGCTGTTCCATCATCAACTTCATTATACCCCACGCTCTCGCCTCCACAGACTACATCCTCCTGTGTAACCTCAACTTTCACCTGGACAACTCCAACAACAAAAACACCTTGCCCCTGCTAGAGAACCTCGTCACTGTCGGACTCAAACCACTGGTCACCTCCCCAATCCACTCCCCAGGACACACACTTGGCCCCATCTTCTCCACCAGCAATAAAATCACCTACAGCGACAACACCGAGCTCCAGTGGACTGACCGCCACTGCGTCCACTTCGCCAAATAAACTAAACCATAAAGTTGTGAAAATCACAATGACTTGTGGGAGGAAGTCACAAGAATATATATAACTAAGAGGATGCAAACGGGATAAAGGTGAGAAAAAAAACATACAAGGTCTGATAGTTAGTGAGAAGGTCTAGGTGGGTATGAGAAACCATTTAGTAGAGAAATGGCTGGGATTATCAATGCCTTACAAATTGAGAGAGGTAGTTCCTGATGATCACAGATACACTTGTATACAAAAAAAGAGAACTAAAAGACAGTGCCAAGATTAAAAGCAGGGATATAATAAATATCAGAGGAGTTCTTTTGGCATGTAGGACAAACATGTCAATAAACACAGGGGCCCCCTGAATGCACTAATATGGGGCAGACGGGCAAGGGAATCCGAACAAATCAATACGACAAAACAACCTGCCCCCTCTGATAAGGAAACAGGCTCAATTAGAGTCCCCACATAGGATAATCAGTAGTAAACTCACCAGAACCAGCTCAGGAACATAATTTCATAATCAGGAGAGAGTATTCAAAATGTATTTCATTTTTTTTTAAATATGAAGACAACATCTTTTTCAAAGGTAACAATACATGATTACAGCTGCATAAATACAGTTTCAGTCATTCAACCTAGTTCCCGCACATCCCTTCAGCCACACAATTCAACTCACACAAACACATACAATCTTCAATCATCCAGAACATATCACACTTCAGTTGCCAGAATAAACAAGGTATCCGGTACAATATAGTCTCACAACAGCAGTCAGAGACTAGAAGAGCAGATGGCAGGATAAGCTTGAAGTGCCAACCCGCGTTTCGGTGCTAGGCCGGATCGTAGGCCACACCTTCATCAGGGCACACAGTAGAAGGGAGAGGGGAAGAACAACAGCAAGGACCTGCAACAGGAAAACATTTTTTCTTTAGAGCATTTTTATACTACAGTCGTAATTTCATCATCCATATTATTTTTCATTACTGATCAGATAGACGCTAAATCAACTCAGGTCGTGCTGGTTTAAAACCCAGTGAGCTTATTACTGCATGGTCAAAAAGTTTTCAAGATTTCATTAAAAAATAACAAGATTTGAGGAACCAACAACATATCACATCACAAATACAAAATAACAAAAAAGGAAACAATATAGACTCAGTAGCCCCCCACTCCTGGTACCGAGCAGTGAAGACCAATCCTCCATGTTAATATATCGTATGAGGTCTCTAAAAATTCTTTCGTCTAGTCCAGACGATCAGAGAGGTACTAAGGTCTCTAGCGCTACAATGCTGTAATACTCTAGCATGGGAATAGCAAACTAGGACCCACCTCGCGATTGTAGATCATGTCATAGATTCCTTATATAACACCGAAGACACGGGCTGGCAGAAGGATGATGCACAGTAGCTGGTATAGGACAACCTATGGTAGAAAAAGGAAATGATAACTAGCATTGGATCAAAATTAGATTAAGAATCTAGTCCATGTGGATCCTGCTTCCCTATCCATATCTGTGGGCCTGTTTAGAGTTCCAAGGCATACTTACCCTATATCATATGTAGAAGGGCGAAACCAAAATCCCGATGTGGAGTTCCTAACGGGAATAGCAAGAACCAAGAATCGTGTAGAGGCTGAAGGCCTTCACTGACCAATTAGCATAGATTTAAAATTTGCTCTCTGTAGAAAGGAAGAACACACCGTTCAAGAAATCTTATTCAGCACTGTTATGATCAAAGGGGTCAAGAACATGCCACAGATCCTATCGGAAGACGCAGGAAAGAATCAAACACTGCATCTAATTTTCACCCAAGCTCAGAGGGGGCAGATTGTTTTGTCGTATTGAAATGTAGGACAGAACATAACTCATACTGCCAACTATTACCCTCATCAGCTGAGGCACTCCACTGGCAATGGTATTACAATGCCTTCTTCACAATACTGCACAACATGGAGCTAAAAAACAGGGGTGCCCACTTTTCTGCATTTGTCATTTGAGCTGTGTGAGCTTTTAGTGCAGGCCCCTGGGAATCTGAGGCAGTGTCAGTGAGGCTACACTAGTGTGGTATTGTGGGAGAGGAGGTGCGGTGACAGACCACAAGGCAGCAAGAGCATCACAGAATCAATGGAACAGAAAGTGAATAGCAATAGCTTGGCCTGCAAGGAAATGTATCCTTATACCTTGAATTGCTGGAAGCAATAGTTGCTTCTTCTCTTACTAAGGCTACGAATAGTAATAGTGACTCCTTCATGTGGTCATTATGTTGCTTAACACTTATGAAAATCAAACAGAAGCATAAGTTGTCTCTCCGGAGGGTCACTAAAAAGAGGAAAAGCCTAGGAGGTCTAGTGGACACAAAGGAAATGCCTTCATCAAACTAGAAACAGGCCACTCAGAGACCACAGGCTTATTAACCAATAGAGTCTTCCAAATGTATATTCTAACAGGAACAGGGTGAGTTACTCACATGACTGAGCAACTCATCAGGTACCACCTCACTCTTTTCTTATGTTCCTACTCCTACAGACAAACCTAAATGTGACTATAGGGTCATTACCAGTAGGCTCTCTTCAGACTGCTAACCCTTTGATGTGATCCCCATTACTTTTCCCGAGGGTCATTTTGAGGTTGCCAACTCGTGCGACCCATATGGAATTCGAGAGTCAGTCCATCAATACCACAGTGACCAATGGAAGGCTGTCATTCACAGCTCATTTTGGGGCTACAAATATGATCCTGATCTTCTCCTTGAAACTCCTTGTCCATCCTTTTAATTTCTTTAATGATCTTTTGTAGGTATTTAATTTTTACTCCTGTAACTTCCTGAGGATCAAATATGTCTTAGTTCTTCTGATGTCTTTGGGATAAAACATCATATGATGTTACTTCCTGTGATGTCATGAAAGATGCCAATGGAATGCAATGTAATTTTCTTTATCCAGTGATTTTGCTCAAATTACACCGCTCATTCTTGTGAGGGATTCCTAGTATAGTTATTGATGCAATCAGGATTTCTTTTATGAACTCAGATTACCAGTTAAATGGGCCACAATTCTGAAATGAGTATTGTTAGAGATTGTTATGATGCAAGACGTTAAACATAGCTGTTTTTTACTCAACACTCAACAGCCTCTTGAATGTAAACATGAGAGGGGTATGGAGTAGTCATCTAATTCCCAAAGGTTCCTATTCTTTATTTGTTGTAATCATAGATATCTTTACATAGGTTTTCTCACATGCTCCAATTTCATTTTCTTTGCATAGTGAGAGTTGCATGGGCAAATTAAAGTTAAACTAATGTTTTAATTGTTAACCCCTTGCGTGCTGATGACAGAACGGTTCCGTCATCCGCATCGGTTGAGCTGTGCTGATGACGGAACCGTTCCGTCATGACTCCGCCCGCGCAAGGCGGAGTCAGCACAGGCGGAAAATACGCCCCGCACGCAAGGGGTTAAATCATTATTTTGTCAACATGTTTGACTGCAAAACCTGTGTTCTACCAAAATATGTTTTTTATCGACCTGCCCTTATATCGACTCCACAATGTCGCTATCAACATAATATCAATGCAAATAAATGTTGAGTTTTTTATTTATTATTTATGTTTTATATAGTGCGAGCTAGACCCGAAGGTACCAGAGCGCTTTACATAAAATGGGAGATATAATAACATGGCTTTACATAGGATGCATAAAATGAGAAATAGAATAACGTAGTTCTGCATATAATGCTAGACACATAGATCCAAGAATCAATTATATTTTCAAATGTAAGCTGACTATGGGTAGAGGTGTGTGCAGTTTTTTCACATGAGCATAGGTTTGCATAGTTCCCGATTACCAGCCTTTAGGTAGTTCAAAGTGTCATGCTTTCTCTACAACCAAGTATAGTTTTTATGTGTTCTAGTACAGAATTCGCCAGTAGCCCCTAGTAGAGGGCAAATTAGTTAATACAGATGATAAGGTGTCTAAAAGATGCAATTAATTGCCCTTACTGCAACATTGTCTATATTTTATATGTTGGTGAACACTGTCATGGCCTCATGGTCAATGCAAAATTGTACTCCCACTTCTATGTTTGTGGAATGTCCCGATTGTTTGGTTTCTTATCTGGTCAACCTTTGCATAGCTTTCCTTTGTGAGTGATTCAACATTCACAAGGGAATGGTACGCCAATTTAGACTACAAAATGGGGAACATAAACTATTAAAAACATAATAAAAATTCAGATTTTTGAAAAAAAAAACATATTGGTCACCATTCATGGATTTTTCATGGTTTTTGCAAGAAATCCACAATTGTCACAAGAACAAAAATGTAAACATCCTTAATGATGCCAAATAAAATCGCTTTTCCATTAATAATAATGGAAAATAAATTGGTGGCTTAAAAGTCGTCTAGATTACAAAGAATAGCATGGCCCTCATTACGATCTGGCTTTTAAATTCTGATATGTACAGTAACTCTGGTTACTGCTCATATTGGAATTATTATTAGTGTGATAAAAATCACATCTCACAGACACATTTCGGATGGTAAAAATGTGTGGTAAAAAACCAAGACATGCAGATATTGGCATGGTAAGCACCAAAATATACATGTTATTCCCCATTGGGTAGTGTGTATCGCAGATTTTATCAGGTTCAATAAATGTCACACTAATGACAGGCCCACTTGTAATTAGGCCTGGGCAACATTTTTATTATGCCGGAGTGTTCAGAGTAATTTTGGTAATTTCATGTTACTCGATGCAAAATTACCGAAAAATAAGTGATTACGCCCGTTCACATAGTTATGAGTAGCTTGGCACAAAAATTGTATCACAGGAGCACAGGAACAACAAATTTAGGGAGCAGCCGCTGGCAGTGCTTAACCTCTTCCATGCTCTTGACGAGCTGAGCTCGTCATTAGCCACGGTGCTCCGGTGCTCATCAAGCTCAGCTCGTCATGGCCCGTGGAACGCTCACACGCGGGGATAATTCCCCCGCTGTGCTGAACGTTCCACGGAGCCAATGCACCTGTGTAGAGCTGTGTTCTTCATGATCACAGGAGCACTGTAGCTCATGACGAGCTCAGCTCCCCCTCCCCCCAGCACAGCGGGGGAATAACCCCCGCAGCGAAGGGGTTAATTTGAGCCAGTGGTTTCTGGTGTGCTGCACCGGCATTAATTGTCAATAGCGGCGTTTGACAGTCTGCCATTAGGTGGCACTGTCAGGCTAATATAGAGATGAACACAACACTTAATTAATAATTCAATCTACATTAAAATTGACTATTATCTGCCGCCCAAGCCATTTTTATAGCTTTGGAGGCCAGAGATAGTCCGAATTGTCACACCTGTCGGAGTGTGATGGTTAGTAGTTGTGTACGTACTGTCATTTCTCTAGTTAAAGAGAGGGACCCTGAATACCAAAGGGGTAGGGTTCCAAAAGAAAGTATGTCACAAAATTATATCCCCTTTGGACCAATTCTAAGCAAACAGAGAACCTTGTATCTATATCAAACACTACTCAATTCAGACTCTCATTCTAAGCAGCAAACATGATGATGTAAGAATAGTCAGAAAATTATAAAAAGTATACAGTTTATTATACCATTAAAAATTCACAATAAAAAGGATAAACAGTATATCCTAACATAATACATGCAGAAAAAAGTCATAAGGTGGGAACAAAAAACAACACATTGGTTAAAAAATACAAAGGGATACTGTGGTCTGACTTATGTAAATCATGCCCCAATTCTGTAGAAGTATCTTTAAATTGGAGATGTTGTCTTAGTCCAATGATTTTAGTGTATCCCAGTATATAGGAGCATCGACGCGTTTCGGTTTTGGCAATTGGGTATATAAGCCAACACCTTCATCAGGATAAAATGTACAACATTCCCACAATATCAGGATAATCTGCAAAAATATAAAATATACAGTATCACACAGTAAATCATTACTAACAACTTATTACAACATCAACAGTTTGCCACTCCCTTGAATAGTCATACATTTAAACATTCAACATAGTCATATACACAATTAGTTTAAATAATTCCACATTTGTTATATCAATAGAAAAATCAAATGAACAAAGTCATATATACTGGCTTGAACTGCAGAATAATTTGATAGTACTGTTCAGTTTATAGCCTTGCTTAGTACACAGAGTTGTGATAGGCTCATACAACTTTGCAAGTGAGAGTATCATTTGTCAACGAAAGAACAATTTATACAGTAAGTCTTCTTAAAAATACGAATGACTTAGAAGTGCAATTACTTCTCTCTTAAAATTCATAGGAGGTTGTTTGATATTTTACCTCATTGTTATGATGTCAGGCCTTTTTAGGTCCTTCCAATATGTACTCTCGAGTTAGGTGAACAAATAATACACCTTATACTGCTGCCACCTATAGGGTTCATACACAAGTTTAGTTGACCGGAAATGATGTAAAACGCTGCAGTTATACGTATTCGCACATTATTAATAAATGCTCACCAAATGGACTTCAGTATAATATCCGACTCTTGGAGCTTTATCAAGGATAATCTTGTCAATATTTTTTCGAGGGCTGAAAATAAATCGCAATATAGAATAAAATACTCAAGTTCGTAGTCGGAAATAGATAAGCCAGCATTTAACTGCTACCAAACTTAGCTTATGATAAGCATAACCTTCATACTGTTATGGGCACTAAAGGGACTGTCACAAGATTTAGTATGTCCCGAGAATTAGTCAAAAGGGAGTGTTGTCCCAGAATAAAAACGACTTTATAACATATAAATGCCATAGATGACATGCTCATGAAGTTAACATGAACTCCAGTACACATTGCTACAGAGACCCTTATAGAGTTAAAACGGGCGGTGCTCCAATCGTATCTAAAATGATATCTAAAATGTATTTTTATGGGTGAGTTATAACCTAAAATAAAGGCAGCGTGATATTTTATGCAGAGGGTAGTATGAGGGAAAACAGTACTACGGAAATACAGTAAGTAAGCATCATACCTTGATTTATTCGTAGTTGCACGTAAACAAACGTTGCAAACAATGGCCTTTCTGTTCCGATAAGGTTTTCCTCCCAAAATGCAAGACCGCCAGCAGTCTATAAGCTGCCCTTATTTAATAGTCCGAATTGTCACACCTGTCGGAGTTTGATGGTTAGTAGTTGTGTACATACTGTCATTGGCAGCATGGCAGAGATAATGTGTGGTGCAAGCTTTGATGCAGCTTGTCTAACATAAAACCCTTTCAATATATCACTAATCCAGGAAAAACACTCTTATTATTTATTTATTGGTGGGGCCCATAACACCGAAAGACAGACACACACACACCCTCCCACAGTTCCTGAATCAGTGATGAGTAGACGGGCTGCAAGACATGCGGGGTACCTTGTTAACTTATACAATAACTATATACATTATATACATTTAACTTCAATAGCTGTCAGTTCTAAAAACATCAAGGTACTCCACTATTTGGTCGATGGACTAACTAGTAGGAATCAGATGATGGCGATTAAGTCCAGCTCAATCACAGTTTAAAACCTTTAACATTTATTTGTCATTACTTTTATTCTAATAACCACAGACTCAAGTTTATATTTTCATATGATTTTATCTAAATTCTGTTAACGAGAAAATTTATATTGCATAAATGTTATTGGTCAAATACATTTTAAGCATTATTTCAATTCATTAAGCATAGGAAATCAGAAAAACTGAAAATACTCATTAACCCTTGGCCATAGGGCGATGGTGAAAATGATTCACCAAGTTATGAACTGCAGATCACAGAATAGGTTCCCAAGCTGACTGTCTGTCCCTCTAACCTCCTCGGACGTATCCCTCCCGAGATAGAATTCACGTGACTGTCTCGTTCCTTTTCCCAATCAGAGTTCAAAGTCCAACATCTTTCACAGTCTTTGTACCATAAAGGAAATGTCTCAACTGACAGCATGTCGTGCTGAGCAAAGGTGCCAAAAAGAAGCATCACACCTTCATCATAAGTACAGACTCTTTTATACCCTTTCACTAACTTTCTATACCCACAATTGAAACATTTAGGGACTACATTCATTTCTGATTGGTGCATTGGAGGGGTGATGATGATCACCTCATTGTCCTCCTAGCTCAAACCAGTTCCCAAAGTCCTTACTCATTCTGGGGTTTCACATGACTTCATAAAATGTTTATATTTATTCTTCATTCAACCAATTGCAACATTCTTCCGTATTCATGTTCTTTCTTATCCTCTGGAACTTAGGGGCATATTACCAAGCAATAGAGATAATTATCGCTATTGCTTGGTTAGAGACAAAAATGTACTGCAGCGCTGCGGCGATTTTTACCGCAAATAAACCTTGGTATTACGAAGGTTTAACGCAAATGCGGTAAAAATCGCCGCAAAGCATGAATATCGCTGAAAAGTCAGCGATATTCATACATTAGCGAGCTAATGCTCTTAGCCATGTTATCCACCTCCCATTGGATAACATGGCTAAGAACTGCTCAGGGCAGGTGTTAGCTTTTGGAGATATTCCCGCTTAGCGCGAATATCTCCAAAAGTTGGTAATAGGAGATAGCGATGTTAGCGGCTGTTTTCAGTTGCTAACATCTTGGCACGCCCACTTTGCATCTCATTAGTGATAAATATCACTGGCATGCAAAGTGGGGCCCAAGATGGTCGCTATCTCCTACTAGCTGTCGCTAACTGGTGTTAGCGGCAGCTAGGTAATAGGGAGATAATTTTATCTCCGCTTTCTTGGCTTTTAAAGCCAAAAAAGCGGAGATAAACCCCCTTGATAATATGCCCCTTAGTTCTTTCATCGGTTCCCATGCTTTCAAAATAGTCTCTTTGGCACAACTCCTGTTGCAGGCCAGGCCGGCCTTGACATCTCTCACTCTGTGCATAGGCCATACTCTCGTGACTGAACATCCATTCTGCTCATGTGCCATTTTCCAAACAAGGCTGATCAGGCCCAAATCGGAACTAATATGAAAGCAAACATAACAGAAATTAGATATAGAAAATAAGCCCTTCTGTTTACCGCCCACCATTCTAATTACCCATGTTAGGTATTACCTAGCAAAAGCAACATTGAAAGCTATTTTACTTACCATCTGCATTTTATTACCATGAAAAAATTCCACTACAGACACAAATATATGCGATCTACTTGTCTTTTCTACGCAATCACAAACTATGTTAATTTCATTCACATTTTATTAATAAATCAGAATTTAGCAAATAGCAGTTAGTCTTCCAAGTGTAGTGTCTAAATAAAAAGGTGCATTTGTTGATTAGTTTACATACTTCACACAGTTAATATTATTAAAGTTATGAGGTCATTAACTTCGAAGGGGCTACAAACATTTTTGTATTTCCCCTGCTCCATCAGCTTCAGTGGTCTCCGGATGAGAGGCCTGGCACTTATTGTTTTTACAAAATAAGCACTTACTGCTGGCTGTTGCTGTTTGCGTTCTGTTGCATTTAGCGCTATTTTCTTAGCGCAGAATGCATCCTTGAGTCTATTTTGGATGCAAAGGTGCAATTCGCACTAAGAAAATAGTGCTAAAAGTGCAGTTACACTCCTCTCGTAATTCTGCATAATCCTGTGTAATTTTGATATAATTTCACGTAATTAACCCCCAGATTTATCAAAGTCTTGTTTTGCGAGTCCTTAATAGCGAATTTTAAGGATTCGCTATTAGACTCGCAAAACGGGATGCATGTAGAAATCGCAATATTTTATGCGATTGCTACTGCTTCCTTATTTGCGATTCGCTAGTTGCTAATCGCACATAAGGAATGGGGAGTCATTCCTTATTTGCGATTAGCAATTAGCGAATCGCAAATAAGGAAGCAATTTCAAAGGTGCCAGGGTGTCCAAAGGACACCCTGTAGCACCCCTGAAATGGTAATGTACACTGGTGTTGCGCACACATGTGTGTGTGTAACATACAACTTACAAAAATGCACTAAAGTGCGTTTTTCTAAGTTTTTGCTATTTACCACGTAGTTAGACTTCACAGTAAATAGCGGCCCCAGATTGCGAATTCACAATTTTAAAATGGTTCATGAATTGCATTTAAGGAATCTCAAATTGAGATTCCTTAAATGCAATTCATCGCAATTTAGCGATTTCTAGAATTACGATTTTTGCATTGGGATAATGAATCCCAAATGCAAAAATAGCGCTCGCAAAGGGCCAGATTCTCAGAATCTGGCCCTTTGCGAGACGATTTCGGTTTGATGAATCTGGCTGTAAAATACAGCAAATTACGTGAGTTAGCCCACATATACCTCGTCATTGACGGTCAGTGTCGTCCAGAGGCAGACAGCTGTTTATTGCCATGAGGGTTCCTCTAAAAGAAGTTACTTTCCTCGCTCGACTTTCTTGGCTCTCCTTGCATCCTAGCATACAGGACAAAGGGCCAGCATGGCGGTCAGGTGACCTTCGGCTCGAGCCCCCAACCTGATACCATCTGCATCCGGTTCACGTGTGACCCCTCAGAGCTCGCGCGCTGGCAGTTTTCCACTTCGCTCCGGATTGAATTCAATGCTACCTCCCAGAAGTGAAAGGTGGGCAGCGCAGGCGCTCACAATGCCCGAGCAGAAGCATTGAACATGTCAAAACAGTTACATGGACTTTCTTTGAGACAACACCTCACTGGAGGCGAATCAAAGTTTCTTCGTTACCCCGGGCGCTGAAGTTAAGAAGATTCATGTTTCTATTTGTATTTGCCAGCGTGTTTGATGTTCGGGTTGTTATTTGTTGTATATTGAAGTACTGGATAAACAGCCTTCAAGCACACTTTAATCTCCAGAAGAACAAAGAGATAACTTAATAACTCGAGCTTGGAGACAAGTGAAAGGACCTCTTGCCCTGGGCGATGCCATTACCGTGTGTACACTAATATTTGTAACACTAACTTTGGATGAATAGTTGTTTGGAATGCTCATTGCTCAGTCAATAGAGTTGATATTAAATTATGAACCGGGTACAGCAGTATTGGGGGAGGGGGGAGGGGGAGTGACTCAGTTAAGGGCAGTGTGGTTGCAGGTGGTGGGCACCAGCACACACATTTGTGGACAGGACATATTTTTCAGACTTTGACCCAGAGCAAGAGAGAGAAAAATGCAAAAGTGAAAGCTGTTAAAAAGGCTGTAAGGGTTCGATAAAGAGACAGAAAGTGTAGGATGGTGTAAGAAAATGTCCCGAGCGGAAGTCAAGAGTAGGCAGCCTTGGTTTTCAGCAACCCTATCATTGAGCAGCAAGAATGGCAGGCTCCGCAAAAAACACTTTTGCCCATGTACTTATATATATATATTTTTTTTTTTTAGACAAATTAAGCCCTAGGTGTGGATCCACACATGGCACAACCAAAACAGTTTCGGTGCATATTTTCATCTTGCTAAACGCAGAATTTGCACCTGGAATAAGGGAAAAACATGTGGAACTAGACCCATTCATTTTTCATCCAACATACTACGCCACATTCCAAGCCCCATATCACAGAATCGCTGAGAGTGAGAGCGGAGATACAACAATATCTCCATGACCGCTCTCTCCAAGTCCAGGTACAGCCAACTCGTTTGGGGACCTAAATTGGATAATCATAACCTAAGTCATTTACAGCACCATTGTATTCAAACCATATTGGTACACAACCTCTCAGCCCTGAAGAGGGTCAAGGGTCATTATGCTGGATGACTAGTGCGCTTCTCCATTGGTGGAGCTTGGTGGTAAGGATGTGGGTTGATAGTGCGCTCTATGTGGGATGCGTGTTTGATTTGTGTATGGTGACAAGAACGAAAACAAGTACTGGGGCCCCGATTCACAGAACTAACTTAGGACAAAATCCTAAACTTACTACTTTTGGTATTCACAGAAGTTAGGATTTTGTCTTAAGTTGGTCTTAAAACAGACTTAAGACAGACTTAAGTTAGGATTTTGGCTTAAGTCTGTCTTAAGTCTGTCTTAAGACAAACTTAAGACAAAATCCTAACTTGTGTGAATACCAAAAGTAGTAAGTTTACTATTTTGTCTTAAGTTAGTTCTGTGAGTTAGGTAGGGTGACCAGATTTTGAAAAGAAAAAGAAAAAAAAACTTCCTGGGCTGCATAAAAGAAACAGATACATTATTTCATTTACTTTAGAGGGGCCCCTTAGAAACGAGAGCATACCTTGAATATTCTGCTTCACAATATGGCCTTACCTGTGTCCTAAAAACCAGGACATGTATTTAAAATGAAGAAAAGCATGGGGACAGTCTTCTAAACATCAGAACTGTCCCAGGAAATCTGGGACATCTGGCCAGGAGAACCAAGTGAATGCATGATGATCTACAGAAGTTCTAGATTTTATTGGCGCTTGCCTTCAAGTTTAAACAATATGGACAAAAAAAACATTGTGACAACGTGCAGACCCGATAGGAGATTTAACTCCAAATTGAAATTCTTAAGGAACTTGCCTGTGTATATATCAATTATGATGTATTTTGAGAATTAATTTGACTATTGCTGAGAAACTGAATTTAGCCTTGAGAAAGCCCTGGCGCAATTCGCCAAAGAGGGCGAAACACGTGTCGGCTGTCCTTGTTCAATTTTGTATCAATAAAAATGTTATACTTTTCCTTAAACTTGGATCGATTTAATCTGTTGAATGATAATTTGAATCAACGATCACAGGATTTAACCTTAAAAACATCACGCACTAAACCTGGAACACATACTCTATTTCTTATAAAACAAAAAAAACTTTTGCCTTTATTGTCTTGGTCATATGCAGCGGCTTTTTGTGGGGTGATCCAATGATTTTGAAGAAACCTGTTCCTGAAAGAGTTCAAGTCAGAATATTGTTAATACAAATATTATCTAACAGAAATATCAAGCCCTAAATATCGGTTATATAAAATATTATCCTTTTGGGTGTAGATTTTCTCATGATTTCTCTCAAGGGATCTTTTGGTTATGATTACCTGGTTCTACACACTCAGACTAGAGCGTTTGGCCGTCCTTACTGCATTACCACACACTGCCCCAGAGACCAGATGCATTTCGGGAAATTTAACAGATAAGGATAAAACCAGAATTTTTTTATAGCTTATTGAATATGACTTTGGAATTTATGGAAGTGAACTGAATTATGTGCCACAGTCACTGCACATTTTGTGGGCGCATGCTACACTTACAAAAGTAAAAAAGTTGAATTTAGAGTTGCAGATGCTAAATCCTTATTCACAAATCAAGAATTACAAAATTTGGCATCCCTCATTTATTGTTACCATATGAGTACAAGTTACAAAGAGACTATGTTTCCAGACTTAAACATTTGTTTACCATGTCAGTTCCTTCTGGGACTTGTCAATCAATCAATCAGTCAGGGGTCTCAAGGCACTGAGGGGGAGTTCCGGATCAGTCGAAGAGCCAGGTCTTGAGGTCCGTCCTGAATGTGTGCAGGTTTGTGAAGCGTCTGATGTTCATGGGGAGCTTGCTCCAGGTCTTGCCTGTGACGTGGGAGAAGGCTCTCCCGCCTGTTCTGTTTCTGCGGATGCGGGTGACCCCTGCCAGGGCATGGTCGGCGGAGCGGAGGTTTCTCCTGGGTACGTGGAAGGATAAGCTCTCATTGAGGTATTTTGGTCCGATGTTGAGGGATTTGTAGGCGTGGGTGAAGAGTTTGAATGTGACCCTCTTCTCAACAGGGTGCCAGTGGAGGTCTTGTAAGTGTTGGGTCATGTGTCGGGTCGTGGAGTCCCGAGGACGTGTCTGGCAGCGGCATTCTGGATGGTCTGGAGTCTGTGTAGGAGAGATCTGTTGATTCCGGTGTATAGGGCATTGCCGTAGTCCAGTCTGCTGGTTATGAGCGCGCGGGTGACTGTCTTTCTGCAGACGGGGGGATCCATTTGAAGGTCTTGCGGAGGATGCGCCGGCCGGTGAAGCTAGTGGAGGCGACAGCGTTTATCTGGCGGTTCATGGAGAGGGAAGAGTCGAGGAGGATGCCATGGTTGCGTGCATGGGTTGTAGGAGTTGGTCGGATCCCGAGGGCGGAGAGCCACCAGGAGTTGTACCTGGTGGAGTTGCAGGGTCCGAGGATGAGGACCTCGGTCTTCTCTGAGTTGAGCTTCTGGAAGCTGTCTTTCATCCAGGTTGGCACGTTCCTCATTCCCTCCTGGAAGCAGAGTCTGGTGTCTTCGGGATTCTTCGTGAGTGAGAGGATGAGCTGGGTGTCGTCCACGTAGGATACAATGTTGAGCCCATGCTGTCTGACGATGGCGGCGAGGGGGGCCATGTAGATGTTGAAGAGTGTGGGGCCGAGTGACTTGTACACTTTGTTTAGTAAAGTTGAACACATTGGACTTTCACCGCTGAAAATAATCAACAAAGCCCATGTCTTAGAGTATCTTACAGCTAGTCACAGGTTTTCAGGCAAAAGTACTGATCATGCTGAAAATCACATTCCTATAAAGGGAAAAGTAAGGCAACAAGTCTTGGTAACATTGGCTGAAGACTAGAACTGGTTGAGAGTAACCCACATGATAAGGCAACGACCTTGGACAGATTTTCTAATAACATAATTGCAGGACATGGAGTGACAGCACAGTTTTTCCTAGTGAGAGGGAGCCAGCAAATTAAAAGATAGAGCAGAGCCAAGGGTCTGGCTGGCTCTACGAGCCTGTGTGCGACCCGAGCCCAGCAACTATTTGGCATGTAAATCAGGCAACAAATATCTTGAAAAATACTATAATTTTTTGTTCAAAATAGAGTATTTCTTTACTATCTTAGTACACTTGATTATATCACTGCATCGAGTGGGATTTATTAAAGGTGATGCTTTTTAAAAGTTTCTGCCCCTTCTCCCTGACAACAATGCCATTGGAGAACTAAGGGGCAAGTCACTTGTCCTGTACATCATTATATGTGTCCTAGGGCCAGACGTAGGTAAATGGCATTTACCGATTCGTAAATACCGAATTTTACCGATTCGGTATTTACAAATCAGTAAATGCAATGTAGGTATTTTTACCGAATTATTTACTGAATCTTTAAAATTAGGTAATTACCGAATCGGTATGTACCAATTCGGTAATTGCCATTGATTCCTATGGGCCTTGAGGCCCATAGGAATCAATGGCAATTACCGAATCGGTATATACCGTTTCGGTAAAATTACCGAATTGACAAGGGGGACAGGGTGTCACTTTGACACCCTGTTGCACCCCTGATTCAGGCTTGTGTGCCATGTGACACACATACATGCCCTTAGGGCATGTATGTGTGCCACGTGGCACAGGTGTACATGCACAGATGTGCATGTATACAGCAATTCGTTATGTACCATCAAATAGTATTTGGTGGTAAATAACGAATTCTTAAAGGCCTGTGGCACTGTTTGAACTGCCACCTACATCTTGATTTACCAGAATCGGTAAATTTACTGATTCAGTATTTTACAGATTCGGTAAATTTACAGAATCTGTAAATTTACCGATTCTGTAATATTTAGGCCCCCTACATGTCAAACACCAAATACCGGTCGATAACGGCCGAAATCGGCCGTTACTGACCGGTATTTGGTGTCCTACATCTGGCCCCTAGATTCTTAGATGGAGCAACATTATGATATAGTAAATCAAACAAGAAATTATAGTACAACACGTATCCTAAACTTTATTTGAAAGTGTTCGCATATATGGTAATAAAGAAAAGGATTCTGCCTAATATAAAATATCTGTCAAGGATCACACAATTTTATGAGGCAGGAAGGCACCATATATCCAAAGTTTTCTAGTTGCATATTGTACAGTACGACTACTAAAAGAGTATAACCTTTTCTTGTCCGTTTCACATCAAAGGTTACTGCTTTGCTTATAATTCTTGGTGCATGCTTGCAGAGCTTAGGTGGCAGACAGAACCCACATGAAAGCTCAGCTCGCCTTGGCTCGAGGGTTCAAGAGAACCTAGAGCTGAGCTAGAGCCTGGCATCAGGCTTGAGCCTGGCTCAAGCTTTTAGTGGCTTGCCCACAATTAATTTCTTATAGTGCATGATCACTCCGTGAACGCTCCCACTCTTGGCCCTTATAGCAGATGTCTGTTGTTATCCAACTCAGTGGTACCCAATGTGGAAGTATGTGTGTAATTAGCAGGGGCGGCTCCTACGCCTGTCAGCACGGCAAAAAAGGAAAAATAACATGATAATGCAATGGTATTATCATTTTATTTTTTCTGTGCTGGGGCAGTTTTGTGGGGCGGGCTAGGCTGTATGGGGGGGGAGTGGTGGCACGCTCCTAAGTGCGCATGAATGTTTGGCCGGCCCTCTGGGGCTGGCCAAACATTCATGGGCACTTTGCATGTTCTCCACCCAAGCTGCATCACAGTGGCACACTCTCTGAGCATCCCCTGATGGCACCCCTCTAGATGGAGGAAAGGAGTTTCTATGGTCCCCCCAGACATCCCCTTGCAGTCGGGTGCAGTCACTTAGTGTACCAGCCTGCAAGGGGATCTCTAATTCCCCTTAAAGGTGCAGGCATGTTGACACCTGCACAGTGAAACAAGAAGCATATTTAAAGCTCCATATTTCAATTGAATGCACTGCCCCTAGGGCAGCATGACTTAGCTGCTACCCTAGGGGCAGCACATTCAACATAATACGTTGCACTTTTCTTGCTAGCGCCGAGCGCACCTTTTAACCCGTTGCCTGCGCCGAAAATTCCGCGCTAGTGCGGAACGTTCCATTGAGCTAATGAGATAGGATAGTTCAGCGGACGTGCGCAGCACTGGCGAGGTAGTGCACACGACGACCACTGAACGTTCCCCGCACTTAAGGGGTTAAAAGGGGCGCTCGGCGCTAACAATGACATTGCACCGTTTTCTGTAATACGGCCCTGGTGTTTGACAGCCTTAACATTCAGCAGCAATGGCGGCAGGCGCCTACGATAAACTTTGGACTGTTGTACTTTATATAATTTGTGTACGAATCAGTCTCTGTTTGCATCATAATTGTTTGCCGGAAAACGTATCTTGAATGTAGCTTACTCAAGTTTAACATTTTGCAAAGCTTTTATACACAAGCAGGAAGAATATCAAGTGTTTTTACGAAGTATATTTTCTGCTTAACCATCTTTTAAAAATAATTATTTATAGAACTTCACAAAGTTCATGAAATAAACATTGCAATTTCGCACACCTCTAATTCCGTAGAGCATATTCAATTTAACACTCAATTCAAGAGAGAGTATTGTAGTATAGCGGAAGCAGGAGGCTCAATCAATCAGTCGACCAGGTTCTTATAGAGCGCAACTACTCACCGTTAGGGTCACAAGGCGCTGAGGGGAGAGGGGGGTGGGGGGGGCGATCTGTGGTTCAGTCAAAGAGTCAGGTCTTGGGGTCCTTCCTGAATTGATGCAGTGATGGTGATTGCCTGAGATGTGAGACAGGTAATTCCAGGCTTGCAAATTCTCAACTCAATTGTTCTTTCAGGGCTACAAAGAAGCAGAAAAACACCAGAGACCGCCTCCCTTCTTAAAACAGCATAATGCGTTCATTTGATATGTAATTTACATTTTTCAGATAAGAGGAGCAGACACAAACAGGATGTAAAGTATTCGGTGTAGCATAGACAAAGTTAAGTAAACAGGGAAAGTTTAAGATGGAGCTAAGATGGGTATCGTTCATTGTAATGTTTTCTTTTCTTTGGGAATGGTTTAAAATGTAAATTGCATAGATTAAGGCAAAACACATTTGAATTTTTCACATGCATGGTCCAAATGACTCCTTCCAAAATTACATGAACGAATTCTGATATCATATTGAACCGCTAAGAGCTACGAATGAGTCCTTTTCGCATTTCCAAACTGCAACTTCTTCATTGTATCAATTGTGAGATGTGAAAGGCCACATTTTGTGCATGCACCTGCCACAGTGGGATGAGCTGTGTGAGCACCAGAACCATGGGCAACAATTGTATTGTATTGTATTGTAATTGCATTTATATAGCGCTTACTACCCCTGACGAGGTGTTGAAGCGCTTTGTCGGCGAGTAGCACGCTACTCTGGGACCCATAGAGGATTCGTGTTGAATTAGTATAGTGAAACATTCAAGTACATTTTAAGTGGTACAGTCAAAAGTGTCCATTCCCCTGCACGGCCGCACAGCATGATTGCGTGCAGCTGTGTGGAGAGCAGACAGCACAACCACCACCAACTTTTGTGCTCTCAAGTGAGTACATGCTGCAGACTGCTTGGAATATGAGGGTGAGCATGAAGTTTGGGGGCAAATGCAAGCTGCATCCACCCTCGTGTGGGCCCTCAGGTCATCCTTCAAACATTAGGGCTTGGACACATATGTACAAATCCCTTATAGTGGTCTAAGCATACCTGACACAGGTTATGTTATTGATAACCCTGGTCTTGTAGGGGTATGGGACAAGAGTCCCCCCATTATTGTGCGGAGAGAACTCAGGGCCCGATGTTGGTGGCAAATACCGGTCGGAAACGGTAAATTTACAGAATCTGTAAAATACTGAATCGTTCGGTAATTCCCAGATGTAGGTGGGACTCTTCTGAGTCCCAAAGGCCCTACAAATTCGGTATTTAACCACCCAATCCAATTGGGTGTTAAAATACCGAATTCAAGTGTGCTTCCACATGTGTGCATGCACACCTAGCCATGTGACAGACAGACATGCCCTTAGGGTATGTCTGTGTGCCACATGGCGCACTTGCCTATTTTTGGGGTGCCAGAGGGTGTCAAAGTGACACCCCCTGCACCCTTGCAAAATTCGGTATTTACCGATTCTGTAATTACAGAATCGGTATTGCCCATTGATTCCTATGGGCTTTAAGGCCCATAGGAATCAATGGGCAATACCGATTCGGTATTTACAGATTCGGTAAATACAGAATCTTAACGATTCGGTATTTACAGAATCTGTAATACCTACATCTACCCCCTTCATATTTACCGACTCTTAAATACCGAATCGGTAAAATTCGGTATTTAAGAGTCGGTAAATATGAATTACCTACATCTGGCTCTCAATGAATAAACATCTTTGTGCTAGGGACTTCGGTCCACCCTATTCCCTCCCTCTCAATTGTCGGCCATCGCATGGCCTCCTGGTGGAGCCTTTTCACTTGGGCATGCTTTTTTGAGAAGATCTTTTCGGTCCTAGAAGGTCGGTAAACCAGACAGAAGGAGGATGCTCGAGAAGCCTATTGTGGGGTGTGCCAGGTTAAGAACTCAAATTACTTTTTTGTCTTTGTGTCACTACACATGCAGGGCCAGGAAGGCTTGTGGATGACTGCGAGTCCCTTCTTGTTTTGTGATGGCAATCTGTGATGGATGCTATAACCATGCATGGATGAGATTCAAGGATGTGTATGGATGAGAGTTTAAGCCATGTATCTATAAGGAAGAATGAATCTAGGTTGTATTGCATGTTGAAGTCAACTATGTCTCGGTGTGTTTGTGGCTTTGGGGTGTGCGTTGATTAGCATGAGTTGAATGCCTTTTGTTTTGAGTAATATATTTGTGCTCGTGATTGCTAGGAAAATGAGATTGGTGTTATATGTGTGATAGGAAGTTTGTGTATTTGTGTCTTTGAGGTGTGAGAGTGAGTGTTGTTTATGCTGTAGCTTATGTGACGCACTTTCTAATACAGGTTTATTGAGGGGCAGTGGTTCCAGTCCTAGGCCGTTCCTCTATCAAACATGTCCAAATAGGTGATGCCCTTGGTTTCATCCAGCGTTTTCTAAGGATGCCTAGAGGACAGGATGCTTTAAGAACCTGCATAGATGTAAGATGGTCCCAAGCCTGATTTGTTGCTGGTGATGGTATTGTTGTGCTGGGCCTGGAGAATAGAGGAGGAATGTACGGTGGAGCATATCTTCTGCCTTGGTGTGAACTGACTGCTAGAAATTGAAGAAGTTCTTAATGACTGGTCACATGGTAGTCTGGATTGATTGTATCTAGGAATGAAAAGATCAGACTATTTAAAGTGTTGCGTACTGATGGTATGTGGTGTGTCGTAGGACTTTACGTTTTCCTTTGTAACAACAGGTTGAATGGTTTGCCGCTGCAGTGATATCATAATATGTGGGTTCTGGGGTTTTGGCAACACGGATTTATACTTAGTGGAGCATTCTGTATTAGTTGACTTATATTGCAATCCCGCTTTAGGGGTCTCAATACCAAAGAATAAACAGTCCAACCTCCCCTCTGGAAGTGGCATATTAATTAAAGAACCCTATATTGCATGCAAGTTGCTTTTTCATTCGGGATGAGAGATTCAAACAAGTCTGTGATCTTTCAAGTAGCCTTGCATGCGCTGCTTACTGGGTGGCTGTTTTTTTTAACCTGTTTTGATTCAGACAGTGTTGCACGATCTATTGCTGTTTTTTACTCACCACTTTGTTTGTGTCTGCCTAATCTAGTCGGGACCGACGCCGGTCCGCCACGGCTGTCGTGCCGTTTGTGCGGAGGGCGGTTCCCTTTTTCTCTCACTATTCTACTTCCGGCAGGACACGGTCTAGTCGTCCGCCGGAAGGAAGCTATATATTTGCCTATGTGGCGGACGCGCAGCGGACTCAAGTAGCCCTGCTTGCGATGCTTACTGGGTGGCTGTTTTTTTAACCTGTTTTTATTCAGACAGTGTTGCACGATCTATTGCTGTTTTTTACTCACCACTTTGTTTGTGTCTGCCTAATCTGGTCGGGACCGACCCCGGTCCGCCGCGGCTGTTGTGCCGTTTGTGCGGAGGGCAGTTCCCTTTTGCTCTCACTATTCTACTTCCGGCAGGACGCGGTCTAGTCATCTGCTGGAAGGAAGCTATATATTTGCCTTTGTGGCGTACACGCAGCGTACGCGCTGCGGGCATGCCGAAGGTGCGCCTAAGGCAAGCCCGTCTGCGCCCGTCCGCGCCAGTACCGTGCCCAGCGCACAAAATGCTGCTGGTTTGCTTAGGAACCAGGTAACCTATTCAGGGGAAGAACTTCATTTATTTAATCATGTAAGGGAGGGCTGTGGTTTGATTGGGTTGAGGGACAACAGTAGTTGCGCAGGTTGTGGTTTCGCTCTCATGCCTAGGAAGGATCACTCTTCATCAAATCCTTCTGTGAGTCATCAGTCTCTCGATGTGTTTAACTCCCGGGATGAAACTATGCTGCAAGGCAGGCTTGTTAATGTAAGATCCTTAGGGAAGCATAGGTACGGAATAGCGCAATTGATAGGGGCTGTACATGCTTTTTATCACAGAAACGTGGGCAGATGCTGCTTCTGACCCAGATTTTATTACTGCCACCCCAGTGGGGTACAGAGCTATTAGATGGACAGGCCTCTGAATAAAAGAGGTGGAGGAGTTGCGATCATTTTTAGAGAATGCTTCTTAGTCACTGTTCAACCTTTTTCCTCTCTCGCTTTCGAGGCACTAGTGTATTGTCTACCTGGGACTAAAACCTCCTTCCTAGCTAACCTCGAGGAGATGCTAGAAACCATTCTGTCCAATAAGGAGTTTACTATTTTGGGTGACTTTAACTTTTATTTAGAGGATCTTGACAAGAAAGAGACGGCTATGTTTGTAGACACACTAGGTGCCGTCGGACTGGCCTAATTAGTGGGTTTTCCCACTCATGTGGTGGGACACACGCTGGATGGGATTTTCTCATCAATTAAGGGGTTTAAAATTAAAGATGTGTATCCTCTTTTATGGTCGGATCACTCTTTTATTAGTTTTAATTTCCCCAGGAGCTACTACTGTCAGCTCAGCAAGTCTATGACACAGGCAGCCTCCTGCAAAGCCTGGAGCAAAGCGGATAAAACTGCCCTCTGGACTATACTGGAGGGTTCTTCTCCGCAATGCTCTGATAATGTGGATATTGCAGTTAATAACTATAATAATTGGCTGTCAGATGCAATCAGTTTAGCGGTTCCTACGAAAAAGATCTCTCGTAACAGGGCAGCCTCGTCGGCACCTTGGTTCTCTGATCTCCTTCGTAAGGAGAAACAAAACTGTCGCCGTAAGGAACGTCGCTGGCGAGTGAACTATCTGGACTCGGACAAGCAGGTGTATAAGATGGCACTTAGGAACTACAAAGATCTACTGATCTCTGAGAAAAGTAATTACTTTAAAGCCCAGATTCACGCCACAAAGAATTCCTCCAAAGAATTATTTGCTGTGATTAACAAACTTTCCGTTCCTAAAGTACTGGGCAAGTTGGGGAGCCAACAATTTGCTAAAATTATGGCCTCCTCTTTCAAAACTAAAGTTTTGGATATTTTCAGTGTTTTTAAGGATAGTACAGGTCCGCATCAGAATGGTCCTTTCATCAGAAGCTCTTTGTGTGGTATCAGCCAGCTAGACAGCTCCGCTCAACCGGGGCAAAACTGCTGGTGGTGCCTAAAATTCGGACCTTGCACTGGGGCAGCCTGAGTTTTCAGTATAGCACATCTAGGTTGTGGAACTCTCTTCCACTTGAGATCAGTAAGGCCAGTTCCCTCCTGAGTTTTAGAAAAAACCTGAAAACGTAGTTGTTTCAGTGAGGGGTGTTTTGTGGGGTTCTTGCTGTCCTTAAGCGCCGAGACACCATTTTGGTATTTGTGCACTCTATAAATAGCATTACCATTATCATAATCATTACTACAAGTAAAGATTCCACCTCTTCCTGGAATGAGCTGGTGCAGTGATACAACCTTTATTTTAATGAATTAAAGTATGGTTTGGTCAGGCACTTGAAGGTCCACCCATCACTAATACATACTTTACCTTAGGACAATTCACTTCTGGTTCACATTTCTTCCTAGGATGCAAGTATACATCAAACATCTGTTACAGTCTGCCTGGAGAAAAGCTATTGAGAATCTTCATTGAAGACATCAGTTCCTCTCTCTACTAATCTGAACACAAACAATAGAAAGAGGGAGGCGTCTGGACTACTGGGGAGCACCGCCTGGTCATTTGTCGCTTTTAAAGACACAGAAGTGGCCAACTGGCCATGGAGAACTTGCTTGGAACATGAAGAATAAGATGGAGCCTGGTTGCTACAAAGAAGACATTCTACTCCCTGCCTGCTGTATGAGCAATGTAGTTCCCACTCAGCTGCCTCATTTCCTTTGCCCACTGTCGGAAGTACCATCATGGAACTTCCATCACTGGAGAAAGGAGACAGAGCACAACATTGGTGAGGAAAAATAGTAAGTGCTGCAGAGTAGCACACTCCTGGGTTTGGGGGGCAGAGACCCAGTTTAATTTTTAAAACACCTTTAGCTTCACAATTCACAATGTTAGTGTACTTAAAATGTAATACAATATCATAAGGTTTAGGGCATCTCTACTTCGCCCACCCCTCCTGAAAAGCATGAGAAGCATCTGGAACTAGTAGAATGCTAATCACTGCAAACCTGCACTAAGGGGACTGAGTTTGAGAAAACTAGTTACTCACATACGGGCAACTGAGCCAAGAAAGAAAGAAACAGAACCAAAGCTCTACTGTCTTTGTAGGGTATTCAAAGATGTAGGAGTAGATACCTCACTCCCTTATCATGACATGCTTCATCATTGGCGCCTATCCACACCCTGGTTGGGTAGTACCACCTGGGCGGACTCAAGCAGTAGAAGATCTCTGGGAATTCTTAGATAAAATACAAACTGTATAATGCAGGGATCCAGAAGAAATGCAGGGATCCGGAAGAGTGGATTAATAGAAAGAGGTTTTTAGTACCAGGGATTTTTAGGCGCACTGTTGTATGTCGCAACTGTCAATCTGCAAAATCTCATATGGTGCTGCTAGGAAAGGGGATAAGCCCTATAACCCCTATGTGTTGTGTGGGAAGAACCCTCACAATTTCAGTTATATGTCTAAACCTAAGCACACATCTAGGGTAATACAACAGTATGTATGGTATTCAATACAACTCGAAGTGTAAGCAAAACAATAATTCATAAGCGTGTAGAAGCTATGTTGCTTTGGCCTTTAATTCGGTTTTCGTGAGGTCAAACAGAAACCAGCCGACACTTGTTTCATCGCATATGGAAATGAATTCCGCGACTCCTCAGGGCTGAATGTTGACGTATACGACTTTGTAATTGCGCTGCCGGTGATAATTCCAACCTGGCTGGGCTAAATCACTTGAATTGGTTAAAGTTTTTCTAGGCAAGATATCGCGCTGATGGTGAAATCAATCTACGGCACGTTGGAACGATCTGTGGCGGGTGCACTACCCTCTGCAATGCCACTCTCTCCCTTCTGCAAAGTCCCCGATGTCTATGGTAACTTAGTCATAGATACAGGTATGGGTAATGATTACGCACATTAATGATTACGCACATCTAAAGAATGCTATTGATTTCTCCAGTGGATAGTTTGTAGGCAAATTCAATAGTCTTTATGCCCACAGACGACTTACTAGCACAAGATTGCATTAGCGAAGCAGTTTTCACCTTTGTGTAAATGGGACATAGGTTCTCAGTTCATGGGAGTTCAGCCGGCACCACCTGCAAAATGTAGTTGTGGATCAGTGGCTCTGGTTGATGTTGTCAGCCACCGCACACAATCAGTGCCAGAATCATTGATGGTGGGACCGTGGATTGTGATCTCACTCCTTTATTGGCCACCGGTGTTGAACTGCACAACAGGTCTGCACTTTGGAGGCTGGTTTTTGCAGTTGTGGCTTACGGGCTGATAAAGGTGGGTGCTAGTGTTCGCCAGTCACAGCCTTTGCTCTCATGCAGGAGGGTGCTTGTCTTCGACAGTCATAGTCTCCGGGCTCCTGCAGATGGGTGCTAGTCTTTGGCCGTTACAGCCTCTGGGCTTGCACAGACAGTGCTCGCCTTTTGCACTTACAGCCTCTTGGCTCATGTAGACCAGTGGTAGACTTTGGCAGCTACAGCCTCTGGGCTCCTGTAGATGGGTGCTTGTCTTTAGCAGTTACAGCCTCTGGGCTCGTGCAGACGGGGGCTAGTCTTTTGCAGTCACCGCCTCTTGGTGTGTGCAGACGGGAGCTAGTCTTTGGCAGTAACGACCTCTGGACTTGTCCATACAGGTGCTACTCTTTGACAGTCACAGCCTCTTAGCTTGTGCAGACGGGTGCTAGCCTTTGGCAGTCACAGCCTCTGGGCTTGTGCAGACGGGTGGTAGTCTCTGACAGTTACAACCTCTGGGCTTGTGTGGGTGGATGCTTGTCTTTGGCAGTTACAGCCTCTTGGATTGTGCAGACGGATGCTAGTCTTTGACAGTTACAGCCTCTGGGCTTATGCAGGCGGATGCTAGTTTTTGGCATTTAAGCCTCTGGGCTTGTGCAGGCGGGTGCTAGCCTTTGGCAGTCATAGCCTCTGGGTGTGTGCAGACGGGTACCAGTATTTGGCAGTCACAACCTCTGGGCCCGTGCAGACGGATGCTAGTCTTTGGCAGTCACAGCCTCTGGCCTCAAGCAGACGGGTGCTAGTCTTCGCCAGTCACAGCCTCTGCTCTCGTGCAGGAGGGTGCTAGTCTTTGACAGTCACAGCCTCTGGGCTTGCACAGACGGGTGCTCGCCTTTTGCACTTACAGCCTCTTGGCTCATCTAGACCAGTGGTAGTCTTTAGCAGTTACAGCCTCTGGGCTCCTGCAGACAGGGGCTAGTCTTTTGCAGTAAAAACCTCTGGACTTGTCCATACAAGTGCTACTCTTTGACAGTCACAGCCTCAGAGCTTGTGCAGACGGATGCTAGCCTTTGGCAGTCACAGCCTCTGGGTGTGTGCAGACGGATGCTAGTCTTCGGCAGTTACAGCATGTGGGCATGTGCGAGCGTGTGCTTGTCTTTGGCAGTTGCAGCCTCTGGGCTTATGCAGACAGGTGCTAGTTTTTGGCATTTACAGCCTCTGGGCTCGTGCAGGCGGGTGCTAGTCTTTGGCCGTCACAACCTCTGGGCTCGTGCAGATGGATGCCTGTCTTTGGCAGTCACAGCCTCTGGGCTCCTGCAGACGCGTGCTAGCCCTTGGCAATCACAACCTCTGGGCTCGTGCAGACGGATGCTAGTCTTTGGCCGTCACAGCCACTGAGTTCATGCAGATGGGTGCTAGCCTTTCGCAGTCATAGCCTCTGGGTTCATGCAGACGGATGCTGGTCTTTGGCAGTCACAGCCTCTGGGCTCCTGCAGACGAGTGCTAGTCTTTGGCAGTCACAACCTCTGGGGTCGTGCAGACGCGTACCAGTATTTGGCAGTCACAACCTCTGGGCTCGTGCAGATGGATGCCTGTCTTTGGCAGTCACAGCCACTGAGTTCATGCAGATGGGTGCTAGCCTTTCGCAGTCATGGCCTCTGGGTTCATGCAGACGGATGCTGGTCTTTGGCAGTCACAGCCTCTGGGCTCCTGCAGACGAGTGCTAGTCTTTGGCAGTCACAACCTCTGGGGTCGTGCAGACGCGTACCAGTATTTGGCAGTCACAACCTCTGGGCTCGTGCAGATGGATGCCTGTCTTTGGCAGTCACAGCCTCTGGGCTCCTGCAGAAGCGTGCTAGCTCTTGGCAGTCACAACCTCTGGGCTCGTGCAGACGGGTGCTAGTCTTTGGCAGTCACAGCCTCTGGGCTCCTGCAGACGAGTGCTAGTCTTTGGCAGTCGCAGCCTCTGGGCTCATGCAGACGAGTGCTAGTCTTTGGCAGTCACAACCTCTGGGCTCATGCAGACGGATGCTAGTCTGTGACAGTTGTGACCTCTGGACAGGTGCTGGCGGCTTCACAATGGAGAAAATAGGGGCAACAGCATCAACACCAGACATTTGGGCTTGTTACAGGAAAGCCAGACAGTACAATGATGTCTTAATGGTTAGCTTCTTCAAGCATCTCACTGCTGGAACAAAACTGGGAAAATGCAAATAATGCGTACTGTATCACAGACCCTGGAGACCTCTCTTATCCCGAGCCACGAAAATGTCTATTAAACGTATGGGGACCAAACGACCTGTCCAGATATGGCCAACTCTGGGTTACATTGGGCATGATAGTGGCCAAACGTGATATCGCACAGCGCTGGGGGGTGGCGGAAATTCCAACGAAAACACAATGGTGCATGAATATGGATAGGGTGATGGTGACGGAGAGGGCAGTATACCTAAGCTGAGCGTGCCCAGGGAAATGGAACAAAATCTGGACCCCATAGAATGTGTATAGAGGCGAAATCTGTGAGCCTCTGCCGGAGGATGACCCGCTAGAGTCGGATGAGGAGGGAGAGGAAGTCTGATGTGCTCTAAGGGTGTGACAGGGGGTCGATGACAACGGGAGTGGGGGAGGGACCCAGGACCCAAAGGATAGGGAATTGAGGGTAGACATGGGCGGGACTCATGGAAAGCCACATGCAAGAAAGCCCAAACATTCCCGGCATTTCATTAAATGCTTGATTCATCAGGTGTAAAGAGTGACACGCACAAGGGGAACGCCCTTGGCTTCAGCTACTGTAACGCTACTTGTTCATTGATGACCGCAATGTGATTTCTTTGTTGCTTTCTTTTTGTTGTTTTTATAAAAAATAGAAAACTAAAACCTCTATTGATCAGCAACTTATCGCTATTTATGTGCCTTCCAATTTGCCTTGCGATAGTCACTTTTCTTCTGACCACTATAACCAGTTTGAGGCCTTAACCTGGTGCAATGTATCCATCAATACATGATTGCGGCCGGCCCTGTGGGTTGTAGGCCAATGGCTGTGCAATATTGTAAGGTACAATAAAGGTTTTATAAAAAAAAAACTAGGAAAATAAGATGACCCCTCACGAACAGGGTAATTACTGGCTGTGAGGGTGACTGACAAGCAAACACACGCAATGGTCAGAAAAGAGATATGTGAATACTCTGTGGACCACTCCCTTCCTTGATACTCAAAGTACTGCCCAGGGCCTCATTCAGCCCTGCTGACATTTACATGCGTTCCCCTGGTCCACAGTAGTATTGAGCTGCTGTTTACCCAACTCTGCACTAACATTAAAAATATGTTAATTAAAGGAGCAAAAATTAATTTAAAGGTTACTTGAAGTTAAAGTAAGGAAGTCACTAGGGTGCCCTGAACCACTTAACTTTAGCAACATCTTCATTTTTAAACATCTCGCAGAAAAAATGTTAAAGTATGACATTTATTAAAAATTCAAAAAGTATATATTAACACGCAGAACCATTTCATCCTAATACATCAGATTATATCAGTGTATTGAGAAGTATTTTTTTTAAATGATAGTTTTCAAACATGAATTTAGAAACATTAATTCTTTCCCCCACTATGACAGCAATGATAATAGTGAACTGAGACGCGTCAGTTGTTATGTGCATTCTTTTCATAGCTATGTTCCTATTACAGATGAACACCATTATAGTTTATTAAATCAAACACAGTAGGAGGTTTTGCACAGCACACATCTTGAAGTCATGTATTTCAAGATCCTCTTATATGTGTTAGAGATGAAAAAAGGAGTAAAGTGAAATAAAGCATTTGCCTAGGATCACACAATTTGGTTAAGGGCGAGGCCGGGATTAATAATAGGTTTTCTGGTTTCTCATTGTGCAATTCAGCCACTATATGTATGTTTCGCTTCCTCTACACCCAACTTACCACTAAGCCGCCCTGCCCCCCATAACCCCTATAACTCTTGACTGCCACCCTGCTGACATCAATGTTGCCTTTGGTCACATCACAGACCAAACGTTTTGGCCTCAGAAAAAATGTTTGCGAGTACCAGTGGTCAAGGAGAATTTGGACTGGAACAAAGCAGTGGTTTCTGTCCCACTTTTAGGCGCAGTTTCCAGATACTGGATGTGAATCCACTGTCTACGGTTCTGGGACCAGTTTAGGTAGGTGCCCGTTCAAAATTAATTTTCTGACAGCCTGTCAGACACAGCCTTTGTGCAATGTGATGTCTCACACAGCAGGTGGAAATGATCCCGACTCCAAGTAGGTGTAGCCAATAAAGGCACAATTAAGTATAAGATATTTGCACATGGCTGCCACCAGCCTTCTTGTAGCAATAATAAAAAAGATACAGGCAGGACATGCCTATATATTTCTTCACCTTTAACAAAAGAAACTGCTGACCCACCCTTAATCCCTACTACCACCAAACAACAGTGCTCAGTAACAACTACCTGATAGTCCATTGCCTACAATGGACTGTCAGGTAGTGGAGTGGTGTGGCTCACTGGTTAGAGGCGGCAGACCCGGAAGCAGAGGACGGCCCGGGACCAGGGTTCAATTCCCGACGTGGCAGGGTCGTGAACCAGGGTCAGCGGACTCGATAATTCTCGCCTCGGTGCCTACTCTACCCAGGGATTACACTCGGCAACTCTGGGCATTAGCTTGCCTCATCTCCACAACGGCCCCCCACAAACGCCGGGGATGCCTGGTTTCACCTTGAAGATACCCAGGAGGGAACAGGGAAAGCCAGGACGGGTTCCCCAGCGGTCTATAGCACCAGGACGCCTCTGGGTAACAGTGCGCTTTACAAGACACACACATTTACATTTACAAGGACCTCATTGAATGTGTTAAGGATAGCCCTGTCTCCGTCCTCCCTCGCTTGCGTGTCTGTATCTCTGACCTCCAGCCCCCTTAGTGTAGTTAATGCACTTCCACTGTCTGGGGAAGCTGTGTTCATCCACCTTGTGCAATGCTAATCCACGATCTATCCAAATTGGATCCCACTGGGTCAAGTACTCATATTCTACCATGCACATAGTATTCCTACCACACATCCACTGAACACACACATACTCGATGCACACACAGGATGTCAGCACAATGGTCTGGCGGTCATACTAAAGTAGAACTTTACTCAAGCAGGGTCAGCGGACAGCACTCTCCCCTGACACAAAAAGAAAATCTGGTCAAGATTTATAATTCATTTGAATTCTTTATTTTTTACTCTCTTGCTGTTGGGCTTAGCTGCCTTACATAACACCTCATGCACTTCATCATAATCCAGCATTCTTGTTTCTCCTAAATATGCATCCATGGGTGCTCACTCTGGTCAACAAAGGACCACTTTGGAGTTTGATTGGACTGTTTTACAGGAATCTGTACCAAAGTATAGAGTCATAAAATCCAAAGTGGCAAAGAAAGTGAATCAGGGCCAGCTGGTTGGGGGATGTGAGAGAATGCTATAATTGCCTCTCAATTTATCACTTTGTTTTGCTTATTGACTTCTATATATCATAGATAGAGTGGAGAGGACATCTACCTCTTTTAAAAAGATGTCCCACATCTACCAAACTCTACTTTAGATCCATTGTGTGAAAACGGTTGAATAAAAGTGAGACACACTGCAACCTTCGGTTCAAGTTCACGCTTAATAAAACTCCGGAAAAATGCAGTACGAGGGTAGTAGGACTTCAGAAATTATATATTTTTTTTAGTTTTTGGTTTAGTGAGCTACTTGGTGTAAATTAGTGTATCAATATTTTAAGAGTGGAGTTGGCACCCTTCATTTTGTGACGTTTCACATTTTCTAACAATTCTCAAGATTGCTTCCATTGGTGTGCATCACACTGTAATACACTGTAATATATCTGTTGCAAACATGACACCCTTATGCTGTCCCATGCAAGTGATATTCTTTTTTCTACCTTTCTTGTATCGTGAAAACTCTTTCAGAAAATAATTGACTGCATGTGTCAAATCAATTTCCCACACATTCAAAAGTGTGCAAGCAAATTGAATTTGTGATTCGACAATTAGAAACGATCCATACAAAAGTAGAAAGTATAGTATATTTGTTTCAGTTACCCCTGTAACTTCCAGTGCTTAAAGTTGCAATAATTTAACAGGACGTGCTATTAATATTAGTATACTTATCCCACAGTATAGTTATTACAAAAATTGTAGTGGGTGAGATGCTGTTAAAACAGGGCAACAGGAGGAAGGAGATGTTTTTTTCAACACCTTTATGGAGCATCAACTCCATACCCACTGTTGTTTAGGTGTTTCTTTTTTAATCATGGAGGCAATATTATTATAGCAAATGTAGTAATTTAATATCATGCTAAAACATGTGTAGTATTTGGGTGTGCAGTTTCTGGCTTATGGTGCATCATTAGTGAATGTGCTGCATTTCACGTTTCAGTGTGTTTCTAAGGCCAGTTAGTGGTGTCTGAAACACCACACATACATAGTGTGTGTATGTGGTTGTGTTTTTGTGTAATGGGGTAAATCTGTATTTGTTTCGCGTGTACCTGCATAAGCTCTACACATGTTCAGTGCAACGTGTGTACATACAAACAGCTCCCCACGTACTGAAAACCTACATACACACATTCTTATATATTGGAATAGTTGTGTATGCAAGTTAGTGATGAACATAAAGGTAGAATCATTCTGCAAACAATTGTACAAACATGCATTCAATCACTTACCAATTCTTATCCCAAACCCGTTTTGTATGCCTCAACACTTGTGGGAATGTGAGTTGTGTGTCTCTCAATGGCTAGTTTCTCACCCAAATTAAGACAGAAATACCCCAGCTGATAAATACAATGCCAGACCTCCCACAACAAGGGATGTCTAGAACTACAATCAAAATACCACAAATCCGCTATATTGCAAATTCAGAGAGCGACAAACATAAAGTGACTGCTCCATATATAACCCTACTTTGACGTATGAGCGTGCACGCTGTCCCAAGAATCACATGAGGTCCACAAACACAGCTTTTTGTTTATTTACCACTTTTATTTTTATCACATGTACAAATAGTCTTATGGCCACATAGAAGTTTGATTTCCATCTGGGATTCAGGCTTCTTTTTGGGTAGTAATGTCAAAGGACATTTGAGGGAGTCGATGCAGGCCGACAGGACCTTAGCAAATGGATCCAGATCAATTAGTGAGGTAGTGGTTTTGTGATGTGTTTTAGTGTTGTGAAGGAGCAAAAGAAGCATAAACGTGCCCACAGACAGAAAGTACAATTAATTAGAGATAAAAATCTATCCACACAAGCAGTCGTGAGGAAGCAACAGCCCCCCCTTCTGTTGTTTTGTCGATTATAGTACTGCCTTCGATAGGGTGAATTGAACTAGGCTTTGGGGGAAGCAGACCACATGGGGGATTCCACCCTTGTTCCTCAAGGCGATCATATCATTATATCAGGGGATATGGGTTCGGGTAAAAACAAAGCCCCACCACAGCTGCTGCTAGAGTACCCACGAACAACGGGCGTAAACAGGGCTGGGTGTTGGCCCCCCCTCATTTTTTAATCTCTACCCTGCAGATCTGGGTTCTGCCTTGCAAAGTGCCAGTTTAGTTACTCCAAGGCTGGGTAGGGTGTGACTTCCCATCCTGCGGTATGCAGATGTAACTGCAATTATGGACCACACTAGAGCTGGCCTACAGAGAACCCTTAATGACTTCATCATTACAACCAAGAGAATAAACTGCAGGTAAATCAGAGCAAAACCAAGGTAGTCGTGTTCGGCAAATATTTCCATGAAAAACAAATCCACTGGCAACTGGGAGATCTGCCAATAGCAACAGTGCCAGCTTACAACTACCTTGGGGACTGGCTCTCAAAGGAAGTCACACCGGCCACTCACGTAAGGCTCCTTAGAGTTAAGTCTACTTGCATCATCCACACATTGAAGCGCCTTAGCAATCGCCATTAAACGTTCAACGGCTGAGCCCATGCTGACAGTCTTGAAGGAAAAATTGATCCCTGCTCTCAACTACTGCAGGCTTTTAATGGACTCCCAGATCAAGGCGTACAAAACTGTGCTGTTTGCTCCTCGGCAAGCCAGAAGAAAGAGGCTGCGATTGGAGCTGGGCCTAGGGAGCCCAGACATGGTGTGTCAAGGGGGCCTAACAAAGAACTACCTCAGGTTCCTGTAAGCCCCAGAGAAATCCTCAAACACCACCTGAAAACAATCTTTGTCAAGGAGGGCTCCCCTTGGCATATATGGGGGCCGATTATGATAGTGGATAATCCGCATCCTCCGGGCCGGCGGAAGCCACCGCCGGCCCGGAGGATGCGGATTATCCGCTGCGGACTGGGAAACGACCCCCCGCCAGATTAGGAAGGCTGGGGCATCTTTTTTCTGTCCGCCGCGGTCGCCTTCCGACCGCAGCGGAAAAGCTCTAACATGGCTGGCGGTGTCTATCAGACACCGCCAGCCATATTAGGATGGCGGCGCTCCTATGCCTTTCCACTGCGGCATTTCCGCCGTGGAAAGGCATACGGTGTTTTCTTTGGGGGCCCGTTGCGGGCCCCCAGGGGTGAAGGGGGGGTGGGGGGTGCACATGGGGGGTACCTATGGTACCCCCTGGCCTTTGCATGCACAAAGCAGCAGGCACCACGCGGTGCCTGCAGCTTCGTGCATGGAAAGGTAAAGATGCATTTTTTAACATTGCGGTGTGTGCTGCTTCAAGCAGCACCCGCCGCAATGTTAAAAATACAGTATGTGACCGCCAGGGTGGCGGTCACATCCTAATTAGCACGGAGGGACCGCTGCTGCCCCTGCGGACGGTCCCTCCTCCTCTGGGGTGGCGGACGGACGCAGGTCCGTCCGCCATCCTAATAGGCCCCATGGTTAGGGACGGCAATTAGCAACCTGAAGATCAGGGCAGGCAGCCTGCACTCCCAAGAAATCCCATTTTCTGCCTGGAAAAAAGCTGACAACAGGCAGATGACAATAACCTTGTTTGAATGGGACACTGAAAGACTACGAACTAGTTTCACTACCGAGACATTGGATGCATCTCACAACCCGGGGAAAGCAGGGCCCTACTTTCACATGCACTATCAGCCCAGGCTTGCAGGAAAATCCTCTACATGAGATTTATCGCTTTGCTGAACTCGGACTTTAATCCTACAATGGACACGTAAAGAAGAGGCATTTTTATGTAGGCTATGCAGTTATCGTAAAGAATCCTGGCTACACCCGCTGTGTTGCTGCCCCAAACCGGCCGACGAGCAACGCCGCCTGCTCCTCCCTATATTTCGGGCTAAAGGCATCAGGAGATGCAGGGAGACTACAGTCTTGTGCTTCTCTGAAAACACGGCATGCATCCGGACACTAGCCAGATTGGGGAAGTTCACGAATTCTATAAATGAACAATGGGATTTGAAAAAGTTCAGCACCGAGGATGAATTGCCTTAGCATTGATGTGGATAAGATTGTTACTTACTGAAGTTGCCATAGGCCGACACTAGCTCCTGACTGGCCAGCACCCTGAACTTTATTCTTTTCTTCTCACAATCCTGAACGCCCTCGTGTACGTTTGAAGGTGCTAACAGCATTCGAACTATCTTTTTATCTTGTTTTTTTGTTGTTTTTTTAGTTTAAAGAGCTTTATTGCGAATTGTAAACAAAGTAAAACATCATTACAGAGGAAATGATTTACAGTGAAAAAACAAACGATGTTATATAATTGTACTCTCGAAATAAGTCCCAAAACTGGGAGATAAAACTGTACTAAGAAAAAAAGAGGTTTTTAAATTTTAATGGAAGAAAGAAGAAAGAAGAAAATGAGAGATAGAGGGGGAAGAAGGAAGGAGAAAATGCAAAAATAAAATCTATAACATCTGCAAAAGTTAAAAGTAAAAAGATATTAGGGAAAGAAGAAGGTACTTTAAAGGAAAACAAAAATAATCAGGGAACATTATTAGAAAGGTATGCAGCTTTTACCTTGTTTTAACATGCTTTAACGTGGTTTTAGAGTTCAACATGACCCTATTCTTGAAATATTATTGGCTAGCGCTCTGCACTTTATTCTCTTCCTCCCACATTCCTGGGCGTTCGTGCTCATGCTTAAAGGTGCTAATTGAATGCGAACACATTTTTACCTTGTTTTAACTTGGTTTTAGAGTGCGATTTGATCTCATTTATGAAACATTATCGATTGCATTCTTTTATGTGTCCTTACTAGCAAAGCGCCGGCGGTGCGAATTGTCTTTTTCTTTTAACGTGTAATTGCAACACACACTTGTTTCTTTTTATTTCTCAGACATATAATGATTTTAAATACTCGAACATGAACAGGTTAATTAATTAACTAATAATTATTAGAAATGAACCAATACTGATACTTGATAATATAAACACACTCTCTGTTACATACAGCTACCACACCGAAAGTATACACTCTGCTCTGCTGAGGGACAATAATGTGGATATTTAAAATTCATCTAATTATGGATTTACCACACTTACAATTCTTTGCAACAATTAGTGAGTTGCCTCGCCGATTCTTTTCCGTCCCTGCTTTCTACCCCTGGCACTGTTTTCCAGACTCCTCCTTTTTATCTCCCTTTTCTGCTCTTCCTTCACTTGCTCTCAGTGCTTAATTTGAGCCGGCGGTTTCTCGTGCTCGGCAACGGCATTTAATTGTCAGCACTGGCTCTGGTGACAGTCCACCACATGGTGGCGCTGTCTGCGAAAGGCACAACAACGTGTTTATTAAGTCAAATGGTATTGAAAATGAATAATACCAGCCTCTCATGCCATTATTATAGCTGTGTGTGGCCTGAAATAGTCTGAATTGTCACAATTGTAGGAGTGCAATGTTTAGGTGTTATGTTGGTACTGTCATTGCCAGCGCTGGAAGGGGCAATGCATGGTGCAGGCTGCAGTGACCTTCCGAGAAGTCTATGTCTTCAAAAATAAGTTCCTCTGCCCACCAACTGCACCCACAGACACAAATTAAGCCATCTGAAGCTTGAGGAGGTGTGAGGGTGAACGGTATAGCAGGATATAATATGTCAATATCACAGAGAGGTCATAAAGAGTTCACTGCTCTTGCTTAAGCTTGCTATGTAATTGTGGTTAGGACGTTTTGTGTTTGTTATGGTATTTGTTCCATGGCCGTTGTGTGACTCAGGAAATGGATCTGTGTGTGTGTGTCGGGTATAAACTTTGGCTGCAGCTCTTCCATTTGGAACAATGGGTCACAGTTTCTAATGTACTTCGGGGAGGCAGAAATGCACTTACCGTAGATCCTAACCAAGCAGAATAGTGTGCACATAACAAACACGTCTTTCCGATCTAATACGATATACGGGATAAAGTACTCCATGCTGTACATTATAAAGATATTGCAAGTCACAAGGAGTTCTGTGAACATATAGAATAATATGAAATAAAATGAAAAACGTATTGAGTTCAAAGCAGTGTTTTACATGTTCAAGGCCAAGTTTGGACTGGCACCACGTTACATCCAGAAACTGGTAACTCCCTATCAGCTCGCACGGTCTGTGAGATCCTCCAATCAAGCAGTGTTCATCGTACCAAGGTTCCAGCTAACCCGTATGCAGGGCTCGAGTTGGGGTACCACGCGGGTGAACGGCATCCCCCCACTTATTTTGCCGGTAGCTCAATAACTATAAACTGCAACTGAGTACAAGCCACCTTTCGTGACGTCACTTCCTGTCGTGACGTCACCGTCCCCCCACTTCTTTTTTAGGACTTGTGCCCTGCCCGTATGAAAGGCCATTCCTTTGCATACCTAAGCCCTAAATTGTGGAATTCTCTGCAAGACGCTCTTAGAAACTGTAAGTCATTTTTCACCTTCCGCAAAAATCTGAAGACAGGCTATTCTAAGTCACTGCTTGGAACATTCCATCTGCACTTTCCTTGCGCCAGGAACCCCCACGGGTAGCTCTGTGCATTATATGTTGCTAATAATAATAAAAAATGCCTATCCAGAGTCGCTTTTACGGTCATGGGACTCCATGGTGACTTACAGTATACTCAACTGTATGGTAGGGGGTATTTTATTCCTTTAATACACAGTTACACTATCACCCTTTCCTCATACCGCTTAAGTCCTTGGTATAATTGCAAACATAAGAAGAAAAAGAGAATCAAAAATTAAATATAAAAAATCTGTTAATATTTTTTTGCACAAAAATATTAGAATCAGTAATTCAGACTAACACAAACAATGGGGCTCGCAAATTGCAGATAGATGCAGAGATATTCTGTTTATCCATTGACCATTTGTGAAACGTTTCCATAAATATTTATTTTGTGTTCATCACTGCTCTATAGAGAAAAATGACCAGAAGAACAAAACCCCAGTTTTCATTATCCCTGTTTTGTATAAACTGCAGCAGTCATGAGGCTTCAGGGCCTACCTTTCACATTGCCTCCTGGCTCAAGCAGCAGCCAATATGACGTCACAACTCAACTGTAAAAAATACTACATTCGAGCAGCTATGTAATTTTCTTATTGCAAATGACTTGAGATGTCACAAGTCGCCTGTAATAAGGAAATTAGAGATGGGTTTTTAGGTGGAGCCTGGGCATCGCATGTGCTGCTCTGCGAGGCATGCTGTATTGGAGTATGGCATAGAAGCCCCGCCCACTCTCCACCCATATTTGTCATTGGCTTGTGTCATTGTCCTTCGTAAATGCTGGCTTCTGATTCGTTAATAGGCTTGTTAGTCCCTCCTTAGTACCGCCTTGTCTTCATTCGTAACCTCCCATGAGGACTGGCCCTTTTGCTTTAGTTGTTACACGGTGAGTCTTTTTTAGTCTGTAAGCACTATTTTCTTTCAGTAGTTTCTCATACTGCAGGCACGACATGCTTTCCTGCAACATTCAGCGCGCCATGCGCGCTTTCACTTTTTAAACAGCCCAGGACAATGGCGGCCGCTTCTTGCATAGGTCTCGCATTTACAAGAGTTTGAGCAATTGGCATTGTGCATGACAATGCCTTTTATTTATGTGTTAATTATCAAAACATATAAATAAAAGGCATTGTCATTTACAATGCCAATAGCTTAAACTCTCACAAATGCAAGACCTATTGTGTTGCAAATGATTGTTGTATAGGTTCCCATGTATTATAAGACCATTCATACCTGCTCATCAGTACCAGCCCTGCCAAAGCCTACTTTTTCGTATTGAAGTAGGGAGTGACTCCAAATTACCGACGATCATCTTGCCGTGAAGGCAGGGACAAGCAGCATGGATGTCGATGAAAGACTGCTAGGGGTTATCCGTTGGCGTTTGGTGCCCCTGGCACTGTCTTTACAGTCCCTGGTCTCAGGGGTCATGAAAGCAGCAACAGGAAAAGAAAGTAAACAGAGCTGTAGTATCCATGTTTATTCTTTGGAGTTTCCACTACTTGCCCTTCCCCTAGCCACCTATGCAAAACAGAAGGCTACTTACAGCAAAAGGAGGAACAGGAGGTCAGACCTATGATGTCACTTTGATGTCATCAGTGCATGATGTCACTTCCACTAACTCTTACATTTGGGGAACAGCTTCCATGGCTTACAAGTCCAATGCTCTTTCACATTAGCCACTCCCAGTCCACGTGCTCCATCTTGGCACAACATAGTGATGTCCAATCAGTGCTTTGATAGAACTACCATTATGGAAGTAATAGGTAATGGCATTGCGCTTAGCATCAACACGCACTGCTTCTGTTTTGCATGAAGTGCTGGTCAGAGGTGGATTTGAAGATGGCCTTGGGACATATAGTGCTACATTTTTTTCCCTGTCTTTTCTCTTGTCCATGTTTTCAGTTATCTCCCATGTATATCCTCTGAACCATGTAAATATAATTTTCAATAACAAATTACTGAATACAATTTTTTTTAAAGAAAAAGCTAAGAAAATCGAAACATGCGTTAAGTTTAACAGTTTTTAGTTGCCACCAGATGTTTTTCCCAATTCTAATGAACCTGAGTAGCACTTCATACCTGTGATGAGACACTGAAGTGCATTAGGGGACAGTTGGCACACTACTCCGTAGGAGTGTTGTGGATGGCAAAGTGTGTGTCTTTCCAGTTGCCTATGAAGACAGTGCATGTTATTGTGTGTGAGGACAAGAGACACAGGGATAGGGTAGTAAAGTATTAGAAGAAAGTGTATGGATGAACTCGAGTATGAGAGGGACTTGTGGCCTCTGTGGGGACCGTTTTGATGTTGGTCACCTTGTCTCTGCAGGCTTAGAGCTGCACTCACACATGGGTGTAGGACAAACTGTCAGAATAGATGCAGTGTCATATTGTGGAACAACTCCTGTGGCAAGTACCTATGGAGACTACTAGAAGTGAAGGGTGGTCATTTTAGGAGATGTATGTAACTTTCCATTAAATATAGTGTGTGCTCTGGGTACACAGGAATATGCAGGAAGTAAGCACACAAAGAATAGTGCACATCTTGTGCATGTGTGTTAGACGGATGTGCTACCTCGCACATGGATGCCACGCATACCCATATTTGCCATTTGGTGAATTATCGTGTTTCTGGGGTGCACAAGCTGCCAGATTTCTAGTATAAATGCCAGACGTTAAGGTTTTGGAAACATGTGTGATCAGAAAATGTACTTCAGCATGGGCACTGTGGAATCGATGCCCATTGGACATTCACTTTCTGCTTCCTGTGTGGTGTGCTGTTGTTAAAGGTCTACTAAGTGTGCATGCTTTGTAACAAAACCAGTGCTTATTTTGATCTTGTTGCTGCAGGTGCGGCTTACCAATACTCATTTTGGGGGAACAGTACTTTATTTTATTTTTTATTATAAGCCTTTGATCCAGAACAAGAGGGACAAAGGTAGACAAGAGTGAAAAAAGAAGAGAAAGACGTAAATCCAGTGGCAAAGGGAGAAAGAAGTAATGAAAAAGATACTGCAAGATAACCTATGTGCCATATTACCTTCATAGTCCTTTTCAAATAATAGGCAAACTCTATTATGTTGCATAGTTTAATTTTTTCACAGTTCGAATAGGTAAACACATAGATCCTGTAGCAGAAAACATCCAGATGTGCTGTTTCTACTTTAGACCTATATACCAATTAGTCCCAAATGTGCTATGTTTACATCTGTAGAGAGGGCCATGATTGGAGTACACATGTACTGGTTGGAGCAGTGCAACTCATTCCAAGCTCTTCAAGACCCACACCCTCTTGTATCTTTCCGAATGGTGTCAGTCAATGGTTTTAGCCTAGCAGAGGTCCACCCCATCATTGCTAAAAGCTATAATGGAGGTTTTCAAGGTACTGATGCTTCTTCTGAAAGCCTTGGTAGATACTCAAAAAGTCAAATTCTCTTTCAAATTGAAGACTGCAATTGTCAGAGAGAAGCTGTGATGAAGATAGGCTTCACATTGTTATTATGACAAGTATTGACAACAATGTCTAACTGTGCTACCTGCAGATAGTGGTTTTAAAATTCAATTGGAAACAACACCTAAACTAGACACTCTAGACCTTGAAGACTAAGAGCCTGATTACAAGTTTGGCGGTCCATAGGACCATGCAATGGCGGTCCCGCGGTGATCCAGTCCTAACGCTCACTTATGAGCCTTTAAACTGCACTGCCGCTAGACCAACCGCCCGCCGACCACAAAAATACTCAGAATCTGGCAGGCGTTGGTCGACTTTTGCAGTCCTGGAGCGGGTTGCTGGCATGGGGGCCAGTTCCAGGACTGCCAAAGTCGAGCGCCACCCGCCAGATTATGAGTATTTTCGTGGTCTGGCAGGCGGGCGGCGTGGCCAAAGTCATAAGCAGGCCCTTAGTTAATTAAATTAAAAAATATAAATTTTGGTCTTCGGCCTCTAAAATGTTTAAAGCATGGCTGTAAAACATTAGGTATGACTATCCATGAAAATTGTATCACTAATAAATCCTTTACATGATCCTGTAAGCAGTATTGAAGAGGACTCGTAGATCAGATGAATTGTTATTTTCATGTAAATATTTATTGTGGCTGTTCAAAGGTTGACCAACCCTTTGGAGAATGTGGTTGTTGGTTCTTATTACCTCCAAGGGTATATACAAACTATTGTGTACAGGTAAATGTACAGAGTTTTATTGACTACACGTGTTTCACCTTTTTGCGACCAAAGCTTGGACTTTCTCAAGGCAAAGAAGCCGACCGGTTACAAGCTAGCTGGAGAGTGCTTATTGGTGTAAGTGGAATTCACCCTCATGCAGTCTGTATCTTTGAATCAAGATACTATGCACTTTATATTGTTTTTTTTATTGCAGATGGCATAAGAAATCACTACCTTTTACCCCTTACACATATGTACGCAGACATATGCTTAGGCCCCCAGAATCCCGAGTCCTCTTTCGCAAAGATCAGGACTTGTATGTTGCCAGGTTGGCTCCTTTCCTATCTTGTTGGTGCTCGACACAAAATTTTGTTCCCTGAGCTCTGGATATTTTGCCATGGTTAGGATTCAGAATAGGCTTATCCACATATGTGTCTCTTATGGTGGTAACAAAATACGTCAGGAATTCGATATTTCTTGAAATGTATCAAAGGTGGACTTTATTTAGGAAGGCAGTCAATAAGAAGGAAGCAGAATGGACAGGAAGAGAGGCCTGATAGATTTAAGATGGGAGAAGAACCTATTTCGTTTGTGAGGCAGTGGAAGTAAAGGGAGGAGTTTACTAAGAGTGTGAAGTAGAAATGTTGGATGAGGGTGAATCATTTTAAGAGCACGTTGGGGTAGTAGATTTGAGAGGAAGCTCCTGCGAGGAAAGAAAACCAGAACACTTGAAAGACTTCATAAGGTCTTATTTTAGCAGTTCTGAAGGAGCCTTCTGTGTCTACCTTGTCTTTCACATTTATCAATGTTGGCCATGTTTTCTGGTCTGTGTGTTTGTGTGGTTGGAGTTACATGGAGCATTGTACTGTGGATGTTTGCGCTTTCTGGCTTGAGGGAGGTTGGCTTGATACACCGTGTCTGGAAGGGGATGTTGTGGTGACTCAGGGTGGAAAGTTAGACTGTTGATGTCCTCTTGAGTGTTGGTACATAAGGGGTGCTATGGTAATCATTTAAGAGCTAAACTTTCTACTCTCTAATGTTCATCCACATCGGGAGAGTTGTACTCCCTGTCGGACTTCGGGCACACCGCTGGATTCATCTCTCATATATATCATTTCTTAAATTTCACATAATAGAACGGAAAGAATTTCTGAATAAACGACAGATAGGGTCTAAAGTTTGAAGATTTTCTTAAAGTAAGCCAGTTACAGAAATGCATAAGCTGGGTCCTCAATCAATAGCATATCCTGCTCTGACTCTGTTGATGCCTAGCCACGCCTAGCCTTGCCTTGACGTCGGAGCAGCAGCCGCAGCCTGAGCAATCGAGCACGGAGCACGGAGCGTGAACGCCAGACCCCAGACGCCGGTCGCCGGAAAACAAACGGCACAAGCGACGTGTGTTCCACGGGCGGTACGGAGCCCCAGACAAGCTTTGAGCATTCGATTTCATGAGTCCGAGACACCCATAGCCCCCTCTCACCCCCTCAGCCCCTCAGCCCCAAAAGTAATGGGAGAGCTTGCACGGGCATCAATAGGAGCCCTCTGCGCTGCCAGGATCCATCAGAGGCACGCCAGACAGCGGTGCAGCAGCCCGGGGGGGGGGGGGGGCCCAGGTACAGTTTGAATATCGAGACAGCACTTAAGTTAGCACCTGAGGAGCCAGGAGCCAAGGAATGAAGGTGCCATTCTTGCATTTAGGCTACGAGAATCTGGGCTTATAATCGTCGCAGTAAGGAAGCAGTAGAAAGGGGATTAATTGCCCTGAGTGCTGGGAGAGGATAACAAGTGCGGCAAGGCAGGCTGGTGGTCACAAGGCACAACAGAGGTAAGTGAAAGAATTAGCGTACTTTACAAGCTAATTTTGAACAGTGAACTGTGAAATTAATTACAGCAGCATTTGATATAAGGGTATTACAAACCTAACAGATGGCCCCGAAAAGAGGGCAAAAATTGCGCAAAGACGAAAGCCCAGGGAGGAGTAAGTTAATGGAGGGCTCAATGACACTGGAAGAGAGCCAGGAAAGCCAGGCCTCCGTCATGGACGGTACAAAAGGGGGTGGTGATGGACGGAGCATCTGAATTAATCCGTCCATCACCACCCCCTTTTGTACCGCTTTTGGCCGCCATAAGTGTGGCAGGGTATGCTCAGACGTGAGTCCCTTGCTCACTTTGCCACTGGATTCAAGCAAGCCGGGCTGAAGACGGCTGGAATGCCAGAAACCGGTCCTCGGAAGCTTGTTTCCGGTCCAGGGAAGACATGGCTTGGCCGTTCGGGCTGGACTGTTCCCATGAGGCACAGGGTCAGACTGATTTGCATATAGCCATGTCTGAACTGGGGTGGCAGAGTGGGCTAAAGAACGGTGATGGATCTAACCCAGATCTTTTGACTGGGTGTGAGTGTTTGATTGATTCAGATGCTCCGTCCATCACCACCCCCTTTTGTACCGCTCCATCATGGACAGCAGCAAGGGGCGACGCAAGAAACGAAAAGTTAAAAGGGTAACTAAAAACGTCCCGCAAGCCAAAAGGGATTGCACTACAACTGCTAAGCGGAAAGATAGCACGGCAGTCTCCACGGCAGTCTCCAAATCAATAAAGGACTTTGTAGGGAAACACTACAAATCTATACAGCCAGTAATAAACCTGGAACACGAGGAAGACGAGGAGGAAAATGGCGCGGAGGCCAGAGAAAAGACGGGGTAGAGGAAGAGAACCAGATAAGGAAAGAAATGGGAGAACACCCCGAAGAAGAACATTCTGATACAGAGGAAGGAAGGGAGGACCCCATACTGATAAACCTTACCCTTCTGAGCCAAAATCTTCAAATAACAACGCCTCGTCTTTCATCAGCGCCAAAAATGTATTCGCTGCAATCCTCAGAAAATGAAGGGCAAAAGGGAAATGAAAGTCAGAGCCCGAGCTATGTCTGGGGAGGTGCGCCAGATCAACCTCTGCAGCATCTAAATGGACAAAAAAACCTAACCCAGCAGAACGTTATAAGAACTGGAAGTCAAGCAAACCCAGAAAGAAACAACCCACAGGGCTCGGTTCGCTCTGTAACGCCCACATCTCCCTTGATGGAACTCATTTTGATGTTACAGAAGACATTACAAGGAATTCTAGAAGTAACACTATCAAATAATGGAGTGTTGAAAGCTCAGAAATTGTTTTTAAAAAAGATTGAGGAGGAGTTGGAGGGGATTAAGAGTCAAATGCCAAATATGTTAAGCTCAGTAGTTACCCCCCAGCCCACAGAGGAAAGCGTAGAAAATGAATCTGCAGATGCAAACATGGTAAAACTAGTAGCTACACCCCAACCCATAGAACAAAGTATAGTGAATGAATCTGTAGAGGCAATAGATAATGTATATATCTCCAGACGCCCAATGCTGATAAAAAGGCGTGGTGTGTATGCAGTGGCCCCCACTAGGAATAGGGTTGGCAAGAAGCGGGTCCCGAACTTATCAACAAAGAGAAAATGGAAGAAACTGGAGGGGGAGGCACAGTCAGGTCTAAATGCATCCGCTCCGACCTTTGTACCGATTGGACCATCGCAATCGGAGACTAAAATAACAAAGACCCCTATAGTACCGAGAAAAAGTCGGAGTAGTAAGGAGTTGAAGGAGAAACCCTTAACAACTCACACCGTAAAGCAGAAAGTAAGGATAACCTCAGGACAACCCAAAAGTGGCCTAAGGGTTGATAGCTCACAATCTCGAGAACTAGCAGGAGTGGAAAGTAAAGGGAGATCGAAGGGTAGACAGCTAAAATACGAAACTCCCAAGAAATTATTAGAGCTGGATAACAATAAATGGGTATACCTGGAACAGATTCAGGCTGTGAAAAGGGGAAAGATGGCTAGAAAAATGAACCTTAAAAAAAGGTAAGTAGGGGGGGTCAAAGGGGAAATTTAACGACCACGGTAGCTCAAACCCCTTTATCAAATTGAGAAACAAACAGGAGTTACCCGGTCCAATAATTTGCCTACGTGTTATGTCATGCCCAAAAAAACCGCTAAACCAACATGTCTTCACAGTGATAATACTAGGTTAGAAAAATTCCCATCAGCCCACCATTATTGGCGGAGTGTCGTCATGTGGGATGCAGCCCATAAACCTTGATCTCTCCCAATGCACCTGGTGATGATGCGGAGATAGGTTTTGGAAGGTACTATTCTGAACCACAGTATTTCAAAGGTAGGACCGATGGAGTGCAGTGCTCGTGAAAAAGAAAACAAGTGTGAGTAAAATTGGCTCCTGTGACAAAAAATATGTTTATTAAGTATTGTCCAGGGTCAAGAGTAAAAACAACGCCTTATAGTCTTAAAGAATAACTATGTTGTGGCGTAGTGCATGGAGGTCGACATGTTTCAGCTTATGAGGACACATTGTCCAAGCTTTCTTCAGGACCAATAGATGTTGCGCATCTGCACTATGTGAAAACTTAAGTATATTATCATATATTGGATTAATCCTACCAGAACCTTGAGCCCAAGATATTCTCTGGTGTTTATCCAACTGGTCGCGATTTTCCTAAGGAGGAAAAACAGCTGAGTGTAAGAGACATATGTGATACCATTATATCACATATGTCTCTTACACTCAGCTGTTTTTCCTCCTTAGGAAAATCGCGACCAGTTGGATAAACACCAGAGAATATCTTGGGCTCAAGGTTCTGGTAGGATTAATCCAATATATGATAATATACTTAAGTTTTCACATAGTGCAGATGCGCAACATCTATTGGTCCTGAAGAAAGCTTGGACAATGTGTCCTCATAAGCTGAAACATGTCGACCTCCATGCACTACGCCACAACATAGTTATTCTTTAAGACTATAAGGCGTTGTTTTTACTCTTGACCCTGGACAATACTTAATAAACATATTTTTTGTCACAGGAGCCAATTTTACTCACACTTGTTTTCTTTTTCACGAGCACTGCACTCCATCGGTCCTACCTTTGAAATACTGTGGTTCAGAATAGTACCTTCCAAAACCTATCTCTGCATCATCACCAGGTGCATTGGGAGAGATCAAGGTTTATGGGCTGCATCCCACATGACGACACTCCGCCAATAATGGTGGGCTGATGGGAATTTTTCTAACCTAGTATTATCACTGTGAAGACATGTTGGTTTAGCATTTTTTTTGGGCATGACATAACACGTAAGCAAATTATTGGACTAGAAAAATGAACCCCCTAAATAGGGCGCAGATTCTGACCGCATTCTCCAAATGTAGTAGCCTGAGTGGGATCAGCACAAATGATCTAAGACAAATTGGCTTTGTTGAAAATAAAAATGGTAAGGAAATAACAAAAGTGTCACTTCACTCGGACTTGGTAAAAATGGCAATTCTAAAAGCTACTAGTGAGATAACCCGAATGGGAATAAGGGTAATACCTGAGAGGGAAGTAAAAGTCTCCTCAGGCAGTACCTTTTTAAAATACCACGCAGGTCTAGGGAGGAGACAAGTGACGTTATTTAGAGATAACGAAGAAGAACGTAGCCACATGAATATAGTGATAAATAATACAGGAAATGATGCCTCATGGGATAATTGATCTCTAAGTAGCAGCTATGTGGAAGACCCCAACGAGAGATATACGGAGGAAGGGGCAGAAGAGGGTGGCTTAAGTGAGGTAGAATAGGATGGGGGGTGTCGCAATGTCTAAGTCTCTTAACATGGAATGTAAATGGCCTAGGCAATGAGCTAAAGCGAGAATATATAAAGGAAGTAATAAACAAAGTGGAAATTGCCTGCCTACAAGAGACTTGGACACGCGACGAAACCCCACCATCGAGGGATATCTACAATTGAGTCGTCCGGCCACGAGAAAAAGGTTTGGCCGCGCATCGGGGGGGTTAATGACCCTAGTCACAACAAAAGTATTGAGAGAAGTAACATCGTTAGAAATGAAATGTAAATGGCTACAGGCTTGTAGACTAGAATTGTTGACCTTGGAAATGAAATACAAAATGCTGACTGTGATGAATGTATATATGCAGTGGGATAATGCAGCAGAGTATGAGAGTGAGATGGGATACTTTAAAGAGGATGTCGACCTTCTATTAGAAAAATATGCATCGGATGTACTGATAATTATGGGGGATTTTAATCACAAGCTAAACCCAAAGAAGGCCGACCTCTGGAATAGAGAACTGTTGGAGGTGTATGGAATAAACCATGCTAGCTTTCCAGTATGTGAGACCTCGAAACAGGAAACGGAGTTAGTAAATTTTCTAGGAGGTAGGGGTCTCCAATGTCTGAATGGTAGAATGAAGACAGATTGCCCAGCAGGGAAGACCTTTAAAATAGGTTCACAGAATTGTCCAATTGATTACATGTTTATGCCAGCTTGGAATTTCCCTTTAGTACAGGAATTCAAGATAGATCAAAAAGAATTTAGTGACCACAATACACTGTACTTAATGATATTTGGGGGAAGCAAGATGCCTAGAGACAAAGTGATCCCACAGGATGTCGAGTACCCTAAATGCGTAACGACACGACTTACCGAGGAATACTAGGAAAAACTGAAGGTTCTGCAATTTAAAGTTGAATCAGAAGATTTAGAGAGTAAAAACTTGGTATGGTTTATGGAGAAGATAGCCCAAGTAGTTCAGTGTCTAAGAATAGAATTAAAAAAGGATAAATAGAATAGCTCAAAACTCCCAGTCAGTCGAGTAAAATGGTTCTCTGGCGAGTGCCAATCTAAAAAAAGGGAGATACGGGCAGCACAAAGAAGGCAAAAAAAGAATTTCACCCATGAGAGACAGAAATGTATAAATAAGCTGATAGCAGAATTTTAAAAAATGGTAAACGATGCAAAAAGGTCATATAAAGAGAAATGCTGGTTAAACCTGCTAGAAGCAATTGAAGAAAAAAATGTAAGACAATTCTGGAAAATGGTAAAGGCAGCGTCTGGTCCAACAGACGGAGAAATGAAATGTGTCGTCAGGGAGGCAGCCTGGGAGGAGTACATAAGGGCATTGTATGGGACACGAGTTCCTCAAGATCATGTAGAGCCCCAAAAGTGGCAGGAAATATCTGAAGATCTTAAATCAGAGTTTAACGAAAAGCAAGTAGAGCATATAATAAGAGAACTGAAGCTAACTCGTGCGGCAGGACCGGATAACCTTCCCGCAATAATACTAAAGTCAGAGGTAAAGTGGTGGGCAAGATTCTTCGCCCAGATGTTGCATATAATACTTTCAGAAGGCATAATGCCACCAAATTGGAAGGGTGCAGTAATCAGGCCAATCCCTAAGAAAGGGTGTTTGGATGCACCACAGAACTACAGACTGATAAACCTCCTAGATATAGGAGAGAAGGTATTTTAAAAAATTGTGTTGAATCGACTCAATGCATGGGTTAAGGAGTTTCAAATCGTACCTATAGAACAGGGAGGATTTAGGGAGGGGCACTCCACAATAGATCACAGCTTCGCATTGTGAGCAATGGCAAAGAAGTCAACGGAACAAAACGGCAAGTTATGCTGTTGTTTCGTTGACTTCCGAGCAGCCTTCGATTCAGTAGATCGGGACTGCCTATGGGAAACATTAATGAAGGAAAAAATGCTCAAAGACCTACTGACTATAATAAAGGAACTACATCGAGGAAACTGGGTTCAAGTTATCAGGAATACTGTGGGGTCACTGACACAAAAAATACCCATTGCAAACGGCTTGAGACAGGGTTGCGTTTTGGCCCCACAGTTATTCTCCATATTCCTGTCAGACCTACCTGCCTACTTAGAGGTTGAGGGTAGTGAAAGTCCCAGAATGGATGGAAAAAAGGTGCTCTGTCTACTTTATGCAGACGATCTGTTAATAGTAGACCAGACCGAGATAGGCCTCCAACGAACGTTGAACGCATTTAATGTATACTGTGCTAGCAAATTCTTAACAGTAAACCTAGACAAAACAAAAATGTTATGCTTTGGTAAAAAGGCAAGTAAATTCAATTGGCATCTAGGTGACCTTAAACTGGAAACGGTTAAAGAATACCGTTACCTAGGGATATGGTTCGATAATACACTAAACTGGCGTACGCATCTGGAAGCACAAAAAGCAAAAGCTCATACTTCAATCTGTGGTCTAAAAATGTTTAATCGGGATTATGGTGATTTGTCGCACCGTCCACTACTAAATACTTTTAACGCAATGATACCCCCACAAGTCCTTTACGGAGCAGAAATCCTTTATTTGAGCGGTAAGGGAGCCTGGGACTTGGTGGAAGGGAAATGCCTGAAAAGCCTCTTATCTCTCCCACAATCATCCATGGCCCAAGCAATAAGAACAGAAATAGGCACAAAGTCTTGGGAGGTACAAGTACAAACTGCGGTAATCAGACTTTGGAAACGATTGGAAGATACAGAAGGTCAAAAAGTTGCACAATGGTGTAGGAAAGAAATTCAAAATAGGGACCTAAAATGGGCAAAAGCTTGTAGGGAAAGAATGATGCAGGTTTGTAAAAGGCTAAAGGTGGAGGTGAACCAGGAAACGCAACAATTAGTCTATACTAAGAGTGAGCTGAAACTTAATGGGAAGGAAGTATCCAGAAAGACTGATATGGGCTATCTAGCAAAGAAAAAATCAGTAGAATTTATGATGAACACTTGGTCAAATGATAACTGGTTTCCATACTTAGACATCCTACCAAATCGCTGTTATAGGCAGGAGATACTAAGGTTGCGGATTGGGATCAATCCATGGTTAATAAATAAAGACCGTAAATCAAAAATGTTAGATCATAAGGGGTGCTGCAGGTGTAATCTGGGCACCAAAGGAGACCTTGTGCATACCCTCCTCGACTGCCTAACATTACTAGAACAGCGGAAACTGTGGCTGCGTCCAATATTTTTAAAATACGATATAAGAACAAGGGCGCAGGCGGCCAACCTCTTAACAGAAATGCCCACTCCAGACATTGCAATTGCCCTAGGAAAATACATAAAGGAGGTTCAGTGCCTTCTAAGAAGCCAGGAATAATCTGTAGGATTTTATGAATTTTAAACCAATGAACTATATACCTGATCTAAAGAAAATGAAAGTGTTTTAAGGTGATAATAAGTTTTATTATAAGTGCTATTTTATTGGTGTTAGTTTGTGATGTATAAGGTTGTGTAAGAGTTTTAACTGATAATGGAATATTTTGTATAACGTTTTTATTACCTTTTATGCGAATATTTTAAACTTGTGGTATCGCCTCTTGCACTTGTTTAAAGATTACGATCATATTAAACATATCTTTGACTGACAAATCTAAGCACTGTGTGTCTGGTAGCACTAAGTGCTGATGCCAATACAGAGTTTCATATTAATTTCAATAGTGAAATATAATTTCTACCACCCTGTCACTACACAGCCTCATCATAAGATATGTAACACCCCCAGTGGTGTAACAATAGCCCCCACAGCCCCCGCTGTGAGGGGGGCCCGACCTCCAGGGTGCCCCCTCCAGCCCTGTGAAAGGGGGTAAGGCCCCTGTCCCTAGCGCTCCTGACTGGGTCCAGAGCATAGGGGGGTCCCCGCTATGTATTTTGGTGGGGGCCCCCCTCAAGTTTCGTTACACCACTATATCCCCATGGATTCAGTTAGTTTGTACTGGTGTTATTTTTGATTGTACTACATAGGCGTGGAACTGCACTCTTTGGTAGGCCTTACCAGTCCTTGGAATTGTATCAGTCAGTATCAAATGTGTCTGCAGCAAAACCCACAGTGAAATGAGTAGATGGGCTCTCCTAAATTTACAATTCTTGACCTTGCTAAGAACACTAAGAAGATAAGACTTTATATAGTAGAGCTGATGCACCGGATTCGTCAGTGGATTGCAAATTAAAAGAACAACTACAGGTGGCAAATTAGATGTGGGACACAGTCTGGATGCTTCTTTGTGCTACTACCACAAAGAGAAAAGGCCTCCAATGTGCATGTTTCTGTCACTGGCTTAGATTAAAGATGTATTTCTAACACACAATCTCCTTAGTATTATCAGCCTCTCATAGAGCTGTTCACCCTCACAGCTGATCTCTTTCTCTATGGTTTTCTTCAATCGAAGTGTAGCAACATGGGTACCCCAAACTAAAATGGAGGCTTGTTCTCAGATGATTGCCTACCATGTAAACAATAGATGGTGCACTCCTTAGGGTAGCAGTAGTAGTGCAAGTGGATTATTACAATTCTTATACATTTTAATACTGTGATTTTTGGTGCCTTTTGTCATTATTAATATTAATTAAAGAGTGATACAAGCGCATCCCCTCTAAACATTTTGTGGTTTCAGAATGGATGTCATTTGACTCTATTTGTGCCTAGCACTAATTGAAACTTAGAGTATCATTATGATGTCAGTTGATCGGACCGTCGCTCAACACCTCGGTGGTCCAGGAACCGCCCGACAGGAACGTGGCCGTCCGACCACCCAATTACGATTTTCCTTCTTGGCTTGCAGCGGAAAAGTGCTCAATAACACTGCGGCTTTTGCTGCGGCCCTGGGAAAGGACTGCAACACGAGCCGCAGTGTTATACAGCACTTTGTGAACTTTCATACGCTGTGTGCCAAGCAACATGTGATGCTTGGGACACGGTGCATGAATATGCGTGGGGGCACTACGTGAGCCCCCAGGGCCACTAAACAGTAACCTATGGGGGACGCCATTAAAAGGCAGTCGGAAAGGAATATCCTAATTGCTACAGTGGTGCCTGCCCATGCACCACCTCCAGTGTAGGGTTAGGATTCCGGTCGCCGCCCAATGGGATCTTGTGGTCGAACCGGTTGCATTGTAATGCAGCGGTTGGACCGATGGCCTGTATGTCAGGCAGACTGCTACCAACGGCCTGTCAGTGGTGGTCCGCCAAACATCATAATCAGGGCCTAAATTGGGAGAAAATAGAGGGACTACAGCTCCATGCACAATTATAACCTCTAAGTATACAGTCATTATACAGTCATTATATTATATAAAGGAGATGCCCTGTTCACAAAAAGATGGATGGATGGATGGATGAATGGATGGATGAATCTCATTTATGTAGCCTCTCTAGTAAACTCAAATTTCAAACGAAGATAGGAGGGGAGCGATGGTGCCCATTTATTCTTTAACTTCTTCTTGGTAAAATCATTTATTTTGGGTGATGACCTACTTCAATCTCCATTCCCATCCTTTTCTTGGTCTCTTTGGTATAATTATTCATATTTCATTGCAATTCAGTGTCTTCTGCTCTAGTGCAAGAATACTCCATGTTGCCGACCAACATTTTTACTATACTGGCTTCTCTCTTTACAAGTCATCATTAAAATGTCCAACGTTTGACCTGCCAGAAAGTATCAGGAGAAAACTACCAGGTTGTGATAATTATCACACAACTCCTAATTCCAATTGCTGTGCACACAGGAGTTTGCATGTGGATCTGACTTTTTTACTGAACTTGTAATCAGTGCCTTTCAGGCTCATACTTGAGCGCTGACGAAAATAGAATAAAAACATAATGCGTGAATAAAAAATAAAAATGATTTCTTTGTGAACAGCATGCATTTAAGGCATACATCTCACATGTGATCATTGTCTGTACTTTTCAGATGTAAAATAGCCCGGAGGAGGTGGAATGGCACTCAAAAAGTTAGTAGAGAGACTACGAGAGAAGAAAATTATTGTGGGATGATCCATGATATGATTGACAATATCTCAAGCTAAAAGCAGAAGGGTCACGAGCTAAACAAGCACTGGCGTTGCCAATAGGTCTCGCAGTAGGAAAGTTTGAGCTATTGGTTTTCTAAATGACATTTTATTTTTTTTGTGATTTACAATGCCCATATTTTTAACTTCTCGCATTAGGAAAGTTTGAGTGATTGGTATTGTAAATGATACTTTTTTAATTTATGTGTTGGTTTTGAAAATAGCAAAATTAATAGCTTTGTCAGTTACAATGTCAATAGTTGTAACTTTCGCAAATGTGACACCTATAGCATTTGTAATGCAATGTGTGTTGTATTTACGTGACTTAGATGTAATGATATTACAAATAACAATGGCTTTTAATTTTGTAAATAATTAATACTTAAATAATGGCAATAGCTTAAACGTTTGTAAATAAATTTTGTGAAGATTATGTTCAGTGTATTTTATTGTGACGAAAATCCAAGAACATTGCATTTGCACCTACACACACATATGTGTTGTAGCGCTGAGTGGTGTGAGGGTGTGGGTGAGGGTGTGTGAGGGTGAGGGCGAGTGGGTGTGTGAGTGTGTGAGGGTGAGTGAGGGGGTGTGAGGGTGAGAGTGTGTGAGGGTGTGAGGCTGAGTGAGAGGGTTGTGAGGGGGTGTGGGGGTGAGGGTGAGGGGATGTGAGGGTGGGTGAGGGTGAGGGGGAGTGAGGGTGGGTGAGGGTGTGACGGTTAAAAACAATTATTAGCCACCCCTAAAAAGGAAACTTTGGAAGTGGTCACCACACTGCCATTCTTATCCATTCCCACAACAGCGCAGCCTATGTACTGTGTGAGCATTCTAGTGGAGGAACCTTTTAAGGAGCGAGCCACTTTGTTATGAAGGTGACTGTCTGCATGTTTATAATGAAGACTGGGGAAGACTCAGCTTTCAGAAATCCCATGTAGGACGGATAGATGGACTTTTTAGCATGCATCCAATTATTATTTAAGAAGATCTTTTGCAAGTTGCATTTCAGTTGCTGGGCAGTCGTTTTCTTGGGATAAAAGACAGCTGCTCAAAGGCAAAATGCTTTCTCGACCTCAGCAAACGTATTACGATGTAAAATAGTTTTAAAACAAATTAGGAAACTACTCTCTCAATAAAGCTCAGAGTTGACTTTATTTGCCATGAAAATTAAAGTCTAAGCTTATGCAGATATCTAAACAAGAGAATGAAACGTTTACAGAAAACGTCTGCAGTAAATAACCTTCCCTGCACTGAGATTAATTTTAAACACAGCGAAGACAAAGTGCAATCCAACTGAGGGGGGGCAAGATAATGCAGCAAACATCCGATCTTAATCCAACCCAAAAAAAAAAAAAAAACAGCTTGCCGATTTCGATTACTGGCACGTTTATATACAGTGCTGCTCAGAATTGTAAATGCAGCTTTGTGAGAGGTGGTAGGACCAACAACCGTGTTAGGCGACAGGCAGAGGCCACGAGCGGCGGACATCAAAGGAAAAGTGGGAGGGGAAAAAACTGATTAGCGGGGAAGCAGATTGCCTTCAAGCAAGCCCCTTTAAAGCTCTCGCGTTTGACGTGGCCAGCGAGTGGGGGGAGGAAAGCGAGTGAGGGGGAGAAGAAGCCTAAACCTATTGCTTTAATCCTGGTACAAAAAGAGAAAGTGCCGGTTTCAAGCATTTACTTTCCCACGTGGGTTTAGAATTGTAGCAAATCCTTTTGTGGCGTCCTCCAATTGGTTCTGTAGTGCTGTGTATGTCTGTCTGTAGTCTAACAGGTTACACAGTAGACCATGGGCTCACGAGGCGGTACAGTAGAGACTCTTATACGGGGTTCAGTCAGTAAGGAAATTGTGTTCACGTCACATGCGCTATCACATTAAACATACAAAAGAAACGTATAAAAACACAATGGGGAGAGTGGGACTGCAACAGTGGATCAGGTAGGGTTATTGGAGGAAGGACGGGCAGGGAGGCAACATAGAAGCTGGCGTATTAGGGAAAAAAAGGTGTGGGACTGCGAGGAGCAGTCGAAGCAAAGATGAGTTTGGAGAGTGTGGGGATTTACAAGGAGACCATGGGGAACAGGGATGTGAGGGGAAGCAGTACAGAGTTGAGGCCTAGAAAGCACATGCAGTCCAATGGAGTGCGAAGAAGGAGAAGTTTGAAGTAAACTGGAAACAAGATTTTTGAAATGACAAAATGGGGCTTGAGCAGTGGTTTGCTTTACGTTCAGACACCGCAAAATTTACTCTTAGGGGGTGGGGTAAGGACGCCAGCTGTGTGTGTCTGTCTGGATCAGTTCATCTGTATGTGTGTACGAAACTGTCTGTGACTTTGTCTCGGTGTCGGCGACTGAGGTGTATCTTGCACGTGATCTTTGCCGTCCTTATACGAATCTCCTCCTACCATCTGCACATGCTTTTCAGTCCGCCCCGACTGTACCATGTCTGTGCATGCCTACCCGTCAGTGAGAGCCATGGCATGTACGAATGCCCGTCCGTACCAAGCAAGTCTTATTCTGATTGATGCATTTGTGTTCCTGAAATTCCGTTTCGCTAAAAATGATGTATAAAATAAAAGCTTTCAGAAATATGTAACCGGAACATCACCACCAAAGCAAACACACATCTGAAAATGCACAAGAAAGCCAAAATATCTAGCCTGCATCTTCAGTCCTGACTAAATAATTTAAAATGAACGCCTAGTGCAGTGAAACATGACAAAAAAGTTTACAGGTTTTATTTTCCATGGCGGGAGAGCCTGGGTCGGGAATGCGAGCGAGGGGAGGCAGGCAGATTACGAGGGAAGTCGGATGGGGGCGGGAGAGCCTGGTGGGGGAGCGTGAATGCGCGAGGGGAGGCAGGCGGATTGGGAGGGAAGCCTGATGGGGGCGGGAGAGCCTGGTGGGTGGGCGTGAATGCGAGAGAGGGGAGGTGCTGGTGTGGGAGGGGGGAGATGCTGGTGTGGGAGGAGTGCTGCTAGGGGAGGAGAAGCCGGATGGCGCGAATGCGAGAGAGGGGAGGTGCTGGTGTGGGAGGGGGGAGTTGCTGGCGTGGGAGGAGTGCTGCTAGGGGAGGACTGGGCTGGGCTTGGATGCGATGCGCGTGCATGTACACGGGCACTGCATGAAAACCGCGGGGCTGAAAGCCCTTTGGTTTGAAGATGTTTTCGCCACATGAATTCTCGCTACGCTCGATCGCGAGACCTAAAAAGCCAATGACTGAAAAGAGGCGTACCCAGCGACCACTGTATGTGTGCATTATATAATTGTTAAGCTCTTACCTCACAAGAGAGTTAAAAAAAAAACAGGTACCAATTTGAAACCAGTCAAGGAATGGAGGCAGAGGTAAGGGAAATTCAAAATGGCTTGTGGTTGTAAAGTCAAAGGGAGAAGGTGATATATAAAAATGAAAAAAGATGTCTACATGAAGGTCTGGGGATGGTTCTAGAAGGAATACCGCGCTAGATGGTGGCAAGCAGGTAGATATGTGGGTTGAGAGACGAAAGCGGGAGGGATATAGAGATACTTGGATAGGGATGATTGCCGCTTCATAGAAAAACATGAAAATGCAAAAATCATCAAAAAGATGAATTCAGAAACCCATTAGCTAAAACAGCTTGCCAATTGCACAAGGTAGTCTAAAGCAACCTATAAAAAGATTTTTTTTTAAATACGCACAAGATGCGTAAGAGAGTTCAGCTGCATGAAATTGATTTTTAACCACACTTTTTGAAAAATACTGTAATGTTTAATATTCTAGCAGTAGAAGTTGATGCAGTGCCCAAGTCCTATAGACACATCTACACAACAGAGCACAGGCTTAGTAAATAAGTACTGTTAGCTATGTTAGCTGTATTTCACAGAGAAACAAACTTTAGTTAATGCCCACATTCAAAGTATGTCTGAGAAGGGTATGGTATTACCATTCCCGGGATAATGTTAGGAAAGATGCTGTCATTACAGAATATTTCAAGTTTATAACTTGGAAATGAGGCATAACATATGGAATTAGTTTTTAACACACTGAATCCTGCATGTTTTTCCTTTTTTTCTGATTTTCTTGTACCCCGAAACATTTCAGCAGGGTTGCCATGTTAAAACAGACACAAGGAGTAAAATGTAATTGTTTACTTTGAACCAGGGCATATATATATATATAAAAAAACATTATGACTAAAGAGTCTGGATTGATAAAACCAATCCCATGCCAGTTTCTATAATATTATGGCCTTCATGAGCTGGGGAGCAGCAAATGCCAATGTTTTCCAACTAATTTGCACTCTGGGAAGCCTGCCTTGGGATGAGGTAAGGCGTGGCGGCAGTTCAGGTGTAGGGGTCAGGTTACCTGCTTGCTGTTTGCTTTTTTCAAACTTTAAGGTAAATGGGCAGCTTCCAAGCAGTGTCTCAGCTGTCACCGATCCAAGAAATTATTTGCTCTCCAAATAATCCTGCACCTGCCTACATCAGGCTCTGATAGAAGTACAGCCAGTACACAGTGGTTACTAAGTCATTATGACTGGTTGTCATAGTTCACCTGTCATCTGAAAGCAGCATCATGCATGGGCAATGCTACCATATCAGTACAGTAAATATACAAGGTACCTTGGAAAGGCGTTTCAATGTTGTGCTAGGAGTTGGAAGCAAATTCTGCATATACTTTTGCCAAAATATAGAATATAATAATTGCAGAGAGAATGATCAAACTGCATTGTGGGAAAGCCTGTTAAAGCCATTGGTCCTGCAGTACTCTTACACAGAATTTACTGTATACCCCAACACAGTCCCAAGAAGGTGATCTGTGCTACCCCACACACCTTCCCCAACTGAAAGAGAGGAGGGACTCGCATACACAAATTAACGCATATTAACATCCCAGGCTCCAGCTTTACCTAGAAGGAAAAAGTGTGGCACAGCCATTTTTTAAATTATACAAGGGCTATTGATGTACTAAAACCTATACGATTGCCCTCCTTTTCTAGACTCTAGGCTGTATCTGAATTATTTGTGGATAGTAAATGTTAATAACTCCTCCATCTTGGTCAGTGTACCCAAGAAACCCTTTATGCAAGTCTCATATTTTGGTTGTGGCATGTGGAGTGAGACGATACTCTCGAGGGAAAGCATACAGCAAGCACTCCATGTTCTGAATGTTGGCGAGTGCTAGTATCAGAACTTTATTCAAGGTTCGCATAAAACACTCCGCTTCAGCATTGGCTTGTGGCCATGGGGGTTATTTTCCGGTGGTGCACACCTCATGTGTGAGATACTCGTAAAGGTCTTGGCTCGAAAAAAGGAGGACCATTGTCAGTCATAATTCCTTCAAAAATCCATGAGTTGCCATTACCTTCTCCAACCGAGGTGAAGTCTGATCAGCAGTTATGGACTCCAGTATCTCAACCTCTGGATATTTTGAAAAATTGTCTATTACCACCAACATATGTCGTCCATTAGGTAGACTGCCGAAATCCTCACTCACTCGGTACCAAGGAGCAGAGGGGACAGATTCAGTAATGATGGGTGCTGGCGGCTCAGCCGGTCTGCAGCTAGGCATATGGAACACTGCTCACTGTGCATTCAACCGGGTCATCCAAACCAGAGAACCAGACCTTACATCGCAGCCTGGACTTCGTCTTCACCACTCCTTGATACGCCGAGTGAGCAAGGTCGATGACCTGTTTTTGCAAAGATACCGGAATCACCAGTTGAGGACCCCTTAACAGACACCCTTTCGGGGAAACAGTAAGCTCCTTTCTGACATGATGCAATGATGACAGAATCATACGCACTCCATCTGTATGCCGAGAGGCATTTTAGGTGAGTGTGCTCCAATTTCCAGACACCACCGTAGAGGTACTCATCAGTCTGCGTGGTGGTTACAATGTTTTCCAGTAATATGGACAGAGGCACATACTGATCCACATCTTCAGCTTCGGACTGTTCTCCAACAGTGGCGAGTCTGGCATGTCTGGAGAGATAGTCTGCCGGATTCTGCGACCCTAGTTGATATACTACTGTGAAGCAGAAATTATTGCAACAGAAGAATCCACTCTTTAATTCGAGGGGGTGGCTTTGATGAGGATCCAGTGAACAACGATATCAGTGGTTTGGGGTTCATGTGCTCTTTAAACGGGTGACCATAAAGATATATATGAAAGTGTTTACATTCTCAATGAACCGCAATGGCTTCTTTTTCGATGTGGGAATATCTCTGCTTGGTATCTGTAAAAGCTCGACTGCCATAGGCTACTGGAGCCCATTCACCATTGTCCTGTTTTTGGGAAAGTACTGCCCCCAGGCCAGAAGGTCTGGTGTCCACCGACAACTGAGACTCATGGCGAGGATCAAAATAGGTCCGTGTGGTTTGTGCCATTAATGCTTGTTAAGTCGCTTGAAAAGCCTCCTCCTGCACAGGCCTCCATTCCCACACTGCTTGCATTCTCAAAGTGGAGCTGTGAGGGTGGGTACATTTTGAATGAAACGGCCACAGCTTGTGACAATCCCCAAGAAACTGCAGACACCAGTGACGATGATGGATTCTGGCGCTGAGTGAATGTCTCGAACCTTCGTAGGGACCGGCATGACCACGCTCTCTGCAAAACACTATCCAAAGAATGAGATTTCCCTTTGGGGAAATGCACACTTTTCACGGTGAAGAGAGAGGCTTTTGTCCTGCAATCGATGGAATGTCGCCTTTAGCCTGTCAAGGTGTTGTTCGATGGATAAAGCATGCACCAGAATGTCATCACATATGTTGATTACTCCCTCAAGACCAGCCAACACACCCCTGATAGTGTCCTGAAAAACTTCAGCAGCACTTGACACTCCGAAGCTCAGGCGCTTGTATTTCCTAAGGCCCACATCAGTAAAGACGGTGGTGATGGCTGTCGATTCCAGAGCCAGCAGCAGCTGATGGTACCCTGCTTGAAGATATGTCTTCGAGAACCATCTTTAACCACTCACTTTTGCCACAATATCATCCACTGTAGGTGTGAGGTGACATTCACATCGGATGGCCAAATTGGTAGGCGCATGTCCACGCAAATCCTGACTTCACCAGACTGTTTGGGCTTGCGGGCTACCACAATCAGGGAGATCCCCTGTGTGGGGCCATCCACCCTCTCAATGATGTCCGCCTTCTGCAATTTTCGCAACTCCTCCTCCACCTTCGGGCGCAGATGGAATGCCACTCGGCGATGTCGCAGACTTGTCTATGTGAAGGTGGATCAAGTGGGCCTTAAGACACCCAATGCCTTGGAATAGTGTTGAGAATTCAGCCACCAGATCATCCACGCTTCCTAAACGTATACTGCTGAAGGCAAATGAGACCAATTGAAGTTGTCCTGTTGTCCGGCAGCATCCCTGAATTTTTTGGGGTGACATAAATTTTGGCAAATGTCGAATAGGAGTCATGAGCAATCTCTGTAGTGAAAACCCCAGCCAGTGGAAGAGGTGTGGAGAACCCATAAGCGAACACTTGTGTGGCAGTGGGGCGCAGGATGGGTGGGGTTGAGAAACTCAAAACCTATTTAGCAGCAGTTGCCCCAGAAAATGATAAATGTTGGCCCATCCTCCTGCACTTAGGCGGCGCTACTATTCACAAACAGGCAAAATCAGTGGTTGCGGTTGGTCCACATTTTACGTATGCCACTCTGAAAAGAGCCCTCATGACGTATTTTGAACTGCTGGCAAATCCTAACTATGAGTTGTTCCTCCTACGCCAACCCTGACAGCTCCCAGAAGAGTCGGTAGACACTTTCTACGCTCACCTAAAAGAATTTGTAAGTACCTGCACATTGCCTGACGCAGATTATGAAGTTTGCACCCAGTCTATACACAGCTGTCTGTCTGTCAAACTGAGGGAAAGTATTCTCCAGGGCCCTGGTATGTCCTTGGCGGATATGCTCACAATGGGGTGTTCAAAGGAACTGTCAAAAATATGCACCGCGCACATGGAAGCAGCCCTACAGCGACAAGTAAAAATGAAACCCGTAAATGCGGTTGCAGGTGCGGGGGCTGACAAGAAAAGGTCCCATACTCAGCCGCCCATGAGCACCAGTGTGTTACACATGTAGGGGTCCTTATCCTTAGCAAGGATCATGCCCTGCTCAGGGGAAATGATTCTCTGCCTGCAACAAACTAAATCACTTTTCCAAAGTGTGCCATTCCTCTGCAGAGCCAAAGACACAAAAGTCAAAGACAGTAAATGTCATGCTGACACCTGCGACCCAAGCCGATGATGAGGACATGGATGACGATGTGGAGGGGCAATACATGTCATACTTGCTATGATGCCCGGAGAATGCCCCCAACGGCTCATACCCAAATGCACAAATCTCTTGTCAGGCCACCAAATTCCGGCCCTAATAGACATGGGAGCATCCATCAACATTCTTGCACAGTCCGTCCTGAAGACTCTCCCAACACATCCCACCCTTGTTGCCAATTTGTTATGTTGGGTGCTGAATGGGCCTCAGCATCCAGAAAAAGGACGACACAGACACAGGGGTTTCAGAGTAGTTCTGACTACGAGGTCCAGGGCCCGGGCCTCTTTAATACTTCCCCCGCACGTCATGAGACCCAACCATTCCACTCTTGACTGGGTCGCTTACTAAACCTCCCCTCCCTTTCAGAACTAATTGGAATGTTCCAACATCCCAAATAAAATAAGCAGGTCATTTTCACATTTCAACAATCTGCAAAATTTCCAAAATTTCCAAAATCTGAGGTGAACTAAGGAATCAAATTTTTCGCTGTGACAAATGTGCCAGTGATATGAATTGCCCTACTCATCACCCTGCTGTAGATCACTTTCTTCTTCTTCAACTTCTCCCTCATGTTCTCTCCTTTACTCCCCTCTTCCCACAGGGAGATTCTATCTCTTTCTCTCTAGCTCTCTCTCTCTCATCACCCACCTACTGAAGGTCATCATCGCCAGTTCACCCTACAGGCAGCTAACCCATTGCCCTCCTCCTCCTATAGATATCACGCTCAATTATTACATTCCATCAACAAACAACTCTTGCCTTCTTCCCCTCACCACTTCCTCCCTCATGACTGCCACCACCTCATCCTCTTTCTATTTAGACCATCCACTCTTTCGCTTCCTTTTCCAGCTGTCATCAACTCACTTAACCCATGTCCAACAGATGTCCTCACCCCTCTCCCACTTTCCCCTGAAGATCACCTTTCACCTCCCACATTCTAGCATCTCATCCTATCCCTTCCGGTAAGTCTCTTCCTAATCCCACAGGGCAGCTTCTCCTTCAGCCTCTCCATTAAATTAATCCTTCACTGTTTCGCCTACGTGTCACTTTTTCCCTTTGTTCCTCCCTCTGCAAGTCACCCTTTCCCATACCCCCCTTCATCAACAAGTAACCCTCTCCCCTTCTCTTTTTGTCACCCTCTTTTTCCACCTCTTGCAGGTTACATTCTCGCTTTCTCCTTCATACAGCAGGTCATCTCCCACTCCTTTCCTCCCACAGATCTTCACTTTCTCCTCACCGCTCTCCCCACAGGCTACTTCTCCAAGATATTTATAAATCATGTTTAGAATTTGATCATCTTCATTTGATTGCCTTGGGTGCTATGGGGGAGGCAAGTCTAATTGTGGTGCATTCCTGTGATTCCATTCAAAGAGACAGCCTCTCCCAGACATTCCAACAATCTCATGAATACTCCATGATGCCAAAGCCCAGCTTCTGGCAGATGAGGCCCATCAAGCCACATCTGCCCAGTACAGGGATCTATGCTTGCTAGTGCAATTGGTGTCCATATGGAGTGCTCCAAGATCTAGTAAGCAGAATGGGAATTTAATTATATGTTTATAGATTTTGTAATCGGCATGTCGTTTGTTTGATCATGTTGCCTGTTTCTTACAGGACATATGTCTGCCATTGGTAGGGCCACATAGCGCTTTAGGTTGGTTCACCTGCACCACCCCACAGATAGGCCGAAGACTCATTAATGTATTTGTTGATGCCATGTGTAGCACTGAAAGGGATACCCACCTGATTTTAGACTATGATGGTTATGGTTTTCTGTTGCATGGTAACATGTCAATGTGCATATTTTGGTGTGCTTTAGTGTAGGAGATGTGTTGGCTGCAAGAAAGCGCAGTGCAGGTATGTATGTATGTATGTATGTGATGTAAATAGCGCAAACCGAGTTACAGACCAAGAGGGTTCTGCAGATTTGTGGATATTACAATAAGATTCAGAGGCTATAGAATAGGAGAAGAAGGGGAATTTGGGATGGTTTGGAAGTACACTCATTGAACTACAATTAGAGAAGGTCAGTTTAATGGCAGGGAGTGTGGCACAGAGTTGTGCCAATAAGGGTTAGAAAGTGTGAGGGAGGCTGCAGATGTTTAATGGTGAAATATTTGTGGCAGTCTCCTTAGTAGTGGACCAGCAATTGGATAGTTACACTGAAGGAAGTGTGCAAGGTATATCTATAGTACACTGTTGTGCTTGTCACTTTGTGGTGAAATTCATTGTAATCTGGATCGGAATCCTGTGTCTTGTGTAAAGTGTGCAAATTCATTATGAGCATTAACGTAAAGCAACCCTAGGCAGAAGACTAATGAGCTCTGTGTATTTACACCGAAAGAGCAAAATAACACCATGAATGGTGTTTGAGATGGCCATTACCAGACTCTTTGCAGTCTTTTAATGGAAAAGATCACTGCCCCCTACTCAACATACATGAGCCGTGTAAAATTTAGGAAAGTGCTAGTCAAGGTTCATGCCATAGTTAGACCGGAGCCCTGAACATATCAGTGATAAGACATGAAGCTCCTGGTAGGTTACTGCCTGACAAAACAAGATGCAACAGTCCCATTTTAAATCAGCCCATGTCTTTGCTCTTCACCCGTTTCTCTCTACATGTCCAAAGCTTTATTTTGAATCCAAAAGATCCATACTGTGTCCTTTGGGTATTTAACCAAGATAGCGACAACCAAATATTGTGGGGAAAAATATTGTGGCAAAGATATACTTAACCACAATGTCCCTTGAGAAATATATATATAATTCTATACAGTCGGCTATGAATATATCAAGTTAAAATCAAAACAATCACAAAGAGAGAACCTGCTACCTATACCTATCTTCACTTGATCAGATGAAAAAGGGACTCCTATTTAGTTTTTAGAAGAACCCTCACCCACTCACATCAGTTAGTGGCATGCTTCAACATAGGGTTCCCACCCAAGACGCCTAGTGCATCTGGGTGTGCTCAGACATCTGGTTTACAATGGAGCAGGTTATTGATGTTTTGCGATCTTTATAGTTATAATTACCTTAAGGTTTACCTCTCCCAAAGAGGATTTTTGTTATGCTGGGAACCTCAGTCAAGGTTAACAACAAAATTTGATGTGAACGCGAATATTGAATGAATGAATAAGCTTTATTTCGATATAAAAACATATCATAAAAGCTGCATTTTATAACAATTAAAAACAATGTTTGACGGATACAATAGTGCAAATTTTTACATATTATACAGTAAGAGCAGTGTAGTCATATGGGATTCTTTATGCAGAAGAGTAGAGAAAAATAAAAGGGTACTACTGCAACAACAATTTTTTTGCAGTTCGTAATCGCCATGCCCAGCCTAAAAATTTTGCCAAACAGCAGGCGAAGAAGGGTCTTGGATCAGTGCTCAATATGCGTAGGGCTTCTACATGCGATCTTGTTCCCAGTGTTCTACATAGTGGTTTTAACCACAGCTTCCTGGGTGCAACGTAGAGGTTACATTCAAATAACATGTGTGCAACAGTTTCGACCCTAGCTTCGCAAAAGGGACAATAAGGCACCGTCTGCAATGGCGGTTTCCAGGATGAGGTGAATTGGCAAAGAGGGAGAACACCTAACCTGAATTTTATATACAATGCTCTGTCTCCAGAGTTATTAATGGAGTCCAGGTAGGGTTCCCTAAAAGGAAGATCTTTAGTTAGGAGGAACTGAGCAACAGTTTTGCAATGATTAGGATTTCGCAGCAATTCATTGTCTAGCCACAACCAGAAGGCTTTCTTTAATACTTGTTTTGGGGGTGAGGTTTTACTAACCCAGTGATCTCCTAGCCCCAATTTATAGAGGAGAGATTTAATATCTCTGAGCCAAGCGATCTTGTGGCATCCTGCATGGGACAAAAGATCGTCCAGGGCCTCTGCATAGCTTTTAAGTTCTGGGACATTGCGAATTCTAGACCATAATAGGAGCGGGCGTAGTTTTGCTTGATCACAAATCGGGCGTGACCCGGCGTCAAGCATAATAGGGATTGTGGGGGTACTGTGGGGCAGCCTCAAGAGATCTTTATGAAAGTTGTTATCAAGGGAGGCAAGGGTATCAATTTTCTGCGAGCCCCACAGTTCCGCGCCGTATAGTGCTGCGCTTACGACCCTTGCCCTATATATGTCTAGAACAGCCCCAATGGGTTTCAGTGGTGAAGCTCGCTGTTGTTTAAGCAGGGCTCCAGCTACCCTCTTGTGGGCAAGGAACACCTTCTGATGATGTGACCTCCAACTCATGGAATCGGATAACCGAATACCCAGATAGTCAAATTCCTTGACTCTCTCCAAGTGCACAGAGTCAAGGACAGGGGTAGCGATTACTTTTTTTGGGGGATTGAGCACAAGGAATTTGGTCTTTGCTATGTTAATGGCCAGACCTTTGTCATCACAAAAAGATTTAAAACTGGATAGCAATTTTTGGATGCCCACTGGGGTCTTAGAAATTAGAAGGGTATCATCCGCGAACAGGAGCGTTGGAATTTTTTTCCCCGCCAGGGTCGGAGCATCAGATGGATCTCGTGATAGGTGCTCCACCACTCCGTTAACGTAAAGAGAAAACAGAGTGGGGGCAAGTACACAACCCTGGCGGACGCCCCTGTTGACCGGAATGCGAGATGTTTTTTCGCCTTGAGAACCCCATCTAATTTGGGCAAAATTGCTATCGTGGAATTTTCTCAGTAGGGCTAATAGGTATGGTGGTAAGCCTAGCTTATTGAGAGTATTCCAAAGTGATGCTCGTGGGACCAAGTCAAAAGCTGTACGTAGATCGATAAAGACCAAATACAAACTCCCCCCACCCAACACCACCACTTTCCAGTAGAGAATAAGGAGGCGAAATGTCTGTTCGATAGTGCCAGTTCCCTTACGGAAACCTGCTTGGAGGTTGGACAGTATCTGGTTTTCTTCTGCCCACTGCAATATCCTATTTAGGACAACTTTGCCCGCCACTTTTTGGGTAGAGTCCAGCAGGCTGATAGGGCGGTAATTCGCTGGCTCGTCCCTGGAGCCTTTTTTAAAGATGGGGACCACTTCCGCTCCCCTCCAGGAATCAGGAAAAGCGCCGCCTAGCAGGGCCTCGTTTAGAAGGGAAGTGATCAGCCTGCTCCACCATGCCGGGTAAGTTTTTAGCAGATCGCCCGGGATTCCGTCGGGGCCTGCAGCTTTGTTGGAGACAATGCCCTTAATTGCAAGTTCTACCTCCTGTTTGGAAAAGAGGCCATCGCTGCTCGTGGGAACTATTGTGGAAAGAGGCAAAGGAGCCGAAATATGGTCACCAGCCCCCAGTGGAATCGAGTACAACTTGAAGAAGTGGTCAAACCAAGCGGCACCGGAGATGTTGCAGGTTATTTGGTGATCAATAGGCTTTTCCCTGGCTCTAAGTAAGTCCCAAAACTCCTTGGCATTTTTCTTTTTACTTGCTTCCGCCAGATCCCGCCAGAAATTTAGGTCGTATGCTTCTTTTGCTGCTGTTATGATTTTTTTATAGGTCTTCCTGGCGGCCCTCACTTTGTCAGGATCCTCGTTTTTTATTGCCGCGATAAGGGCCCCTTTTGCTTCTCGGCAATTCGAAGAGTACCACGATGACCTGGACGAACAAGCACCGTTACGGACAGCCTTAGAGCTTTTCTGGGGAATAAGGAAAAGATCACTCAAGGCCTCCGTTGTCTTTACGAACAGGGGCAAGGTCCTTCCGTCTGTGGGGATCAATGCATCCAGCCTAGAATCAGCCTCTAACATAATGGACGCCGCTTGCGATAACCTCCCTTCGTCCTCCGAGACTCTTGCCCACTTCAAGCGCCTACTACAATTAGAAGGAACGATTTCGCGGGAGGTTTTCCACTTATGCTCTGATCCAGCAAATGTCCTCTCTTTCCATGGGCTAGAGATCGAAATCGACAGTGGGTTATGGTCACTGTCGCTAGTTGTAATGACCTCCATGTCTTGATGGAAAGCCCACAGATTAAAATTAAGCATAATAAAATCAATTCTTGAGGTCCGACCAATTCTGTTGTAAGTGTGGGCTCCATTGGGATCCGATTTGGAGCGACCGTTGACTGGTCTTAGGTTATGTTCTAGGCAAAGGGCATTGATTTCAATTGCACTTTGAGTCCATTTGGGAATCGGATCAATGTTTAAAATGGGGATACCTCTCTTGGAGTCCTCTTCGAAGGTATCCAGAATATCGTCCCTAGACAATGGCTCAAAGCAACAGTTAAAATCACCCGCCAGCAGGACATAAGAATCAACTTTACAAGAGGCTAATTCGTTACTTAGGCCTGTGGATGATAATCGTGAAGACCCACCATTAGTGCCCCTCAGATAGATGTTGAATATTTCAAAGGACCTCCCTCCTTTGCAATGTAAAGACAGCCATTGTAGGTCAAGGGATTTAGTAGACCTTTGGGTGACACCTAGCCTTAGGGCGATACTAATCCAAATCAATAGACCGCCTGATGGGCGACCTTTAGATCCAGGAGACTGCACGGCTGGGACAAAGTAGGTCGAAAACCCCACTCTGTGCTTTGGTTCTTGACACCAAGTTTCCTGAAAGAGACAGATGTTGTATGGCTCTAGGAATGCAGACCAGTCTGGATTATCAAGGTTGCGATCGAGCCCAGCCACATTCCAACTCAGGACCTTTATTACCGCTGGATCAGATGCATGCTGAACGGGTGCAAGAGTGGGCTGAGTAACTTCAAATACAACGTTTCTATGAACATTTAGTTTGGGTTTAGAATACTGCAGAGGAGGACTCTTGGGTGCATCAGCCCCATACACCTCTACAGCACTCCCTAGACTCAATGGTTGAGGGGACGTAAGGGATGAAACTGTGTTTCCTTCCGAAGTGTGAAAGACTGAAATGCCAGAGGGCATCAACCCTTCCTTAATACCCAGACCATTGGTGCGTCCCACTAAGCCCACTACGGGATAAGAAGGTACGTGCTCTAGTGGGCTTCCGGCAGACAGATCAAGAGATTTATCAAGGTTGTGCTTGAGACGTTGGCTAGAAAGTCAATCCACATCCTCCAAGCCACCATATCTATTTGAAGTGGGAAAGCCATTCCAAAGTGGCTGGAATTGGTTATGGGCTTTAGGATGGTTTTTCCAGGGTTGGTGTTGAACTATGGACCAATTATCCACTGGAGTATGCTGGAAACGGGGTGGGTAAAAGAAAGACAGGGGTCTAGGTATTACGGGGGACCCCTCAAGGCCAGGCCATGAGCAAATAAATTGTGCCGTATGCGGGTCCTCGAAGGTCACCACAATGCAATCCCCTGGGCTAGATTTCTTTGTGGGGCCCACCCAGCGAGTTCTGCGAACCATCAGTACTCTGCTTTTCTGGCCGTTGGGAATAGGTCTGTTATTATTTAGCCAGTACATAATTTTATTTTTTAGTGACCAGTGGTTCTCATATTGGTCTACACCAATCTGAGGGACGCCCGTTAGGACCACCACATAGTCATTGGCCTCAGGGGGAAGATCAATGTATCCCCCTTTGAAATTTTCCTTCGGAGGCGGGTCCTGTGCGGTACCAGTGGTGGGTTTGGGCTGGGCATCAGATTTGGGCTTACGTGAAGTGGGCTCTGTAGGACGTTGAGGAGCTTTAGGTTTGGTGGCAGGAGGGATTTGATTCACTGCCACCGACCTTGGCTTGGGTATCGGTCGAGAAGGGGGTGGTGCTAGGGGCGGGTCATCCTGTCGTGGTGCGGCTGAGTTACGAGGGGGGACATCCTGCGATTGGGTTGAGGAAATTGGACATATGATGTCCGGGGGAAGCTGCCCCTGATTTTCAAGGGTTTTCAGACCAAGAGTAGCCAGAGCGATAATACTTTTTTCCATCTCGAGCAAGTTGTTCTCTATTCTCGAGAGTCTGAGATCGAGAGGGGAAAGAAGTTTCTTTAAGCTTGTCCAAACCAATTCAATAAATGCCCTATCATTGTTACCTAACCCTTCTGTCTGCAAGCCCTCAGTCTCTTGGGCCATACTGTTTGAGGTAGCTTCTGGAACCACTATACCTCCCTCCCTAGTTGATTGTGACCCCATACTTTCTCCTTGGGAGACATTTGGTGGCACGTTAAGTGATGGGGCTCTCGCTATGGTTAGGTTTTGGGGAGGCACAATTTTCGCCTTTTTACGGGCGTAAGCAGTGCCCGCTCTACGCTTTCTTTTAGGTGGTTTACTAGTAATGGGATTTGAGGGCAACTGGGGGTTAGGGATCGTAGTCTTGGCGCATAGTGTAGCCACAGATAGGGGTTTGGCTTCTTCTACATTAGTAAATTGCTCTAGCTGTGGAGGGGGAGTGGAGTTAGATGGGATCTGGTGGACAACAACATGTGTGACTATGCCTTTAGGGACAATAGGGCGTTCTGGCGTGACTGCAGTGGCTATGTGACCTAGAGAGGATTTTTTTGAATGCGCTATCACTTGCGACAGACGTCTAGCAGCATCTAGTTCTAAGGACACCCGGGTTTGCAATTTAGATATTTCGTTGTCAATGGCAATGTTAGTGCGGGTGATAAAGTCATCCATGGGGCCGCTGGTTTGTGGAACAGCCTTGGAGGTCTTACTCCGAGTTGCTCTAGTGCTCATTTTGTGTTGCACAAGTAGAAGTAAGTCTAGTGAAAACAATAGGGGGGTGGGCCAGACCAGACCTCTACCGTCCTCTAACGCCCGTGCTGCGTCCCGCGCTGCGGGAGTGACGTGCCAATTTATAGTGGGCGTGTGGGGCGGAAGGGGCGGGGGGAGGGCCGGCGGGGAGAGCGGACCGGATGTTACTCCGTGGTCTTCGCTGGGACTCCTGGATAACGGAGTCCCAGCACACTCGCAGCCCACGCCTTTCCTCTTACCCCTGCCTCTGCTTCCAGTGTCCAGGTGCTGTTGGAATCACACGCACTCCTGTGCGCAGCGGCTCCCGCGGAGCGGGAGCGGCAAGCCGTGTGGGAGGAACTGCCCTCAAAATCTCCTCAGCAAAATAGGTGAGCCTCCTCACGAGCAAAATCAGCGTCCCACGGGGGTGGTGGTGAAAGCGCCCTTTAAACTGTCAGGTGGGCGGGGGGAGGGCCGGCGGGGAGAGCGGACCGGATGTTACTCCGTGGTCTTCGCTGGGACTCCTGGATAACGGAGTCCCAGCACACTCGCAGCCCACGCCTTTCCTCTTACCCCTGCCTCTGCTTCCAGTGTCCAGGTGCTGTTAGAATCACACGTACTCCTGTGCGCAGCGGCTCCCGCGGAGCGGGAGCGGCAAGCCGTGTGGGAGGAACTGCCCTCAAAATCTCCTCAGCAAAATAGGTGAGCCTCCTCACGAGCAAAATCAGCGTCCCACGGGGGTGGTGGTGAAAGCGCCCTTTAAACTGTCAGGTGGGCAGGGGGAGGGCCGGCGGGGAGAGCGGACCGGATGTTACTCCGTGGTCTTCGCTGGGACTCCTGGATAACGGAGTCCCAGCACACTCGCAGCCCACGCCTTTCCTCTTACCCCTGCCTCTGCTTCCAGTGTCCAGGTGCTGTTGGAATCACACGCACTCCTGTGCGCAGCGGCTCCCGCGGAGCGGGAGCGGCAAGCCGTGTGGGAGGAACTGCCCTCAAAATCTCCTCAGCAAAATAGGTGAGCCTCCTCACGAGCAAAATCAGCGTCCCACGGGGGTGGTGGTGAAAGCGCCCTTTAAACTGTCAGGTGGGCGGGGGGAGGGCCGGCGGGGAGAGCGGACCGGATGTTACTCCGTGGTCTTCGCTGGGACTCCTGGATAACGGAGTCCCAGCACACTCGCAGCCCACGCCTTTCCTCTTACCCCTGCCTCTGCTTCCAGTGTCCAGGTGCTGTTAGAATCACACGCACTCCTGTGCGCAGCGGCTCCCGCGGAGCGGGAGCGGCAAGCCGTGTGGGAGGAACTGCCCTCAAAATCTCCTCAGCAAAATAGGTGAGCCTCCTCACGAGCAAAATCAGCGTCCCCCGCGAATATTATGATCTCCATCATCTATGGTCTACATCAGCCAAAGTCTCTGTTGTCCATATGGGTCAAATGTCTTTCTTTAGGACCGAGAAATCACTGATCTCATGTGCCTGTTCCCTATTGGGGGCCGATTCCGATCCGGTAAAACTACCGTCCGTACGATTCGCATCCGGAGCCGTCTCCGTACGACTCGTACACACGCCGTATGACCCGACGAGTACGACTCGGACCGGGGTATCAGGACGCGAGTCGTACGGTCCACGTCAGGTAAAAGCGATTCATACGGAAAAGTGCACAATCACATACACACCGTACGGCGCGTACCCCCCATGATCGTGGGGGTACGGCGCGTACCCCTGTGATCATGGGGGGTATGCGCCGTACGCCCAGCGAACATGGGGTACGCGCCGTACACCCAGCATACATGGGGTACGCTGCATACCCCATGTACGCTGGGTGTACTGTGCGTACAACCCTTGATCGCAGGGGTATGCGCCATACCCCGCCGATCTTGGGGGTACGCGCCATACTCGGGGGGGCCTTTCCGTACCTGTTTCGTCGCGAACTCTGCTTTTACGGCTGTTTTCAGCTCCCGTAGAAAAAGGGTCGTATGGTGCGTACCCGACACATATCGTACTTGCTGGGTCATATAAACCAGCCGCGAACCATACAGATGTCGCGTACAGCGGGTTCCAAGTGAGACTCGTACGGAGATTAGAGTCGTACAGTCTCTGTACGAATCGTACGGAGTCCAGCACCTGGTACGAATCGTACTTCGTCGTACGTACGGGGGACGTTGCAGGGTACGATTCGTACGGGAAAAACGCTCCGAACGGCTATTGGGAGGGCTTTTTACCGGATCGGAATCGGCCCCCGGTGTGCACAGGCATACTACTACACGCGAAGTTGTTTTATGTTCGTAACTTACAATTTCCGTTTAAGCCTCAGTTGAGGAAAGTCTCCTGTGAAAGTATATTAGATAAGCTTGTGTTTAGCTGCAAAGGTACACAGAAATAGGTGGACCCTTTAGTCACACATTCGTCACGCAAGACCACCTTTCATTGCTAGATAAATCTAGAGTAGCTCAAATCAGTGCAAATTGCTGCGTTGCATTACTCTGCCCCAGGAAAGCTTCCATGGGTGGAGAATGGGTGTTCAGATGCATCCACCTATGTATTTTGGCAGATTCCCGGATTTACCATTAATGATAGACCTGGAAATGTGTCAAAATGCTACGTTTCCCCAGGTGAGGCATAACGAGGAGAAATATCTTTATTTCTCCTCGTTTTTTCCTCTATGTGTGCTGTATTCTGCAACAAACATAGAAAGAGGAAAATGTCTCATGCTATTGTTTGTGTCCAGGAAGGTGCCCCTTTCTGCACAAAAACAATCCTGCCTGCAACACAGCCACTCGTGCACCATGGCGCAGGGTTGCCTGCATTGGCGCTTAGCAGCAGTTTGTGAGCCAGTGCAAGAAAAGGACAGGAATGCTCCAAATAATGTTAAATACAGCACATTTCTGCCCTTTCACGCAGCAATGCAAGGTGGCTGGCTGCCCTACAAGAAAGTTTGAGAAATGAGGCCCATAACCCCTTCCACATGGGTCTAATTCCCCCGTGGTGCGTGGGGGCGCGCGCGGCGCCGCGGTACTCATGACAAGTCCAGCTCGTCATGCTGAACAGTGGAGCTGTGCTCATGACGAGCTGGACTTGTCATGACTACGCCCACTCCTTTAGAACGCCCGCACAGGGGGGGAATTCGCCACGCGTGGGAGGCGCCGCGGCAGCATGACGAGCCCAGCTCGTCATGAGCACACGATCACTGTGCAGCATGACGAGATGGACTTGTCATGAGCACGGAAAGGTTAAAGTCTCTGGCCCATTTCATCCTTAATTCAAAAAGCCATATGATTTCTGGCACAGATGGCGTTTATTAAGAAAGGAACTAACACTAAAACAGGATTTATCATTACACTCAAATGCGCACATGAGCAAATGGTGTAATATGTTAGGTTAGTCCTTGTGGCCCACTCTCCCGTACTAAATGACCAAGGGGCAGATGTATCAACAACAACATCCAGATTTGCGAATCTCAAATAGCGATTTTTTATAAATCGCTATTTGAGATTAGCAAATTGGTATGTATGTAGAAATTCGCATTTTTTTTGCAATTTCTTAAAATTCCTTAATTGCGATTAGCAAATTGCGAATCGCAATTAAGGAATAATTTCCCATTCATTTCTATGGACCAGGAGGCCCATAGGAATAAATGTGAAGTTATTCTCAATTTGCGATTCGCAATTTGAGAATCGCAATTGCGAATTGCAAATTGAGAATAATTCCAAGGGTGCAAGGGTGTCATAAGGACACCCTGATGCACCCCTGAAATTCACATGTGTGTGCATATGGTGCACATACATGCCCTAAGGGCATGTATGGGTATGTATGTGCGCCACATGGCACCTTCACAAATGCAAAAAAGTGCTTTTAGGAAAGAAGTCGCAAATTACCACCAGCTTGAAGTTGATGGTAATTTGCAATTTCTTAATGAGAATTCGCACAACTTAGGTGCTTCATACATTGCATTTAAGTAATCGCAAAATTTGCGATTCCTTAAATGCAATCGCAAAATAAGGAATCGCAAATTTGTGATTCCTTATTTTGCACTCAAATTTGCTACACACATACCATTTAGCGAAAATGAGTTTGCAAACGCCGAAATTCTGCGAATTTCGGCGTTTACGTACCCATTTGAGCTTCATACATCTGGCCCCAAGTCATTTAAACAATCACCAAACATAAATTGCACAATAGGTTTCATTTCACAGAAATTACATGGGAAATTTCATACAATTTTTCTTTGCCAGTTGTTTGTGCCTGTTTTCATTTGGTATGCTTAGCCAGTTCGAGATGCTTTATGTGGCTTTATTACATCTAGTTTTGCGTGAAATTCAATGGGTGTTTGGTCTGATGCCCCCCATTATTCAAACTTTATATAGATTTTAAGGGGTTTAGAATTACGCAACACAATGCTGTATAGCACTAAGCTTGCATCAAAATCAGTACAAAAAACCCTTTTACCTTGGAAAAATTATTGAGGCTATTATTTTCACCATTATGTGACACGCAGCACCCCTTGGTGTCAATAGATCACCCATGTTAGAAGTTACTAAATTGGTGCTGCATCTGTCAATTCCTGTGAAACTGTGAAACTTGCTCTGTGTTTCCCTGCTTGTCTTTGTGATGCAACCATGGAGACCTTCACAACTGCGGAAGGGCGAGTTCCACACTGCATTCTGTGCAAATGCCCTGGTTCTGGAATTACTCCTTTGCTTATTCTTCCATTATTTATCATTGTCTAACCCCACCCTCTTCTTCTTGGCCTCTCATTATAACCATATTCTGCCCTATTACATCTTTGTTTCTTCCCATCTAGCCTATTGCTACTCTCCAAGATGTCTGTTCTGCTAGAACCTCACTTGCTGCTCTCTTTTTTTTCTGGCCTTTGCATCTTTGTCCCTAAGTGCTGCATTTCCCCATCAGCGCCTGGGCATATGCCACTACATCTTCAGTGCTTGTCTTCATACTGTGCACACAGTCCATACTCCTATATTTTGATATTTGCCACTCTTTATATTGCTCATTGTTTCCCCTGACCCCTCCTTGGTTGTCCTATATGATTTTCAAAAACTCCTACTCTTATCTTTTCCCTGCATCTTTCTAACCCCTATTTCAATTCCTTTGTTCCTACCTCCCTCTACATCCCGCTCGATCCTCTTTCTGGCTTTCCTCCTGTTGGAGTGAGGCCTACTCTCTTATCCTCCTAACCCAACTACCTCTTTCTACCCATGCCGCTTTTATACCTTGAAATTGCCTGCTGTTCCACTTAAATATGTTCAAATCTAGTTATAATTAAGGCTGCCTGTTTTTCGTTTTTATGGATTTTTACATATAAATACAGATAGAAAACTATGGGGGTGATTAGGATGGCGGGCGGATCACCACCGCCGGGCCGGCGGTGGCGATCCACCCGCCATACCAACCCGATTTACCCCCGCCATATTATAATGGTGGGTGGTATCGCGGCAGACGCAAAGTGCGTCCGCCGCTTTTTCGCCGGTTGGAAATCGTTCCGATTGCCCGCCGGGCGGACTGGGGCCTTAATATGGTGGCAGTGCGTAGCAGGCACTGCCATCCATATTAGATGTGTGTTTTCAACGGCCTTTCCATGGCGGCGATGCTGCCTTGGAAAGGCTGGCGGGGAATACCTTTGGGGGCCCGTTGCAGGCCCCCAGGGGTGTGAGGGGCTGCACTTGGAGGGTACCTATGGTACCCCCCTACATTGCCATGGTCAAGGTGGCAGGCACCGCACGGTGCCTGCCACGTTGTGCATAGCAATGCACAACATGCCATTTTGGCATTGCGGCAGGTGCTGCAAACAGCAGCATGTGCCGCAATGTTGAGATTGCGGAATGCGACCGCAAGGTAGGGTGGCGGGTGGACGAAAGTCTGCCTGCCATCCTAATAACCCGCTATGTGTTTAATGTCTGCATTTATTTTTAAAAGTGGATAAATGCAGAAAATGTCCTTCTTTTAAGTGACTTTTCGTGCTATCTTTCATGAATTACAGCCCAACAGCTAAGCAGATGGACAGCACGGGAAGTTAAAAAACAGGATGACATTACTTTAAGTAACAGCATTTGTCAACATGCATTTGTGGTATAATGCTAATATTTGCCATTGGATGTACTGGTATGTAATATTTGGCAACTTCAATAGCTAAAACACGACCTACATCAAAGTATGAGTGCGCGTCTATCATTTAAATAAATATGGAAATGTACAGATTTACAACTACATTTATACGCAAAACAATAAATATGGATAAATACAGATAAAATAGCCAAAGAAGAAATTTGGATAAATACAGACAGAAATGTTGAAAAAATAAACACCATAAAACCGGGAGCCCTAATTTAAAGGAATGAGGTGGATGTAAGACTACCAGCTTTGGTATTCAGTGCATTTCAATTTAATGGCATGGCTGTGAACTTCGGAGCAAAGTTTTGAGCACCTGTACCCATTCTTTTAAAAGTTAAGCACTGCTGCATCCAATAACAATTAGAAGTGTTCTTGCATATGCTGATCCTTTCTGGGCACTCTGCATTCCCATGTAGGGTTTGTTTCGTGTCTTGGGATATGACTTGGTGTTTGCTGTTACTTTATCCCCTTTTTAAATTATTATTAATGCTCCTTGTTTTCCATTTTTACAGATAAATACAGACAGAAACATATTTATTTTCCTGTCTGTATTTATTTTTAAATGTGGATAAAAACGAAAATTGGGTTGTTTTTTGAGTGATTCTAAGTGCTGTCAGTCATGTTTGCAAAGCGTATAGCTGTGCGGATTGGCCTGCAAGGGTGTTAAAAAAAGAAAGGAATTTAGTAAAGTTGCTTACACAGCAGTAGAAATGCACAAGGTTGATACTGATATGCATAAGTTTTCATATAAGTGCATTGATTTATGCTTTCATATAAGTGCATTGATTTATCGTCCCTGGGTTTTCATATCATTGAAATGTCTCAGGCATTTATGTATGAGTGAACATTTATCAGTTAAATACATGTGGAAATATACTGGTTTCAGCTCAATTTTTTCACAAAATAAATATGAATAAATACAGATAAAATTAGCAACAAAATAAATATGGATAAATACAGATGGAAGCGTCATAAAAATAAATGGTGCAGAGACAAAATATTGATGCAAAAATATAAATTTGCACAAATATCGAGGTAAAAATATTGTGGGTCAGAAATATCGACAGAAACAATATTGTGGTCAAGAATATCGATGTTAGGTGAGTAATATGGATTTAAAAAAATATTGAAGTGTTAAAAATCATTTGTAAAAATACAGTTGTTAAAATATACATTTTTGATTAATTTATGTATTTGAGTATATATTTTATATGTGTGTGATGTTTGTTTTTTTGTCTAAGAATTGTTTGTATTTTCATTATATGTGTTAAAATGTTAGTAGTTAATAATGTCTTTTTAATTGAATTTTGCGTTTTTAGTTCCGTAGCGTGTTATGGGTTTATAGGGGAATAGGGTGGGAAGTAATTTAATTATATAAATTTGATTGATTATTTATAATAGTTATTGTTTGCATTATTAGTTCCGTAGCGGGTTGTGGGTTTATAGGGGAATAGGGTGGGAAGTAATTTAATTATATATGTTTTATTGATTATTTATAGTAGTTATTAAAAAATGTTTAATTTAATTTTGAGTTTTTAGTTCCGTAGCGTGTTTTAGGTTCATAGGGGAATAGGGTGGGAAGTAATTTAATTATATAAAATGTATTAAATCATTTTTATTTATTAATATTTGTATAATTGTAATGTTATAGTGTTAAATGTGTAAATTCATTTATTAATAACTGTTTGCTAATTAGTTGTTAATTCTTTAAATTAATTAATTAGTAATTAATTATGGTAATTGTGTAAATAATTTTAGGTGTGTGTTGTGGTGTTTATAGGTGTAAATGGTGCCACGGGTGGGAAATAATTTACCTTGTATTGATGATTTATTAATTAGTTGTTGATTAATTTAAATTAATTGATTAGTAATTATTATGGTAATTGTGTAATTAATTTTAGTGTGTGTTGTGGTGTGTATAGGTGTAAATGGTGGGAAGTACTTTACATTTTATTGATGAATTATTAATTAGTTAATTAATTTAAATTAGTTATTTAGTCATTAACTATGGTAATTGTGTAATTAATTGTAGATGTCTGTTGTAGTGTTTAGAAGTATAAATGATGGGAAGGGTGGGAAGTAATTTATTCTTGATTGATGAATTATTACTTATTTGTTAATTGATTTAAATTATTTCTTAGTAATTATTATTTGTAATTGTGTAATTAATCTTAGGTTTGTGTTGTGGATATTATAGTGTTAAAGAATGTGTAATCAATGAATATGTATTATCTTGTTTTAATAATAACATATTTTAAATGTATTAATAATTATGTTCATTATGGAAATGCATGTTAATAAAAAATGTTGTGTCTTTTTTTATTGGTGTGGTGTTATAGGGTAGGAAATAAAAGAAATACATTTATGTTTTAAATAATTTGTTTGTGAATATTTGTATCTTTTAAATAAATATTGTTTATAAATGTATTTATTATTTTTTAATTATTATATTTGTAGGTTTATATTATATATAATTAACATTATAATATGTGTTATTTTTATGTTTGATATGTTGAATGGTATATTTTTTTATATTGTTTATTCATTTTAAGAATATATATATTTTTTTAACTGTTGAAATGTTATTAGTAATTTTTATTTTTCTGCTGTCCAATACTTTCCCTACTGTTGCACTCACTGGAGTGGGAATAGTAATTTTTACCCCTCCGCTATCCAGCACTTTCCCTACTGTTGCACTCACTGGAGTGGGAATAGTAATTTTTACACCTCCGCAATCCAGCCCTTTCCCAACTGTTTCACTCACTGGAGTGGGAATAGTCATTTTTACCCCTCCGCTATCCAATACTTTCCCTACTGTTGCACTCACTGGAGTGGGAATAGTAATTTGTACACCTCCCCTATCCAGCCCTTTCCCTACTGTTTCACTCACTGGAGTGGGAATAGTCATTTTTACCCCTCCGCTATCCAATACTTTCTCTACTTTTTGCACTCACTGGAGTGGGAATAGTAATTTTTACCCTTCCGCTATCCAGCACTTTTCCTACTGTTTCACTCACTGGAGTGGGAATAGTAATTTTTACCCCTCCGCTATCCAATATTTTCCCTACTGTTGCACTCGCTGGAGTGGAAATAGTAATATTTTCCCCTCCGCTATCCAATACTTTTTCTACTGTTAGACGGTATTATTGGCCTATCCAGTAATAAAGCACCCGGGTCTGATGGCCTGCCCCCGGACCTTTTTAAGTCTAGGGTATCATTATGGGCACCCGTTCTCTCTGCTGTATGTAACGCAGTTGTAATTCACGGTTGCCCTAAGTCTTGGGTGGTATCCACGATAGTCCCAGTTTTTAAAAAAGGGGATCGAAATAGCATGACCTGCTACAGGCCAATATCCCTAATCGATTCGGTGCTCAAAGTAGTGGGAGGTTTAATTTTGAACAGGTTAACAGCCTGGGCTGAAGGAAACAATATATTTTCCCCGATTCAGTATGGTTTTAGACCAGGTCACTCCACCATCTCACAGTGCCTTAACCTGTACATGGTACTGGGAAAATATATGTTGGCACGTCAGGGCACAATTTATATGGCCTTTATGGACCTTTCCTCAGCCTTTGATTGTGTCAACCGGGCCAAGTTATGGGAGGCCATGGGAAATATGGGGGTAGAACAGAACCTGATCAACCTTCTGGTGGATCTACACCAGGACACCCGGGCTAATGTTCGATATTCCCAGGACTTGAAGGTAACCAGGGAATTCGGAGTACACCGGGGTGTAAAACAGGGCTGTATCCTGGCCCTGTTTCTTTTTAGTTTATATATTAATAATCTAGAGAATAATCTTTTAAATACAGGCGCCGATTACCCTTATGTTGGCCGCAAAGGGTTACCGGTCCTCCTTTAAGCGGACGATGCCGTTTTGCTGGCTAGGACCGCAAAAGGCCTCCAATTGTTGCTTGACACCTTTTTCAGTTTTATGAAAACCCGGGATCTTGCCATTATTAATTCAAAATCCTTCGTAATGAATGTAGGCAAAGGACATAACAAGACGCTCCCATTTCATGTAAACGGGGAGAAGATCCCTACAACAAAAACCTTCTCATACCTGGGGGTCCTGTTTGACAACTAACTAAAATGGGGACCCGCCATATAGAGGAAAAAGGGGGAGATAACCCGGGCTAATGCGGCCATTTTTAATTTTGTAAGGAAAATGGGCAAACAGCTAATTGCCGCGCTGCTAAAAATTTATCAGGCCAAGAGTGTGGCGATAGGCTGTTACGGAAGTGAGTTATGGGGGCATATAGCTATTAATGATTTGGTGGTAGCTGAAAATAATTTTTTGAAACAGCTGTTGGGGGTCCCGAGGGGAACTGCTAACTTTATAGTGCACGAAGAACTAGGTTCTCCCTATTTAAGTGACATCATAGCACTACGACCTTTAACATGCTGGTTGAAATGTTGGCTTAACAAGGCTTTACCGTTAAACCACCAGCTTTTGAGAGAAGCTTTATCATGGGACAATATGTTAAAAATCCCATGGTTAAAATACTTGAAAAATTGCTTCTCGGCTTTAGGGCGCCCTGAACTTTTTCTGAACCCTGACTCTATTACCATAGCTGATGTAGAGTTTGTAAAGAACACCTTTTCTCTCATGCAGAACCTACAGCGTGAGGAGGCGGAACTAAACAAAAGTAGTGTCCGAAAATATGTTGTTTTACAAACCACATTCTGTATGGAACCCTACTTGTCCTGGCCAATGTCAAGCTTTGATCGTTTCCTGTTAATTAGGTTTCGTCTGGGTCTTTTTCATTTACAGCTAGCAGTCCCAAAAGGTAGCCATCAAGGCCAAGTGCTACCGTCCTGCGGCTGCGACCATGTGTCTCCGCAGGACTTGGTGCACTTTTTATTTATTTGTTCATTTTATGATATACCTCGGAGAATTTATCTCAAACCTCTTCTTAAAAAATTAAATTTTACCCAGGTCAGACCTGCACTTTGCTATCTACAGCTGCTAAAAGATGAATGCACTTTATTTGTAATCAGCTTTTTAAAATTAGCCCTAAAATTTAGAAACAGTATGGAGGGTTAAAATGGGTTAAAATGCCTAGAAACTCTGTAAATCTTTGCACTAGATCAAATGTGTTTATATATCTGGATAAGAGGATTTTAGATATTTGGTTTTTATGATGATGTTTTTATCAAATTGTGCTTTTATGGTTGATTTGTGTAAATAACCGAAAAAAGATTTTTCTGATCTGATCTGATCTACTGTTAAACTCACTGGAATGGGAATAGTAATTTTTACCCCTTCGGTATCCAGCACTTTCCTTACTGTTGCATTCACTGGAGTGGGAATAGTAATTTTTACCCCTCCGATATCCAATACTGTATGTTTTATTTTAGTTTTATTCGTTTAATGTTTTAATTAATTATAGAATGTTTTTTTAATTATTATTATATGTATTTATTTGGTTTTTGTATAATTTAAAAGTTTAAAAATGAAAGATAATAGTTAATAAATTATTTTAAAGTAAATATCTGTATAAATTATCATGTTTGTGTGTTTTTTTAAATTAAGTTTGTTTTTTATATTTAGTTAAAATGTATAATAAATCTAATTTATTTTTTAAAGATAATATTCATATTTTATATTATTTTATTTTATTTATATTTTTTAATATATATTTTTTACATCTATATTTTTAACTTCGATATTTTTGATTCAATATTTTTGTACTTACCTGTTTAAGTATAGGGAGTCGATATTTTTACTGTCTATATTTTTACTTCGATATTTTTACTATTGATATTTTTACGATCGATATTCTATCAGTGAACCAAAATAAATACCATAAAACTGTGAGCCCTTGTTATAATTAAGTTAATGTGTGTAAGGGAAACACTGCCTGAACCCCTTTTTCTACTTAAAATGTATTTTGCTGTTTTATGTTATTTTATTTTAAGTTACTCTGATAAGCATGCATCTCACCAAGCAGAGAACAACATACTACAGTCAACCTTTGAACTGTAATACAACAAGCCGCATTGCATTTATAGCGCAGGAGCCTTGAAGGCTGTTTTAAAAGGCATTTATATTTTTTAGTAGTCCACAATAAAACGTCAGATTTAGTACGTATCAAGGTCTGAAGAGCAAATTCTAACATTTGAGAAAATGCATATCTACCTTAGGTATCCTAGGGTTTGCACAACATTGTTTTTTTACAAGTATGATACAAAATTAACCAGTAGGGTGTAATCTGTGCATATCTTTTAGGTTTCATACCTGTCAAACCAGGTCCATGCATATACCCTAAATGGAAACACCTGGCTTAACGCTCAGTAGGCTTTCCATGGCCTGCATTCCACCTTAGCTGTGGACTGTAACAAATTCTTTTGACATTCTAGATCGTCTATGATCTTAGCTTCCCATACCTGGAGTATCGAGTCTACATCATGCTTTCCCATTGCCTTAAAAAGCTGTAATATTTTTTTCCCAATGGAATCAGTTCTAACCACCTTACAAGGAGTATTAAGTTGGAATGAAAGGTTACTAGCCAGTGGAATCCTAATATATCCATGCACATTAACTGACTAGAGTTTGACCAAATTCAGTCCCTAGTCCTGTATGGTGGCATTCTTCTCTCCGCCAAAAGTAACAATTTTGGTAAATTCATTTGCAAGATATGTTTGATGCATACTCGGTCAATGCAGATTACTTTTTTTCGCAAGACAATTGGTGTTATATCAAGCAATGCTACATCATTAGGATACATGATGTTGGGAACAGAAGCGGGGCTCAATGAAAGGGGAAATAATATAACTTTCATTAACTATGCAGGCAGATCATATGTGCACAGACAAAACACCTGGGGTATTAACACATACCCATGTTTTAAACCATAACTCCTAGAAATCTTACCAGTCACTTCAGTTTCAGAGTCATACATCTACCAAAGTCAAGCAGTGCTTATATTCAAACCACCATTGGGGTGTCCCCAGTGGGATAATTTAACGTATACAATTGCACCTTCAACAGTGTCCAAGGCCCTAGAAAAATGTATAAAATGCAGCATAGGCTTTTGGGGTTTTATTATGGAACATTTTTGCCTAATATTCATCTTAGCGCTAGGACACTGTTGACCGCTCTACATGGTGAAGGGATGAGATCAGCTTTCGATACCTAGGTAGTCAGATGATTCAAAAATACTTTTGTAGACGTGTTCCTTGAGGGGTCCAGGATTACAATAGGATGATTTGTATCTCCTACAGTACGTAAGCATGTGTTATATATCAGCAATACACGGCTGCCCCACCAAGTTAGAGGGATGGGTCTGTTCTCCATGTAATGGTTAAATATGATCACAAATATGATAGCCCAGTGCTCAGGGTTTTTCGTGTCAATTATAACGGGAGCACCAACTCTAGCTCTAGATGACCCGGCTCTTCTCATGAGCTCCTCAACTAATGATACTGTAGGCTGTAAAAGCATGAGATCTAGAGAATTAATTATTATCTTAACACAAATAGCATAAATACCTTAGGATGCAGTACAAAGTAGACCAAAATGGGTCTTCGAAAACTGGGATAGAGTTTTTGACTATCTCAAACCTAATAAGCGACTAACACAGTCCCAGAATTGCCTAATATTGACTTTTTTAAGGTGCTCATGTACAGAATGCCAGTACCTTCGAGCTTTATTGACACGTTTATTTCTGCACGTTTGAGAACCCGAGGACAACTTTATAACCCGCACAAACTGTTTATGGAGTACACATTTTGATTAGGAACAACAGGTTGATACTGACTTAAAGGGGCCTATTAGGATGGTGGGCGGACTTACGTCCGCCCGCCACCCTTGCGGTGCTGGGACCGGCCGCCAGTGGTGCGGCGGTCCCGCACCGGCAATAAGGATGCCACCGCCAAGGTGGCGGTGGCATCCCCCATCCACATCATTATGGCGGGCGGTGCACACAGCAGTGCCCGCCACAATTCTGTGGCTGCACACTGTGTATTTGCATGCACAACGTGGCAGGCACCGTGCTGTGCCTGCCACGTTGTGCATGCAAATGGAGGGGGGTACCATAGGTACCCCCATGTGCCCCCAATTCCTCCAACATCCTGGGGGCCAGCAACGGGCCCCCAACTACAAAATCCGCATGCTTTTCCGTGGCGGCAACGCTGATTCCTGCATGCATAGTGATATGGATGGCGGTGTCTAACAGACACCGTCACCACATTCAAACCTTTTCCGCATGGTCGACTCATCGACCGGGCGGAAAAGGGTCCGACAGTCTCCCATCCGTCACAGTACCCCCTGCCAACATAATCAGGCTGGGGTAAATTGCATGTGGGCGGTGGATAATGGCGGGCAGATCGCCACAGCCATATGGGCGGTGGCAATTTGCCCGCCATTATTATAGACGCCAAAGTATCTACTTTTTATACACCAGTACTTTCCATCAGATAGTGGTGTATTACTTCAAGCTGTTTCCATCGATTCTTGGTACACAATATATTGCAGTTGATTCTATTCATTTTGTGGCCGAAAATACCTGGGTGGAGCTTTCCTAACTTGAGACATCTGATCGTGCTAATGCCATTGTGCTATCATCACATAGATCAGGGTGCATAACTTGGAGATTTGCAATTAAATCAATTCAAATGTAAGTTCAAAAGGCAAAATTAATAGAAGAAAATACACCCTTTTTCGGCCATCTTCATTTACTAGGTTTGCCGCCTGTTCGCCACAATTCTTTTGCCAACTTCGAATTCTCCATAATTCTCCTTAGACTCTTAAATACGGAATCCTGAAATCAGCATTAAACAAGGACTTCAACAGCTCTCTTGTATCTATCTGTGGATAACGGCTAAGCACAAGCACACCCTGTCCACCCTAAATACCACAAATTCCTTCTACTCCTGACCTGGACGATGTCTCATTCTAAATGAATTCTGCTGAATATCCTCTGCATAGAATAATTGTTGCATTTTCACACTGTCACGGACCAGTGCACGTGCTCCCAAATTCCCATAATCAAACTTTGGTGAGAGGAAAAAGAAAAAGTTGGGGTGGGGTTAGAGAAGCCGCTAGCAGTATGAATTATTGTAGCCTGCAGCCGCCTTATCTACTTCCCCAGTTCTTATTTCAAAAGATATTGTAGCTGAGTGTGGTATTCTGTAGGTTTTCTGTCACTATAAGCAATCGTGGAGTTCTGTTTCCAAGTGGTGATGATGTGGCTATTGCAAAAGCTGCATCACTCTAGAATGTTATTGTTGGAATGGTGGGCAGTTAGGATGAAGACACAGCCCAGACCTGACATTGTTAGATAGGGTCTCCGGTTTACCTGTACATAAATAAAGACGACCCTTCACCCCATGCCCCTCTAAGACACTCTACACCATTGTACCCCACTCCACTCTACAGCCGTCCCGTCTAAGACACTCTATGACACTCCACTCTACAACATTCTATTCCACCCTTCGACACTCTACAACCCTCCACTCTACGACCCTTCACTCTACGCCACACCATTCCACTCTACTCCACTCTATGACACTCCACTCAATGACACTCCACTCCACTCTATGACACTCTGCCATACTCCACTCTACTTCACTCCATTATAGGGCACTTTACTCCACGCTATGCCCTTCTGTGCCCCTCCACTCCACAATAGTTTACTCCACCCAACTCTACACCCGTCCAATGTACGCCCCTCTATTCTATAACACTCTACGTCATTCCAGTATGCACCACTCCACAACGCTCTATGACACTCCATTCTTCTTTAATCAACTCTACAACACTTATACTCCACTATATGCTACACCACTCCATTCTACAACACTATACTCTGACACTCCACTCTATGAAACTCCACCTTATGACACTCCTCTCCATGACACTCCACCACATCCCCCTCCACTCTATGATACTCCACTCTATGACACTCTACTCCACTCCACTCTACAACATTCCACTCTACAACAGTCTACTCCACTTCACTTCACTCTACTCCACTACACAACACTCCACTTACAACATTCCACTCTGCAACAATCTACTCCACTTCACTTCACTCTACTCCACCCCGCTCTATGCCACTCCACTCAATGCATTCTACTCAACTCTACTCTACTGCACCCTAGTCCACTCTGAGCTGCTCCACTCTACACCACTCAACTCCACGACACTCTACAACCCTCCACTTTACGATCCCCCACTCTATAACACTTCATGCTACTCAACAGCACTCTACTCTATGACACTTCACTCTACAACGCTTTAGGTCCCTCTACGCCACTCTATGCTACGCCACTCTACAACACTCAACCCCATTCTATGCCACTCTACTCTACGACACTCTACTCCACTGTACACCCGTCACTTTATGCCCCTCTATTCTATGCCCTCCACTTTACACCCCTCCACTCTATGGCACTCTACTCCACCTAACCTGGTCTCCTGGTGCATGGATGGTGACTACCAGAACCACAGTAACTCTTTTAACTGGGTACTGAGGCTTTGTGAGCTAGCCTGTTGATACCCTGAAAGAGCACCTTATTTTTTGCATCTTGGGTGGTGTTTTTGGTTTGGTCATGGGCATGTGGAGTATTCATGCTGGGTTCTCAGACATATAGGCCACTGTTCTACTAAGAGCCGCTAAGACAATAGGCAGAGGAAAAGGGTATCATTGATACACTAAAGCAATATGTTCTCACTTTTTCCCCCCATGACCAGGTGTAGTAAACATTGCCCAGACCAAACTGTTTAGTTCACAATACTGCCTAGGGCAATAAAATATTTATGCATAGGATGTTATTAGCCATAGGGTCTACCGTTTATGTATTGCAATGACTTGCTGAATAAGGGCTATATTACAGTTTGGGCCCCACCAGGTGCTAGGACTTTAAAGTTTTTTTGTGTTGCCCCTGGCCCTACTTTCTTCTCTGTATATAAAATACTACTTATTTTTTTAAAGATGTTCCAATGATTGGGCATTGCATTTCAATGTGCATTTGGTGTATCAGTTCCAAACCCCCTATCAATTTTTGAAGTAAGTTTTGATTGCTCATGGTGGCCCTGGGACATCAGTGGTAAATCCCAGAAATATTGCATATAAATGACTGACTATGCCAAGACCCTTGGAAAGGTCTCAAACTCCTCCTCTTAGTCTGCCTTTTAGAAGAGCCCATTATTTCGACCAAGGTCCCAGGTGTTCCCTTTAGTCTCATACTTAGGTCCCAACATAAGCTGGCATGAAGCACTTCATCTAGCTCTGACATTAGTCCTTTCTGCAGGCTCTTCTCCTCTGCAATATCACTCTTTGTATGTTACCACTACCTTCCGCCACAATCCACACCAGGGGGCGCCATGCCTCTTTCCTTGATGCAACTCGTGCTGTACTCTGTCCCTTGTGCAGATTTAGTACAAGCTCAGATTAGTTACCCTGAGTTTCAACTGACCCATTCCATTTTCTGCATAAGCTGGTGCATTCTCTCACCTCTCTGCATTCTGTGCCAGGAAGGTCCTTTAGCCCTCAATGCTCGAAGGTGTCCACCTTTGAGTAGCACGCGAACAGCAGCTTGGTTTATGTATAGGTGAGGACAGGGATCCACTCGTAGACGCCGTTCCGTACGAGATCTGACCGATGCGTTTCAAAGCTCCATCTGCTTCTCTTCAGGGGCTTTAACGGAAGCGGTGTCCGCAACCTCCGACCCACTTTCCCATTTTATGTATAACACACCCACCGATGGGAGGCTCAAATGAGACTGTGCATTCTGGGAAGTGTGGTCCGGGAAGCACACAATCAAGTCCTGTATGGACTCCACAAGTGGGCCCGTCCTCGATTCCAAGTACGACTGCTGCTTCACATTAGTGACCCCCAGGGTACCGGGTTGGTGCATACTCCGCGGCTGGACGGCCGCGTATAAATCAATGCTCGAAGGTGTCCACCTTTGAGTAGCACGCGAACAGCAGCTTGGTTTATGTATAGGTGAAGACGGGGATCCACTCGTAGACGCCGCTCCGTACGGGATCTGCCCGACGCGTTTCGAAGCTCCATCTGCTTCTCTTCAGGAGCTTTAACGGAAGCGTTGTGCGCAACCGCCGGCCCACTTCCCCATTTTATGTATAACACACCCACCGATGGGAGGCTCAAATGAGACTGTGCATTCTGGGAAGTGTGGTCCGGGAAGCACACAATCAAGTCCTGTATGGACTCCACAAGTGGGCCCGTCCTCGATTCCAAGTACGACTGCTGCTTCACATTAGTGACCCCCAGGGTACCGGGGTGGTGCATACTCCGCGGCTGGACGGCCGCGTATAAATCAATGCTCGAAGGTGTCCACCTTTGAGTAGCACGCAAACAGCAGCTTGGTTTATGTATAGGTGAGGACGGGGATCCACTCGTAGACACCGCTCCATACGGGATCTGCCCGACGCGTTTCGAAGCTCCATCTACTTCTCTTCAGGGGCTTTAACGGAAGCGGTGTGCGCAACCGCCGACCCACTTCCCCATTTTATGTATAACACACCCACCGATGGGAGGCTCAAATGATACTGTGCATTCTGGGAAGTGTGGTCCGGGAAGCACACAATCAAGTCCTGTATGGACTCCACAAGTGGGCCCGTCCTCGATTCCAAGTACGACTGCTGCTTCACATTAGTGACCCCCAGGCTAGCGGGGTGGTGCATACTCCGCGGCTGGACGGCCGCGTATAAATCAATGCTCGAAGGTGTCCACCTTTGAGTAGCACGCGAACAGCAGCTTGGTTTATGTATAGGTGAGGACGCCGCTCCGTACGGGATCTGCCCGACGCGTTTCGAAGCTCCATCTGCTTCTCTTCAGGGGCTTTAACGGAAGCGGGTGCGCACACCGCTTCTGTTAAAGCCCCTGAAGAGAAGCAGATGGAGCTTCGAAACGCGTTGGGCAGATCAATTATGGAGCGGCATCTACAAGCGGATCCCCGTCCTCACCTACACATAAATAAAGCTGCTGCTCGCGTGCTACTCAAGAGGTGGCCAACCTGGGAGCGAGAATCTATATGCGGCCGTCCAGCCGCAGAGTATGCACCACCCCGCTAGCGTTGGGGGTCACGGCAGTGAAGTAGCAGCCGTACATGGGATCGAGGACGGGCCCACTTGTGGAGTCCATACAGGACTTGATTGTGTGCTTTGCGCACTACACTTCCCAGAAGTCTCATTGGAGCCTCCCATCGGCGGGTGAGTAATATGAAATTGGAGCAGTGAAGTGGGTGCGCACACCGCTTCCGTTAAAGCCCCTGAGGAGAAGCAGATGGAGCTTCGAACGCGTCGGGCAGATCCATTACGGAGCGGCATCTACAAGCGGATCCCCGTCCTCACCTACACATAAATAAAGCTGCTGCTCGCGTGCTACTCAAGAGGTGGACAACCTGGGAGCGAGAATATATATATAGATATACATATAAATATACATATACATATATATATTTGGTATTAATAGTGTTGCTTATGTAGTAGAAACACCAGGGACCGTATTACACAAAGACTACAAGGGCACAATGGACTTTGACGCCCACTTTTTGCATGTTCTGTTAATGTTGGTATTAAAGGAGGGGCTTCAGACTCTTGTGTGACCCATTCTGTAGTGTGGATTTCACCTGTGCACATGAAATTCCAAGGATGCGTTCCTTCTAGAAAATGCCTTTGGCCTTCTGCCATTTCGCAATACTGGTGTAGTGGCAAATAGGCTACAGGAAGGCGCGTTGCTTGTGCGCCACATATGAAGTGGTTTCTCTTGGTAGGTGGGTACAGAGGTCCCAGGGTCCCCAGCACATCCCCCTACAGGAAATTGTTCTCCTACACTGCACCCAGCTTGCTATGTGTTATCAGTGTTTTTATAGGGCGCTATTCACACGTAACGATATCCAGGCGCTCTGTAGCGGGTGTATGAGGCCACCTAGGAGGGCTTCTCGAAAAGCCAGGTATTGAGCTTGTAACGAAAGTCAAGAAGAGAGAAGGAGGTTCTGATTATTGTGGGCAGTCGATCCAGGCTTTAGGGACAGAAACAACAAGATGCTGTCCTTTGTGTACACGTGGGGTGTGTGCTAGTGAGGGACCTGCAGAGCAGAGATACCTGGAAGGTTGGTTCAAAGCAAATGCGGTTGTTCAGGTGGGTGGCGCCTGTGTTGCGGAGTGCTTTGTAGGTGTGGGTGAGGAGTTTGAAGTGTGCACACTTGAGTATCAGAAGCCAGTGGAGTTCCCGAAGGTGTGGTGTGATGTGAGCTAGGTGTGGGAGGTTAAGAACTAGTCTCACAGCAGTGTTTTGGACCATTGGAGGATCCCTACCAACTTTGTACGGCGGTATTAAAAGGCGGGACGCTGATTTTAAACCTCTGCACTGCCAGTCTACAGGCCAGATTGGCCGTAGCAGGCAATGGGCTTTAGCCCCTAAAGGCCGGAGGGCAGGGAGCAGGTTTTGTGCCCGCTGGGGCACTTTTCTTACCTGGGGCGAGTTTTGCAGCTGTGCTTCAATATCGGTACCCTGTAAGAAAAGCAAGAGCAGTGCTTTTTGATAGCACCCCCCCTCCACCCCCCCCCCCCCCCCCACCGCAATCCCCCACCCCCCGCTCCCAGGGCCGGTTAAGCAGTAACTTGTAGTTGCTGTTCCCAGCCCAGCCCTGCAAGTCTGTGTGTGTTTGTGCCTTCATCAAGGGCAATATATGTATGTAAAACACCACCTAATCTTGGTTGGTGCTCTGCGCACACTGAGCAAGTGTACCATATTTTTGATTTGTGGCCCCAGAGCAGTGGTATGAAACACTATATAAAAAGCAAGTTATTCTAACCATACATATATATTTTAAAGAGTTTCTCTGAGGATCTCTGTTCTTTTCTACAAGTGTAAGCTTTTAACTTTATCGTTAACACCACTTATTGGCATCACAAGTCAACATGTGGTTTGGTTGATTGCCGCGCCCTTCTGAAATGACATTGCAAGGTCACCATAGACTGCAGGAGTAAATTCTCTAACCGTCTAACATTCAGTGCCACCTCTCAACAACCCTGGCCACCCATTGGTGGCAGCCAAATGCAAAAAAAATATGCCTCAGCAGTGTTTGGCCGGGATTTTGTTGCTAGGTGATGGCTCAGAAAACTTGGCTGTGCCCCCCTGCCGAGAGGTTTAAGACTGGCTGTTCCAACCTTCACGTGAAAAAGCCTGAATTAATGGGACAGCCTGCATTCTCGCGCCTCGTATTGTTTAATGGGCTGGCTGCGATAACAAATGCGTAAATTATGCAGGATTATAGAATCGGCACGGTTTAACACCGCTATAGAGTAAGGATTTCCACAAATAAAAAAAGGAAGTTTGTTTCTGCTCGTAACTACAACCTAGTTTAACTGACTTCTAATTAGCATGGGGCCTGCATCGTTAGTTCCCTGCAGCCAGGAGTGACCCTAAGGCTAAGCACTGGAGCTGTACTACTTGGTTATGGTGGCAGAGGTTTTTCCGGTTCCGTGACGTAGACAACGTAAGCTTTGATTGGCCGGCCCATGGTCCTTCCCAGAACACCTAGCGGCGACCCTGGTCCCTGCCTGGGAAAGGGCACCAGCTCCGCTTAGTACCTGCGCTCCTTGCCCTGACTCCTTCACCTGCCTGACAGCGGGGTCTCCTGGGAAACCCTCCGGGCCTGCCAAAGGCCCGGGAGCCTGTCAGTGATTAATGACGACAGGTTCCAGAGGTGACACACTGTGAAATTAGGCGGCGGGACAAAGAGTTAATCCATGGACTATTTCCAAAAGAAGACTGTTTGAAAAAGAGGGGAAATGTATTTATTCCAACTTTTGTTCGTTCTGAATCTATGCGGGCTTTTGATATCTTTTCCAGTCGGTAGAGACATGTGTAATGAAAAGATAAATGAATGTCCGTTCATTGTTGGTAACTTCAAGTATATTTATTGAAGGTTGGAGTTACAAGTAAGAAAGTACATAGAAAGCGAGCCCCACCAGGAGCAGTCTGTATGCTGCTCAGCCCATAGACCTACTCATTCAACCATTCCAACATTCTAACACACGCACATCCTGGCTGAGCAGCATACTACAACATGCTAAACTTCAGCAGGCAGCCAAATGGCATGCGCGGGGTAATCGGTGTGTGGGTACCTGGTTAATTCGTGCAGGATTAAATAATGTCCAAGTTAGAAGTGGAGCCGGAGCACAAGCAACACTAAAGTTCATTAGCCTCGGTAAAACACAGCTTAGTAAAAATCTACATATTGGGTGGGACTCGGGTAAGTTCCTTCCATTTTTGAACTCTGTCACAAACCTCAACACACTTACAAACTCATTCCTCTCCCAAAGTTTTACATCCATTATGGTGTGTTTTATTTTTTCTACACCCATCTTCAGGATGGTGTAGCCTGAGTGCCCTAGTGCAAACAGGTTAAATGTCACCCCGCTGCTTTCGATAGAGTAGCAACAAGCCCTATTATTGAAGTGCATTGGGTGACTCTCCTAGGAACAAGTGCCGCTGCACCTGCTGCACTTACCTAGTGAGCAAAAGAACAATGGATTATTTTAACCTAGATCTCTTGACTGGGGTGAATGTTTGATTCATTCAGCATTCCGTCCATCATTTGTTGCAGCAGCACGTATGACTGCAACACAACCATTTCTCTTATACAAAAGACCATCCTGGCTCTTCAGACTGCCTGATTCGTCCACCGAATTGGTATACAAAGGCCTGCCCCTGCTCCTCAGACTGCCTTTTTAGTCCACGAGGTCTCGTATACAAAGGACCGTCCTATCTCCTCAGACTTCCTTTTTCATCCACCTAGTCTCGTGTACAAAGGACAGCCCTAACTCTTCAGACCTCTTCTTAGTCCACCAGGTCTTGTATACAAAGGACAGCTACTGCTCCTCAGACTTCTTCGTACACCAAGTTACTTGTACAAAGGACCTCCACAGCTCCTTAGACTGCCTTTTTGTCCACCTTATGTTGTATACAAAAGACTGCCCTAAGTCCTCAGAATTCCTCATTGGTCCACTGGGTCTCGTTTACAAAGGACCACACCACCTCCTTCAGACTTCCTCTTTCGTGCACTAGGTCTTGTATACAAAGTACCTCCCCAGCTCCTCAGACTGCTTCTTTCATCCAACGGATCTCTTATTCAAAAGACCACACCAGCTGGTAGGACTTCCTCTTTCTCCCACTGGGTCTCGTATACAAAGGACACCTCCCACCCGCAGCTCCTCAGACCTTTGTACTACTGGTTAGTTCATACAAAGGACCTCACTACCTCCTCAAACTTCCTCTTTCATGTCTGCCTCGTAAGGAAGTCAGGTGTCTTGCACTTCACTTTACCGTCTGTGGGATAGGGTTTGTCTGGCATGTTCCCTGATCCTTAAAGTTGCATTGGACAACTTTCCCATGTCAAAGAGTGGTTGCAATTGTTGCCCACAAACCAGGATAAGAGGCACTCTTTCACAGATGAAATCTGGCTGATACCCAAGCCTCTTTGTCTCCCTGTTACGGCTCAGTTGAGATGGCAAAAACAACTCAAAGAAAGTGCTGTTCAGATTGAGACTAGATGTTTTCTTATGTGTATTTTTAAAGCACAATATCACCTGCGAGGGTATCCTGGTGCTGAGTAGTTGTGTGTGCCTAGCTGTACCTATGATAGGTTGGTTAATTTAAAAGCCAGGTCCTCGGCTTCTTGTGGAATTCAAGAAGAGAAGAGGAGGCTCTAATGTGGAGAGAGAGGTCGTTCTGCGCAGGTATTCTGCGGAGCAGCGGTGTCTGGATGTTTGGTGGAAGGAGCTGCGACTGTTCAGGTTGGTGAGGCCTGAGTTGTGGAGTACCTTGAATGGTACAGTCTAAATATCGAGTTCTTAATATCGACCTACAGAAATATCGAGTTGGCAATATCAAAGGTACAGAATATCGAGGTCAAGAATATCGTTGGACAGAATATCGACCCTAAGGTAAGTAATATTGATTTTTATTATATCGATGTAAGTAATATCGAAGTTACTAATATCGATATTTGTACTATTGTTATGTATTTTATTATGTATGTGTAATAATTTTTTTGTTAAGTATTTTACTTGTTTTAAATTATATGTGTATTATTTTTTATATATTAATAATGTTATTTTTAAGTAAATTTTGTGTTCTATTACCGGAGCGGGTTGTGGGTTTATAGGGGAATAGGGTGGGAAGTACTTTAAATATACTAAATTAATGATACATTTTTAGGAATTATAAATTAATTTTAATACATTTTTGTGTTTATTTCTGTAGCGGGTTGTGGGTGTATAGAGGAATTGGGTGGGAAGTAATTTCATTGTAATTAATTAATGATTTATTTTTATTTATTGGTATGGATAATTGGCAATTAATATTGTTAGTTGGCAATTAATATTTTTAATTGGTAATTACTTTTTATTAATTGGAAACTATTTTTAATTAATTGGTAATCAATGTTTCATAAAAAGTATTATTTGGTATGAAAAATATTTTTATTGTTTAATATTTTTTAATTGTGAATTAATTTTAAATAATTAATATTTTTTTGTAATGGAAAATATTTTATTGTTCAATATTTATTATTTGGTGACTAATATTTATTAATTATCATTTACTGGTATTTATTGTTAATTTAATTTGTAATGATGTTTTTAATAATTATTAATGGGTATTTGTAAATGATGTAGAGTTATTTAGAAATAAAATTATTTATTATTTTAAATATAAAAATTCTTTATAAGTATGTTATATTTAAATTCTGCGCTATCTAACGTTTTCCTTTCTGTTACACCCTCTGGAGTTGGAATAGTAATTTTTACCTCTACGCTATCCAACGCTTTCCCTACAGTTGCCGTCTCTGGAGTTGGAATAGTAATTTTTACCCCTACGCAATCCAACACTTTCCCTACTGTTGCCCCCTCTGGAGTTGGAATAGTAATTTTTACCCCTACGCTATCCAACGCTTCCCTACTGTTACACCCTCTGGAGTTGGTTTAGTAATTTTTACCCCTACGCTATCCAACGCTTTCCCTACTGTTGCCCTCTCTGGAGTTGGAATAGTAATTTTTACCCCTACGCTGTCCAATGCTTTCCCTAGTGTAGCACCCTCTGGAGTTGGCATAGTAATTTTTACCCCTACGCAATCCAACACTTTCCCTACTGTTGCCCCCTCTGGAGTTGGAATAGTAATTGTTACCCCTACGCTATCCAACGCTTCCCTACTGTTACACCCTCTGGAGTTGGTTTAGTAATTTTTACCCCTACGCTATCCAACGCTTTCCCTACTGTTGTCCTCTCTGGAGTTGGAATAGTAATTTTTACTCCTACGCTGTCCAATGCTTTCCCTAGTGTAGCACCCTCTGGAGTTGGTATAGTAATTTTTACCCCTACGCTATCCAATGCTTTCCCTAGTGTAGCATCCTCTGGAATTGGAATACTAATTTTTACCCCTACGCTATCCAACGTTTTTCCTACTGTTGCACCCTCTTGAGTTGGAATAGTAATTTTTACCCCTAAGCTATCCAACACTTTCCCTACTGTAGCACCCCCTGGAGTTGGAATAGTAATTTTTATCCCTAAGCTATGCAAAGCTTTCCCTACTGTTGTCCCCTCTGGAGTTGGAATAGTAATTTTTACCCCTACGCTATCCAACGCTTTCCCTACTGTTGCCCCCTCTGGAGTTGGAATTGTAATTTTTACCCCTACGCTATCCAACGCTTTCCCTACAGTTGCCATCTCTGGAGTTGGAATAGTAATTTTTACCCCTACGCAATCCAACACTTTCCCTACTGTTGCCCCCTCTGGAGTTGGAATAGTATTTTTTCCCCCTACGCTATTGAACGCTTTCCCTACTGTTACACCCTCTGGAGTTGGTATAGTAATTTTTACCCCTACGCTATCCAACGCTTTCCCTACTGTTGCCCTCTCTGGAGTTGGAATAGTAATTTTTACCCCTACGCTATCCAATGCTTTCCCTAGTGTAGCACCCTCTGGAATTGTAATAGTAATTTTTACCCCTACGCTATCCAACGTTTTCCCTACTGTTGCACCCTCTTGAGTTGGAATAGTAATTTTTACCCCTAAGCTATCCAACACTTTCCCTACTGTAGCACCCTCTGGAGTTGGAATAGTAATTTTTACCCCTACGCTATCCAAAGCTTTCCCTACTGTTGTCCCCTCTGGAGTTGGAATAGTAATTTTTACCCCTACGCTATCCAAAGCTTTCCCTACTGTTGCTCCCTCTGGAGTTGGAATAGTAATTTTTACCCCTACGCTATCCAACGCTTTCCGTACTGTAGCACCCTCTGGAGTTGGAATAGTAATTTTTACCCCTACGCTATCCAAGGCTTTCCCTACTGTTGCACCCTCTGGAGCTGGAATAATAATTTTTACCCCTACGCTATCCAACGCTTTCCCTACTGTTGCATTTTCTGAAGTTGGAATAGTAATTTTAAGTGTTACGTTATCCAATGTTATCATTACTGTTGTTTTTTTTAAAACTTTGAATAGTAGTTTTATTTATTTAGCTATTTAATATTTTTATTATTATTTTTTGATAATGTGGTATATTATTAATTTAAAAAATATTGAAAGTATATTTATCTTTTTAAATGTATTAAATATATTTTTTTACTTTTTATTATGTTATTGTTTTATGTGTGTAGATGTATTTATAATTTATAATATTTTAACAATTAATTATGTTATTAAAATAATTATTAAAACGCTCCTGTTTAGGAAGAGCCTTAAGACCTGGCTTTTTAACCTTTAGGTTGTCTTTCTTTTCCTTGTCTGTCTCTTTTTTATGGTGTTATGTTGTTACACTGAGCTGCCTAAATAAAGCGCCGGGACACTCTTACTGAGTAGCCGTGCGCTATAGAAATAAAATATAACATAACATAACATAACATAACATTATTAAGTAAGTATATATTATATTTTTATGTGTATGTGTAATTAATGGTATATTATTGTATATGTATTATTTATTAATTTTAAACATGATTACATATTTTTAATTATGTTTATTTGGTGTATAAGTATTATTTACTTTATTTTACACTTTTTATATTTAAAAAAAAACGATATTTTTAATTATGATATTTTTAACATCGATATTTTGGTTTCGATATTTTTGCACTTGTTGTAGATAGGATGTCGATATTCTTGCCTCCGAAATTCCAACGTCGATTATTCTGTAGGTCGATATTTTTTCCGTCGATATTCTGTCAGTGATCCCCTTGAATGTGTGTGTGAGGAGTATGAATTGAGCACGTTTGTGTATTGGAAGCCAGTGTAGTTCCCTAAGGTGTGGTGCAATGGGAGTTCTGTGTGTGTATATATAGCCCAAAAAATATTATTACTGTTACAATAAAGACAGAATGTACTACCAGAGTTTTAATAAAAAATAAAAAAACGCATAGTACGTTAAATACAAGTAAATGCACAGAAAAATATTGAATGGTAGAAGGGAAATCACACAATAATATAAACCTGTAAAATATTGCACCTGAAATACACACAGGTCCCTATTACTCCCAATATAAACTGTTTAAGATCACAAGCTGATTGAGATCAATGAGGTTTTTAAATTATTTATGAACAATAAAAATTTGCGATCATCTTATGAAAAATACCTCACAATATATGGTCCATGATCTAGAGCAATGCTCAAGAAACACACAACATATTGATGAAACTTGGGGGAAGGATAAGATTGTAGTGATTGTAGTACAGTCATAGCAAGTGTGCATAATATAAGTCCATAGTATAACATGTATTTGTAAAGCGCGTCCACCCCTTGGAGCAAATTGGCTCTAAATAACAGATGTTTATTGTTACCCAAGTCAACTGTCCTCATTTTATCTACCTTGAAAGAATGAAAGGCTGAGTGCTCAGTGTTTGCAGTAAAAAAAAATCACTTGCCATGGAAACCTGGTTTGTCCCACTGTTTTGGGTTGGGTTTTAAAATTTGATATCTTGTGACCCATAGGTGAGAGTGACACAAAGTCACTATGTCCACGGCCAGAGGCAGGGCCGGCTTTAAGGCAGTGCGACTGGTGCAGCCGCACTGGGCGCTGACCTGCTAAAGGGGCGTGGACCTCAAGGAGGGGGGGGTGTTCTTGGAGAGATGAAGGGCACTTTTGCCAGGAGGGAGTGAGAGAATCAGAGAAGGGAGTCAAGGGGTGTGGGGGCACCAAAAATGATTGTCGCACCAGGCGCCACCAGCGCTAAAGCCAGCCCTGGCCAGAGGCAGCAGGTTTTGGTACAAAAGGGAGTTTGAAACGGGTCTAAACACACTCACAGGGATGACACAGAGCCTCTTTGTGCTTCAGCTCCCACTACATTACAAAAAAGCCATGTCCAGGGCATCTCTGCAGTAATGGGGATCCCTGAGGCCCAGGGCATTTCTTGCTGTACCAATGCCACTTAGGTTGGGGATGGGCTATGCTAAACAGCATGTACAATTTCGGTTACAGATACCCCGCAGAAGGCAAAATGGGTGGGGGTCTCACAAGTGTAAACAGCAAAACTTGAGCACAAATGGGGTGGGTAAGTCCCATGCAGCTCACCTGAAGATGTTCATTGTATTATTCTTTGCTAGCCCTTGACTGGTAGAAGGGACTGGCAGGGCTTCAACAGGCCATCAGCATGGTAAACAGACAAAATATCGACTACAAAATATCGAATGGACATAATATCGAGTACAAAATATAGGCTGGAGGGAATATAGATATCAAAAATATCGTTTTGAAGGTAAGTAATGTAATATCGAATTTTAAAATATAGATAGTCAAAATATCGAAGTACATAATATAGGTTAAGAAAAATATCAAACTTTTAATAATATCGAATTTATTATAGTGTATTTTATGTGTTAAAAGTGTTTATTTATGTTATAATTTAATTTAATTAATGAATTTAATGTTATTTAAATTTTGCGTAATTTAATTCTGTAGCGGGTTGTGGGTTTATAGGGGAATAGGGTGGGAAGTAATTTAATTATAATTAATTAAATATGTAAATGTATTTATTGGTATTTGTTTATAATTAATTGTTATTTTTTATTTAGTAATTATTTACATTTTAATTGCCAATTAATTTTATTAAATTGAATAATTGATAATTATGTTAATTTAACTATTTTAATTTCTGTAGCAGGTTGTGGGTTTATAGGGGAGTAGGGTGGGAAGTAATTTAAATATAATTAATTAAATATGTTAATTTATGTAGTGTAATTTAATTATAATTAATTAAATATGTACCTTTATTTATTGGTATTTGTTTATAATTAATTGTTAATTACTCTTTATTTAGTAATTTATTACATTTTAATTGCCAGTTAATTTTATTTAATTGATTAATTGATAGTTATGGTAATTTAACTAATTTAATTTCTGTAGCGGGTTGTGGGTTTATAGGGGAGTAGGGTGGGAAGTAATTTAATTATAAATAATTAAATATGTTAATTTATGTAGTGTAATTTAATTATAATTAATTAAATATGTTAATTTATTTATTGGTATTTGTTTATAATTAATTGTTAAATTATATTTTTTTGGTAATTAATCAAATTTAAAATGCCAAATAATTTTCTTTAATTGACTATTTGATAATTATATTATTTAAGTAATTTAATTTCTGTTGCGGGTTGTGGGTTCATAGGGGAATAGGGTGGGAAGTAATTTAATTATAACTAATTACATATGTTATTTTTGTGTGTGTATTTATTAGATTTTAATTGTTAAGTAACTGTTTAATTACTAATTAATTAATTGTTAATTTGTAATTAATTTGTGTTAATAGATAATTAATTGTAATGATTAAATTAAATTAGTATTTGTAATTAATTAATTATTATATTATATTAAAGTGGTAATTACTGTTAATTACATTTTTTATAGATATTAATATATATATCTTTTTAAATAATATATGAAGTATCTACTTCCTCTACTGTTGCACTTTCTGGAGTGGGGATAGTAATTTTAACCCCTACGCTATCCAACGCTTTCCCTACTGTTGCACTCTTTGGAGTGGGAATAGTAATTTGTACCCCTACGCTATCCAACGTTTTTCCTACTGTTGCACTCTCTGGAGTGGGAATAGTAAGTTTTACCCCTACGCTATCCAACGCTTTCCTTACTGTTGCACTCTCTGGAGTGGGAATAGTAATTTTTACCCCTACGCTATCCAACGCTTTCCCTACTGTTGCACTCTCTGGAGTGGAAATAGTCATTTTTACCCCTACGCTATCCAACGCTTTCCCTACTGTTGCACTCTCTGGAGTGGGAATAGTAATTTTTACCCCTACGCTATCCAACGCTTTCCCTACTGTTGAACTCTCTGGAGTGGGAATAGTAAGTTTTACCCCTACGCTATCCAACCCTTTCCCTACTGTTGCACTCTCTGGAGTGGGAATAGTAATTTTTACCCCTACACTATCCAACGCTTTCCCTACTGTTGCACTCTCTGGAGTGGGAATAGTAATTTTTACCTCTACGCTATCCAACGCCTTATCTACTGTTGCACTCTCTGGAGTGGGAATAGTAATTTTATACTTCCGCTATCCTACGGTAATAATATTGGATATATTTTAATTATATTATGTTACTATATATATATATATATATATGTTTTAACCAATATGATTGTAAAAATTTTTTTTATAACTTTCATTAATTATTTAATTATTATAAGGTAATTTAAGTATTTTTAAGTATATTTTAGTAATTAATTTTTAATATTAATTTAATTTAACATTGTTTTTAACAAAGTCGATATTTTTACAAACTATATTTTTGTAAACGATATTTTTTACTCGATATTTTTGTACTTACCTGTTTGTAAATACAAAGTCGATATTCTGTCTGTCGATATTTTGTCGCCGATATTTTTGGTACTCAATATTATGTCCCTCGATATTATGTCAGTGAACCCTTCAGCATAAGTGCTAGTTTTGAGAAATGGGTAACATGCAAATCAGCATTCAGGAAAACCCCAAAGATGGGTCGATACAGGTCCCTGTCGATGGAAATCTTCTCATTTGCTGGAGGCGGCTCCAGCTGCTATGCTCCGTCACTGGAAATTGAGAAGCAAGTCCATCCTCCATCTTCCAATGAGCTCATTGCCGGATTGGTCCGTCTGCACTCCGGCATTTTCCTAGTAGACTTCCGGTCAGGGCTATTTTCAGAAATGGATGACAACTCCCAAATTGAAAGCCTCATTGGCCACAATCTAGTTAATGGTCTCCTGCACTGCAGGACTAGTTTGAACATAGGATCTCATCCAGCTTTCATATTATAAAGATGTCCATGATCATCTAAGGGTAACCCTAAGACAGGTGAGTGAAAGTCTTCCAGAGCAACTCATTCTGATGCCTGTAATTATTTTTGAAAGCGCATTCCATGTAAAGTTTGCGAACATTAAAGTTTGCCAGGACCACGAATAGAGGGGTCAAGGATGGTTATTCCCTCAAGACTGAGGGTCTAGGAGACTAGTTTTGTGGCTCCTCCTCTTAGCAGCTACTACATGAGACATTAACAGTCTTCAATTTACTGCCTCTGAAGGTGCCCTTGCAACACATGATTTTGAAGTCATTGAGGCAGAAGCAGAAATAAAAAGTAAATGGATATGAGTCCTGTTTATTCTCTGTACTTTCCACTCATTGCTGTTCCCTTAGTACCTAAGCTGAACATAAAAGGCGGTTGAGGATCAGGCAGGGGATAAAAACTATGATGTCTTCAGAGGTCGAAGGAGGCTTGATGTCACTTTCGCTACGCCTGGAATTTTAGAGAATCAATGTCCGTGACCCAAAATGGTGTCCGGCGCACATAAATCAAAGCACTTCAATGCGCTTATCTTGGATACAAAGGCAAGTAGTCACTATCTCCACATGTTAATTTAGATGTTAACTTGGATGTGCAAATATGTGTGAAAATATATTAAAATATTTGTGAATGCCCACAAAGTTATGGCCATGCATGTTTACTGTATTTGCATTGCTTGTTCCTGACTGCCTGCCTCTCCCCCAAACACCGATTTCTACTTATCCTGATGTCTCCTACAATTGTAGAAGTTCTCCATGCTCTTCATAATCTCTGCAAGTGCACCTCTGCGGAAATGGCGGAGCACTGTGAATTATGCTTGTGGAAACCCTGACTTTTCCATGTGCATGTGAAACTTATGCCTGAAAATAGCTTTATGTATTAGATCTATTTTTTGAGCACAGACAGTCAGCTATGACAATATTGTATTGGCAACAAATAACAATTGACCTATGGCTTAATGTAAGAAATCTCAGGACAGCACGACCTCCATTAGTTCCCACCACACCTCCAAGCCACCAGATCCAACATCCCAGTCTGGCATTCCAGGAAGAAGCTGTGCATCACATGGGGCTTGGAATGAGTAGCGCCCCTTCCACCATCCTTTCCTGGCTTTTGAACGCGCAACAATCCCCTGGCCTGGGTGCAGAGCATGGAATAGGCAGCCAACCAGTCTAGAGATAGGGGATCTAGCCCACCACATGTCTAGTGGAACCTGCCAACCTCTTCGGCCATCCTGTACACTGGACAGTGGTTTCTTTACTCTGTTCAGAGGTGGTAGGTGAGGAGTTATAGACCATCTCCACATGCCTAGGGCGCGGCCAATCATCTCAGCATATAAATCACATTAACATGGTGCAGTGGTGGAAAGAGGGAATGCATTCATAATAGAAACCTTAGTTTTATTGTCCAATCACCAAACTTTGTTCTATACTGTAAAGTATCACGAAATAGAATTATGTATTAAACCAGCAGGTGAGTCATTTTGTATAAAAAAAAATCTTGTTTTATCAATTTAGCTGACCGGCCATAAACAGAATCTCTGTGTTCCTACATTCTTTGCACAGCAATAACTAATTGTTGTGGTTATGTCCATTGCAATCATGAAGTTAAGTTTCTGTGATATGTTTTATATTTGACTAGCAGGGAATGCTGGGATAATTAGTCTGTTCTACTCTAAAAGGTAACCTTTCAATGGATTAAGTGAGAAACCTGCAAGATGTATGTAAAAAACGTGTAGTTATCAGTTTGCGGGTGCTGTCTACATCTTTCAGCTGACCAGACCTGAAATGCAATCTGTCTCGTCCCAATCCTACATTTATATTAGTGGAAAATCCACCAAACTGCTGATCCTTCCACCATTTAAAGTTCAACCTACAATCTGTAAAGTTGCTAAATATTGATTCTATGATTTAGGAAGTGGAATGTAAGATCGCACATTACTTTTTAAGTATCTCTGTGGTGTGCACAAATAATAGTGCATCAGGCCCTTTGTAAGTTGAAACACTGCTTAAAGCAAGATACATTGTGTAACATTTGCAGGAGAGCTGCATTGGTGATTCAAATGTCCTCGAGGGTCAGTGCTTTAGTTGAAGACAATTTGAACATTAAAGGTCTTATTTAGTGCTTGGAGAATGTCTTTTCCATTTCCACAGTGGACTGGGGTCTTAGGAGGCCTGTTCTGAAAGTGCAGGGCCATTCTTGGGGCCTTGGTCACTTTCCACAGCTCCCTGGGGTTAATTGCAGCAGGCCTTTGGAGGGGGAAGGTAGAGAGAAAATAATCAGTGAGGGAGAGAGAGGAGAGAATGTGAATAAGAGAAGAGATGGATGGAAAGAAAGGGAGTGGGAGTCCTTTTTGTTCCCCAGTCTGGCTCTGCCCTATTCATTCCTCTGTAAACATGGCGGAAATGACAACCACCACTTTTTGATAACCACCAAACTCTAAATAAGCCCGAATTCCAGTAAAAACAAAATGTCTACAAAACCTGCAACAGGTTTTTCTTTTTTAAAATATAACCCCCATTACTGCAGTCTTAAATGTTTTAAACTCTCAAATTCCCTTAATGCAGCCTTTCAGAATGCCACCTGCTGCCTGCTTTTACTCCTTGATGTCTTGGCTACCTGCTACTAGGCCACCCACCTGAAGCCAAGCACTAACAGCACATTGACAGTCCAGGCACATTGCAGTCGAGCGCTGTTCCACTGTGTGGATGACCTGGCTTTCAGTCTTGGTTCATGTCCCTGCTCCTTGGGCTGGCAAGTGCTCAAAAACCACAACCGATAGCCCCCGAGGGAAAGGGCGGAGCGCGCACGAGGATATCGCGCTACCTGCGGGATGGACACAGAGCTGTATCAAATACACCTGCAAGGAAGCTCAGGTGCCCTGTCCTAGCCACAGAATGTCACTACAATGAGTTCTTGTCGAGCAGGGAGACACTGAAGAACAGGGGTCAGATTTAGAAACTCGCCCATGGGCATTAGGTTTTAATTCCATCCCGAAAAGTGTAATTTTGTACCTAGTTAATTGGGTTTCTGCGAGGTGCCACAGTGGTAACCCTGACAGCTGGGTTATATGAACCCCCCTCCAGCAAAGGGAGGCGAGAACACCAGAGACCACGAGATGAAGACATCCCATAGAACATGAGAATTTTAATTATATAACACCGCAGAGAGTGCCAGGATTGATGCAGTAGAGCTTGGAGGGAAATGTTATGAGTATCTAATGACCCACCCTTCACATACCACATACATTTGCAGACATTGTGGTTCCAGTGTTGGCAGAGAGCACAGACTTTAAAATATGCAATTTTTCTTTCAAACCATTTGTATCAGAAACATGTTATGTGTCATGTCTGTGCTGGCTACACGTGCAGCGCGTGCAGATTACCAAAGAACAAGTGGAGGCAGCTGGGAGACTGGGAACAAGATGAGGAAAGACTTGGGGTCTCATTCAGACTTGGGTGGTAACCAGGGTCAGAATCGGATAAAAAAGAGGCCCGGGCACCAGAATAAAAGTAGCCCCTGTTAGCGAACCGGATAAATAAAAAAAAGTGGGCCCCCCATGTGCAAATCAGGCCAGTTTTGAACTTGTACAGTCAAGCAGCATAGGTGTTTTGCAAGTAATGGGAGACTGCATTTGTGTTGCTGAAGGCAATGCTTCTGGTAATATTGGGGAAATCAACAGTAAAAACCGGCCCGCCTGGTCATAAAACCGGCCCACAAACTGCTAAAACCAGCTTTTGCAATGCAATAGGTCTCACATTTGCAAGAGTTTCGTAAATGCGACACCTATTGCATTGCAAATGCTTGTTTGTAAAAACGCCTATGCAGCACTTTAACTTTAATGTCCGCACAAACTGTGTCTAAAGAAAGGGGCGTAGCCACCATTAAAGTGAAAGCGTGGTATGGGGCGCTTTTACAAAAAAAAGCATTTGTTTGTCAAGTTGCCCCTTTCCTTAGACTCGGCTTGTTTAAGGAAAGCGGTGCAGCCGCCATTAAAGTGTAAAAAAAAGCAAATATATACAATATTGTACTGCCCCCAGAGGGAGAGTATATGGCTTAGCGGTCAGAGCTACCGACTCAGGAGCTGAGGACCAGTGTTCGAGCCTTGGCAACATCAGATTTCTTAATCTTTCTACTAACGTAAATAAAAAAAACTGTGTGGTCAAGTGGGGGTGGGGGAAGAGGAATTAAAAGAAAAAATAAACAGATCTTAGAGAGGTGGATGGGGCAGTGAGGGGTGAAGGGGTGGAGCTGTGGAGCTGTAGCCAAGGAGCGAGAGAGCAGCTGTTGTTGCAAGGAAGCATGTCGTGCCTGCAGTAGGAGAAACTCCTTAATGAAAATAGTGCTTACAGACTAAATAAGACATATTGTGTAACAACAGAAGTAAAAGGGCGAGTCCTCATGGGCGGTTACAAATGAAGACAAGGCAGTACTACGAAGGGACTAGCAAGCCTATTAACGAATTAGAAGCCAGCATTTACGAAGGACAATGACACAAGCCAATGAAAAATATGTGCGGAGAGTGGGTGGGGCTCCAAGTCCATACTCGAATACAGCATGCCTCGCATAGCAGCATATTCGCTGCCCAGGCTCGACCTAAAAAACGGCCTAGATACTGGTCTGTCAAACTAGTCCAATGGACACTGCCTGACTGCCCTACAGGCTAGCCTGAACCTGGTGGTATTGAGAAACCTGCTGAAAAATATGCAGGTTTCCTGATTGCTTGAGTCGTGGTTCCTTTATCTTACTAAGAAGTGAGGGAATTTTGTACGATAATGCCTACAGCCTGTAGGAAAAAAAACATGCAGGAAGGTTAGCCACAGCAGAGCCACCTAATCATGACATCTGAATAGTGTGGCCATTTATTGAAATCCAAAAAACCGGACATTTTGCAAAAACAGAAGGAGGACTACAACTTTACGTTGTAGTCCTCCTTGGCAGCGATCATCAACATAGAAATACACAACGAGACACTAAGGAAATAGGTAAAATGCCATTTTTAGAACCAGTATCACATATGTTCATTACATTTCTTTCTGTTAGGATCTGATAACTAGTCCTGCTGTAGAACACACACTAAGGTGCATCCCATTGTTTTCAGTCGACCAAATTTGCAGAAATCTGCCAGAACAGCTGGGGAAAAAACACAACTGTCCCTGCAAATCTGGGACGCCTGGTCACCCTGTAGCAGAATGCCCATCTCAGTCAGGCCATGCTGATTTTTTTGCTCTTTGCAACCACCATGCAAGGCATATACTGAAAGAAGCAAAGATGCAGGGAAAAAACTCCCAGCCAATCTGGTACTTTCTTTTTGTTGTTTTTCAGAAACAATTTATTTTCCTGATTTTGGAAAAAGAGGGATTCTGTAAAAAAAAAAAAGTCACCCCAATTTCAATAATGTTGTGCCCTGGCATACATTTGTTAGGCTGGCCACTGCCCAAGTGGCTTTCTGTTGCCAGTTGCCAAGCTTCAAATAATGCCCTTAGACATGTTAGGCTCCATATACCAGGATGAACCAGGGTTCAAGGGCCATGACAGGCATAGTTATTGCATTCGAGGAGTGTATGTAGTAAGCTCAAGTGGAAACCATTCCTGAAGGAAGCATACTAAAGGCTAAAGCACCTTAAGTTGTGATTTTTGTAGACCATTGAACCTGCCCTCTAGGAGCTTCATCCACTAGATATGAGAGAAAGCAAAGTATGTAGCCTAACCAGAAAAGTTTACCTTTTTTTTTAACTCAGTGTGATCATAAATTATGTTAATGGTCGGTTGAAATTCCTTCCAGCCATACTCCACTTCAGATGAGGTGGATCTCCCTGCAGACCTGATTTCTTGCTTCAATACAATGCCATTATAAGACTCTTAAGCAGTGGTGCGGTAGGGCCGGGTGAGGGGATTTCGACGGATGATGATGAGGGAAATTTAAATAAATAATTTTCCCTCGTCATCGTCCATCATAATCCCCCTATCCCACCCGGCCACTCCACGCCTACCTGCACGGGCCACGGCTGGTAAAGGGCTGTATCTTATCCATTTCTTCAGCTAATGCAAAGCTTTATATATTGCCTAGATAATGTAAAAGAACCAGGAAAGTATGGTCTCAATGGCTCACACCTAGAATTGTAGCTGCAAAAGCTTCCGAAACATATAGTCTGTGGAACCATTGTACGCGCCATTGGCATAATCCTTTTTGGAGGTAATCAATGCCAAATTAGCTTGAAACCTATCAGGGTAAATTGAGAAGCAAAATTATTCACGGGACTAAAGAAGGAAAGCTCAGGTGGAAAAATAATTTGACAAAAAAATGTGGTAATGGCAGCAGTAGTGGAGCCCAAAGAGTTCCCATTTAAAAAATCTTGAAACAGATCCACTGGAATACGAGTGAAGGCTAAGCAAGGATATAGATAGTGGCCATTTTTAGGTCAAGCATTCGAGACCTCTTGCATATAATTTAGTCTTGTATATACTTTAGTATATACTTATATATTAGTATATACTTATATGTGTATGTACTTTGTGGGCTCTGGAGATCAACCCTAGGACTTGTCTGCTTCCGCTTGGGGGACTTTTTTTTCTGTTCAACTGACTCTATTTATCTGCCTTGATCAAAAATGACCCGCAGAGGTCAGTAAAATACCAGAATTGCTTTCTGCTGAGGTACTTTCTTTTTTTTTACTTTTCTGGCAACTGCCTCTATTTAACTTTCTTGATAGAAAACGACCAGCAGAGGTCAGTAAAATACCAGAATCACTTGCATTCTCTAGATTAAAGTCCATGGAAACTGTCTTCCACCGGCACCCGTAGACAATAATGTTTTTTTCACATCTTGGATTTTCAGTGATATGACCACTGAAGGCCCTGATTTTATATCAAAACAGAGCTTTGGACTATACCATTTCCCGCTGAAAGGCAATATTTCTCTCCAGGTGTTCCCATACCTGGCGTGTCATGCAGTTTGGTGCTTACTTTCCCTCCATTTTAAAGAACAGTAGAAAGTCCCAAAGGCGAAACTTTGAATTGAATTGCAGATGCTTGTTCAGCTTTTCAGCTCGTTCTGCAACATTATTTTTCTGTAGATTTAGTCTACTTAACCCTATTTAATAATAACGCAAAAAGCACCAAACATGGAAAGCAGCAATAGACGATGCCCAATGCTGTGAGTTTTCTGGCCCCACAAAAACTTCTAATATGCCTGTTTATCCATAATATTCAAGTTCCCATTACTCGAAAAGCACCAACTGCAAATCTCAGTAGACACCAAAATGAATATGCTGGAGCTGGGCGTGCACCCGGCTCTTACATATGCATTAGCTGTGCTACATTATGCAGTGAACAAGATCATCTGTCCATGTAAGGAGGAAAACAAAATCCAGAGGGTGGGGCTTAAAGAGCCCATGCACAGTATATTTAAAAATTGCCATATTTATTTGTAACCTCTTCTGAGGTGTGCATTGCTTATAAAGAGTGGCAATATTAGCCTTAGCATTATTAGCCCCCTCACTTCAGACTGAGCCATGGCCTGCTGTGTATGCTTTCACTCGTGCCTTTGGGATGTGGCTGCCTGTGGTCAGCAAAAAAGTGATAACTGGAAATGCTTCAGGTAATCAGGACCACATGTAATTATTCTGTGTGCATTCCAATATATACTTTTAGCTTCTCTTGGCTATGGGAAGAAGTCCAACCTTACCCTTGGTCCTGCACTGAAATGGCTCAGCCTGAAATGCTAGGCCTGTCAGCTCTGAACAGGTACAATTGACACATTTCACAGTCAGTGCCTCAATAGAACAGTGAACTTGGGGCCCAGGCAAACCAGTCCACTCAGGGTGAATCTCTTTGCTATAGTCCTCTCCTGAACACACTTCCATGTGTGTGTAAATGAATGGTGTAAGAAAACCGAAAGCCCATCTGCAGATAACAACACACAGGTATATTTTCAGACATCCTATTGCGTAGCTCAGCGTTTGTCCCTTTGTATACCAAATTTGCGCAGAATAATGTTTTGAGAAGCATCTCGTATGTTTTTGTTTCCAAACGTTTTAAAGTACTTAGGACATCATTGCAAGATGTACAGGAGAAAATTATGTTTAGCTCCTACATGTATCTTGATGTTGCGCTGAAGTGTTTTTCTCCTAAATGTGTTTTATGCTCCTAAAAGTGGTTCCACAGTATTGTTGAAGTTACACTCCCTAAATGGGGTTATGCTCTAAAATGGGATTTGAAACTAAATGTTTTGCCTATTAAATGTGATTTGCGCTCCTAAAAGTATTTTCACATCCCAGTTTTTCTTTTTTTTTTTTTTTTTTTTTTTGTCCTCATAAGTGCAATATTAAAAGTAAGGAGTTGTCGGGGCCCCTTTCTCTCATTGATTCTTAAACTTCACTGTCCTGACATAGGGTGTGTGTAACTGGACAGTTCCCTTGGAGCGTCATTAAGAGAGAGGAGGGTCCCCTTGTTTCCAATACTTTGTAGAAGGATTGAGTACGGGGGGTGGAGCTAGCCATTATGGCTACTCATGCAGGCCTTCTCCTGCCTTTCCATTGCTTACACATAATCATTGGACTTTTGTAAACGTTTGTCGTACCAATCACAAAGACAGTTTTATGTCTAGGATACCTCCATGATTTAATTTGCACCTTGCTGGTAATTTTCCCAGATTTCCCAGAACTTGAGTTTTTTTCTGGGGGCCTTTCTTTTATCAAGTCTATAAATTCTTAGTATGGAAGTTAACCAATCACTATGAGTTGGAGGAGCAGAGCTTACCCATTTTATACATATTTCTCTCCTTGCAAGCAAAATTAATAAAAAAAGGAGATTTTCCTGAAGAGTAGAAAGCTTGTCTAATGCATTTGAGCTCCTTACCCCAAAGATAATTAAGTCGGTACTTACATCTAGATGTCTTCCTAACACCCCATCCAAAGTCTTACCCACATCATTCCAGAAGCCGTCGAGAAGGGGGCACTGCCGAAACATGTGTAGATCGTCGGCTCTTTCCAGCCCACATTTGGGGCAGGCCTTCACTGTTGACCCAGCAAACTTCGATAACTTTTTAGGAGTCCAGTAGGCTCTATGAGAGGTGAAAAGATGGTTTCTCTTTAAGGCAGCTGAAGACAAAATTGTCCAGCATTTACTCATAGATACTTGCCATTGGTTGTTTAACTCCGGCGTCGGCAGATCTTTCCCCCATGCTCTCTCCGGAATCCTGAAATCTTCCTCTCCTCCCAGAATCAAGGCCCAATACCAAAGTGCGATTTCTTTATGAATAGTGTCTGTTTTCTGCATTTCACTTTCCAGGGAAGGGTTCCCAGTTCTAGATTCTTTTAGTGATTTCGACCAACCAGAGAGTTGATAGAACTTGAATTTAGAAAGTGAGCCCATAGTCTTGGAGGATAAGGTATTCCACTCCAAAAGGTTGTTTCCAGACATCAGTTGACCCCACGTGGTTAGTCCAGCTGCTTTTATAGGGAGAGCTAGTTTATCTTTAAGACACTCAGGGGTGCCAGGAGAGTCCCAGATGGGGGCTAGGTCGCTATAATAGGGAATGTTTAGAGTGCATCTTATGCTAAACCACAGTTTGGCCGCGGATTTCAACATCTTTAGTTTAATTTTTTTAAAGAACTTAGGGTGTCCGAATTTATATAGAAAGTGGCTAGTTTTACGGGTCATAATTTGGAAGTACAAAGGGTAGCAATCAAAAACATTTAGAAGCTTTCTATTAGATTTAAATTGGAAAGCTCTACAATATTCATAGAGATCAGGGCTTGCAATGCCCCCCTGGATTTTTTTCCTTCTTAACTTGTTCCAGGCAATTCTGGGATTTTTTGAAGACCATATGAAATTTGTGATCTCACTCTGGATTTTTAAAAAAGTTTTTTTATTAAATTCAAGAGGGATAGCCCCAAAGACGAATGTAAACTTTGGCAGGATTGACATTTTAATTAAGTTCGATTTTCCTTGAAACGACAAAGGGAGGCCCCCCCAAACTTTCAATAATCTTTTAACATCCTTGTCTATTCTTTGGAGATTTATATGGGTGACTTTATCTAAGTCTTTAACTAGGTCTATACCAAGATATCTGATTTTATCTTTGTTATGGGGGCTAGTAAAGTTGTCGTTCCAAGTCATGGTTTCAGTCTTATCTTGATTGACTTGATAGCCAGAAATACTCCCGAACCTGGTCAATGCCTCCTCAGCTATAGTTAGTGTCCCCCTAAGGTTATCTGTAAAGATCATAAGATCATCTGCGTAAAGCGCGATTTTTTTAGACCAGTCTTGAAAAGTAAAAGGAGAGATTAAGGGGTCTGATCTGAGAAGTTCCGCCATCGGTTCTATAAAAAAATTAAAAAGGAGAGGCGAAAGGGGGCATCCCTGCCTGGTTCCTCTCTTTATCTGTATGTTTGGGGTCAGACTGCCATTTATTAGGATTTGGGCTCTAGGAGAAGTATATATTTTAGAGACCGCGTTTAGTATATTTCCCCCTAAGTTAAACCTTTCCAAGACTCTGTTTAGGTATACCCAGTTAACTCTATCGAACGCCTTTGCGGCGTCGATGGTAATTATTGATAGAGGGATTTTCTCATTGGAAGCAATATCTATGGTGGCAAACAACTCCTGCGTTAAATCTTGTAGTTGTCTTCCCGGAATGAAACCCTTCTGATGGTTGTTTATTAAGAGCCCTGCTATTTTTCCCAGTCTCTTCGCCATAATCTGCGTGAAAATTTTATAGTCGCAATTAAGGATCGAGATAGGACGATATGACTCACATTTTCTTGGATTTTTGCCCTGTTTTAAAAGGATGGTAATTATGGCTTCATTCCAAGAATCGGGAAGATTAGATTTATCTACGAATATTTTATTCAGCAGTGATGTTATAGGTGGGATCAAGACCTCTCTTAATTTTGAGTAGAATTCATTGGGAAGGGCGTCTGGCCCAGCTGCTTTACCATTCTTAAGGTTTTTTAATACTTCCTCCACTTCCTGAGTTGAGACTTCCGCATTTAGTTCCTTTCTCATTTCCCAGTTTTTCAAATGTGATAGCACAATGCTCCTCGCTATATACCAGTGGCCTTGAATTGCGAACATAAATTTGATTTATGCTCCTAAAAGTTTTTCACGCTCATGGTGATGTTGCACAAATGGTGTAATCATACTGATGCACACCTTTTACACCTCATGTGACATTTAACTGCCACACATTCTGACTGAACGAAGAGATTTTGCACCTAACTAGGGCTCCACGCTCTTACCAAATTTGCACCACAGAACATCTCAGAGTTACACTCTGAACCTTATGTAGGTTCCCGCATAGCTCCATGATGCTTCTTGGAGTGACGGCTGCGCTTTATAAATTCTATATAACATACCATAGCATTTTGCATTTAGATGTGTTGTAGCACCTTAAAGGGTTTCCACCCTTATTGATGTAACACCAAGGGTGATTTTGCAATTAGATGTGATTTTGCCCCCAAACTTGCCTGGTCTCTCAACATTGAGCTGCTGATGCGGAAAGCCAAAGCTGACCTTGTTAAATGGCAATCCCTCCCGCTAAATATCGTGGGTCGTATCTCCCTGTATAAATTGATGATCCTGCCTTGTTTTTTTATACACCTTTTCAAACTTGCTGCTTCCCGTACCAAGGAAATAGTTCTAGGCCTCGGATAGGGTCGCTATATCCTTTCTCTGGCATGGTTCCAGGGTTCACCTTGCATTTGCACTTTGCCAACAAGGCCTCTATGACGGTGGATTGGGACCTTTACCTGTACCACTAGCTTCCCACCTCCTGATTATTTATGATTGGTTTATTGGGGGATGGTCAGACCTTCTCTACCATCTGGAATTAACCATTACAGGTCTTCCCCAACTCTTATCTATGCTTTATGGTTCTTCCATCCCCAACTCCAAACTCTCAGTGACTAAAATGGCCCTGCAAGCCTGGAGGGGCATTCTGCGACACATTCATTTGGACAGCAAACTCACACAACAAACAACCCGTTGACATGGTACGTAGTCAAGGAAGGTAGCGTCTGCAACATTTTGGACGATGGGACCTAATTGGGATTTCACACCTAGGGGACATTTGGTCGAGGACACACATGCATTCCTATCAAGGACTTCAATCCACGTATGCACTGTCTCATGCACAGTTTTATAAATATCTCCAACTGAGACACGTACTTCAGTCGCACCTCCCTTAGATTGACACACTCCCTGAGTTCATTCCACTGGAGGCTAAGCTTTTGATGGGTGATTTGGGCAGGAGTGGAGTCTGTAAAATCTTCTGAACCTGGATAATGAATACACCAGGCACCTTGGGCCACCTTTGAGACCATTGGCAGGTATAGTTAGGTCTCGTCGAGGACGACAATTGGCACGCTGCACTGATGGTGAAGAGGGTAATCACCACCTCTTATAAATTACGATTGGTTCAAACATGCTACATATCTGTCCCCAGCTAGGCTCCACAGAGACAGACTCCTTTCCGGACCTACAAGTCCCCGATTTTGAGCGGCCTCTGCTGATTTTATCACATGGTTTGGATGTGTCCTACAAATCAAGCGTTTTGGTCTGAGGTTGTGGGGGAATTAACTGGCAGCTCCCCCTTTCTCCCTTAATGCTTCTGCTGGGTATCCTTGAGGGCTCGGGTGAATCGAGAGCTGATCGCTTCTTTCTAGGGACGGCCCTAATGGTTGCTAAGCATGGCATCGCTGCCTGATGGAAATCCCCTTCTCCTTCCACTTTTCCACAACGGCGCAGAGGGGTGGATTGGTGTGCAATGCAGGAAAAGCAGTTCTATGAGGCCTGGGGCTTCCCCCGTAAATATGCAAAGAGTATGGGGGAAGTGGCTGGGTGAATGAATCCATGGTATTGCCTGAGGGCAGAGATGTCCCTGTTGCCACTATTTCGTAATGCTGTATTATACTAAGTGAATGTCAGTGCTTTGCAATCGCTCTATGAAACTTTATCTGAGAGCCCAAATGTGTGTCATATTGTTCACAATTTCTTTGTGCAAAAACCAATAAAATCCAATTATTAAAAAAATCGATTTTACACCCAACAATGATTTACACTCAAATTTGTTTAGCACCTAAATATTAATTTGCTCCCACCAATGTTTTCCAACTCTTAATAATATTGCACAATGAATGAGTTTGCATCTAAACAGGATTCTACATTACTGCTCCTGCCCGCACAGGTGTTTGAGCCACTGGTGACTATGCTTTGGCATATGGTGCAGGGTTAAAGAATAAAAGTAGGCAATGCTACATGCAGGGCCACTGTATTCTCATGACACTTTGGTTTGTTTAAGTGATCCTGTTTCGGCAATGCCAGTACTCTTGCACCAACTGCAATGATTTGTTGACCTGTTAGGTTTAGTGACAGATATGCAGAAGTCGAGAATATTCATTTTGGTCACAATGATGGGAAGGGGATATTCTGGTTCTTGTTATGACATATACTTGGAAATACAGGTCACAGATAGACTTCATTCATCAGGTAATGTCAGGATTGGGCAGTTCTGAATCACTGCTGCTTTCATGGATGGAACATTGGCGTTAGTTAAGATGACAACTTGGCCCAAGTGCCTCTTCGTACTAGAAGGTATCATGACAGAAGAACCACAGTTAATATTTCAGGTACTCACTAGTTGAATGTCAATGTGATGGGTCGTGCCCCAGAGTCAGGCTTTCATTGCTGGACCATCTATATGTGCAGGGCGGATTAGCCTTATAAGACCTTAAACAGTATTATTTGGCCTTCCAGATGCAATATCATGCTAGACCTTGTAGCGTCTTCCACAGCCCGGGAGCATCCATATGAATACATCACACACGGTGCTCTGTAACAGACTTCTTTACTCTTCAATATACTATCACTCTCTGTACGCATTGCGTTATAACTTTCATAACCATACCTCAAAACCTCCCAGCAGACTATGTAATAGAGTCTGACCAGAAACGCAAGGGTCCACATTCCAATTTACGAGAAGAACAGTATACGAATCCTTGATTAGGTCTATGTAAAAATTTCCATTACACTAATGTAATTTGCTAAATATGCTCAATTTCACATCGTGTAAATTACACAATTTGTCAGTAAATAGTGCAGATAAATATTTGCACCAGTTTTTGCTGCAGAGAACTGGTTCCAACCGAAAATGCCTCAAGAGCGATTGGTTAATGCAGAACATGTTTTGCAAGAGACTTTAGCTCCACAAACTAGCCCCTAGCTGAGATTTTGAATAACTTTTGAACATGCCCTCTCGTTAAATGTTCTTTCAGGATACCTCAAAGAGCATTTCACATATTTTGCACTTAAGAAAAAATACTTTTAGGGGTCTGAAGACTGAATAACACTAAAAGTCTCCTCAAGGCTTCTTTGTGGAGATCACAGACAGGACACCTAAACTACTCAGCGTGAACATATTTTACCACTCACCTTGCAGCAGAAATGAGATTTTAATGGTTTCCTTGATTATAACATTGATCAACATGCCTTGATCAGATTTTCCAGGAAGATTACAACCCCCTCTGTGAAAAAGACGAAGACACCCACACATTCTCCTCAAATTCCTCATATCAGATGAGAACCTAATACAACATTGCACCTTCTTATGTCACTACAACCGCTCTACCCTGGAACTGATTTTTATAAACGTCACTTTCAAATCCCTAACCCTCTCAAATTTGATTGAGTAGACCACATTTTTATTCCTTTCAAACCCCTTTCTTTACCTCGTCTCCATACTAAACCACAAAATGGAAATGGTAAAATCGTAAGGCCTCAAATACATTGACGACTAACATTGTCAAAGATCTGACTTAAATGCGCTAATGCATAAAAGCATAGAAATGCATGAATGTCCACAGACTACTTTTGCTGTGTCTCCTGTCAATTTCCAGAGAATAGCGAATATGGTACAGACACAGGAAGAACAGAAAGAGTCAAGTTGCACAGAAACTAAGTAAAAAAAGTCTGTGTTCATTTCTACAAGCATGTGTTTGCATGTTTTAGTACATTAAAGTCAGGCCTCTTGGCTTTGCCTACACTTGTTTAATGTGGTGGTAGAAGTTTGGAGCAAATTAATGTTGTTTCATTGCAAGATCATTATTGCACTTTCTGATGTAATTCCATGTTGTCATATGTTATAGGGAAGTTCACAAACAGTTTATTATCTGTTTGCTACAGTAATTTTTTTAGAAGAAAACACTGTGTAACTAAGCCAACCTGCTTCATCTGTAACAGATGTAATAATGTACTCATAACAAACACTCTTGCTCATATAAGAGCTGATCTATAAAAAAACAAATAGGGAATACTGCTGAACCTTATGCCCCCCCCCCCCCCCCCTCCCAATCTAGACAGAATTCCTCCTTTTTCGGTTTCAATAAAAGTGGCAGGCATCATTTAGGATTTTTTGTGACTAGTACTGACAGTCACAGTGTTCTCTGCCTTTCACTGTCACTGACTGCTTACCTAACTGGCATGCTACTTTACGTTACCCAGAGGACCTGGTGAAGTTTCAAGCTTCCTAGAACATGACGCACCGAAACGTGTATGTTTTGGTAGCAGGCATTAACACAAAAGCTAGCCGGTAATCTGCCTTAACAAAATAATTTCAGTGACCTGTGTGTAGAAAAACCACCAATATCCAGAAAGTGCTCGTGCCTTGATGTATATTGACTTGCACTTTCCCCGCAGACATTCAACGCCGGCGGAACCAATATTTACATTTTTATAAGGTAGCAAAGCCGCGGTCCTTTGAAGTCAGGTGTTTACAGCTCGCCTCAATCCAACTGTAAAAGCCGATTTAAAACAACAACCTCTCGTCTTTATGTCGGCATTAATGTGCAAAACTGAGGTTTTAAGAAGACTTTGTTGCACATTCTGTTTAAACTAGCATCGTTTCCGCTCCTAGTGGTGAGGGATTACGGTTTTTTTTTTTTTACTCTGAGAGGGAAGTTCGCTGCGAGTTGAAAAGCAAACGAACAACAAAAGAATTTCCATGTACAAAGCAGCCGGGTGAGCCGGGCCCTCCGGCCGCAGTCACGCAGGCCCCTAACCACAGCCTGTTTGCGTCGCACGTCAATCCGCACTCCTGATTGTGGAGCGCGGGACACCTGTATGCAATTTCACCCACCCCAGACGTGTTGCATTTAAAAAACCGTGCGCGTCTCAATGCTGAGGGGAAAGGGATTTCCTAGGACGCTCGGATAAAGCAGCCGCGCTCACCGAGTAAACAGAAAAACAGGGGCAGCGGAGAAATCAATTTAGCTGAACAAACAGTGCTCCGTGTAATGAACTCCTAATTACGCTTTTATGCCGTGTCAGTCTGGGTGATTACAGAGCTGTGCAGTTTAATTTGACGTTTTGGGCATTGCCGTGCTCCATTAGCCTCATATAAAGCTGGGACGCCTCCCGAAACGCGAGTCTGTATTAATTTCGAGCTAAACGAGCACCTGTAGCGACAACAGGAAGCGAGGCATCATCTTTTTGCAATTTATCAATGGTGACGAGGAGAGGGGAAGCCTATTGCGAAAACAGCGCGGGGATTTCTGGAACAAAAAGGGAATGACATCTTATTTGTAATGTCTGTCGAGGCAGCTCGTTGCTCTTTGTGACAGCCAGACAACCTATCTGTCTGGCTGGCCGTCTGTCGTTCAGTCTGTTGAACAGTGTCTGTGTAAAAAGCAATGTAGTTAAACACTCATGGAAAGAAAGACAAAGTCACACAGGGAAGCGAGCTGGACACGTTATGAGAGAAGATAGACATGATGTAAGATTGTATACACACACACACAGACACACATATATATATATACCATGTGATCAAGGCCGTAGGTCGGCGGCAGAAACGTGTCATTTGGACCATGGTTTGGTGAAATAAAGCCACACATCAACTGGCGTCTGAGCCCCTGGTGTTTTTTCTCAGCGGGGGAATCTGGGACTTCTTTGTGATATAGATATATATATATATATATATATATATATATATATATATATATATATATATATAATGCATGCCAATAGACCCGATTCAGACGGGAGACTCCTGAAAACTGCCTTATTTTGTCTGTTTCCAATCTGAAATTGACTCTGTTTCAATAGGTGTCAATGGGGGAAATACATTCTCCCGATTTTTTTTTTTAATCTTCCGCTTTCTTCTTTTAAAATGTTGGCATGTATGATATATTCACTGAAAACCCAAAGGTTAAAGTGATGTTATAGTTAGGTGTGATTAATAGTAGTGTTTTTTAAATAAAATGTTTGAAAATCACTGAATAAAAGGGTAAAATGACGCTATAGTTAAGTGAAAATTTCAGTGGCAACATAATGTTTTGAACTAAAAAAATACAGATATTAGCAAAACTAACTATAATTTGTACCCCCCCCCAACGAATATATTCTCCTTATGACCTCACATATTTTATCACTCATGATGTTTTCTATGACATTTTTTATGACAGCTCGGTGTGGATGGCACTGTGCTAAACCTATGCTTAAAGACTTTGCTGTAGAGATGGCAAAAAACTTTGTCCCCAGGGCCGGACTGGGCAGTGCGGACACTAGGCGTTTCCCCTGTAGGCTGCTAGGGTGGGGACCAACTTTAGGTGCCCTGGGGGCCCTTTTTGTTACTGGGGGTTGGAAATATCAGCCCCCTGTAACAAAATAGGCCGAAACCGGCCCTCACGAAGTGCTCAGCTGCACTCCCCCTCGCCCCAGGGGGGTCAGCTGAGCAGTTTGCCAGGGCCATTTTCTGTTCCCAGTTCGGCCCTGTTTGTCCCTATCTATCTCGGTGCGGATGGCACTGTGCTAATCCTACGATTAAAAACTTTGATGAAATGCAGATATTTGAGGTGAGCAAATTTAGAGTATTGCTAGTGTTGTAGGTTGCTCTATACAGGAGCTGCTCACCACCTAAACTCTGGAACTATCCAGATTTTGCTCCTTCTTTTTTGCATAATTTATGCAGCACTCTATACCTGAAAGTTTGTTGTTCTGACTTATATTGGGTGCCCTCTTTTGCCTGGACAAAGTTAAACCCTCTCTGAAGAGCTATAATGACAGTAAAACACGTGTCAGGGGTTGCTTAATTCATTTCAGATTGGCTTGGATGGTATTTTACCAATCCAAAGCTGTGATTCTCTTATGTTATGGTACATGAATTTGTAGCGCGCGCAGCTACTCATGAGTATCCCGGCGCAGTGCCTAGCGGGCTACGGAAAATGAGATTCAAGCAAAAAAATGTGTTTTTAATTTCCTCTTAAAGGCCACTGGATCCTGAATAGTGCGCATGGCAAGAGGAAGAGCATTCCAGGCAACAGCAGCCTTCACCACAAAGGAGCTGCCCCCAAGCCTCTGAAACATGAAGTTGGGAATCTGGACAGAACGTAGGCATGAGGATCGTAGGGATCGCGCAGGAACATAAAAGGAGAAACCTCTCTGCAGGTAGAGAGGACCGCAACCGAGAAGGGTACGATGGGCCAAAACCAGTGATTTAAATTTAACTCTATCTACCATGGGGAGCCAGTGGAGGGATCGCAACTGAAGACGGATGCTGTTCCTAGCTGAAGTGCCCAATAGGAGTCTGGTTGCCGCATTTTGAACCACCTGTAACTTCTTTAACAGGTAGCCCGGAATACCAGCAAAAAGGGCGTTGGCGTAATCCAGCCGCGGCAGAATCAGTGCACAAGTAACCGTTTTCCTCGCTGCCTGAGGTAAAAGGGGAAAAAATCTTCTGAGAGTTTTAAGACGGCCGAAACAGAAGCCGGCCAACTTCGTAATATGTGTCGAAAAAAAGAAAGAGACTCATCAAACTATACTCCCAGATTTTTATCAGGTTTCCCTGTGGAGGTAGGCAATGGAAACTCAGGAAGCCAGAGCTGCTCTCGAACGTTAGGGGGGAATTTACCAAATAGCAAAATCTTGGACTTCTCTTCATTGCACTTAAGTTGCGCATCCGCCAACCATTTAAAAATAGACGATAAGCAATGTTGAACCAGTCGCACAGAATCCGCATCTTTGTCTCAGGTAAAAAGCAACTGGGTGTCGTCAGCATAGGCCATCACCTTGGCCTCCAACTCCTCCGCCAGATGTATCAGCGGAGTAACATAGATATTAAAAAGAAGGGGGCTAAGGGAGGATCCCTGGGGAATTCCAGTAGTCACCAGCTGAGGGGAGGAGGAGGATGGTGGGAGCCAAATCTGCTCGACTCCACCCTCCAAAAAAGACCTGAGCCAACCCCAAACGGCACCTGACACACCGATCCTGGCCAATCGTGCCAGGAGAAGTGATTGCGGGACCGTATCGAACGCCGCTGAGAGGTCCAACAAAATTAATGCAGCTCTCCCGCCGGCGTCCAAACACTCACGGATGGCCTCCGACATTTCAACCAGAACTGATTCTGTACTATGAGACGCCTGAAATCCAGATTAGGCTGGATGCAGGAGCGACTCCCTTTCCACAAATTCCGAAAGCTGTTTATTACACACCTTAGCCAGAGCAGGAAGGAAGGAGATACGCCGGTAGTTTCCTGGGCTAAGAGGGTCCAATGACAGCTTTTTCAGAAGTGGCAAGATCTTAGCCTGCTTCCAAGCCTGTGGTACATCAGCTTTCTGAAGAGACATGTTTATGATGGTATTCAGTTCTGTATTCGTGGCCACTGCTACTGCTGCTAATAGCCTAGCGGGACAGGGGTCCAAGGGCAAGCCAGACTTTAGACCCTTTAGAATTTTCAGAGATTCGAGGGGATCGACTGTCCTAAATATGGACAGTGCTGGAATGGCAAAGGCTTTTGTCATTTTTACAGTTTGGGCCGGATGGCGCTTAAAGACTATGCTGTAGAGATGACAAAATACTTTGTCCCTTTCTGCCTCGCTCTACGCTTAAAAACTTTGATAGAAACATTTACGGATAGCAAATTAACCATGTCTTTGGTGTTGTAGGGTGCTTTATACAGGAGCTGCTATCCACCTAAACTCAGGAACTACCCAGAGTTCTCTGCTTCTTTTTTTGCATAATTTAGGCGGCACTCTATGCCTAAATGGTATTGTTCTGACTTATACTGGGTGCTCCCTTGTGTCTGGACAAGGCTAAACCTCTCTGAAGAGATAAAATGATAGTGAAACACGTGTCAGGGGTTGCTATTATTTATTTCAGGTTAACTTAGATGGTATTTTTCCAATCCAAGGCTGTAATACTGTGCCTGGAGTTGTAAAAGGCTTTTGTCATTTTACAGCTCGGCGTGGATGGCACTGTGCTGATCCTATGCTTAAAGACTTTGCTGTAGAGATGGTAAAATACTTTGGCCCTTTCTGTCTCAGCATGGATGGCACTGGAGGTGAGCAATTTTAGAGTGTTGCAGGAGTTGTAGGGTGCTCTATACAGGAGCTGCTCTCCACGTAAACTCGGGAACTAACAAGAGTTCTCTTCTTTTTGCACATACACACACACACACACACATATATATATATATATATATATATATATATATATATATATATATATATATATTATAGAAAGGTAGATGTTGTCAGGCAGATTGTGCTCTTTGTTATTTGGGGCAAATCTGTTCAGTAGCTTTTGAGAAATTAAAAGCAATCCATATAGTGATATCTCTGGCCGCGTATATTTTGTGGCGATTTTGCGATGGTTACAGATATTTCGTGGCGACATCGCTATAGATCGCGAACCCGTGCACCAGAGGGATTGTTTTGATTGGCTAAACGCAATCTGAACAGAAAGTTGCGGCCACTATTTTATCGATCCGGAACAGTTCCCCGGGATGAAAATTTCTGTGAACGCTAGATTAAGGGTTCAGGGTGGAGGTACTCTGACCCCATGTTTGAGAAATGGGGGTGTTCGTGGCACAAGTTATGTGTCCAAAATTGATTTTGTTAATCAAGTGTAATATTTGCAACGACAACGCGACCGCCAGCCGGGTCCTCTCATTTACCATTGCGGGAACATCATAAATATTGTGATGTCCTTGCAAATATTGGTTGAAATACAATGTATATATACATATATATATTTATACATAACCACCAGTCACTGTCACAGACTCATGTATGCACTCACAAACTCACTCAGACACTTATGCAACCATTCACACACTTATACATCCAGTCACATACCCACTAATCTACTCATGCAGCCACTCACACACCTATTCAGCTACTCATGCACATACTTACAGACTCACTCTGAGACTGATGCACAAATGTACAGACCCACTCAGAGACTCATGCACCTACTTAAAGACCCACTCACACACTCTTATGTGCAGTCTCATACTCACTTAGAGACTCTTACACCCACTCACATACCCACCTGGGTACTCTAGCACCCACTCACAGGCCCACTAAGATACGCATGCACCTACTTAAGACTCACTCAGAGAGTTACACACCCATGTATAGACCCATTCAGAGACTCACGCACTGACTTACAGACCCACTCACACACTCATGTATGTACTCATAGACCCACTGAGACACACACACACACACACTGCCAGACCCACTGAGACACTCATACATCCAGTCACAGATCCACTCAGATACTCACACACCCATACAGTCACTCACATACCCACTCAGAGACTTATGCATCCAGTCACTCATACACTATGTAGAATCAACTAGGCACTACCCTTGCTCCCATTAAATCAACCAGGCACTACTTTTGCTCTAATCCAATCACCCTAGCACTATCTATACACTTATCCAATCACCCAGACACAAAACAGGCACTCATCCAATCAACCAGGCACTACCCATGTAGTCACACAATTACGCAGGCTCTACTCATACACACATCCAATCACCTAGGCACTACTCAGGCACTCATCCAATCACCCTGGCACTAACCATACACTCAGGAAATCAATGAGGCAGTACCCATGCAGTCATCCAATCACATAAACACCACCCGTGCACTCATCCAATCAACAGGCACTACCCATGCACTCATCCAATGACCCTGGCACTACTCATGTACTCGTGTAATCACTCAGGTATTACTCATGCACTCACACAATCACCCAGGCATTACCCATGCACTCATCCTTTCACCCAGGATCTACTCATGCACACATCCAATCACCCAGGCACTACTCAGGCAGTGATTCAAATACCCAGGCACTACTTATGCACTCATCCAATCACCCAGGCAGCACTGATGCACTCATCCATTCACTGAGGCACTGCCTATGCAGTCATCCAATCACCCAAGTGCTACGCATGCACGCATCCAGTCACCCTGCCACTACCCATACACTCATTCAATCACCCAGACACTACTCGTGCACTCATCCAATCACCCAGGCACTACCCATGCATTCATCCAATCACCCAAGCACTACCCATGCAGTCTTACAAATACCCAGGCACTACCCATGCACTCATCCAGTCACTCAGGCACTACCCATGCATTCATGCAATCACTCAGGCACTACCCATACACTCCTCCAATCAACCAGGCACTACCCATGCAGTCATACATTTGCACAGGCACTACCCATACACACATCCAATCACCCAGGTACTACTGAGACACTCATCCAATCACCCCGGCACTACCCATAGGCCTATCCAATCACCCAGGCACTCATCCCTTTTTCCTGGCACTACCCATACACTCATCCAATCACCCAGGCACTACATAGACTCTCATTCAATCAACCAGGCACTACCCATGCAGTCACAATTATCCAGGCTCTACCAATGCACACGTCCAGTCACCCAGGCACCACTCATGCACTCATCCAATCACCCAGGCATTGTCCGTGCAGTTATCCAATCACCCAGCTGCTACCCATGCAGTCATCCAGTCACCCTGGCACTACCATACACGCAACCAATCCCCCAGGCACTACCCATGCACTCATCCAATCACCCAGACACTACCCATATAGTCATACAATTACCCAGCCACTACCCATGCACTCATACAATCACCCCGGCTCTACCAATGTACTCATAGAGTCACCCAGACAGCATTCTTTCACTCATTCTAACATTCACAGACTACTTATACAATCATTCTATCATCCATCCACCACTCATGCACTCACTCTAACATCCATACACCGTTCATGCACTCATTCATTGATTCAACATTTCTTTTTTTAACCAGAAAAGACAGTTCTGAAAAAAATCATATTTTTCTAAATGTTTTACTTTTTCTGTAGTTTTTTCAAAAATAAAATGGCAACGAAAATAACATTGTGAGCACTGAATAAAAAATAGAGGTTGAAGTGCTGCAAAATAATGCAAAAAAAATTAACAATTATGGTTTTTAACATTCTGCAAAATTACATCCAGAGACTGATGTTATGATGATGTTACAGTCCATGCAGAATGTAGCAAAACGTTTTAGTTCTGGTGACACTTTACTGCATCTTCTCTCCACTTCAATGGAACTTTGTTGCTAGGAAGAGGGGCTGGAGGTCTGGAGGCTTATGATCCCTCTCCTTCCCTCCGTCTCTTTGTGCAATTTTAAGTGAAATGAAATGAAAAGCAATTTATAACGCGCAACTTTGCCCAACGGGCGTCAAGGTGCCTAACCAAACATTATACCAAATAAGAGAATCAGAGAACAAGCTACTGATAGGCCTCGATGAAAAGGCGCGTTTTTAATGCTTTCTTAAAAAGGGCCATAGAGGGTTGTGCTTTTAACTCGGAAGGGAGTTGCTTCTTGTGGTATGTTTTTATACTTGTTGTACCACATGAACATTTTTTTGCTGTGCCTCGAGATAATGTCTTCTTATGTATGCTGCACCTCACCAATTTAGCTGCGGTCTTTGATTTACCAGATGGAATAGTGAACAAATCCCAAGCTATGATTTGTTTCTTCATTGGTGGTTCATCATCAGAAGACTCTTCTTGTGCAGCTGGGACCTCCTGTTCTTGAACAACTTCAACCAGTTGTAGGTCTTCCTGTGGTACTTCTGATGCTATTTTATTTTTCCTAAAAAATTGCCAAAAAGCTAAAAGCCAACACAAAGTTGAAAATCAGTTTTGGATGGCTCCTATATTAGACTAACCAGTACATGGAAAGTTCAAGAAGGGAGAAATGGGTGTGTATTTCCTTTCTTAACAGAAACTGTGTAAACTAATTACTTTATTTTATTTGGTAGTCATGTGCTGTTCGTGAGTACTGCCGTCGTCACGACTTCCGGTGTTGCCGCGAAAATAGAAAGTTATTTTTGGGAACTGCTCTTTTATATACATTGAGAAAATAAACTTAACCCAAAATGTTATTAAAGAGATACAGTCAAACTTTATATAAATACGTCTATATATGTGTTTTACACTTTGTCAAAAACATACGGTATTCACTGCCACTGATGTCATCGCGACTTCCGGTGTGGCCACAAACAAGAAAACTGCATTTCAGATGTACTTTGTTCGACAAATGTATAAAAAGGGGAAAGTTAAATCGATATCTTACTAAATAGCGAGACTCAAACTTTAAATAAAATATGTCTATAAATGTGTTTAACGCTTTGTGAAAAACATGCAGTATTCACAACCACCGGCGTCATTGCGACTGTCCAGTGTCGCCGCGAACAAGGAAAATGTATTTCAGATGCACTTTTTTTTGACAAATGTATACAATTAGGAAAGTTAAATCAAAATCTTACTAAACAGCTAGACTCAAACTTTAAATAAGAAATGTATATATGTGTTTTACACTTTGTCAAAAACACACAGTATTTGCGACCACTGATGTCATTGCGACTGTCCAGTGTCACAGCGAACAAGGAAAATACATTTCAGATGCACGTTTTTTAACAAATGTATACAATGGGGAAAGTTAAATCAATATCTTACTAACAGTTATACTCAAACTCTAAATGAAACATGTCTATATATGTGATTTACCCTTTATCAAAAACACGCGGTATTCGCAACCACCGACATCATCTCGACTGTCCAGTGTTGCAGCGAACAAGGAAAATCAATTTCGGATGTCAAAAACACTCGGTATTCACTGTGTGTCATTGGCAATCGCGATGTTGTCTAGAAAAACAAAAATATCTTGAAATAAGATGATTAATGTACTTTTTAAATAAAGAGATGACAAATACAACATTAAGTGCTGCATCATGCATATGTAATTTTCAATATCTAATTATAGAAAAAAATACAAGTGCGTTATAGCTATAAAATAGAATTTAAAAAACCTTAGACATTCACTGAAAAAAGGTTACAGGGGCGTTATAGTTAGGAAATATGATTTTGAAAAACCATTGAAATTCACTGAAAAAACCAATGGTTACACAGATGTTATAGTTAGGAAATAGTATTAAAAAACCCTTAGAAATTCACTGAGAAAAACAAAGGCTACTGAGACGTTATAATTAGGCTGGCATTTCACTCGTACAAATCCAGAGAAATTCAGCAGTTATAGTTAACTGAGCTTACTATAACTCGCCCCCGCAATGCACTGCTTATGACCTCACATTTTACATCACTCATGATGTGGTCAGTGACATCAGTGATGACATCATCATCAGAATCTCTGCCACACCCACTCACATCCCCATATAACTCCAACTTCCACACTACCATTCTCAAACCCATTCACACACCCATAACAGTACATACACAGCTACTCACTGATTCATAGATCAACACACACATCTACTCACCCATACTGCCACTCACACACCTACTCGCTCTCTAATACAGCCATACATCTACTGCCATATCCATGCATACACCCATACAGCCACTCACACACTGAGTCAGTCACCCATAGAGTTGCTCAAACACCTGCTCACTCAGCCATACAGTCAATCACATAGCCACTTACCCATACAGTTACACATACACTCACTCACTTACTCATACAGATACTGAAGCATACTGACTCAACTATACAGTCACTGACACAAGCACACACTCAACCATGCAGCCACTCTTACACTCACTCTCACCCAAACAGTCACTTACATACCCCATCTCTCACCTATACTACCTTTCACATACCCATTTACTTACCCATATACCACTGACACATGCATTCACTCATCGGCACAGCCATACACACACTCACTCACCCATATAGCCCTTCACACACACACTCACTAACCCCTAGAGCCACTGACTTATCCACCCACTTACTCATCCATACAGGTAGTCACACACCCCCTCACTTACCCACACAGACACCCATAGAGATATTCAGATAACCAATCACTCAGCCATACAGAAACTCGCGTACCCACTCACAGACCCATACAACCACTTAGACACCAACTGACAGACAGATACAGAGATTCACACAACCAGTCACTCACCCATACATTCACTGAGACACCTAATCGCTCACTTATACAGTTAGTCATGCACCCACTGAATCATCCAGTAAGGCACTCATACACCCACTGATTCACCAATACACCTTGGTATATATATTTAATACTCATAAACTTTTTTAAAAACACTCACAATCACTGGATGATGTCATCAGGGATGTCATCAGTGAGGTCATTGGAGATGTCACTGACTATGTCATGAGTGATCTAATATGTGTGTTTTGTGATTTTCAATGAGTTTTTAACAAAAAGTAATATTTTTTCACCATACGTAACTATGCAAACCCCATGCCAGCATACAGTTGACTATAGCAGGGACTGCGCCCAAACCCCTGCAGACACCAAGCCCCCATTGCGCATGACCTTCAGCTATGCCAGCGCCCAACCCCCCCTGAACAAACCTACGGCACATGGTCCTTTTTTCTTATTATTATCTTTTAGATTCCGCTGGACTATAGCAAGACTGTTTTGGGAGCCAGAGATGTCTGCCTGTGACACTCTAGGGAGCTCAGAGGGCTGTGCTGGCTCCCAAGCAACTCCTGCGGGATAGGGGTACCTACAAAATGCATTATGTTTTCAAATTTGATCCCCAGGGGGTCCCTTATGGACCTCCCTACAAGTGATAAGTGTATCCCTACACTGCCGCCTTATACCTTAATTATTTTTAATTTTCAGGACACGGGACCAAGTCCCTGAGTCCTGAATTAGCAGCTGCAACATTTCTTTTTGTGGTGAAACCAGTCAATCAAAGCGAGTGCACTTGCCGGATTCACACGAGCCTCTCATTCACCCGAGAGCGAAGTGGACAGCAGGGAAAAAGGCCCTTGAGGCCTATCTGATCCCTCTATTATTTGAAGTTGTGTGCCCAAGACTCTCGCTCACCCAACCATTCAGATATCTATACATTTTGAACCTTTATTTCTGAAAAACTACTGAACAGATTTACTCCAAATCACACAAAGCTAGCTTTCTGCCACATTTGGTGTGATTCCTCTGAGCCATTTCGACTGTAGCACTGTCTAAAATTCCCAATGGAAATTGCATCGGGAAATGGCTTTTTTTTCATCTCCCTTTTTTCTTGGCCCCTGCTTGATGGGTCACTCCAAAACATCCCAGGAAGGAGCTAGGGTGGATGAACTTTTTTGTAAAACATTTTGTGAAGATTCATTCAATAGCGCCAAAGTTATTAGCCAAATTATTTGCTCCCTTTCAATTAAATCGATTGGCCACACACAGATATCTATAAATTTTCCACCCTAATTTTCGTTCAGTCATTTGTTTCTGTATCGCTGTTAAATTTTCCAATGGAAAATTGCATGGGGAAATCACATTTTTGAGCCACCCTTTTTCTTGGCCCCCACTTGACGAATCACTCCAGCAGGGTTTACCAGGCCTGCCCTGTGCCCTACGAGCGTGTCCACCCAAAATCCAATGATAACAGCTTTTGGCCACGCACAGCAGGGGCTGAGAGCAGGCCTTCCACCCAACCTGCAGCTGGTGCTGCTCAGCGGTGAAGTGGCAGAGAAACTGGCTTGCAGCCAGGTCCCTTGCCTTCTGCCATCTAAGCAGAGCCACAAACTCAGTGTAGTGTTTGGCTGTGCATGTGTTTTTTTTACACTGCCTGAAACTCACAAATCAGACACAAAATGGCAGCTGGCCAGCTCATGAGTATGCTGTGACTCGGAAATCATGCACTGTTTTTGGCAGTTTTCTCTCAGGAGTGGCTTGTAGTTTACGTATGTCTAGGGACCACTGACTACTGCCCTGTGGTTAGACACATTGGGCCCGATTCACAGAACTAACTTAAGACAAAATCCAAAACTTACTACTTTTGGTATTCACAGAAGTTAAGATTTTGTCTTAAGACAAACTTAAGAAAGACTTAAGACAGACTTAAGACGAAATCCTAACTTAAGTTTGTCTTACGTTTGTCTTAAGACAAATTTAAGACAAAATCCTAACTTCTGTGAATACCAAAAGTAGTAAGTTTAGGATTTTGTCTTAAGTTAGTTCTGTGAATCGGGCCCATTTAGAATTGGCCCTGATAGCTCTAAAAAGTTGTTTCCACAGTGAATACTCAAGAGTCAGAGCCAACATGTACGTTTCAATTTAAAGGGAAATAAAATCGCCATACTGTGGCCAATCGAATCTTGTAAACATTCAAAAGCTGATTAACATGATTTGTCATATATGACTTGTGTGTTAAAACAGCATAGGTTTACAACAGTGTTAACCCTTTAAATCCCGCTTGTCAACTTTTAAAAAGATTTCCTATGGGACCTAAAATGGGATGTCACTTCTTTTTTCACCACCTCTTAACATTTTGTTTTTAACAACTTAATTTAAATTATTTGTACCAAAGCCGAGGGCATATAGCATTTTCATGTAGAATTTGTAATTACAGTACACTACAATCCAACCATTTGGATAGTAGTTATTCAGGATTAACAGCGGTGGTGGTATAGGTTGCATGATCATCTCCTATGAGGGCAACAGCACGTCAGTCCCCCTCAATAAATTAATATGTTCATCAGTCTGGGGGGGGGGGGGGGTGTTTGAGTCTCACTCTTCAGGTAGGCGCACTAATTCCGGTGGCCTGGGTCCCCCCTATCCTGTTTGACCAGGTATGAAAGAGTCCATTTCTTTTTGTATCTGGTCATGGCATCTCATATCACTGGTGTGAGTCATTCCATTGCATGAATGTTCCATACTTTAATTCACCACATTCCTAGTGACTGTGGTGTAGGGTTCCACCACTGCTGCACCACAGTTAGGGGGGCTTCCAAGTGCAGGTGAGGACAGCAGTTTAGTCGTGGGCTGGAAGAGGAGGCACAATCCCTCATCGTCAATCAGCCCCAGTAGGGTTGTTGCTGGTGATTTGTTAGGGTTACATTTGTGATGTCTTTTATTACACACAGAACCGGGGTCCAAAACTGTTGTGTTTGCAGGCACTTCCACCACATGTTTAGGTATGTTCCACTCCTCCCACAGCCTCTCCAGCAGACCTCAGGGCCTTTGGTGTTTGCTTGAAGGTGGACAGGTGTCATATACCAGCAGAGCATAATTTTATACACATTGGCCCTATGCTGCAGACGTGCAGATGATCGTGCCTCCTGTCTCCATATCAGGATCCAGTCTGACTCCTTCAGTTCTAGAAATAGGTCTTCCGTCCAATTCACTGTGCATGAGAGTCATGTCTTGGTGGTGGGTCTGTCTAATGCTTTGTACAAGTGGTATAGCATTCAAGTGGTGTCTCCCTCTGAGAACATATCTTAGACTATTTTGGTGTTCCTCGCTCCTTGAGCCCATACTGTGAGCTCTCTGGCCCACTGTAGGAGTTGTGTGATTCGATCTAAGTCTTTGGGACCCAATAAAAAGTAATTGGTCTCTAGTCTTAGGAGCATCCCAAATATATAGCTGCCCCAAGCATAACGTTTCTCCACACCCACATGTAACAGAGTTTTGTCCATCAATCCTGGTGGTAAATCAGGATTGCCTTTCACCCGGGTCAGGGGGAAGGCTAAATTGTAATCCTGTTCGGTCTTTTTGCTCTTAACCTGTAGTGCAGAGTCACTGATGTTGACTACTGGAGTGTATGTGGTGGGTGACGTGCAAGTTGAGGCAATCACAGCAGGTGGTGGAGGAGAAGTGAACTACACTCTTGCTCTAGGAGGCACCAGGATTTGTCTGTGTCCGAGGATGACCATTCCATCGCTGGTATTATCTGTGCACCTAGAACATAGCGTTCAATATCAGGAATGTTCATGCCTTCTTCCACAGTGCCACTTGTCAGGAGAGCTAGATATCCGGGGTGGGCTGCCACCCCATATACAGGCCCACATCTTCCAAGTTACGGTTCTTAGGAAAAAACTGCGGATATTTGTTATTACACCAATGACACTCAGCTGATCATCTTCATTGGTGAAAAGCAGACAGAGATCAAGAAAAACTTGGCAGCCTGTCTATCGGAAGTGGCCACCTGGATGACGGCGCTTTGTCTAAAACTCAACACAGTGGTGCTGAATATATTTGGGATGATTCCTGGTGGACTTCAATGTTAGGCACCTCACCGGAACCCGAAGAAGCAGCAAAAAACATAGGAATTATCATTGATAGATCCTTGTCTATGCAAGATCAGGTGATGTCCACGTGTGGCAAATGCTTTGGTTTGCTAAAACTCTTAGGAAACTGTTCAGATGGATTTCAATTGCCTGGTGCTGCACAGTAGTCCAGTTAGTGGAAACAAGGGAACCCGAAGGTAGTACACTAGGGACCTTGGGCGTTTAACTTATTACAAAAAACAGTGGACCCTAGTAGTTTGGGGGATCAGGGTAAGAATAGACACAAACTGGAATAGTATTTATGTCCTTTGTCCAGCCGGACAGGAATTTATTTGGCGATGCACACAATCAGAAAGTAATGTCAAGGGGGCACAGCCCGTGACCTACAGTGAACAAGACAAAACCACAAGTATAGGCAAGAGCGAGCAAATCGGTCTGTATACTTATAATCAGTGAACAGACTTGATTGTAGTCCAGGCACTGATTGTTAGCCGAGTGGATTACGGAAACACTTTGTATATTGAAATGGCAGACTACTTGTTCACGCGTCTTCAGACTATCATGAAACGCTGCTGCAAAACGTATCTGCCATAAAGACAGGTATAGTTCTGCCACCACCTGCCTAAAAAACACTGCACTGACTGCCCACACATAAGAGAGCTAAGTTTAAGCTCCTCCGTCATACTCGCAGAGCTTTGCACACCTCTGGCCCGCTGCTTCTCACGCAGGCGGTTGAATATTATCAATCTTCGAGAAATGTGACTATATGTGAGATCATTCAACCTTGTGTTAGCCAAAACAAAAAGGATCAAAGTCGCTCTTTTAACTATTTGGCAGCCCCCCACTGGAACTCTCTCCATCTGGATCTCACCTTACTTTGGCTTACCTTGCATTTAGGAAAAAACTGAAAGCATGGCTCTTCTCCAATTGATGCACCTCTGTCTCTTGTTCCTGATTGCCTCCAATCTGACTAACCAAATGGCAGTTTCAGTGCCCTGATATCCCTTTGGGGAAGATTGTTAGTGCTTTATAAATTCTATAAAATAAATAAATAACTTGGGTCGTCTGTGGTGATGCGCACTGGGAGAGAGCAGGAACTCTATAGTAAACTAGGCATGATCTTCATCTTGACGCTGTATCTCCGTCCCACCGAGATTTACAGCCTGCCCTAACTGTAGCGATCCTTGAAAAGGATGTCCAAATGAGGGGGAACATTGCTCTGGAATACATTGGTCGTGGTGCGGGGACTGAACACCCCCACATATTTGATTCCATTTTCGGTTAGTTGCAGTCCATGCCACACTGCTTCCGCATCCCTGTATTTCTGGTCCTTACCCAACCCCATTGCTGTGAATTTTGGGGCGTTAACCCTGAACCCCACGACTAAACAGAAGTGCTCAAGTTCCGTCAAGAGTGTGGGGAGAGATCTCGAAGTCAGAAAGCAAAAGACATCACTGGTAAACAATGCCAGTTTAACATCTCCTTTGGACATGGGTTACGTTGTGGGAGAAAAAATCAAGGGCGAGAGGGGACATCCCTGTTGTGTACCCCTGGTCATCTGTATGGGCTCTGAGACGTAGGAGTGTATTCGTAGGGCTTAACATAGTTAGCTAAGATGAATGATTTCAGCCAGGGGCCTAAAGAGGTATTGTCTAGCGTTTCTGTCAAAAAAGACCAATCTACACGGTCAAAAGCCTTTTCGGGATCCAGCAAGAGAAGGAGAACCAGCATGTCTGTAGCGATGACCTTATCGATCACATTAAGGGCTCGTCAGATATTGTCTTCTGTTTGTCTGTTTCCAATGAAGCCTGATTGATGGGGGGATAACAGTCTCTGCCAAACCCTCTAGCAGAGTGGCTAAGCTTTTGGTAAAAATCTTACTTTACCATTGAGAAGCGCGAACGAGCAATATGATATCCACGGCTGGAGGTTCTTATCTGGTTTGGCAGTCAATGTAAGGAGGGACTCAGTCATAGCTGGAGTTACCTCCCATGAGTCTAGAAACAAATTGTATACCTTTGTCAGAAAGGGGCTCAGCAGACCGGCAAAGGCCTTGTAAAAGGAATTGGGGAACCCTTCATGGCCAGGGGCCTTATTAGTCGGGAACGTTTTAATGGCCTGCTGTATTTCCTCCAAAGATATATGGTGTTCCAGTTCATATCGTACCTCTACGTCCCATTCTGGAAGGGAAATTCCTGCTAAATATTCATCTTGTAAGTCAGAGAGGCAATGTTCTCATCCGTAAAGAATAGTATAATAGTGGGTAGAGGACTTCAGAATCTCATGATCTAACTTTTGTAGTTCGCCCTAGTGATCAATGACTGAGCATGTGTAGTTCTGATGGTTAGGTATTTGTATCTTGTGGGCCAGCATATGGTCTGCTTTTTCTACCCACTCATAGTTTGATTGTTTTGTCTCAAGCAATTTGTGGGTGGTGTCTTTACTTAGGACTGCCTCTATTTCTCCCCTGGCTCGACGCAGAGCTCTCTGATTCTGCGACAGGGTCTGGTCTTTAGGTCTGTCTCATGGTTTATTATTTCTGCCTCTGGTTCTAGGCGCTATATGTGTGGGCAGGCCCCAGGAAGTTAGTTGTGTGATTAATGAATTTGCCCCTAATTACTGCTTTGCGTCCTCCCATATTGTCGCATATGGTAATTTTTCAGTCTTGTTCTCTTTGAAGTAATTGTCCACCACCTCTCTAACATATTCTTTAAGGACCAGGCCCTGAAACGCTATCTCATTCATCTTCCAGGCCTTATAGGGCAGGTGTCACAGTGGGGCTATATGAATTGATACTGTTACTAGCGCATGGGCAGACAGGACTCAGTTGCCAATCGCTGAGGATTCAACCCATGGGTAGACTGGGGGGAGACAAAGATGTGGTGGATCCTGGAGTCAGATCGATATACATTGGAGTAAAAAGGATAGTCCCTTTCACCATTGTGTATTGTGTGCTAGATGTCTATCCATTTCATAATGTTGATGCCTAGTTTCAGGGAGGCTGGGGGATCTCAACGTTTGCCAGGTGGGTTGAGACCTGTCTATGCTAGGCTCCAACTCTCTGTTGAATTCCTACAGTGATGAAGACCCTACTGTAAGGACTCCAATTGCCTACATTCTTTCCCAGTGTCGAAACATCAATGGCTTCACTATTTGTTTACCTTTGTGAACAACAGTGATTGATTCACTGTGTCCCCTTAATCTGTTTTTTACATTATGGTGTTGTAAATAGACTAAGCCTTTGATAAGGCTGGGTTGGCTTCTTTCATGATTTAGATGTTGATATTGTTCACTGCCCTCCTTCCTTCACTTACCCCCACATCTGCACATTGATGCACTTAGCCCTCCTTCCCTTTTGGGGCACATCTTTACAATTGTTCTTAACGAATGTCACGTCTTGGGAACATGAGATTCCATGTTCCATATGAAAACATATGGTTAACATGAATAATATTGTTTGCAAATGCTTTAACAGGTGCTGTTGATGTGTACAATGTTTCCCTTTGTTTCAGATTTGTAACCACTGGGGCCATTTTTCCTGTACCATGCCCCATTTACAGGGCTCACTGACCATGACATATCTTGCCAAAGTACAGGCAAGCTATGTGCACAGGGCCAACATGGCAAGGCCACCTCCCATGTCTTACAGGCAATGTATTCATGGTTTATGCTCATATGGCCTGTTCAATGTCTTTGTTTTGTGCATGATGTCTGCTGAGCATAACCGATCATCAGGAGCTTTGAGCACTGAAGACAGGGATTCTGTCCACAGGGTTGGTCACACACCATTCCTTGTGCATAGTCCTCAGAGGGAATAGCCACAATGAGTGCTTCAGGTGAGGTTGAATTACAAAGTACTGCGCATCTACACATATAATACATAGAAGTTAGATGATAGCTACAGAAAAACCATGAAGAGATGACCAAGCAATGATGAACTTTAGGAATCATACATCGGCCAGGAATATGGTGGCTGAGATTAATAATAAAAAAATTGAAATCTTTGGTTCCCAAGTTAGTTACCTTGAGGGATAATCTGTTGCAGGCAGGAAGTACTGATCAAGAAGCACAGTAGTGGTAAGTCCAAGCATTCCGCAATGAGGAGGAATGAAAAGGGAACATTTCAGCTTTCATTGCCCCTTGGGAGCCGGGACCACAGTTGCACACCAGTGACAGTTTCCTACTGCCTAACATGAATGGTGAACCTTAAAAGTACCCCCACTATCGCATCCTGATGACACACCTGTCATAAATGAGATGCAAGTGGGTTGAAACTACTACCTATCCACCAGACAGATTGAATCACTCATAGAAATATTTTTAGTGTTTCAGTAACTGTCTGGTATCATCTGAAATATTGGATTGTTTGTGTCTGTTGTATATATTCCTTCTGTCTTCATGACTGATTCAGGAGCAAGACACACATGGATTGGTGATGATTTATTACATTTACCTCCTGTTATAAAATTGGTTGGCTATGGTAACATGCCAATTGATGTTTTGGGATATTTTGAATTGACTTTGAGTTACAGAAGGAAGAGTATTAAAACCAAGATATATTTTGCTAGGGAAGGTTCATGTCTGCTGGTTTGCCACAGCAAACAGAGCTCATGATAACTTTGAATCCCAATCATCCCGATCAAGTTCTTGGCTATGAGGATTTAATTTTACAAGGAAATGATCAGAAGACATTGGAGTGGGAAAATGTATTTCCAATAGTTTTTGCTTCTGAGCTAGGATTATTCATAAATGGTGTCCACAAAACTGTCCTAAAAATGATGCTATGCCTAAAGTACATAAAGTAAGGAACGTTCCTATAGCTATGAGATCAGCATTAAAGGAAGAGGTAGACAGATTATGCAAACAAGACATTATAGAAGAAATAAAATCCTCCGAGTGTTTTTCTCAAGTGGTGGTAGTTCACAAATTTAATGGTAAACTTAGATTATGTGTAGATTTGAGAGATCTCAATGACTGTGTTTGGATTGATCGCCACCCATTACCTAATATTGGAGATATGTTCTCAATGATGAACGCTGCCACTGTATTTTTCACCTTGGTACATATAATCAGATTGCTTTGCATGATGAAAATAACCAATATACAAATTGTATTATATACTAAGGAGCCTATCAGTATAAATGAATGCCCTTTGGACTAATATCTGCGTCTGCAGTATTTCAAAGAATAATCTTTTGAAAAATTAAAAAAAGCGTTTTTACTTCAAGTTGATATTCTAATGCAAGTTAAAACATAGAAAGACCATGCAGAAATATTGTTTACAGGTTTAACAATTTTGGAGAAAAATAGATTAACATTGACTAAAAAACATGCAGACTTGAAGTAGATTCAGTGGATTATGTAGGACACAATATCAGTAAACGGTATTAAATGAAAACGAGTTTAGTCACAATCACTGAAGATGCCCCCATACCTTGAGATAAGGATCAACTCAGATAACTTGGGGGTTTGATAGAACACTAGGCCAAGTTCATTCCTTTGCTTTCAGACAGAACGAAAAACATGAGGGAGTTGATGAAGAAAATTCAAAAATGTATTTGGAACAAATAGTGTGAATTAGAGGTTACTGGTCATACAAAAAACATTTTGAGTGCTTCTGCTTCATCATCATTTGATATCAATGCTGATTCTATTATCACGATTGATGCAAGCAATGTGGGTTTCAGTGCACTTTTGCTACAAGATCATAAAGGTGAATTGATAACCACTGCATTTGAATCAAGACCATTAAGGAGAGCAGGCATTAATTATTCTTAATAAAAGGATAGTGTGGCATGCTGATGGGATATAGAGTATTTTAGAAAATCTGTATATGGGACAAGATTTAAAGTATGAACATATCATCAATCTTAACGGCTAGAGTTGCGAGATGGCAATTCAAATGACAAGAGTTTCATTTTCAAGTAGATGATGTTCCAAGGGCTAGAAATGTTCGAGCTGATTGTTTATCTTGGCTTCCTATTCATGAGGCAGATGAGTCCCAATTAAATGATGATGACATGGAAATAGTGGTTTTAATATGTGAATAGTCAAGTGGTTGCACTACTGGAATGCAGTGGAGAGATGCTTGTCTGTCAGATTCTGAAGTTCAGTATGTCATGAAGTATATCAAAACCAAGTGGCCTAACAAGAAAAAGCTGGACGGAAATGTGTTGCCATATTTTCCTATTGCTACAGAATTATCTCAACTGAAACACTTGTTGTTTTGGGGGGACAAATGGTTGTTCCTGAAAGTTTGAGAAAGACTGTGTTAGACATGGCTCATGAGAGTCGTCCAGGTTTGAGTAGTATGAAGAAAAGAGTGAGAAGTGCTTTTTGGGTGGCTCAGCATTGATAGATGTGTTGAAGAAAGGGTGAGATCATGTGTGGCGTGTGCTACAAGTGATACATTGCAAAGGATTGCATATTGTGTAAGTTCCCAATGACTAGACCCAGCAGAGTATAGGAAAGATTGTCCTTGAATATTGTGGGTGCACTGTGTCTATTTAAGGGTCAGGTGTATTGTAAAGTTATGAGTGATCAAATATCACAATGGTCGGAGGTAAAAATTGTGAACCACGTTTCCTCTAAAAAAGTTATTGATTTCATGAAAGATTTTTGAGAGAGAAGGTTTTCCCAAGAGCATTGTTACGGACAACGGAGTACAGTGAACATCGGGTGGGATTAAATTATTTTTATCTAGCCATGGGCATTAATACTTCAGACTATTACCCTCAAAGTACTTGTATTGTGGAATATTGGACCAGAGTTTTAAAATAAATTCTGCCACTAGCTATAGCTAATGGAAAAGATTGTTGGCCAACTGTTAAAGAATGTTCTGTAGTGTTTTGGCACTACACCCTCATTAGCTGGTGAAAAATCATGTTTTAAGCAAATGAGGGTAAGGGTTCCAGTGTATAATTTGTGACACGTATGGATGTTGGAATTGTTGGAGAAAGCAGGATGTAGAGTGAACGTGAGAGGTACTGTCAGGAGGTTTTCCGAGAAGTTGGATGCAGGAAACGCCACAGTCTCTGTTTGTGTTGTGTCTTCTATCCTGGAGGGAGATTGGGTCTGCGTGAAAAAAGGAAGGTATTTCAGAGCTGGTGAGTCAAACTTTTTAAAGCCATAGAGGGTAATAAGAGGTGGCAAACTGGTAGTTGAACCGATAGATGGAAATGTATGGAATATGTTTACAGTGGTAAGGGTTCCACAACATTTGTGGCCCAAGAGTTTGGAAGGAAGTTCATTATTTACAATTGGAAGCGGCTCAACGTTTTTGTGATGGATCATGCTCAAGAAAGAGGACGTTGTTCACAAAAGCGTAAAAACTCACCCTCATGGTGAAAGGAATATAATATGTATTAATATGTGTACAGATTCTATGTAAGGTCTTCTGTTTTTTTTGTTTGATTGCTATCTCTATTGTATTCTTATAAGTGTTTTTGATTAAACATTTAAATCTTATGCAAACTACTATATATTATTATATCTATGTGTTTAGTATATGTATATATATATATATATATATATATATATATATATATATATATATATATATATATATATATATATATATATATATATATATATATATATATATTTAAAAAAATCACTGAAAAAACAAAGGTTACAGGGACATTATAGTTAGGAAATAAAATGTAAAAACCCTGAGAAAGTCACTGAAAAACAAGAGTTACAGGGATGTTATGCTCAAATTTTACTTGTACAAAACCATTGATATAACTTTATGCCCCTGCAATGCACTGCTTATGACTTCACTTATTACATCACTCATGACATGCTCAGTGACATCACTGATGACATCTCAAATGACATCAATGATGACATCATCCAGTAAGTGTGTTTTGTGACAGTTTCTGAGAGATAAGATATATACTAAGCTACTGCATAAGTCAAATTGCTATTCTTTTTGTACTACTAATGAGTGATACTGTTTCTAATAAATGTCATCTGAGTGGCACAGTGACTGTATCAGTGTGTGAGTGGGTGTGTGAGTGGCTATGGGTGAATAAGTGGGAGTGGGTGTAGCTGTATGGGTGAGTGAGTGTGATTGACTGTATCAGTGACTCGTGGCTGTGTGAGTGGCTCTATGTGTGGATGCATGAGTGTGTGTGAGTGGCTATATAAGTGGCTAAGTGGCTGTGTGAATGGCTTTACTGGGTGTGTGAGTGGATGTACAGGTAAGTGAGTGGCTGTTTGACTGGGTGTACGAGGATGTGAGTGGGTATATGAGTGGCTGTTTTGCACATTAAGTATTTGTGTGAGTGGCTGTATAAATGAGTGAGTGAGTACATGAGTGATTGTATTGATGTGTGAATAAGTATGCAATTGTATTAGTGAATGAGTGAATGAATATATGAGTGGCTGTATGGGTGAATGAGTAGCTCTGTTAGTAGCTGCATGGGTGAGTGAGTTGCTATGTGAGTGGCTGCATGGGTGAGTGAGTGGTTGTGTGAGTGGCTGTGTGTGAATGGGTATGTGAGTGGTTATATGGGTGGGTGAGTGTACAGGTATGTGAGTAGTTTTGTGGGTGTTTGAGTAGCTGTATTGGTGTGTGAGTGGCTATATGGGTGAGTGAGTGGTTATGTGAGTAGGTGTATGAGAGGTTGTATGGGGTTTGAGTGGTTCTGTGAATGATATAATCAGTGATGTAATTTGAAATGTCATCAATTATGTCATTGATTATGTCACTGGCCATGTCATGATTAGTGTAATATGTGAGGTCATAACCACTGAATTGCAGGGGGCGTAAGTTATAGTTAGCTCAGGTGACTATAACTGCTGAATTGTAATTGTTTTCTACGAGTGAAATCTGAGCCTAACTATAATGTCCCTGTAACCTTTGTTTTTTCAGTTAATCTCTAAGGTTTTTTGATTCTATTTCCTAACTATAACATCCCTGTAACCTTTGTTTTTTTAGTGAATTTCTACGTTTTTTAAAAATTCTACCTCCCCAACTATAATGCCCCTGTAACCTTAGTTTTTTTCAGTGAATTTCGACGTTTACTTTTTTTTTATTGCCTAACTGTGACCTGTAACTTTTGAGAGTGGATGTGTGAGTGCCTGTATAGGTAGGTGAGTGGGTGTGTGAATGGCTCTATGGGTCTCTGAGTAGGTGTGTGAGTGAGTTTGTGGGTATGTGAGTGTCTGTTTTCTGCTAATCTTTCTACCTCGTCTCTACTTGCTCCTGCCCTCTATGTTGCCTCTTTCTTCTTTTTCTGCCTGTTATTTTGCCTCTTTTTGCTCTCTCCTGACCTTTATTCTGCCTCATGCTGCTAGTTTCTTACCTCTATTTTGCCTCTTGCTGCTCGTTACGCACCTCTATTTTGCTTCTTTCTACTCATGTGGCCCATTATTTTGCCTCTTTCTACTTGCTCCTGACCTTTATTTTGCCTCTTTCTCCTCCCTTCTAATTTTTATTCTGCCTCTTGCTGCTTGTTTCTGACCTTTATTTTACCTTTCTGCTTGTTTTTGACCTTTATTCTGCCTCTTTCTGCTAGTTTCTGACCTTTATTCTGCCTCTTTCTGCTCGATTCTGAGCTCTATTTTGCTCCTTTCTGCTCATTCTGCCTCTTTCTGCTTGTTTCTGACCTTTATTCTGCCTCTTTCTGCTCATTGCTGACCTTTATTATGCCCATTTCTGCTCAGTTCTCACCTTCATTTTACTCTTTTCTGTTTGTTGCTGAACTTTATTTTTCCTCTTTCTGCTTGTTTCTCGCCTTTATTTTGTCTCTTTCTGCTTGCTTTACACCTTTATTTTGCCTATTTCTGCTCATTTCTCACCTTTATTTTACCTCTTTCTTCTCGTTGCTGAACTTTATTTTTCCTCATTTGGCTTGTTTCTCACCTTTACATTGTCTCTTTCTGCTCTTTTCTGACCTTTATATTGCCTCTTTCTGCTCATTTCTGACCTTTATTTTTTCTCTTTCTACTTGTTTCCCAACTTTATTTTGCTTCTTGCTGCTTGTTTCTGACTATTATTCTGTCTCTTTCTGCACGTTTCTCACATTTATTTTGCCTCATTCTGCGCGCTTCTGGCCTCTATTTTGCCTCTTTCTGATCATTTCACACAAGAGTGACAAGATAAAAACAAAATGTAAGGGCATCTTTTTTGCTCATTTAACTACTGAACACCAGCATGATTAATTTGGTTTAGTTGCAGCACCCCCACATCCCTACTTCCACCGCCAAACATTATAGCAAGTATCGTCGCCCAAACCCTAGGCCAATGTCATCCATTTTTTTTAAGTAATTCAGTAAGAGGAGGCAATTTTGAAGATGTGTTTAGGATTTGGCCATGTGAAAGACAGAGCAAGGGATCTGGCTGTGCAAGCCTAAGAATGGTACTCACTGATGTAATTGAGTCATAGGAGTAAGTATGCAAATTCAGCCTTTTGCTATTATACCTCATTGACTAGTTTTGTAGATTGTGTACTAGGTTGTTTCAAAAAGTTCTCCTCGAGGAGAAAATCACGCCATTTTAGCTATCCTCACTAGATGCAATAAAAATACAAATGAATTCAGATACAAAACACAGATCAAATGTCTGGAGTTAAAAACATCAATAGTAATGGTCAGAATTATATTTTTTTTTTTATAGTTTTACATAATGGGGACACTGCCCAAGGGCATTACGGTGCTTTACAAGCAAAAATATAGTTACATATATAAACCAGATGTACTCAAATTATTGCTCCTCAGGGCTTGAATGATATTGCCAAATTTGACTATGTAATAACCACAAATATATGCAGAGTGACTGATCATATAATTGACAGATAATGCAATACTGTCCTCAAATAGAAGCTTTCAAGTCGTGGTTTCCATAAACTATATGTTAAAATGCAGATCATAATGAGACACAAAATGCAACTTTATTACTAAAATTATATTGATTCAATGTGGTGAAATAGGTATTTGTCTTTCCATACAAGGTTACTGTGAATAAAGCCCATTTGCGAACACAGCCAACTGCAAACACAACACACACATTCTCAGCTATTCCCCATTCCACATGTATACATACACAAACCCGAGTCCCATGAAACATACATCTCACTGTGACATTGCCCCATATACTTTACACCATTTTCTCTGTTCACAATGAACATAATACACAGAAAGGATACACACCACACATCCTGAGGTCTGCGCGGAAGAAGCCCAGACCTTGACTCACCATAACCACATATCCTGTGAAACACGCAACATCTGACAGGGACATACGGAGTTTTACTTTGCACCATTGTTGGTGTTCACAAACAACTGGCAAAATACACATCAGGGACTCAACACACAGGAGGTCAATTCATGGGGGGAAAAGTAGATGTCTTTGAACAGTAAAACACACAAAACCACAAAACACACAAAAAAGGTATTTGTTTGAATGAAATTGATGGTCCTAAGCAATCTTCGGGTTCTAGGAGATCAGGTAGAAACTCTTCTGTGAAGAGAGAACTCGGAAATGTCTTCTTCATTCTCTGTCATAACTTGTGGGACATAAGAGACAATGGTTAACATGATATTCTCCCACTTATTGTTGTCTTTAGCATCCAACCAGAATCTTCCTCAACCGATGTGGCAGGCCACAGCTGCCGGGACAATAATGTCCCTTTCATAAATGTTGGTTTCTGCAGAAGACGGCTTTCCGTCCTGATCCACCTACTGTACACTCGCACCTAAGGGGATGCAACAGAAGTGGAGGACATACTAGCATCTTCTTCTTTCACAGTATGTCCTGAGTAATCAAAACCAACCTCATCTCCTCCATAAATAAAAGTACTTCTCCCACCACTTTGAAATTTTTTATGCAGAGAGTTAATGGAATTAACTCCAATCCTGTGAATGCATGTATTGCAACATAGTTGTCATACCTAAATACAATAAAATGTAGGCATGTAAACAAGCCTTAACACATCTTCATATACAATATAAGCACCATGTCCGGCCAGTCGGCATTCCACATTAATGCATGGTGTAAAATTGGACGATATTGAGGAGCATGCAGGTCTCTTCTTTCAACTGGTGCAGCACTATCAACAGCAACTGTTGGTCCAGCACCTCCACCTGCAGCCACAGGAGCTTTGGTTCCACATGGGTTTCCAGCAAGTATTTGTCACGGGCCACATCCTCATAAGAGCCATACTCAAAATCTAGTACAATGTCCCTGCAGTGTAGTTGACCCTGCTCAGTGCAATGACAAGCCACAAATGACTTCTACCGAAAATTTCTGGATCTTCCATGTTTTGAGATAGACAGTGCTTGAAAATCTGCACATATGTAGGCGCTAAGGTTAAAAAAAAAAGAGTATTAGACAATTCACATTACACAGAATGTTAAAGAAGGTTAAAACCAGAAACTTGACTACAAATGGGACACATAAGCAAAGCAAACAATGTAGACTTATCAAAGAGACTGCAAAATTCTAAAAGTACTTTCACTTTAGTAAGGGCTGGGGGCCTTATTTGGAGTCTGGGAGCTGGGATATACTGTCACAATCATAGCAGATATCCCGGCCGCCACACTGAAAGTGCATTACAGCTTATGGCACTTGTAATATTGTGGATGGGACCTCAGGTACATTTATGATGGGGTATTCTATCTGCCAAACTCTAAATCAGGCTCTATGTTTGAGAAAAATACACAGAACTTGATTGAAAAACATGTTTATAAATAACCTTAGAACACAATCTGTCAGGTGTCATTGGAGGTCATGGGGTAAGATTGTGCTAGTGAACCTGGGCTGTGGGAGCTGGAGTAATTTGCCTCTGATTTCATAGGGTGCATCCTACTATAGCTCTGTGTAAAATGTGTCCAAGTACAACCACTTCATCACTTGTCTCTCAGTGGTAGCAATGGCAAACAGTCACAGGCTTCTCAGGAATGGAGGGCGACAGTGTAGGGATGCTCAAGCTTAGGGCTCAACAATCATCCGGCAGTGTAAAAATGGATTGTTCAACCCAGTGTTTTACTTTAGGTAAACAAAAGTACCTCAATCTGCACACTCAAATATAATACTCTTCAGTGCAGGTAACAGCTACAAATAACACACTGGAACTTGGGCTACCACGCCATAGAATCTGCGCCTTCTCTCCCCTCTCGGGTTTTCCCACCTCTGTTAACCTTAGACAAGGTCTCCCCATGGGGTTTAGTGTATATTGTAGGCATATACAAGGCTGAGGTGCAGATTACCCCTTATTTCAGTTTGTAGCACTTTGTTATTCAACAAGTCTCTTTTTCAACACAGTTTCATTACACATCTCTCCTCACTCTGTCTTTTGGTAGGAGATGCGTCGGCTGGACGTACAACTGAGGTCGCAATGGACAACAGCGGAGGCTTTCAGCCGACATCCTCAAATACAGAAGTTGCTGCAGTCGACAGTGAAGGTCTCCAGTGGACGATGGAACTACTTCTGGGTCTTTTGGGAGGTGTTGGAGCACCAAGGGTCATAGGTACAGCATTGGGGCAGTCACAGCAGTGTCTTTGACTGCAAAAGCAGGTTACCTCAGGTGCAGTTGTTGATACTGTCGGTACAGCCCCCCACCCAAGGGCACAGTTTCTTGGTGACCTCAAAATCACCCGAAAGCATAGTTCGTAGTTGCAGTGGGCAGTTCATAGTTGCATAAGTGCTGTACATTTTGGGCACAGTTTGGAGTTGCAGCAGCAGAACCCACTTTGGCGACACTTCGTAGTTGCAGTAGCACAGCCTGTCCCAGGCCAGTTTGTAGTTACAGTTACACAGTTCGCCTCGGCACAGTTCGTAGTTGCATCGTCGCAGACGGTTCTTGCATACAGCAGTGATGACGCTGTATGCAATTTCCACTCAGAATCGCTTAGCATGGAGAGACCAAGCCCACATTCCCTACTGCATGCTTGTCAATCTTCACAATCAGCCTTCTTTTATCAGACCCACAGAATCTGTTTCTGGTGCTGTCTGGACAATCACACCGCCTGCAGGGTTGGCACGCTCCTTCCCTCTCTCAGAAGACTAGTTGACTTCTAGGCATTTCAGCTCTGAGGAACAGCTTCCTCCATCAAGGCAAGACTTAAGGGGATGTCCCCTCATCTTGTGAAAGCTGGCTGTCAGACAATCATCAGCTCTTGTTGTGTAGCAGATTCTGATTACTCTGTGGAGCACTCCCTTCTTTGGTCAAAGAGAACTTGGAACTGGAACAACAAGTAGGTTAGTGACTTCCAACTTTATAGAGTCAACAGAGACATTTTAAGGCACAGGCAAAGTGGGCCTCACCCTTGAAAAGGACCCCTCCTATTTGATCTTGATCTCTTTATAAAAAAAACTACCTGTATCAAAAAAAAATTGCTCGTTCATTTCCTTGCTTGCCAACTCCCTACTGTTACTGAAAGGTTTAACATTTGGCTGACTGGGCCAGAAAGCTGAAAGCCCAAAACCAGTCCTAGAATGCTTGTTTCCAGTCCAGGTACGACCTGGCTTGGCAGTTCGGGCTGGACTGTTCCCATTGGGCGCAGGGTCAAGACTGATTTGCATATGGCTGGGTTCAAACTGGAATGGCATGGTGAGCAAAAAAACTACGGATTTGGGCCCAGACCTCTGTTCTGGGGTGAATGTATGACATTGTTCTGCATTCTGTCCATCAATTGTTGTTTTTGCATGGGCCAGGCATGGCACACCTGCAGTCATAGATAGTATAGCAATAGCATAGTGGGGGCTCTGGAAGTCTGGGGCTCCTTCTCAACTCAGTGCCTAAGCTGGCTGTGTTCTGCTGACAGTTCTGGGAGTGGGTCACAGAGATAGTTTGTAATAACACTAATTATCACTGGAAAAGGAAGGTACCCCCTAAACCCACTATTATGGTCCGGGACAAAGGGGGAAGCAAACCAATGAAACGTGTTGCAGGGTCCCACTAGACCTGAATTGCTTCACACATGGCTACATAAAGCTCACGAGGCTGGCCACCAGTGACATACTACTAAATTCAAACATGTAGGGCCCGATTCACAGAACTAACTTAAGACAAAATCCTTAACTTACTACTTTTGGTATTCACAGAAGTTAGGATTTTGTCTTAACTTTGTCTTAAGACAAACTTAAGACAGACTTAAGACAGACTTAAGTTAGGATTTTGTCTTAAGTCTGTCTTAAGTCTTTCTTAAAACAAACTTAAGACAAAATCCTAACTTCTGTGAATACCAAAAGTAGTAAGTTTAGGATTTTGTCTTAAGTTAGTTCTGTGAATCGGCCCGTACTCATTATATCAGGATCATTTACTTATTTCTTTATTTTAATGCTCATTTTTAAACTTTTGTTTAATGATATATTTTACATGTTTCACTTGGATTATACACTATACATAATATAAACATGCACAATTGTGGTGCACAACACAGTGCATCATTTTATCCAGTATACAATCTTAATACAATAAACAATTTTTGTCAATTCTAGTGAAAAAAAACCATGAAATGTTCTTACAAAGGTCTTTAGACTCAAAGATGGAAAAAGACAAATGTATTTACCGAAAGACAACTTTTCAAAATACTTACTTCACTAATATGCTGATTTCATACCCCAGTTATGTATAGACAGTACAAGGGAACCCAGGGTGCAGTAAGCTAGGGACCTTGGGTAGATACTAGTTAACAGAGACAGTGGTCCCTAGACAGGAGTTGAATCAGAACACAATAAATATAGACTAGATAGTGCTATATTTTCTTTGTCCAGCCGGACAGTTTAATTTCTAGTAATCAGGAATATAAAAGTTGCGATACAATGTGGTACAAGTGGGACACCAGCCGATGTCCGACTTCCACACTAGGGAAACAGGAACAAAACAAGGTGGTAGGCAAATTAGGGTCATCTGGTTATCATTAGTCATAAGCAGATAATCCAACAGAAACACATATGCATGCAAACAGTCATTATTACACTATGCATTTAGTGTTTTAGGTCGACGACGTTTCGAACCATGTCTAGTAAAGGTTCATCCTCAGTACATTAAATAATTTGCCTAAAGAAAAACAATGCAACTGTAGCTCACGAGTCAGGCAAGCAAGCTGGCGTTCTTTACTAATAGTGCATAGGAACGCAAGTCTGGCGATCAGGGTATAGATAATCCCTGGCGTCAAATCTAGTATGGAGAGGTGGAAACGCAATCAAGGCTGGAAAGTCCTTGTCGGTGCCGTCAGAATTTGGCGAGGTACAAGTCCACAATGGGGGTCCAAGTACTGCGTGCTGTGCCGTAGCATACGCGCTGATTCTGAACGGGGGCACTGACGGATAAAAACGATTTGGGCGAAAGCCAAACTCAACCAAAGTGTGAAGTGGAGTCCTTTGGACATATTAAAGTGGACACTATAACAGAAGACCCCCGTAGAACCCCTATGTGGGTTGGAATTATCACCGCATACTAATTAAAAGAAAACGGAATTGAAAATAGCCTTGAAAAAGTCGTTGGGTTATACTCCCGGTCACGACGAAACACGTGTCGGCTGTGTGGAGAACTTCCAGCATTCAAGAATAAATATAATATCTGTATTACCAAGAACTACGTACTGTGATTGTGTCAAACGGGTGGCAACACCTATACATAACTAGATTCTGATATACGTGTGCTAAGGAGTGTGTTTCTATTAGGTGGATAGAGATGAACAGAAATTCAGAAGCTCGGCCCCCTTTTTGGCTGACCTTATTGGTATTGCATTAACAGGAATCTGTGACGGAGTGACACAGGGTTCTTTGGACTACCATACAAGCAGAATCATGTTCCGCCTATAGGAACATAAGCAATACAGGTCTAGTGGGACTGCATTGAATACTCATTTTGCTACTGCCTTCTACTAAAAAGGTTGTAAATAAATGTATAGCATGGTCCAGTGTGTAGCACATATTTATATGCTATTTTTGCACAATCACCTACATGATTAAGCAATTTTTTTAAATGAACAAACTGATGTGAAGTCTCGCCTATAGCAAGAGCTTCCTAAGCAAGAATAATGTTTGAGAGAATCTGTCCATACAAGTTTAGTTTCATAACAGTATATTTGTACAAAGAAAGATACACAGAAAGGGGGCTCCAGGCAACTTGAAAAGAAATAATAGAAATATTTTTATGATATATCTTATTGTAAATTACGTTGTATAGTTATTTTAAAGAAAAGTTAAAACAAAATAAGAGTTAGAGCATTAATAACTGAATTGAAATGTAACATTTATTTTGAATATACATTGAATTCAAATTCTTTTCTGAAGTTTAAACAAATAAAGAAATCTAACCTAAAGTAAAACAATTACATTGTGTATAATGTATTAATAATTATTAAAAGTAATGTAAAGAATGGCTTTAAACTAATTTAAAGGTAATCTTCCATGTTAAAGTAAAATACAAACTGTTTGTGTTCTTTGATAATTTCGTCAGTTTTAAATTATATTTATGTAAACTTTTTTCTATTTTAAATAATTTAATATAACATTATTTGCTATGGGGAACTATTTCGCTACCTCCATAGATTTCTAAGGGATGGTGTTGTAGTACCAGTGGTTGGCTATGGGTGGGGCTGGACTTCCTAAAGCTCTGAGCTGGAGAAACTTACTACTGTTTTGGTTCCTTTTAAGCTGTAGTAAGTTTAGAGGTCAAGTTTGTAAATAGCAATGGGCCTACTCTTTGTGGGTGGGTGTCTGTCTCCCTAAATTCTGCCCTAAACCTCCCCACACCCCTCCTTACTCCTGCCTAAGCTCTGCCATTTAGTAGGAAGTATGCTTTGTTTTTCCTGCCACTTCCCCGATCGCACCCACATTTCCAACTGAGTAGTAAACTTATATGTGTGAGGATCAGCGTATGGAAAAGACAGGAGAGGTGGAGGTGGCGATATGCTCTAGTAGGTTTGAAAATAGCATTTTATGGTCATTTTGTAGTACGATTTATGATAATTAGAAATGCGGTTCTGGATTAAGTGCATTACATCCTGTGAATAGTCCTTATTCCACTTACAAGAGATTCAGTCCCTTTGTTTGAGGGATGCTTGGTGTCTCTCCATATGCGGAACCTGCTGTGTGTGTCAAGGTAGCTTTCGGTGCTGCTGTCCCTCTTATACCATATCTTATACCATTCAATAACGCCCTTTATTTGGGAGCACCAGACTATACCCTACAGAAGCTCCAACGCACCCAGAATTGTGCTGCCAGAGCGCTGCTGGGAATCCCCCGGAGGACTTCAGTAAGAACCGGTTTAAAGACCCTGCATTGGTTACCTGTCAGGGACAGAGTAAAATTTAAATCACTCTGTATCGCCCACCAGACATTCTGGGAAACGGGCCCAGACATCAATCGCCCCCTGATTTCTCCCTACAGGCCCAACAAATCTCTCTTCAACAACATTCTTGGCCGAAATCCCCAGAATACGCAGAGCCAGAGCAGGAGGACGCTCCTTCTCGTATAATGTTTCCAAACTCTGGAACTCCCTCCCTCTGCAGCTGAGGAACAACCCCAACCTGACTACGTTCCGGAAACAGCTAAAAACCCTGCTATTCAATGCCTAAAAGTAACCTCAAGAGTGCTTCTTCTGTTTTAGCGCCTGGACGCCTCAGGGCAGCTGCAGCGCTCTACAAGTCACATTTTCATTTCATTTCATTTCATTTCATACCTCATCTATGTGTGAGTGAGATTTGCCCTGATGCTGCCTGTTCTATGTAAGATGCTTGAACTCTTGGTGCATCTTCATTGTATCAAGGAACTTGCATTGCTGTTGCTCATAATAGTTTGTTGTAGGTGAGTAGGGGCCTTGCCAAATTTATTGGGCCTAATGTATGGGGCCCTACTGGCACTTTTGCGCCGCCGGAAAGTCACCTTTTTGACGTTCCGGTGGCGCAATGTGCCACTGGCATATTTATGAGGCTACGTAAAGGCACATTACGTGGCTTTTCATGGCCTTATAAATATGTGTCCCTTTCATGCAGAAAACTGTGTGAAAGGGGCATTCCATATGTGTTGCTAGGGGTGTTCCCAGCAACATCCATGGCTTTTTGACACTCCCCCAGATTTACGAGAAATCATAAGTCTGATGCAGGGCCAAAAACTTACACTTCACCAGGGGAGGCGTAAGGGAGGCAAAACGAGGAGAAGTATCTTTATTTCTCCTTGTTTTTCCTCTTTCTATGTGTGCTGCAGAATGCAGCCTACATAGAAAGAAGAAAAAGCCGGTTGTGATTGTTTTTTCTGCAGGAAGGTTTCCCTTCCTGCACAAAAATAATCATACCCACAGTGCAGGCACCCTTGCACCATAATGCAAAGGTGCCCGCGTTGGCGATCTGCAGCCCATTGTGTGCCGGCGCAGTGGTAAAGGCACATTCCTGCCCTTTTCTTTTGCGCAGGGCAGCACAGCTGCCCTACGGCAAAACCCCATAAATGAGGCCCATCCTGTCTATGCTTGGCCATTCTTGTATCTGAGAGCAGCTTGCACGTGATGCTTGTCCTTTTTGTGAGTAACATTACACTACCGCTCCCTGGGCTGTGCAAGAGAGTTTGTTCTATTGTTGTCTGACTGTGCCTACTCTTTGTTTGAGTAAGCTTGCACTGCTGCATTCTTGCTATGTCTTTTTTCATAAAAAAGGTTGGGGTCAGTGTTCCAACAATACCATCGTGTCTAAATGCCACAGCTAACAAAATCAAATTGAAACATTGCGGCCACCAATTCTGCCTCTATTGCAGTTATTTTTTAGTGTTATGTATATGTATCTGTTGGAACCTGGGATGTCAGGTCACCTAGGGTAGCCTGGCCTAGGGTAAGACATGCAATTCTAGAGGCACAAGTGTGAAGGTTGCAAACCACCCAGCAGTAAATCCACGCAATAACACTTAAAAAGGACACTACACCAAATTGTTAGAAAAATATGAGCTGGTTTATAAAAATAATATCTCTGCTCTTTTTGTCAATTATTTAGCTTGGTTAAGACATTTCATTGCATTACATCTTACAGTAGAATTATGAATCTCTTCGCAGTTGTCAAGTTACTTTACTTTCTGGCTTACTCGCACCACATCACATTTCCTGGTTCTTAATTAGCAATGACTGTATTTAGTTGGACTTAACTTCCTTGGTAAAGCTAAGCACAAAGGATGACTTTCTGGAGTTGGCCCCTATGTAAGTACAGGCGAACGTTTTCAGTCCCTCAACTCCAACTTCCCACCTTCCACCTGTAAACAGGGCTATATGGCAACTCCAGTTACTTCTTGCAGTAATTTTCAAAAGTGAAATACCAACCACAGCTGTTCCCCAAAGTTAAACAGGTGATATGCCCACAACCTCCCCCAGACATCGACTGTTGACAAGCTCCCAATTCCTCACCAGTCTGTCTAGGTAAGGGCAGTTTAACCTTTGGACACAAGTCTTCCCCACTCCAAGCCTGGGAAGTGAAACACCACTCTCACCAGGGCCCAACCGGAATGTCGATCTACTTTTGTACTTTCCCTCCTTCTCCTTACTGTGTTAGTCAATCGGCTTCAGCTGGTGGGAGGGCTTCCGCTTCCTAAGAGTACTCTGCCACAGGAGCCCGGGGCCACGCAGTCAGTGTAACCGGCAATAGGGGGTACTCCGCCCCCGTCTCCGGTCAGTCGCTCCTCCCGCCTAACTTCCTCGAGGCGCTTGCCTCACCGTCTTCTGGGACGCTTCCCCTCACCTCACCACAGTGTCGGTCGAGGGAAGCACTCCTCTTCCTGTCCTGCGCGGAGTTCTCCCGCAGTCGCCGCCTCTCCTCAGGGCTCCGGACACTCCCCTCGGTTCCGCCCTCAATGCGCTGGCGCCAGGGTGGAACGCTACTCTCCCACTCTTCCACGCAAAAGCGGAATTGATCCACTACGCACGGCGGCTTCCTTGAGCGCCTCCGCTGCCAACCCAGGATCAACAGAGACGAAGGCAGAGGGGGCACCCGGCAGGGGCGCGAAAGTCTCCTTCAGCACGCGCTGGCTCCCTACTTGGGTGATGGTAAGGAGAGAGAGTTGGGAGACGGGCTGCTTGGTGGCACTATCCCCAACGACGTCCTGGAGCAGAATTTCCCCCGCTAAGGTCCTCAAACAGTTTGAACCAACTGGTGGAGTTATACCAGTGGAGGGGAGGGGGAAGTAATCGTGAGAGGGAAGGTGAAGGTTTGTTTGGAAAGGCTAGGGGGAACCCCCCTTCTTCTTAGCCACACACAGCAAAGTCTTTACAGAGTCTTTCTCAACTGGGCAGAGGACTGCGCTCCACAGCGCTGCAGTCTCCTTCTCCTCCTTACACCCCTTACTTTTCAAACTATGGGTTGGTCAGGCGCCCAGGGTCTCCCGCAATCCAACACAGCAGGGACAAGTCAAGTAACCCAAGGGAGGAAGGGTGGTGAATCAATAGGTCAACCCTTTGACTATCCTACCCCCACCTTCAGCTACAGCCTGTCCTCCAGCTGCCTCTCTCTGGTAAGACAAAATGGCTGTCCAGCATTCCGCCTTTTATAGGCTGACCCTCAGAGGTCCAGAAGGGACCAGAAGGTTCTGGAACGCCCTATACTACTCTATGGGACTGGTCCTGGGTTTGGCAGTTAGGGCAGTTGGTAGCCACCATTTTGTGTTTCCAACTTTATTCCTGTCAGAACAGGCCTCTAGGCCTGAGGTGAAAGACTATGAGGGGGAAAAGGACACCTATCCCCTTGACCAACACCTAGAAAAAGTTAGTGGACACAAAAATTAATAAAGGTATGAGGGGCAAAAAGGGGGCAAAATAAATAATAAATTGGAGGGACTACCCCAAAAAACCAGACAGGTCTAACACGCGTCCCCCCCAGCTGAAAGTGGGGAGAACTGCCCAACCCCTTGGGAGTCCTCATCACTAAGGCGGAAATACCTAGAGAGACCGTCTGCGTTGGCGTGGTCAACTCCAGGTCGATGTTCCACCCGGAAGTCCATTCCCTGTAGGGAGATGGACCACCTCAACAGCTTGGGATTCTCCCCCTTCATTTGCATCAGCCAACGAAGGGGTCGGTGGTCAGTCTGAACCAGGAAGTGCGAGCCAAAGAGGTATGGCCGCAACTTCTTCAGAGCCCACACCACCGCAAAAGCTTCCCTCTCAATTGCACTCCACTTCTGTTCCCGGGGAAGCAGTCTCCTGGATAAGAAGACCACAGGCTGATCCAGGCCCTCTTCATTTAGTTGCGATAACACTGCCCCAATGCCATGTTCTGATGCATCTGTCTGGACAATGAACTCCTTGGAGAAGTCTGGGGCCCTCAGGACCGGTGCTGCACACATTGCCTGCTTTAATTTCTCAAAAGCTTGCTGACAAGCTCCCGTCCAAACTACCCGTCGAGGTTGTTTCTTAGAGGTGAGCTCTGTGAGAGGCGCTACAATAGTGCCATACCCCTTCACAAAGCGACGGTAGTAGCCTGTGAGGCCCAGGAAAGCTCGGACCTCAGTCTGTGTCTTGGGGGGTTTCCAGGCCATGATTGCCTCAATCTTCGCCTGCAGGGGCTGCACTGTCCCCCTTCCCACCAAGTGTCCAAGGTACACAACCGACCCCTGCCCAATCTGGCATTTGCTGGCCTTGATTGTCAATCCAGCTTGTTTCAGGGCCTGGAGAACTGCTTGCAAATGTTGCAAATGGTCCTCCCAACTGCTACTGAAGACAGCAATGTCATCCAGGTAAGCAGCAGAGAAACTCTCCATTCCAGAGAGGACCTGGTTCACCAGCCGCTGAAATGTGGCAGGGGCATTTTTGAGCCCAAAGGGCATTACACAAAATTGGAAGTGTCCCTCAGGTGTGGAGAAGGCTGACCTTTCCTTTGCTCCATCTGTCAAGGAGATCTGCCAGTACCCCGAAGTGAGGTCAAAGGTACTCAGATATTGGGCAGCTCCTAGCCGGTCAATTAATTCATCCGCCCTAGGGATCGGATGAGCATCAGTCTTTGTCACTGAGTTCAATCCTCGGTAATCCACACAGAACCTCAGTTCGGGTGTGGTGCCTGGTGGCGCGGCTTTTGGCACGAGCACCACCGGACTGGACCAAGGACTGTTGGAAGGTTCGATAACTCCCAGCTCTAGCATCTTGGCAACCTCTCCATGGATGCTAGCCTTCACCTTGTCGGACAGCCGGTAGGTCTTCGACTTCACTGGTGGGCTGTCCCCTGTGTCCACATCATGGGTACACAGGTGAGTCCTTCCCGGGACAAGGGAGAACAACGTAGAGTACTGCTCCAGTATCTGGCGGCAGTCCTCCCGCTGCTCAGGAGTTAGAGTGGGAGAGAGAATCACTCCCTCCACTGACCCATCCTTCTCTTGAGACGAGAATAAATCTGGGAGAGGTTCGCTTTCCGCTTCCTCTTCCCCATCAGTCACCATCATCAACATGACTTCGGGCCTCTCATGGTGGGGTTTGAGTCGGTTGGCATGCAGCACCCGTAGGGGCTGTCGAGGGGTCTTAAGGTCCACCAGGTATGTGGCCTTACCCTTCTTCTCCAACACTTCAAAGGGGCCTGTCCAGCGATCCTGAAGGGCACTAAGCTCTCCAGGCTCCATCACCCACACTTTCTGGCCAGGCTCCAATTCCACCTGGTGAGCATTGTGGTCATACCACTCTTTCATAACTGCCTGGCTGGCCTCCAAGTTGTCAGAAGCTTGCTTCCACAACTTCGCCATTTGGCTCCTGAAGGCCAGCATGTAGCTCACCACATCCTGGGGGAGTTTCCTGGGAGACTTCTCCCAACCATCCTTCACCAGGCTGAGAGGACCGCGTACAGGGTGCCCATACAGAAGTTCAAAGGGGCTGAAGCCCACTCCCTTCTGTGGCACTTCCCTGTAGGAAAAGAGCAAACAGGGTAGGAGGACGTCCCATTTCCTCTGCAGGCTTTCGGGCAGACTTCAAATCATGCCCTTCAAGGTCTTATTGAACCTCTCAACCAGTCCATTCGACTGGGGGTGATAAAGAGTGGTGAACCGGTAGGTCACTCCACACTCCTTCCACATCGCCCGCATGTAAGCTGACATGAAGTTGGTCCCCCTGTCAGACACAACTTCCTTGGGGAATCCCACTCGGGTAAAGATCCCCATTAGGGCTCTAGCCACCACAGGTGCAGTGACTGTCCTCAGAGGAATTGCCTCTGGGTACCGTGTGGCATGATCCACCAGAACCAGGATGAACCTGTGACCAGCTGTTGTTGGTGGATCTAAAGGCCCTACAATGTCGATGCCCACCCTCTCAAAGGGTGTGCTAACGACTGGAAGTGGTTCCAGGGGAGCCTTCAGCTTCACCCCTGTTTTCCCACTGGCCTGGCAGGTTACACATGTCCGACAGTAAGTGTTGGACGCCACTTTCATCTGAGGCCAGTAAAAGTGGAGGACAAGCCGAGCAAAGGTCTTGTCCTGGCCTAAGTGTCCTGCCAGAGGTATAGCATGAGACAATTCTAGCAGAAAGGCTCTGTATTGTTGCGGGACTACCAAGGCCCTTGATGAACCAGGTAAGGGTACCTTGGGTTCACTGTAGAGGAGTCCATCCTCCCAGTAAATATGGTAGTGTCCCGTAACATCACCTGCTGCCTGGGCTTCAGCCTGTCGCCTCAGTCCCTCAAGGGTGGGGCACTCCCTCTGCCCCTTACAGAATTCCTCTCTGGTAGGACCTCCCTCCACATGCCACTCAGCAGGGATGGGTAAATCCTCCAGAGAGTCTACTTCCCCCTCCACGGACTCCTGGTCCACCACCGCAGGTGGCCGATCTGTCACATGGGGTGTGGAAGCCGAAGCAGGCTCTTCCTGTCTCCGGGTCTGTCCCTTTTTGGCAGCGGGTTGGGCCATTGTTCCAGGCTCCAACCCAGGCGAACTCCCTCTCCGGGCAGTCGCAGACCGTGTGCTCGCACAGGCCCAGTCAGGTGTACCCAGCATCGCAGAGTGCGTCCGGTATTCCACCTCTCTCCAAGTGTTGTGCTCCATGTCATTCCCCAACAGACAATCGACTGGCACGGCAGGGCTTACGGCAACTCGAAGTGAACCTGCAACCCCCTCCCACTCAAAGGGAACCTCAGCCACTGGATAGTGGCCCATTCTGCCGTCAGCCATCGCGGCGGGGTGGAGTACATTGGGAACCACCTGCTCTGGAGACACCAGTTGACTTCTCACCATAGTCATACTGGCTCCTGTATCTCTCAGAGCCTCCCCTCTCTGGCCATTGATGGTGACCCATTGCCCATACTTTGTAGTATTTGGGGGCACCTGGATCTTTGGAACCATCTCCCGCTCTCCCAGGGACACTAAGGTGACACCCGCCCACTCACCCCCCTTATCTAAGGGCAACTCCTCCCCGAGCGCTACACTAGCTACTCCCGGTGGTTTTCCTCTGGTGGGAGGGGGTGGTCTCTTTGGGCATCTGACATCTCCCTTATAATGTCCAACACCACCACACTCGAAACAGTGGAGAACCCTTGGCTGCTGGCTCTGGCCAGGATTAGGGTTTCTGGGCGGGTTTGCCTTAGGAGTGAAACCTGCTCCCTTCCCTTGGAAATTATTTTGGGGACCTTTCGAGAACTCCTTCTTTTTATCTCCCCCCTCCTTCTTCTGGGGGGCGCCCTGTCCGGCTTTTTGAGAATCCCCTCCAGTCCCCTTTGAGGACACCCGGGTACTTGCCCAGATGTCCGCCTCCTCTGCAAGCTTCCGGGGATTGGTCAGCTTGCTGTCCACCAGGTGTTGGCGCAGCTCGGGAAAGCATTTCTCGAGGAGGTGCTCTTTCAAAAATAGATCATACAGCCCCTCATAATCCTTCACCTCACTGCCCTTGACCCAACCCTCTAAGGCCTTTCTGGCGTAGTCAAGGAAGTCCACCCAGTTCTGAGTGCTTAGTTTGTGGCTCCCCCTGAACTTCTGACGGTACCTTTCTGGGGTAAGCCCAAACTTCCTTACCAACGCCAGCTTCATGGTGGGGTAGTTGGTTTGTTCCTCTGGTTCCAGGGCCAGCAAGGTGTCCCGACCAGCAGGAGGCATGTATTTATACAAACCACCCCCCCAGTGCTTTTCCTGCACCCCATGGACTCTTAGGGAGACCTCATAAGCAGCCAGCCACTTGGCTATGTCGTCCCCCTGACTGAAGCCAGCTATAAGGTCTTTCGGTAAATAGGGTCTGGACTCCCTGGCTGTCTCTTTTGTCTCGCTGCCACCATTCATTTCAGGAGAGGACCCCCGTCACAGGCTTTGGAGCTCTAATTCCTTCAACCTAAACTCATGGGCCATCCTCCTCTCCTCCTTCTCTTGCTCCAACTTAGCCAACTCCCATCTCAACTGCCTTTTTTCCCTCCTATCAGTGAGCTCGGCTTCAGTTAAGCTTCCCCCAGAGGCGCTACTGCCCCTCCTGGAGTAGGACACTGGTCCTGGGAGTAAGTTTTCCCCCTCAGAGTGGAATAACCCATCTATCTCCACCACCGTGTCCCGGTCTACCCCTTCATCCTCCTCCTTCCTTTCTCGGTGTGCCTCCACCCAAGCCCTGAGACTGGTCTGGAGCTCCCCCTTCCTGGCACCATGCTTGAAAAATACCCCCATTTGCTGGCAGAACTCTTTTAGCTGAGCCACAGAATAGACCTCTAGGTTTTCTAATGCAAACTCCATTTTGAAATAGGCAAACCTAGATTACACACACCAGAAAATTAGAGTTGCAAGGGCAACCTAAAGCTACCTCCACCCACCACCAGGAACAAATTTGGAAAAATAAAAAGACAAATTAGGAGGGCCGCAAGGAGAAAACTCCTGGTGTAGGCTTAGTGTATTACGTTTAATTACTACTGAGTAGCTGCAACCAAGTCAGAATCCCACCGCTAGACACCAATCTGTTGGAACCTGGGATGTCAGGTCACCTAGGGTAGCCTGGCCTAGGGTAAGACATGCAATTCTAGAGGCACAAGTGTGAAGGTTGCAAACCACCCAGCAGTAAATCCACGCAATAACACTTAAAAAGGACACTACACCAAATTGTTAGAAAAATATGAGCTGGTTTATAAAAATAATATCTCTGCTCTTTTTGTCAATTATTTAGCTTGGTTAAGACATTTCATTGCATTACATCTTACAGTAGAATTATGAATCTCTTCGCAGTTGTCAAGTTACTTTACTTTCTGGCTTACTCGCACCACATCACATTTCCTGGTTCTTAATTAGCAATGACTGTATTTAGTTGGACTTAACTTCCTTGGTAAAGCTAAGCACAAAGGATGACTTTCTGGAGTTGGCCCCTATGTAAGTACAGGCGAACGTTTTCAGTCCCTCAACTCCAACTTCCCACCTTCCACCTGTAAACAGGGCTATATGGCAACTCCAGTTACTTCTTGCAGTAATTTTCAAAAGTGAAATACCAACCACAGCTGTTCCCCAAAGTTAAACAGGTGATATGCCCACAACCTCCCCCAGACATCGACTGTTGACAAGCTCCCAATTCCTCACCAGTCTGTCTAGGTAAGGGCAGTTTAACCTTTGGACACAAGTCTTCCCCACTCCAAGCCTGGGAAGTGAAACACCACTCTCACCAGGGCCCAACCGGAATGTCGATCTACTTTTGTACTTTCCCTCCTTCTCCTTACTGTGTTAGTCAATCGGCTTCAGCTGGTGGGAGGGCTTCCGCTTCCTAAGAGGACTCTGCCACAGGAGCCCGGGGCCACGCAGTCAGTGTAACCGGCAATAGGGGGTACTCCGCCCCCCGTCTCCGGTCAGTCGCTCCTCCCGCCTAACTTCCTCGAGGCGCTTGCCTCACCGTCTTCTGGGACGCTTCCCCTCACCTCACCACAGTGTCGGTCGAGGGAAGCACTCCTCTTCCTGTCCTGCGCGGAGTTCTCCCGCAGTCGCCGCCTCTCCTCAGGGCTCCGGACACTCCCCTCGGTTCCGCCCTCAATGCGCTGGCGCCAGGGTGGAACGCTACTCTCCCACTCTTCCGCGCAAAAGCGGAATTGATCCACTACGCACGGCGGCTTCCTTGAGCGCCTCCGCTGCCAACCCAGGATCAACAGAGACGAAGGCAGAGGGGGCACCCGGCAGGGGCGCGAAAGTCTCCTTCAGCACGCGCTGGCTCCCTACTTGGGTGAGGGTAAGGAGAGAGAGTTTGGGAGACGGGCTGCTTGGTGGCACTATCCCCAACGACGTCCTGGAGCAGAATTTCCCCCGCTAAGGTCCTCAAACAGTTTGAACCAACTGGTGGAGTTATACCAGTGAAGGGGAGGGGGAAGTAATCGTGAGAGGGAAGGTGAAGGTTTGTTTGGAAAGGCTAGGGGGAACCCCCCTTCTTCTTAGCCACACACAGCAAAGTCTTTACAGAGTCTTTCTCAACTGGGCAGAGGACTGCGCTCCACAGCGCTGCAGTCTCCTTCTCCTCCTTACACCCCTTACTTTTCAAACTATGGGTTGGTCAGGCGCCCAGGGTCTCCCGCAATCCAACACAGCAGGGACAAGTCAAGTAACCCAAGGGAGGAAGGGTGGTGAATCAATAGGTCAACCCTTTGACTATCCTACCCCCACCTTCAGCTACAGCCTGTCCTCCAGCTGCCTCTCTCTGGTAAGACAAAATGGCTGTCCAGCATTCCGCCTTTTATAGGCTGACCCTCAGAGGTCCAGAAGGGACCAGAAGGTTCTGGAACGCCCTATACTACTCTATGGGACTGGTCCTGGGTTTGGCAGTTAGGGCAGTTGGTAGCCACCATTTTGTGTTTCCAACTTTATTCCTGTCAGAACAGGCCTCTAGGCCTGAGGTGAAAGACTATGAGGGGGAAAAGGACACCTATCCCCTTGACCAACACCTAGAAAAAGTTAGTGGACACAAAAATTAATAAAGGTATGAGGGGCAAAAAGGGGGCAAAATAAATAATAAATTGGAGGGACTGTGCAAAAAAACCAGACAGGTCTAACAGTATCTATTAAATTGTGAAACATTTTTGTAGACTTTAAAAGTGTTACATCCACAATAGTGTGCCATAATCCAGTCTTCAGTGAGAATGAGTTGTGTACAAGTGAAACCATGTATCTCCCTGCTGGCTGGATAATTTCATATTGATACTTAACAGAGAGCATTGCTGTCAGAAACCACAGTCAGAAGTATCTGTGTGAGATGGGGACCAGCACTCCTAGCAGATGCCACTCCTTTAAGATAGATATATAAACACAAGTATAAATGTCCTCTCTGATGCCTGAACATATGATATAAGTGTAGGATAGTGCCTCTGTCTTTATTTGAGACAGTAACGTGTAAGACGTTTGCACCTTGAGGTACATCTTTGCTCTACAAAGCCTCAGCCTGTGGGATCTATGAAACATGATTTACTTCTGTTTGAGACCTTAGTGAGTAAGTCTGACTTAATCCTGTCTTAAGTCTGTCCTAAGTTTGTCTTAAGTTTGTCTTAAGTTTGTCTTAAGTTTGTCTTAAGTTTGTCTTAAGTCTGTCTTAAGTCTGTCTTAAGTTTGTCTTAAGTTTGTCTTAAGTCTGTCTTAAGTCTGTCTTAAGTCTGTCCTAAATTCATCTTAAGTCTGTCTTAAGTCTGTCTTAAGTCTGTCCTACTACTTTTGGTATTCACAGAAGGCATTTAGCAGTAGTAAAGTTAGGATTTTGTCTTACGTTTGACTTAAGACAGACTTAAGACAAACTTAAGACAAACTTAAGACAGACTTAAGACAGACTTAAGACAAACTTAAGACAAACTTAAGACAGACTTAAGACAAACTTAAGACAAACTTAAAACAGACTTAAGACAGACTCAGGACAGACTTAAGACATAATCCTAACTTTACTACTACTAAATGCCTTCTGTGAATACCAAAAGTAGTAAGTTTAGGATTTTGTCTTAAGTTAGTTCTGTGAATCGGGCCCAGCGTTTTTATATTCATTTTATTTTTCATTTTTGTGACTGCTGGCAGGTAGGGCAATGCTCCTCTGCCATAGAGGAGCCGCCACTTCTCAAAACTCATAAACACACCCTCATTGAATATGTCAACGCCCTCTGCTTACATAACAAAGGGCCTACGATGCAGTGAAAGTCTGGATAACTTGTGTCTTTGCCTTCCCCGAGCCAATACATGTCTGAATAGTTTCCTTATTCACGACGTCCAGGAGGCGCACAAAAGTTAATAGGACGCGAAAGTGCTGGTAGCACTTTGAATCGCTGAATGTCTGTCCCTGTGTGGTGCTATCTACTCCTGTGTTTGTGCCTTCATGGCCCAGTAACATGTGAATGCATCACCGGGAGATCTCTGCCCGCCTGACCGACAGTGTAAACACAGAAGGCGGACTCCGCCATGACACCCTGAACACACCAGCTGATGGATGCGTTTCACATCACTCACCAAACACCTGCCAGATGGGACGACTTTAGCTCATATTGGGGTGGGTGTGACGCGGCACTGCAGGACACTGACGGCTCTCTCACCCTGTCCAAAGCAAGCTCCAGTCAGTGATCAAAATATTAACCGAAAAACACAACGAATCTACACTGTTCGTCCTAGAAGGAACGGCAGTCATCAAATCAATTAATTAGATATATTTGCAGATTTCATACAGCGCCCGATATGGTTTCAAGGCACATCCACATTTCACAGTGAGGTAGACAGTGTAAAATCATAGCTAGTGCAAACGTTTTCAGAGACCAAACAGAGGGACACAACCAGTCAACCAAGAGTAACAGGTCTAAATGCAAATTAGCAAAAAAATAAAAATTGTTAGGTATTCGGAGGTGAAATACGAATTTAGAGAAGTGCATCACGTGGCATAAATGAGGATTTTTAACCTCTGTGTTGTTTATTTTACAGCACTCAAGCTATTGAGACTGCTTCAGAGCGCTATGGGAATGGGAGGTTAGCTGCAAGGGGGAGGCAGGAGGCCAGAGGGATTTTGATTTAAGACGAGTATGTATGATTTATGGGAGAGAGAGTGTTTCAGACATTGAGGATACTTTCTGAATTCTGTCCAATCAGATGGAACTCAGAGAGGGTATTCCATAGGGTGGAGCCTTCTCCAAAAATGTTCACCTCACCCTGTAAAGAGAAGCTGACCCTGGTCAGCTGACCTGAGGATCACTTCTGTTATCACTGAGATGCCGCTCAATGGATGGTCAGGGCCACAGCCACGCAGAGCTTTTTGCACCAGGAGAAGGATTTAAATTAAAGATACAGAGGCAGCTGTAAGGTGGGTGTGGCAGGGTGAATCCCAGATGAGGGAGTGGAAAATATCAGTCACTTCTAAGAGATAAAAAAGGCATTGTTTTGTCATTATTTGACTTTATTGTTTTTTTTGACTGAACTCATCAAAAATATGCATTGTTTTTTATTTATTTATGTATTTATTGTTTCAGCTTACAGCCTTCCAATATTTTAACAACATGCAATATAAAAACTACTCAATAAAAGCATGTGCACAGCAATCTACCAATAAATTAATCGGGAACATTAAAATGCAAGCACAACGAGGGGCTAAAAATACACGTTTCCATCAAAGGCATACAACCTAAAAATATATATATATAAGTTCTTCGGATACAGTAAAGTGCAGTGAAAAGGTGCGCAGCACCATCAGGGGCTACATCCTAAGTGAGAAAAAACGTATGCATGATTACCAGTTTAAAAAAAGCCTAAGAACGATTGGGAATTATCTTCTTTGCGGACGGTGCACTATAGGTGATTCTATGCACTAGCACGCTTTGTTCTCAGTGGGTTTTTTTCTAGATCAAGTCTTTTCTGTGCCAAGTAATCTACAAAAGACCCAATCATTTTCTCGCTGCACGAGTCATTCATTTTTGTTCTACACTCAATAATCTTTATGTGACAATCGTTACCTCTCTGGTTCAATATCTTTACAAGGCCCATCATTTCTTCTCTGAGCGCAATAATCTGAACAGCCCTAACTGTTTCTTCTCTGTGCTCAATAACCTTTGCATTAATCAATAATTTCCTGTCCAAGAACCAATCATTTTTGTTGTGTGCTCAAAGATTTATACACGTCCTAAGTTGCTTGTGTTCTGGTCAAGGTTGGACCTGACCAGGCAGTTCGGGCTGGACTCTTCCCATTGGAGCAGGACCTCAACTGATTTGCATATTACTGAGTCCAAATTGATGTGGCATGGTGTACAAAAAGCAATGGATTGGGTTGCGGCCTCAAGTCATTACCAGTGGCTGAGATTAATTCTTGCATTCCATCCATCATTTTTTTGTGTACTTTAGTGTGTCACTGTAAGTGGGACGCGAATGCCCAGACATGGGTCCCGTGCATACTGTGTCACCCGAACCAAGGTATTCCTAGCTGATGAGCCCTACCTAGGGTGAAACCGGTCCTAGTCTTCTTGTGATCTGCTTCAGTAAGGACATGACTTAACAGTTCTTGCTGGACTGTTGCCATTGGAGCAAAGTCAAGACAGATGTGCTGATGGCTGGGTCCTAATTATGGTGGCATGGTGTGCAAAAAACAATGGAATGAGATGTGGCCTTGAGTAATTACCAGTGACTGAGATTAATTCATGTATTAAATCCATCACTTTTTTGTATACTTTAGTGTGTCGCCCTAAGTGGGACGGGCATGCCCAGACGTGGGTCACTGGAACCAAGCTGTACCTGGCTGATAAGCCATAACTAGGGCAAGGTTTATGTTGCTTATGGCTAGGGCATAATTATGTTCTGGTTCAGGGAAGACCTGGTTTGGCAGTTCGGGCTGGACTGTTCCCCCTGGAGCAGGGTCAAGACTGATTTGCATATGGCCAGGTCCAAACTGAGTTGAGTTTGTGTGCAAAAACGGTGGATTGGGATGCGGCCCAAGTAATTATTGGTGGCTGAAAATAATTCAGGCATTCCATCCATCTCTTTTTTGTATAAAATTATTTTTACAAGCATCAATCATTTTCTGTCGAAGACCCAGTCAATTTTTCAGTGCTTTTAATAATTTTTAGAAGACCCAGTTGTCTTTTCTATGCGCTCAATAATTTTTACAAAACCCAATCTTCTCAGCACTCAATTGTTGGTGCAAGTATCAGTCATTACTTCTCCAACATCCAGTCATTTTCTCTCTGCATTCAATAATCTTTATAAGACCCAATTATTTTCTCTCTGCCCTCATTAATCTTTATAAGAGTCAATCATTTCCTCTGTACACTCAATAATACTTTGAAGATCCAGTTGTTTCCTTTCTCTGATCAATAATCTTTACACGGTCCAGTCACGTCCTCGCTGCACTCAATAGTCTTTATAAGACCCAATAGTTTTCTCTTTGCACTCATTAACTTTTATGAGAGTCAATCATTTCCTTTCTAAACTCAATAATACTTCTAAGATTCAATTGTTTCCTCTCTGTGATCAATAAACTTTACACTGTCCAGTCATTTCCTTCCTGCACTCTATAGACTTTATAAGATCCAATAGTTTTCTCTCTGCCTTCATAAATTTTTATGAGTCAATCATTTCCTCTCTAACCTCAATAATACTTATAAGATTCAATTGTTGCCTGACTCACCAATTGTGACATATCTCCACACTTGGGGTAAGTTGAAAGGAGCTACATCTGGATTCTACCAAACTCTTACTTCGCATCTTTTTTCTCAACCCTTATCGCAAACTCAACGTACTAAATGGCAAACCTTATTATCAGTCTCTTATACCGATGATGAATGGTCTGACATTCTTAACAATCTCAATAAGGGTGCTCGTGAAGCACAATTGAAATTTAGCTTATTCAAAATTTTACATGATTGGCACTGGTCTCCAACAAAACTGCATAAAGCTGGCTTGCTTCCCCATTCTATCTGCTGGAGATGTGATAGTACGTCTTGTAACATTTCTCATATCATCTGTGGATGTCCTGTGATCCAACCCTTTTGGAATTATGTAGGTAAAACCTTGCGTTCCACTATGCCTCTACAAATTCCACTTTCGCATGCTACCATTCTTCTGCATGATACACGTCAATCACAATCACTTTCTAAGCCACAAGCCCGACTTTTACACACAGCCTTAGCTACAGCCAAAATTTGTATTTGGAAATCGCCTCAACCACCATCACAAGAAACATGGATGGTGGCCATGATCCAAACAGCTTCCTACGAACGTATGATATACAACATACAGGATCAAGCCGATCTCTTTCTTCGAATATGGTCACCCTTTCTAGCTTTAAATACTGATGCTAACGCTAATGGCCCTTCTACGCAGTAATTTACCTTCTATTTCCTCTTATTCTCATTCATTATTCATTATTGGTGGTTATAAATCTCAACACATTGTATTTATGCCGTCCTGAGCACAGAAGAGGTTATGTACTATTTGTCGTTGCTTTTAATAGCTATTCACAAGAACTTTTACATGTAATTCTATATCTTTTAATATGAATATTTATACATGTGTGTCTCTGCTTACACTTACATTCTCCACGATATGCCTATTGTTTTCATTTATTGTTCGTACATTTCTCTATATAATCCATTTCACTCTCTTTTTCCATCTTCATCTCGTATTTCATTTTTCTACCTCATCTCCCTTGGTTCCGTAACAAAATATTCATATACCTGTAATATAATGTAATTTATTTAATTTTGTTTAAGTCACAGAATATTATTATATATATTTTTTCCTCTTTCTTTGAATCAGCATAATTAATCTATGTTATGGTAAGTATTTATCGGATCGGATCGTATTTTATCTTACTCTATCTTATCTTATCTATCTTTTAGAATGTCCTCTCATACATTTATATATATATACCTTAAATGAAATTACTTAACCTGTATATTCACCTCTTACCTATTCGCATTGTCTTTTGTCTATTGTCTTTTTCTCCTTGGAACATACTCATATTGTATTATGCTTCATATTTGTACATTTTTCACTTACCGATTTCTTTTGTGATACCTCCTTTCCTTACCTCTCTCTTCCCCCTTCCATTAATTCAATTTTTTATGGCCTCAATATAAATCCAAATATTTGTCCTTGCGCTTATATGTTTATGTATTTATTACATTATATAATATGATTAATTATTCGAATTGTTTTTACTATATGCTTATATATAACAATGTTCTTATATATTTATTTTTTGATAATACATACAGTTATCATAATATATGTATTTTTTCTATTTATAAATTTCAATAAAAAATTGAAACACAAAAAGATTCAATTGTTTCCTCTCTGTGATCAATAACCTTCACACGGTCCAGTCATTTCCTTTCTGCACTCAATAGTCTTTATAAGACCCAATAGTTTTCTCCCTGCCCGCATTAATCTTTATGAGAGTTAATAATTTGGATGGAAGGATGTTACAGCCCCGTCTTTTCAGATGTGGATTTCCAGATTCTTGGCCATTTACAATATTGAGTCTGGCCTCTATGAATTTAAAGGTGTTAAAAAACGAGAAATGGAAGACGATTATGGGCCCCGGTTAAGAAATGGCTGGACGATAGAATAAGAACTTGAAATGTACTGTATTGTTATATTTATTGACAGATCTTCTATATAATTTTTATCCCCACATAAAATATTGTGTTCTTTAACTGCTTATATATGTATCAGATGTTCTTATACCTTTCTTATGGCTATTCATTTATGTATTTCCTTATTGCACCATGAACTCCAATAAAAAAAAAAAAAAAAAAATAAAAAAAAAAGAGAGTTAATAATTTCCTCTCTACACGCAATAATATTTATAAGATTCAATTGTTCCTCTCTGTTATCAATAATCCTTGCAAGGCCAGCCATTTCCTCTCCTTGCTCAATAATCTCTATAAGACTTAATTGTTTCCTCTCTGCACTCATTAATGTTTACACTAGAGTCAATCATTTCCTCTCTACACTCACTTAACCTTTTAAGAATCAATTGTTTCCTCTCTGTGATCAATAATCTTTACATGGACCATTCATTTCCTCTCTGTGCCCAAAAATCTTCATAAGACCCATTCGTTTCTCCCTTCACTTATTAATCTTTACAAGAGTCAATCACTTCCTCTCTCCACTCAATAATCTTTATAAGATTCAATTGTTCCTCTCTGTAATCAATCATACTTACAAGGTCCAGTTATTTCCTCTCTGGGCTCAATAATTTTTATACGACCTAATTGTTCTCTCTCTGCACTCATTAAACATCTGCTATTCAGTTTCCAAGGTACCCTTCGGGTGAACGTGCGCTTTACAAATACACATGTTTATGTGTGTGTGTGTGTGTATTAATTTTTACAATACTCAATCACATCCTATCCACACTCAATAACCCTTATAAGATTTAATTGTATCCTCTCTGTAATCAATAATATTTACAAGGCACAGTGATTTCTTCCTGTGCTCAGTAATCATAACAGGACCCAACTGTTTCTTCTCTCCACTCAATAACCTTACCAAGTATCAATTATTTCCTCTTTAAGACCTGGGGCCAGATGTAGGAAGGTTATTACCGGTCGGAAACGGCCGAAATTAACAAATTTTGGCAGTTACCGACCGGTAAGAGGCTTTTCTGATGTCGGGCCAAAATTAACGATTCGGTAATTTACTGATTCGGTAATTTAAGGAATCAGTAAATTACCGATTTCTTAAATACCGATTCGGTAAATTACCAAATTCCTAATGTAGGGAGCACTTAAATGAGTGCTTATCCCATGTTAGGATTCGTTATTTACCACGAACTACAAGTTGGTGGTAAATAACGAAAACACCCCAAAAAGCAATTTTAAGCAAATTGCTTCAGTGCCATGTTGCAGACATACATGCCCTTAGGGCATGTATGTCTGCAACATGTGCACCCATACACAATTGAGGGGTGCAACAGGGTGTCAAAGTGATACCCTGCCACCCTTCACTGTTTTCCCCCTTTTACAGAATCGGTATTTACCGATTCTGTAATTGACATTCATTCCTATGGGCCTCGATTCGGTAATTACCAAATCTTAACGATTCGGTAATTTTTACCAAATTTTTTGCTACATAGCATTTACCGATTCTAAAATACCGAAACGGTAAAATTCGGTATTTTAGAATCTGTAAATACTATTTACCTACATCTAGCCCTAAGTCATTTTTGAGTGTGCTCCACAAAGTACCAATTTGTTTCCAATCCAACCAGGATGATATATCTTTACATTTGAAAAAAGTGAGGAACATCCTCTCTTCATATGTTCATTTATACAGATTACTGCAGAGGTTAGATTCGTGTTAGTAAACTTTATCGACTAGTTAATTTTTCTGACTTCTTGCTCTGAAGAAGCCCTCGAGCCTTGAACCACATCCATGTGGACAAAGGTGTTGAATTTGAAGAAGGCAAGGATAGGGCTTTTTTGCCAGTTACTACTAACCAATAGTGTTGAATCCTCAGGAGTGATACAGGTAAATGAATTAAAACCTGGCAGATGTTCTGTCCTCCTCCTGTCAGACAGCAGTGGCCCATCCTTAAGGGTGGAGCGGCCATCCCCCTGCACCTTCTGGGCATAAAGAGTGTCTGTCAGGCTGAGCAACGGTCAGCCTGTCTGACACTCTTTATTTTCAAGTCAGGCAACCAGGAGCTGGACATGCGCTAAATGTGCAGGTGCCTGTCTGCCTAACTGAACTTTTCTGTGATGAGGATGTCGCAGCTATGGTGGGCGTGCTCAGCAAAGGTCCTCAAAGCCCTCAGTGATCTCCTTGTACCTGGGTGCTTCAGTTTTAAGCCCTGAAGTGCACAGGGCTGAGTGCCTATCACTGACACCTCGCCATAGAGTGTGTGGGGTCAGCAGTCTCTCTGAGCCTATCCTACTTTGTAATGCGGTAGGGACTGCTGTCTCAGGGAGGTTGCACTCCCAACCCTCCTGGCAACTTCGAGGCTTCCCTATCCCCGACAGCTGCAGCAGGTAAATGTTATGTTTTTATTGATTGTTTGGTGCATGTGTGTATGTATAAATGTATGTGTTCAAAGGTTCAAAGGTTTTTATTTGCATAATTAGTTAAAATTATTACAAAATTCGCATAATAAAATAACAATACAAAATGTATTTAAAAAAAAAATTACTAAAATTATTGTCTCTTGGCTATTGTTTTGTTTGGGGGCGGGGCTTGTGAGGTCCTGGGGTTAAGCTGGCCCTGTTTGCCCACCAACTGGATGGTCCTCATATTCTATTAGGTCTAAAAGTTTTCTTGCTTCTGCCAAGAATTTGACTCCACAGCATACTAGGATTATGTTGGAACCACCGAGCCAGCTTGTGACTGCGTGTCTCCAGGATCGAATGTTTAGAGCATTGAAGATGGGTTTCAATAAGAGTCGTCTCTGACTTATCAGGGCCGGACATAAGCAGAAAAGGTGGACAAGTGTTTCGGTTTTGTACCCGCAAAGGCGACATTGATTCGTCTGGTGTGATGATTTCCAGGACGGTAGTAAATCCTTTGTGACATGCATCCCCATCCGATAGGCTGTAAAAGACTTTTTTAGGTGACCACTGAAGTGGGATGTTAGATATGTGTGTGTTTTTGGGGTTGTGAAGCTGTTCAGGATGGTCCAGGCATGCCGAAGTTTTGCCAATAACTCTTTGTCCTCAAAAAAGATTTCCATTTTGCTGCCGCATTGGCTGATTTTTTTAGACTTACTTTATCTGTCCCTGATTTCCAAGCGACTTCTAGCTCTAACTTTTCCACGCGGAATGTCAAATACTTTCCCCAATTGTTCATGGATTCAGTTTCCCCTCGTTTTTTAATTTCCTCCCAGCTTAGCCAGTCCAGGGAGTCTGGATCTGCAGATCTAAGTTTGTGGCAGAAGTTCACGAAGCCACTCATGCTCCGGAACTTCTTATTTTGCAGTCCAAATTCGAGCCTGACTTGTGCGGCTGAAGCAGATTTAGGAAGATTGAAGACCGCTTTATAAATTTTAATTTGTAGTTAATTTAAAAGGTCCACCTCCTTACCGCACCACGTGACTAAGCCATAAGATAAAGTGGGCATAATCTGTGCAGCCATTGTTTTTAATAAATGATTGTAGTTGGGGCAGTCCATTTTTTCCTTTAGAGAGCGATACGCGAAGATTAAAGATTGTACTTTTGCTTTGAGTGCTATTTTGTGGTCCTTATAATTTGCTCCTTTTGTTATTGTAATTCCCAAGTACTTATAGTGTTCTTGTTCTTTCACTGGTGCCCCTTGGGCCATCCATTTGTACTTTAGGTTTTGCCGGTCAACTAGGAGGACCACTTTAGTTTTCTCTTTGTTAAGTGCTAGGCCTTCCCGTTCTAGGTACAGAGGTAATTTATTAATAGCTCTTTGTAATCCAATAGGTGTCTTGCTCAATAATACAATATCGTCGGCATATTGTAAGTAATATATTGGATTGTTTGCCAAAAATGGGGGATGGTTGTCTGCTGATTCGATCGCGCTTGTGAGGTCAGAGAGAAAAAGGTTAAAAAGGGTAGGGGCTAGTACACAGCCTTGCTTTAAGCCTTGAGGCGTTTGGATGCTACTGGTGGTACTGCCACCATTTCCCAGCTTTACTCTTACCCAAGTACGGTGATGAAGAGCTTTGATGGCTCTTAGGAGTTGGTAAGGCATCCCCCAACTCTCTAGTTTGCTCCACAAGCGCACTCTGTTTACCCGATCGAAGGCAGACTTGATGTCTATGAAACAGGCATACAAGCGAGTGCCATTTGCTATCGCTTGGTCCGTTAGGATAGACAGGCAGGTTAGGTTAGTTGTTGTTCCCATTCCTTGCCTGAAGCCTGTTTGAAATTTTGGCATGATCTTTGTTTCTGATATCCAGACTTGTAATTCACGTAGAATGCAAGAGGCGTAGAGTTTAGCCTCTACATCTAGTAAGGATATCAGTCTAAAATTTGCAGGATTGTGATGATCGCCATGCTTAAAAATTGGGTGGATGATACTTCCCTCCCAAGAGGCGGGTATCTCTGCGAGATTGTATATTCGATTGAACAGTGGCATTAGAATTTCTGCCCACAGATCCGGGTCATGCTTAAATATCGCATTCGGTAGCCCGTTTGGTCCTGCTGCACCCTCTGACTTTAGTCTTGAAATTATACCTCTTAGTTCAGTTTTGGTGATTAAGTCAGCTGGGTCTGTTGACCCCTTGAGGGGTTTTTCCTGGTTGGATTTCCAATTGTCCTTCTTCGTCACTCCTTTTGGTTCCTCCATGTTGGCTTTAACTGCCCCTGAATCTTTATCGAGGCCTGTATTTGTATTGCTATATAGGATTTGCACATGTCTGATCCAGGTTTCTGCTCCAACCCCGGCTTCTTGTAGGATTTTTGCCCCTTGGTTAAGCTCGTTTATGATGCCCCAGAAGACCCTGCTATTAGGTTGTTTTCCCGCAATTAGCAGTTTATTCCAAATAGATTCTTTGCATGAATACTTTGCGGCCCTCAATGCCTTCCTGTAGATGTTCCTTGCTCCCCTCAGATTAGACTTGTTTACCACTAGCCCTGACATTTTTTGGCTTGCGACGGCTCGAACCTCCTTAGCGACCTTTCTTTTTTTGGCTCTTAAGTCCATGTTGAACCAGGGCTCCTTCTTGATGTTAAAGTTACTATGCTTCCCTTCCCTTGCTGGGAACTTTTGCTGCAGAACTCGAATCATTTGCTCCCAGCTCATTACGAGGTCCTCTTCGTTTTGAATTCCAAAATTGGCTATATGTGATTTTACTGTGTCCGTAATTTTGCCCAACCCCTCTCCGTGCCATTTTAATTTTTTTCAAGTTGAACTTTGATGCATGATGCAGAAGGGCGGTCGTTGTTGGCGCCATACTTGGTGCAATATTCAAGGTTAGTATTTGTGGGAAGTGGTCGCTTTCTACCCGATGTTCTATGTGGAATGATTTGATGTTGGGAGTTAATTTGTCACTTACTAAGGAGTAGTCGATTATTGAGTGTACCCTGCCGCTCAGGTATGTAACCGCTGCCGGCATGTCCCCCTTAGTATTGCCATTCATAATCGCCAGACCATGATCTTTTAATCTGGATGCAAATTTTTTTCCACTACCATTTCCCGTCATCTTCACCTTCGCCTTGTTTTGATCAATAAGGGCGTTGTTGAAGTCCCCAGAAATTACCATTGGGTATTGCGAGTAGGTTCTTTGCATGGACTTGATAAGTGACAATAACGTTGCGTGTTTTTCTTTTTGTACCTTTTTGTCTGAATGGATGTAGACGTTAAATATTAACAATTTCCATGGTTCAGTCCCCGGTGGCGATACTTCGGTGATTTTGATCACTTGGGCCCACTTCAGGCTAACGTCTATTTCCTCAGATACCCAATTATATTTATGGGTTACGTAAGTTGATAGTCCACCACGGGGATGGCCGTGCATGGAGAGTCTTTCTGCGTATAATTGATGTTCATGGAAACCTTGGACTGGGGTTGATTGCAGTTTCCAAGATTCCTGAATCAGAATTATATCTTGTCGTTGGAAAAAGACTCTGGTTTCACTATCATGGGCCATTTCTCGAAAACCATGTACGTTCCATGAACAAATTGAAACTGATGAGTTCTTTGTTAGGTTCTGGGGGAGCGTTTCGTTGTGCTGGTTTACGGGGAAGTTTGGATCTGGGTTAGGTAGCTTTATTGCCGAGGACATTAGGTATCCATGACCAATCCGTTCTATCAGCGTGGTGAAAACCGTTTCTTTGAGCTTTACAACTTTCGCTTAATGGCTCTATTGTAGACAAGAGATGCTTTGACCTCTGCTCCCCTGTCCCTTGTCTTGAACAATTGTATTTGATTGTAGGGGATGGGGGTACCTTGGGCGCTTATGTCTCATTATTGATATTCCCCATGATTCAAACTGCGGTTTTTCAAGATATATCCTTTCTACCAGATCCTTTGAGGCCCAAGTTGTAACTGTTTCCTCAATCGCCCCGTTGTTAGCATTTTGTTGAAATTCAACAGAGTTGAGGTCCTGGGAACTGATTTCTTTTAAAGCCGGTAGTTCGTTAAACAGTTTTAACAAGTTGCCTCGATTTAAGAAATCCTGCAAACCCCTAGTTACATATTCGGGGATAAAAGTTAGCTTTAAATCAGACAACTCTGGGTAATTAGTTGGCTCCATTTGTGATGTTCCGGTTTTGCAAAGTAGTGAGTTATAGGGTTGCATTTGGGTTTGGGCTGAGTTGATTAACTTCGTTTGGGCCGTTCTTTGCTCCCTTCGTAATAACGAACATTTGCGTTCCTTTGCTAGAACTGTGATTCGTATGGGGGTTGAGGCTGTTTGAAATTAATGTATGTGTGTTTGTGAGGCAGTGTTGTGAATGGGTGTGTGTGCGCGTCTGCGTGTGAATTCATGGTGTAAGTGAGTGTGCATGAGTGTGTGGGTCCCCCGCCCCCTTCTAAGTTGTACTAACCAGCCACCACTGCTGGCAGACCTCCTGCCAAACTCTAACTGAGGATTTTGGGCTCTGAAAATAAGTACACTCAGATTATTGATAAATTCTGGTTCTAACTAAATCTGTCCACATCTTTCAAGATCTGTAGTATCCATGTGAGACTCATGGGCAGTGGTTAATTTGTAAAAATAAAATATATGCCAGGGCTCTCGTCAGGAGGCAGCATGCACCAGCCCATTTCTCCGGTTAGTGCCGCCTAAAACAGAACCAACTACTAACCATGAAAATGGGGTGATGGGGTGAGGGTGTGGCATATTGACCAGAGCTGCTGACTTCGGAGCCAGGGAGCCAAATTCGAGTCTCTGCGTCGGCTCAACATCCTGTGATTCTAGGCAAAACAATACCATAAATGAATGTGCCCTTAACTGGTGTTCATGAAAAGCGACGGTGTTGATGATTAAGGGCCAGTGTTGAGCACTGGAAACCACAGACTCAAATTAAGAACAGCTCCTGGGCAAAAAGAGGAATTGACAGAGCAATCGGACGCAGGACACACAAACGGAGTTTCCAGGATATCATAATTCCGATGGGGCCACTAACTGCCGATAGTGCTTCCATCCTAATTAAAAAAGCAATTCCTTGCAAGGACCTTGTTCTCCTTGGCCAGTCCAGCACATTCTGTACAAAAGCTGAAATCCTCATTACAGGTTATATAAAATTTGCAGTTGTGCCAAAAAAATTAAATAAAACCCACGGCAATTCCAATTGCACACTGTTTTCTGCTTTTTGACAAGGGATAAGGTAAACAGATTAGGGTTCCATCCATAAAGTTGATGGAATATTTCCCGGGGGGGGGGGGGGGGGGGGGGGATGAAGGAAATACATTTTAACACCGTTTTTCACTCCACTTTCTATTAGGTAAGCCAGGATCTGGGCATCACGGTAGAAAGTAGGGGGCTCCAGGGGCGGCTTTAGGCATGTGCAAGCTGTGCACCTGCACGGCCACCAAACCCCAGGGGCCACCACACCAATATATATCCTTAATATAATAATCCTCTGAGGATGGATACATATTTGTGTGGCGGCCCCTGACAGGGATTTGGCTGCCTCCGGTTCTGTTCCACTTCCAAACACCCTGACCCCCCCTCTTCACTGGCCTCCGTGCTCCGCCCCACCCGGACCCCCTCTTCCGGGGCCCCCTACCTAAGCTCCCTGCCCAGGGCCGCCATGAGCCTAGAGCCGCCTCTCGGGGCTCTCTTAACAGCAAAGGAGAAACAGCATGCCCTTTGTTCAATACACATGAACATTGCCCACTCTTATTGGTTCATAATAGAAAACATGAAGCCCTCCGTGAAACGCAGGTAACGATAACATGGCTTCCGTGCAATAAATGAAATGGTAACATGCTTTCTATATTACATGGGAGAAAGTAACCTGCCCCAAGTCTCACAATTGTGTTGCATTGTATTGTAATTGTATTTATATAGCACTTACTACGAGGCGTCTAAACGCTTTTTCGACGAGGAGGACGCTACTTCAGAACCCAGACAGGATTAGTGGTGAATTAGTATAGTGAAAATATGAAAGTAATTTGAATTGTGGATATGTTAGTCAGTTATTTGGATTGAGAAGGATAGTTGAGGGATAGAGAAGGGAAAAAGGTTTGCATTTGTATATAGTGCTGGCTACCTCTGAAGAACTGTTTGAAGCGCTTTTTCAGTGAGTAGCACGATCCTTCGGAACCCACAAAGGATTAGTGGTGAATTAGTATAGTGGAAATATGTAAGTATTTTGAATGCTGGATATGTTAGTCAGTTATTTGGATTGAGAAGGATAGTGGAGGGATAGAGCAGGGAAAATGGTTTGCATTTGTATATAGTGCTGGCTACCTCTGAAGAACTGTTTGAAGCGCTTTTTCAGTGCTACTTTGGAACCCATAAAGGATTAGTGGTGAATTAGTATAGTGAAAATATGAAAGTAATTTGAGTGGTGGATATGTTAGTCAGATTATTTTGGCAATGAACGTAGGACGCCCTCTATGTGCCACAGGGGAAAGTGACATGTCTACTACATAGCGTGGAAAAATTAACTTGTTCTGCAGGTATCGGACGAAATATGCCCTCGATGTGTTGCCACAGGAGAAAGCAACATGCCTGGTATAATAAGTCACAGCGAAAAGGGCACGGCCGCTATGCATCACAGCAGGCCAACGTAAACTCTTTGTGAATCACAGTAGACCTTTGAACCTAGTGTGCCCTCTATGTATGGCTAGAGAAAGAAGCCTGACCTCTATGTAACGCAGCACAAAATGTAATTACCTCAAAGTATCACCACTGTGGAAAGCGGCATGTAGCATGCTGTCTGGGTAATGTGGCAAGCAAGCATTGGCAAAGGAAATAGGTCTCACCTATTAGAGCTACTGGCTTTGCCAGTTGTTTGCACCGATGGGATGTATGACGTTACAACGCATGCTTTTACCACGCATGCCTTTACAACGCGGTTTTTACAACGCATGGCTTTACAACGCATAGTGCTTTGGGGCGCTGGATAGTGAATAGTTTAATTTACTATTCCAACTCCAGTCCCCGTGGATAGTAGGGAAGGTGTTGGATAGTAAATTAAACCTATTCCCTATCCTAGAGCGCCCCCCAGCGCAATGGGTTGTAATGGTTTGCCTTGTAAAAGTTGCGTCGTAAAGGCACTGCGTGGTAAAAGTTGCGTTGTAAAGGATGTTTCCCGCACCGATGCAGTACAGCATCGCAACTGTTGTGCAGCATGGCTATTAAAAAAAAAATCACGCGTTATTAAAAAAATCAAGCATTAGTTAAAAAAAAACTCAAGATGGCGCTGCTCCCTTGTCATTTTATAGAGGCGCGGCCTGCAAAATGACTTGGGTATGCTTTTGTTTAATTTTATTTACTAATCCGAGATAGATCAATAAATTAAAAAAAGAAGAGTGGAGGCGCTGTTTTAAAACGATATAGATTTAAATGGGTGACGGGTTTGCAGTAGCTTGGAGGAGAATCAACACGGCGGGCGGTAGGAGCAGAGTGCTGTCACTCATAATGCAGTTAGCCAATAGCCCGAGTGGGCTGACGCAATGTCCTATGCTGCATTCTGTAGTGCAAAATCCCTACAACTAAGTTCATTTTGTATATCGTTTTCCTAAAATCAAAAAGGTTTATCTAAAGCCAGACCTAAAAAGAAGTAATGGAAAGGCAATCGTAGTTTCAACCCCACTCCAGACCCTAGTAATATGCATTGTGTCCTCAATGAGAATATTACGTCTATTAGTGTTGTTATTATTACTGCTGCTGATTATAATAATTTAGAATATATGTGTCTCTTTTAGACAAGGCATCTTACTCTGAATCCCTTGTTGTACAATTATATCTACCCAATTCAGACTAGGTGAGCATTTTATCAGCTGATCTGAAGGATGCAAGGTTGGTGAGTCCTAATTCTATTTTTTATTTCTAAAGCTCGTTGTTGCCTAGGACTAGCCTAGGGTGTCATGGTGCTGTACACACAGGCAATACATTCTTCGTGTCCCTTTATGATTTGCATATCACTAGGTACCACGGAACAGCTTTGCAACATGCCCAAGATCACACAAAGTGCCAGCTATGCTCAGTGACCTGAACCCCTGGCTGCAAGAAGTGGAAGTGCTGGCATCTATGTAACAGGGTAGAGAGTATTTCCACGTTGTTTTATGTAAGACTTTGCCAAGCACGAGCAAATATCACTCACATACCCTCGTTCAATACATTTTCTGGCATGATTCTCTTCGGTGCTGCACTCAGGAGAAAAAACCTGCCGCAATCTGAAGGAGTTATTTTATTATTATTCCCTTTGCATAGAAATGTGTCTAAGCACAAGTAGGCTTTTCCAAATCATGCTAGTAAATAATTTGAAACCAGACCGTAAAGTCTCATAACTGTAGGTGACAATTTGTCCATAATTGCACCTCAAAGGTTTCTCACTGACAGCCCATTTTCCTTCCCTCTGCCAGCCCACTCATTTGTTTAGCAAAGCATACATTGCAGCGTGCAGCCTTTGAGTGATGAGAAAGGTGTACATGTGAGGAGTGAAGCAGAATGCACTAGGCAACAGTGACATCTAGCGGACATATTCATTCTGAGAAGCTTTTTTTTCTGATAGGAATTCTGCTTCTATGAAACTTCTGTTTAACCTGTATTTAGAATGCCGATTCCTTCAAGATCATAACTTTACAAAGGTGACAAAATTGAATGAACGCATGTTGCTGGACTTTTTACAAACATATGAATTTGGCCCAGCGTAAGTCTCTTTATATACCTATCCATTCTATTCAGGGCACACATCCTATAAAAAGAAGTGGGGTACTGACAATATGCAAATGACCTCATGGCGTCATGTGCTGAACGTGTCCCGGTGTCTAAAAATTTCACCGGGACACGTTCAGCATATTTCGGGGGGCCCAACTTCTTGGCAGGGGGGACGGCGTCCACCCTGTGAAAAGAGTATGGGGGGGGGCGCCGTGTACCTGCGTGTACTCCCGACTCGAGCCCTGATTCTATTTCCCACCATCCTATTTATTATGAGCCCCCAGAAACTACAATCTCGTTGCGCTAGCGCTATACAAAAATAATAAATGAAAAAAGCATTTGTCGTAAATCAAAAGCACCAAAGGATAACGACAATGTAATGCGTCAAATTTAGAGTTTCAGTGCAGCTTAGAACTGGCACAAACTCACATTTTTGAACAACAGGCAACAACTACACGTCGACAACACTTACTTAAAACACGCACTGGCAGAGCAATAGGTCTTGCCTATGTGAGAGCGATTGGCTTTGGCAATGTGTTTTAGCCATGTTGTACACCAGTGTGGCTGCTGTTCAGCATGGCTATAAGAGTGGAGTGGGGTGGGGTAGATTGGGGTGGGGTATATTGGAGTTGGGTAGATTGGGGTAGAGTGGAACAGGGTAGATTGGAGTAGAGTGGAGTGGGGCAGATCGGGGCAGAGAGGAGTGGGGTAGACTGGGGTAGAGAGGAGTGGGGTAGAGTGGGGAAGAATGGGCTAGATTGTAGTGGGGCAGATTGTGGTAGAGTGAGACAGAGTGAAATGGGGTAGATTATGGTAGATTTTAGTGGAGTAGCGTGGGGTAGATTGGAGTAGTATAGAGTGGGGTAGATTGCAGATGACTCGAGTAGATTGGAGTGGAGTGGGATGGGTTAGATTGGAAGGACAGATTGAAGTGGGGTAGATTGACTTGGGGTGGAGTGGGGTAGATTAGAGTTGAATCGGGTAGATTGGAGTGGAGTGGGGTAGATTGGTGTGGTTTGAGGTAGAATGCCTTGGGATATATTGGGGTAGATTGACTGGGGTGGGGTAGACTGGGGAAGAGTGGATTTGGGTGCATATAGGCAGATTAGAGTGGAGTGGATTGTGGTTGTTTGGAGTTTGATAAATTGCTGAAGGATAGAGTGGAGTGGGGTAGATTAGAGTGAGGTAGAGTGGAATAGCGTAGAGTGGAGTGGTGTAGAGTGGAGAGGGGTAGAGTGGTGTGGGATATAGTGGTGTGTGGTAGATTTGGATGAGGTAAATTGGGATGGGGTAGATTGGGGTGGAGTGTAGTAGTGTGGGGGTAGATTGGGGTAGAGTGGAGTAGATTGGGATAGATTGAAGTGGGGTAGACTAGAGTGGAGTAGATTGGGGTACGGTAGACTGGGGTGAGGTTAAGTAGATTGGAGCAGAGAGGGGTAAATTTGAGTGGAGTGTGGTAGATTGGAGTGGGGTAGATTTATGTTAAATGTAGTGGGGCAGATTGTGGAGAGTGGAGTGGGGTAGTTTGGAGTGGAAGGGGGTAGATTGTGGTACACTGGAGTGTGGTAGATGTAGGTTGGAGCGGGATAGATTGGAGTTGAGTCGAGGGAGGTAGATGGGAGTGGATTTGGATAGTTTGGCGTGAAGTGGAGATTTGTGTGTAGTCAGGTAGATTGGGGAAGAGTGGAGTGGACTTGCTTAGAGGTGTAGATTGGAGTGGGTTACCTTGGAGTGGAGTGGGGTAGATTAGAGTGGGGTGGGGTCGGTTGGAGTGGGGTAGATTGGGTGGACGAGAGTTGGGTAGATTGGATTTGAGTGGGGAAGATTGGAGTGGGGTAGATTGCAGTGGGATATATTGGAGTGGAGTGGAATGGGGTAGATTGGAGTGGGGTAGATTGTGTGAATTGGAGCGAGATAGATTGGGATAGAGTGGAGTGGGGTAGATTGGTGTAGAGTGGAGTAGGGTAGATGGTTGGAGTGGAGTGGGGTAGATTGGGGTGGAGTGCAGTGAGGAAGATTGTAATGGAGTGAGGTGGGGTAGATTGGGATGGAGTGGAATTAGATAGATTGGGGTAGGGTGGAGATTGGAGTGGACTGGGGTAAATTGGGGAAGAGTGGAATGGGATGGTTTTGGGTAGAGTTGAGTGGAATGGAGTAGATTGGAGTGAAGTGTGGTAGAAACGAGTGGATTAGGTTGGAGTGGACTGGGGTAGATTAGGGTGAAGTGGAGTAGGGTAGAGGCAAGTAGGGAGATTGGGTGCATTAGAGTAGGGTGGATGGGAATGGAGTGGGGTAGATTAGGGCAGATTGGATTTGGATAGATTGGAGTGGAAAGTGGTAGATTGGGGTAGTTTGGAGTGGGCTAGAGTGTGGAGTGGGCTAGAGTGTGATGGGGAAGAGTGGGGTGTGGTAGATTGGGATGGGGTAGGTGGAGTAGATTGGAGTGGGGTGGAGTGGAGTGGGGTTGATTGGAGTAGAGTGGGGTAGATTGGAGTGGACTAGACTGGGGTAGATTCAAGTGGGGTAGATTTGTGTAGGGTAGATTGGAGTGGGGTGGCGTTAATTGAAGTGGAGTGGGTTAGACTGGAGTGGACTGGGGTAGATGTGAGTGGAGTGGGGTAGATTGGAGTAAAGTGGAGTATGTTAGATTGAGGTACAGTGAAACAAAGTAGATTGGGGTAGAGTGGGGTAGATTGTAGTGAAGTGGGGTAGATTGGATGGGTTGGGGCAGGGTGGATTTGAGTGGAGAGTGGTAAATTGTGATTGATTGGAGTGGTGTAGATGATGGTAGATTGGAGTATGGTAGATTGGGTAGTTCAATAGGGCAGATTGGAGTGGAGATTGGATTAGAGTGAGGTAGATCAGAGTGGAGTGGAGTAGACTGAGGTAGATTGGAGTGGGATATAGTGGAGTAGATTGTAGTGGACTGGGACAGATTGGAGTGGAGTGGAGATTGTAGTGGAGTAAAGTAAATCGGAATAGAGTGGCGTACATTGGACTGGGATAGACTGTAGTGCGATAAATTGGGCTGGGGTAAGTTGGGGTGAGTGGGGTAGGTCGGATGTGGAGTGGGGTAGATTGATGTGGACTGGGTAGATTGAAGTGGAATGGGGTAGATTGGAGGTGAGTGGGGTAGATTTGAGTGGAGTGTGGTAGATTGTAGTCGAGTGGAGTGTGGTTGGAGTGGGGTTGATTTGGTTAGATTGAGTTGAGTGGGGTAGATTGGAGTAAATTGGAGTGGAGTGGGGTAGATTGGAGTGGGATAGTTCAGGGTAGATTGGACTGGTATGGCGTAAAATCAGGTAGAGTGGAGTGTTAGGTTTGGGTAAATTTAAGTGTAGTGGGGTAGATTGGAGGGGGTGGGGTAGATCGGAGTTTGGTTGAGTGGTGTGGGGTAGATCAGTTTAGATTTGATTGGAGTGGGGTAGATTGAGTAGAGTGGGGTAGATTAAAGTGGAGTGAGGTAGACTGGAGTGGAGTGGGGTAGACGGGGTCGATTGGAGTTGGGTTTATTGGGTTGAATGGAGTGGGGTAGATTTTAGTGGAGTAGATTGGGGTTGATTGGAGTGAAGTGGAGTTGGGTACATTAAAGTGGGGTGGAGTGGATTGGGGTAGAATGGAGTGGGATAGACTGGGGTAGATTGGAGTGGAGTGGGGTAAGTGGTGAAGAGTGGAGGGACATAGAATTGAGTAGCATAGAGTGGTGTGTTTTGTCGTGGAGTGAGTGGGGTAGAGTGGAATGGAGTCAAGTGGCATGTTGTAGAGTGTGTTAGAGTGGAGGGTCATAGAGTGATGTAGCATGTAGAAGAGTGGAGTGTTGTAGAGTGGAATAACATGGAGTGAAGTCAACTGTTGTAGAGTGGAGTGGTGCAGTGTGGAGTATGGCTGGTGCTGTAGTGTACTGCCATTAAAGACAATACATTTTCAATTGAAATGACCATTACATTGCAGAGACATACAGTTTTACTGTGCACAAACAATAATGTGTGGAAATCTTATCACCTAATGTATTGTTGTGTTTTGATCGTATTCAAATATTTATTTCCACCACACTTCAGAATTACACAAAGTATTACAAAAGTGCTTCATTTGTACTTTTCTTAACTCTGATACATTCTGAAATGTCAGCATAGTTAATTTTGCTGTGTACTAAAAAGAATAACATCCTACACACTTTCTTCTCACATGGCTACTCAGCAGGATTGTCACATAAATTCTCTCACTTTGAAGTTAGAGAAATAAAAGTAAACACCAAGCTCCCTTGGAAGACAGAGCCTGACATTTCACCTCTGTCCTTTAACCCACAGCAAATGTGACAAATTTCTGAAAATTAGCTCTCGGAAGAATACAGTAAACACGCAATGCTCTTGGGAGGGAAGACCTCAAGCTGGATAACCTGAAGCAAATAAAAGCCAGAAAATAGAAAGCAAGCAATTGGGAGTTACAAACCACAAAGCCAATAGGAAGCAATGGGTAAAATGCATTCTCAGGGAAGCTTTTCGAATGCCCAACAGAAGTCATAGGCAAACCAGATAGCACAGACTTCCACCTAAAACTGATGCAGTGGAAATAAATAGTTCTTTGTAAACCACATCACTATGCCCTTTACATGCTTCAACATGGTTTTACTCAAACTTTAGTACCATGTCACAAGTCAGTGAGCATGATATTAACCAAGTGTTGAGTTTTTCTGCTCGCTAGGTCCCTTAAAAAACAAGCACTGGCAAAGCCAATTATATCATTTCTGATGTGTCTGGCTGCTTCATTTTGTAGGATCATAGTTACAAAAGTTGGTTCCACAAATATAAATGAAAACAAGTGCCAAAGCATTTGTTTGAAGTGTAGGTGGGGGGAGCAACATGGAGGGCACGGGTGGAGTAACACAGAGCATGTGTGGGGAAAGAAATCTAGAGGGGTGAGGAGGAGAAGTAATGAGTGACAGAGAAGGAGGGCATAGGCGGAAGAAGCAAAATGGAGGGCGAACTGGACAAAACCAACATGGAGGGTGGGGTCATGATGAAGATCAAAGGGCAAAGGAGCAACACTGAGTAGGCAGAGGAGAAGCACAAGAGAGCAAAAGGTTAAGGACACAAGAGCATGTGCAACACAAAGGTGTGTGGAGAGAAGCACACAGGCAGCAGGAAGTAACAAAGTGCAGGGTGTGAGAAGTACATGAACGAGACAGCTGGAAAACACATGCACTCTCATGGAGTGCCTAATCAAAAAGAATTGAACTAGTGACTTAAAATTAAGCTTTGGAAACATGGAAGCCTGCCAGTCAAAACAGATGGTAAATAGGATATGCTCCATGGGAGGAGCAAACACAAGATTGACAAGCTGAGAAACAAACAAGAATCAGGCAAATGAGAGTAACAGGAAAGCCAACCAATAGAAAGAAATGGATGGTCTCCAAGCCCCATATGATCTTTGTAAGTCCACAATATTTTTCACAACCAGACAGCTCGGCTGTGTGGCAGGCTTGACCTAATCAAAAATTCAGCAAACGTGTTTCTGCAATAATATAAGAAGGAAGGGGTGTTTTTCTTTTTTTTTTATAGGAATGGCACCACAAAAACCGTTTCATTTCTAAAATGTTAAAGTTGAAAATACAATTACTTGGACCAGATTATGTGCTATATGAAAATATTATTTCTCATTTGATTGTTCCTTGAACATGCTTGATATAGTTTCTTAGACGCGTCACATTGAAAAACGAGTTGATTAATTAATTAATTAAAACATATATATATTCTTTAAAATATCTGCATTTGTGACCTTCTCCTTTCACTATCTGGAAATGCATTATGATTTAATAATTCCTTAAGACATTCAGGAGTGAAGACAAATCATTTGCATAATTAGTCTAAGGTGCAAGCCCTCCCCACAGCTTACAACCAAAGCTAGCTTACTCGTTTATTTCATTATCACTTCACCTAATATTACTGGTGCAAACAATACAAAATTATTCTGATTGGAAGAAAAGTGTTCAATTTTTGCAAAGTATGCCACATTTTGGATCCAAATCTCAAAGACTCATTTAAGTGAAATGTAAATAAGCAATCTCAGTGCTTCATGAAGACAAAAGCCTGTTTCTGATTTTAAAATTGTGGGATTTTGCTCTCATAAATGGAAATTACTATTGTGGTTTGTGCGCTGGTTGTGGATTTTCCTTGTGTTGTTCCCATTTGTAGCTCTTTCTATAAGGATCTATTGTCCCAGGACTTTTGCTCAAACCGTAGTGAAGTTCTGTTAAATCTCTACTACTTCGACGTTGAAGACTCTGGAAGACTGAGAGATTGTGGCTTTCTCAACCTCCCCATCTTCAACCTGCTCGCAGGCTTTGTGGGGATATGTACAGATCCACATTGTTAGGTCTTCTCTACAGACAGCTGTAGTTCTGCGTCAGCGACCTCATTTTACTATGTATATGTATGATGTCTTAATTAGTGGCGGCTCCTGCGAAACGGGGTTGGCGGGGCAGGGTAGGATGAAAAATAAAAATAACTTACCTGTTCATGCCGCATGCTTCTTGTTGTCCTCTGCTCTTCCGCACTCCCAGAAGCAGGAAACACACAGGTTACCTTAAGCCAATCACAACGTTGCTGTCACCATGACAGCAGTGTCGTGATTGGTTTGAGAGCCCTGGTTCGGGGACTGCAAGCCTGTGCATGATCTCCACCCAGGGTGTGCATTACAGACTGGTGGAGAACATGCTAAGTGTGCATGACTGTTTGGCCGGCCCAAGATGGCCAAACCGTCATGGCCAATTAATTTAATTTAATTTAATTTAATTTCTTTTATAGCGCTGGAATCAATCCCGTAAGGGTATCTCCGCGCTGAGCCAGCTATAGAGTTCTCAGTCAGTGCATCTGGGGGAATTAAGTGGACAGGAATGCTTCTTGATAAAGAAGGGTTTTCAATGTTTTCCTGAAAGATAAGTAGTTAGTAATTGATCTAACATCAGGTGGCAAATTGTTCCATAAGGCAGGTCCAACCGATGAAAAGGCACGGTCTCCTTGTCTGGATTTCTTTGAGACCGGAGGTTTTAAGAGCGTTTGGTTGCTTGAGCGAAGAGACCTGCTCGGCTGATATAACACCAGAGATTGAGACAGGTATTTAGGACCTACACCATAAATGCACCTATGGACCGTGCAGCAGATCTTAAAATCAATGCGCTGACGTATGGGAAGCCAATGTAATTCCTTCAGCAGGGGTTTGGAGGGGGTTCTAGCTGGTGCGCCCATGACCAGTCTTGCTGCCGTGTTCTGGACCACCTGCAAGCGACCTATTGCATCAGCATTTGCTAGTGTCAGCAGGCCGTTGCAGTAGTCCAGACGACTGGTCACTAAAGCCTGCACAAGTGTCTTTCTGTAGGTGGCAGGGAGATACGGGAAGACACGTCTAAGTAGACCAATAGTATAAAAGCACAATCCTGCAATGTAGTTGGTGTGCTCCTTCAGGGTTAACTTTTGATCCAGCTTCACTCCGAGATTCTTTACATGATGTTTAGATATGGGTGCAGGGCCAAGATCTACCGGCCACCAGTCAGGGGACCAGAGAATGCTTGCTTTACCAAAGAGCATGACCTCAGTTTTTGTGACATTACATTGGAGGCAGTTCGTCGCCATCCAATGTGACACCGCCCTCATGCCCTCAGCAAAATTCTCTTTGACTCTAGAGTCAAGGGAATTAAAAGGGTAGAGGAGCTGGGTGTCGTCAGCGTAGGAGATCGGTGTGAACCCATACTTCCGCACAATCTCAGCTAGGGGGGCCACGTATACATTAAACAATGTTGGGCTAAGACACGAGCCCTGTGGCACCCCCTTTGTGAGCCCCCTAGAGGTGGAGCGGAAGGGGCCCAGGCTGACAGATTGTGACCTCCCGGAAAGGAAACTCTCCAACCAAGATAGTGCAAGGCCTCCGATTCCTGCTCCTTGCAAACGGCTGAGAAGGATGTTATGATCCACGGTATCGAAGGCTGCTGACAGGTCCAACAGCACTAGAATCATAGAGCCACCTCTATCCTGTGACATTTTGATCTGATCAGTCACGGAAAGAAGGGCTGATTCAGTGCTGTGGTTGGGCCTGAACCCAGATTGTGATTGGTCCAGGCCCCCTGTCGCTTCGATAAAACTGGAAAGAATGGTATTTACATGCTTCTCTGCCAGTTTGCTGATGTAAGGAAGGAGAGAAATCGGACGAAGGTTGGAGAGTTCAGACCAGGGCAAGATGGAATTTTTGCGTATGGGGTTCACCACCGCTTCCTTCCAGGCTGATGGAAGCAAGCCCTCAGTGTAAGAGAGATTAAGTAATTTCTGGATGGAAGGTCCTACTATGTCAATAAGAGGGGAAATGAGTTTGGCAGGTAGCAAATCAGTGGGGGAGCCAGTCTTTACTTGATGAATGAGTATGGTCAGGCCCTCAAAAGTTATTGCTGGAATTACCCGAAGGGTCATTACAGGGGTCAGTATAGGGGACATTACAGGGACCTCGTTGGCCAAAGGATCTGAGACTGCAGTGATTTTTTTGTATATCCCTTCTATTTTGTCCTCAAAGAACTGAGATATATCATCACACAAGGCCTGGGTGAAAGTGTCTGGGCTCTCACACACCTCAGGATTAGTGAAAGTCTGGATGATTTTAAAAAGCTCTCTTGTGGAGTTACCTGCCTCTTCAATTTGGGCTGTAAGGCCTACTTTCCTGGCCTTTTTGATATTTTTATAGTAGGAGGTCATTGCTTCCAGATAACGGTTTTTATCTTCCTCCTTGCCTGTTCGTCTCCAAATTTTCTCTAGTTTTCTGCAGCCCTGCTTTTCAGTTTTTAGGGCCTCGGTGTACCAAGCTTCCCTTTTGGCCGTGGTAGGTTTCTTTACGTTTTTCTGAGGGGCAAGAGTGTCAATAGCCATCGTCAGGGTGGAATTAAACTTACAGAGAGCAGTATTGATGTTGTCAGAGTTGGAGAATGTTGGCTGTTCCCATGTTTGCATGAGTTTAGCAGAAGTTATTTTATGCCAGGGTCTGCGCTTAATATGCTGGGAATGCGAGCGAATCATAGGATTAGTAAGGTGGGTGAAGGAGAAATTAATCAGTTTGTGGTCAGACCAAAAAATGTATTTAGGGGAAGAACAGTGAACATTCGGATGCGAAGTGAAAATCAGGTCCAAAATATGGCCACCTGAGTGAGTGGGTTCGCTGTTTCTAGGATGGAGACCTAAAAGAGCTAGGTCCGCGAGAAAAACTTTAGTGTCCGGGTGATCCTTAATATCAACATGAAAGTTAAAATCTCCTAAGAGAATAAAATCTCCGTTAGCTTTCAAATGAGGAGCTAACAGTTCAGTGAGGGCAAGAGAGAACCCCGCATTAGGCCCAGGCGGACGGTAAACTAATGCTCCTCGCCAGTATACCTTGGGGCTGAATGCCAGGTGGAAAATTAACACTTCCATGGTGGGTAGCATGACTTGGTCTAAGACTCTGATATTCAGAGTATCCTTATATATGATGGCGATTCCACCTCCTATTTTCACAGGTCGATCAAGCCGGAGGATTCTGTATCCTATGGGTATCCCCAGAGTGATAGTAGGGGTAGTGTGGGGTTTCAACCAGGTTTCCGTTAGGAAGCAAATCTCTGGTTGAATACTATGAATGGTATCCCATAATTGTGTATGATGTTTCGGGAGGGATCTGAGGTTCAGCAAAAAACTTTTGACGCCTCCTTGGGGGCCTATGTTGTGAGTGGGCCGTCCAGCAATAATATGGGAGTCCATAGCCTGAAATCCGCAAGTGAGGCAGGAAAAAGGGCCCTCTGGGCAGCGTAAGGTTTTAGTGGTACAGGTATATTTCGCCTGGTGTTGTAGTGCTTTCAGAGTGTGTGAGGCGTACCTGATTACGGGAGTTGGCCTACAACAGTCCATAGTGGCAAGGACAGGGTGGGTGGCCCCTGGCCCCGTCCAGTCGCGGACGGGCGCAGACGGGCCACTCTTTGGCTACTCTTCGGCGGTGTCTTCGGCTCCCCTGCGCGCGAACGCTGCGCGCTCAGAAGGGGCGAGGGCTAAATAGCCCCGTCAGCCTGTCCGCTAGAGCGCTAACCGCTCAGCAAACCCGGAAGTGGTGTTCTCCTCCCCGATACACAATCACGGGGAGGCGGGGAAGCGAGCGAGTGCTCAGGTAATGCTGTGTTATCAGCGTGTATGTGTGCAAGTGTGTGCACTATTTTAATCTAGTGTCACAGATGGGAAAAATTCGTAAAATCAATTCGGACAATTCTTTTAAAATCTCACAGATTAAATCATGCGCAACACGCTGTTTTTAGAAGAAAGTAAAGTAAAGTAAAGCGGACTGAGCGTCCAAGCCGGCCAGCGGGTCCGGGAAACACTCACACTGTCCCCCCTGCCGCAGCGCGGAAAATGAAGGCTCAGCCTAAATAGCCCCGTCAGCCTGTCCGCTAGAGCGCTAACCGCTCAGCAAACCCGGAAGTGGTGTTCTCCTCCCCGATACACAATCACGGGGAGGCGGGGAAGCGAGCGAGTGCTCAGGTAATGCTGTGCACATACCACTCCTCCTCCTGAGCTGTGACAGAAGCCCAGCCCCGTTTCGCCCAACTGGCTCCGTAGAAAAAAATTAAATGATATTAACATCTTGTTATTATCAATTTATTTTTCTTTTGTTGCACTGCTCAGAAGCAGTGGGGCGACGCTCCTCCTCCTTAGCAGAGGAGCCGCCACTGGCCTTAATGAGTGCCTAAATCCATCCATGAGAAAAAGGCACTTTCATTCATAACCTAGACCTATTGGCATTGACAGTGCTTTTTTCTGAAGAAGGCCATCTAATTGTAAGTTGCAGCCAAATATATGGGGAATTTCTTAACCTGTAGTACCCTATACAATCAAGGTTTTCTCTGATCTTTCTTCATGGGAAAAGAAAGAAAAGAATCAATAATTCGAAAGTAGACTTCTCACAGAAGATGTCATGGAATGGTCTGAAAGGAAAGCAAGGTCCCCATTAATGTTTCCATCTGTCAGAATGTCTTGCACTGAGGCTGAACATTAAATGGCAGTATGCCTGCACAACAAAGGTTAACACTTCTATTTTGGCACCTGGCCACACTGCCAATGACAGCCAACTCTGGGACAAACTGTTAGTAACGATAAAGCCCCTGATCTGGCTCGCTTGAGCTGCTCTAACAATGTGAAGTGAACAAAAAGAAAAAAAAGAAGACAACAAATTCAGTTTCAATATTCTAATTATATATGTTTAAATAAATGCCCATAAAAAGTGCTTTATATGATGGACCCCAATGTTGCCAATGAAGGCAGGATAAGAGAATTAGGGGCATAACTTCAGCCAAAAGACTAGAGGTTACTCATAATCTGGGGCAAAGCACAATGCAGTAAAGTGGGAGGGCTTTAGTGGAGATGTAAGTATGAAAAGGGAAGGTAAAGGAGGCTTGGGGAACCCCTTGTACAACAAGCATCGATAAAGTCAATGGTCAGACTTATTTTAATAAGTGATGTTTCATCCATTTGCAAAATTGTGTGTTGAAGCATGGGTGAGTGGGGTAGCATGAAAACTAGTCATGGGTAGAAAAACTGAGTGAGTGACTGCCTGCATGGATCCATTAATGTGTAAGTGGGTGCAAAAAACGTATAAGCAAACACAACAGGTGATGGACCGAATGTGGATCAATGTCACACACTCACCCCAGTCCAAAGATCTGGGCCCAAATCCATCGTTTTTTTGATTCCGTTCTGGGAAGGACATGGCTTTTGTAGTTCGGACTGGACTGTTCCCATGGGGCACAGGGTCAGAGCTGATTTGCATATCGCCATTGTCTAACCCAGGGTGGTGTGGAGTGCAAAAAAACGATGGATTTGGGCCCAGATCTTTGGACTGGGGTGAGTGTGTGACATAGATCCACATTCGGTCCATCACCTGTTGTATTTGCAAAAAACGTATAAACCTGCAGTACAATTTTATTTCATTGTCTTTGTAAACTAAACTCAGTCAATTTTATTCAGTTTAACCAGTAGATCAATGTGATGCAAAATCTGTACCTTATGTGTAGACTTTAAGAATTTTACTGTGATCTATATTAAACAAGCCTATATATTTTATATTCCAAGATTAACTTCTGCAGTCTATCGGCATGGAAAGCCAACACAAAGGCTCCAGGTCGTCCCTTATATCCTATTGTTCGTTCAAAAGACTTTATTCGGTTTATAGCACACTATAACAGCATAGATATAAAATACTTAAAAAAAGAGTTCTCCATTAAAATACAATATCAATCGTACAATCAATTAATACAAATTTGCCATGCCATACAGTTAAAGAACAAAGTGTCTTTGTGCAATTAAAATCAGACATTTCAATGCTATTAAAATTGATCTCTTTGCCCATGAATCTTCACTATTTCCCTCCTACTGTCCTGTGTTTCACCACAGGGCAGATTAATCTGTGCACAGAAACACATTCTAAATCAGGCTGGACCAATTCCCAGTATGCCACAGTCTCTTTACATTTCTTGATCTTTAAATTCCTTAATAGATGCCACAGTAACCGTGTTCTCTGATCTTTATACAGCTGAAAAAGGAGTATATGCATTGAGACTGAGATACAATTGAATTATTTGGACGCAGTACCATATATTTGGCAGCATACACATTTCAGGGGTAGTACACAAAAAATGGGCCAGGCCAAGTCTGTACCTTAACAGTTAGAATCTCTGGTTGCGGGAAACCTTTAACAGATATGGCTCAGTACTATGGGGCATATTCTCAAGAACGTGTGATAACCATCGCAAAAGTAACTTAGCCCAACTTCCGACATCGCAGTCTATCGCTGGAAAATTATGTGTGCTAACGAAGCATTCTCAACACGGCAGTACCATACGATAGTCTCCAGATAATGCATCAAATGTCCACGTTAAAATCAACTCCACGTTGGAAAAATGCGAAAAGTGAACTCAAAATATCTTGCGATGAGGCCAATTGCGGTACAAAAAGCCCTGAAAACCAGCGACCAGCCTGCAAATCCCACGCGTCTGATGGGAAAATGCACCATAAAAGCAGAGTAAATAAATGGTGAGATGGCAAAGTGCGAGCACAACCCCACAGCTGCGACGCAGAAGAAATTACCATTGTCTAAATCAGATAGGGAACTCCCCACCAACAGCCACAATGTACATCGGCATGCATTCAGTATGTAACCTTTGCCAATGCGGAAACAAACATTGTACACACTGTGAAACCGCATCTCCCCCTCATATTGCAGAGGGACAAACAACACCCCCTGCACACCGGCGTGCCATGTCCATGATCAAACAAGAATGAAAGCACAGACTAATGTAGGGGCAATGACTCCCCTTACGTACATGTTGCCCATGTCGTGGGACTTGAGACACAGGGTGCATCCCTGCATCATGTCAGCACATATCAGAGCACAAAAGAATCCCTGTTGTCACTTGTAGGCCACAAATTACAGCCAAAATTGAATGATTTGGGACACGTGAAGTGCCGAAGAGTGGGATACCTTAACAACTGTGGCACACAGAACTGGCAGTTCGAATACGTGTCACCATAAACAGCCTCACAGCACAGAGGTGACACCCAACATCCATTAACAAATCCCTCAATTGACAGCACAACATGTTGCACCCACACTTGTCTGAGTGAAGTGCCTGTACAAGATAAGTGACATGCACACAGGGAATGTGTATTGGAATGCTTTTATTAGCACATGCAGTGCCTGTGGTCAGTCAACGTACTGTGCCATGCCTGCTAAGGACCCACTCAATGTGACATCAACCAGAGAAGAAATTGTCAATGATTTAGTCCCTACGGGCTATTCCTGCTGCGGCTGCAGTGGGGTGTGGTCCACCTGCCTCATCTTCATCATTATCGTCCGGTGCATCTAGCACTCGTATCCATGGGGCCTTGCTGCGTACACATATTTTGTGCAACACACAACATGCAACGATCATCTTGCACACAAGGTCTGGGCTGTACAGGAGCTTACCACCTGTGACATCCAGGCACCTGAAACGTGACGTCAACATGCCAAATGTGCACGCCACGATGCCCCTAGTGCATTTGTGGGCCACATTGTACTGCCTCTGGGCCTGTGTGTCCGGGGCTCGGAGGGGTGTCATCATCCAAGTGCAGAGTGCTTATCCTTGGTTACTTGTGACAGTGCAGAGAGACATGAGTCACAACTACGTACTGCATGATGTGTTGGCAGACTCACTGGTTCATTGGTGAGTGACTTAGTGATTCCTGAATGGCATGTACTGCACGTTGCACATGAGCTGCATCACTGTGTACTACGTAGCCCTACTGCTGCACCTCCCCTGAGCACATTCACGAGTTTGCACAGTGCGATTACATCACATGCACCCCTACGGCACACCATTGACATGCCTGTCAGCGCATGTCTATAAGCCTGAGTATGACACAGTAATGATGCTGCGCAGAATGAGACCGGCCACATGTGTGTAGGCCCATTGCAAGGACAGGTCTGACACAGATGTAGAGCACCTGCCTGGCTGAACTTGACATGCAGTTCAGGGTACATCTTTGGCTCATGCTGCTCTAATAGAGACACACACAACAGTTGGCATGTGTGATCACTGACCTCAAGCGAGCATGCCCTACCCCATGTACCCCGGAGCGTGCCACATAACAACATTGTTGATTGCAAGACGGGTGGCGCATACACTACAACAAAGACACACGCATCAGCCACATCCTTGGCAAGGCCCACACTGAACCACAGCCAGATCCATGTGTGGAGGAGCCACACACCTACGAAGAACTGTTGTACGCCTGTCCACCCCGCTTACGCTCACATGAAGATACAACACGGTTACATGTCTACACCACTGCCTGTGGTGACATGGTTGCGCACGCTGTACACAGCACAATGTAATGTGGAATGGCCCTGTCCCACATGCATACATAATGACCACACAGACACACTGAGTGACTTTGTGGGACTGGCTACGGGCACGTTCGTCCTGCCCCTTTTATTGCCAGGGTCACATCTCCAGTGACGCCTGTGCTGGATGGGTGTTGGGTAGTGTAAGCCACCACTCAGGGGTTGGGTGGTGCTGGCAAAAACCACAACAGAGAGAAGACAATCAGCAGTACAAGGTACGGACATCATGGGTCCCTGACTTGAGCAGCACAGAGTTTGTGGCCCTGGATACACAGCGGCCGGCACTGGCACACCGCCATGGGACGGTGACTTGGGGTGCACTGAGGTAGGGCCACGCGAGCTGAGCGTGTACTTTTCAATGTCCAAGGGGAATGTCGCGGAAGTTTGCAGAGGACAGTGGAAGGTGTCCCTCCAGGGCATGATGCAGAGGGCAGAATCAAGCAGAAACAGGCAAATGGTGGGGTTGAATGCTACAGACTCCACTTTTCAACCTTGTCAGTATCAGCTACCTGTAGAGGAAGACAACCTTCAGCTCATGGGCCCAGACGCCACTGACATACAAACAGAGATCGACTATGAATTTCAGGGCACACACTCAGGGGCACCAGAACTGGAAGGGGATGCAGTCTGCGATGATGCCTGTACAATGACATTGACTTTGCCGTGTAGAGGGCAGGACTGAAGCGCGTCTTCCCCTTACTCATCTCCTTGTGTACTGTGACATGTACACTGCCATGAACATATAAAGACTCAGTTCCAAAATGTGACCTAGTTGGCCGCAGTGTCGGACGGAGGTTGCAGTCAGAGCGGGTTAACTGCTGCCCACTCATCTCCTCCTGGATCTCTAATACACAACGTTGGAATGGCATTTGTATTAGATTTGTGGGTGACATAGGTAGTGGCACCAAAGTTGAGCGTGTGTTTAGCCAGCAACGATGGCGTGTGCTGCCTGTGACGGACTGCATTGGATTGGTGTGGGATTGAAGGGAGTATAGTGACATAACCTCAGCCTTAAAAAATTAATGTACTCTGCCATGGTGTAATCAAGACTCAGTTCCATATGTGTGTCCTACTTGTCCACTGTGTATGCCGGTGGAGCACGTCAATGAGAATGGAGTTCTGCGGGTCTGTGTCGCGGATGCCGTGATGGTCCAAGGAGGCTGCCAAGTTCGCAGCCTTGGGCCTCGAGCTTGCACCGGCATGTGGTGGGCCCTCTTCAACACACACCAGTGTCGACAGTTGGGCATTGAGGCCTGGGTGAACAGGGGGCGTGCAAGACGGGTTCGGGGACCAGCGGCCCGGGGGGCAGCAGGCGCACAGGAATGCAGGCAACCCCGCTCACGACGACGGCATCGGCCTTGTAGCGGGGTGAGTGGTGCTGTACTGGCAGAGACGTTGGGCATTCCGGAAGAGGACCACGCCCAGAGTTACATGCCTATTATCCACACCACTACGCTGGCCTGGCATATGCCAGGCCAGCCCACTCCAATCACGCTTACAGGGGGAAGGGAAAAGCTACATTTCCTTGATCTCCCCCACTGGCTGGGGTGACATGGTTACGTCCACTGTCCACTTCACTCCAAACACCAGCAGTGTGTGTCGACATGGATATGTGTGTGTTTTGCATGCTGCAGTTTGGCCAGCACATCCACGCACACTTGGCATTGTGTACATGCTTATTCATGGGTCACTTGCCTCCTTCGCACATGCCTGGCCCCCAACTCTTCCCACAATCTGCAATTGTGTGGCTGAGGTGAAGCTCTGGAACTCGCTTCCTCTAAAACTCCGAGCTGAGCCCTGCACACTGCGTTTCCGCAAGGGTCTTAAAACCTTCCTGTTCCCAGCATAACGCCTTGATGCTGTTTCCTTACCATCCGATGTTGTCTTAAAGCGCCGGGACGACCGAGGGTAGCTGCGCGCTATATAAGATTTAAAATAAATAAATAAAAATAAATAAATAGGTGCCATGCCGTTGATGGATTGTGTACATGGCTAGCCCAGGTTCCCACAGTAAGTTGTGCTGTCGTGACTGGTGGGTGGGCATGTTGTTTGGCATGTTGTATGTGAGTTTGTAACATGTGCATTCCCAGAGTTGTGAGTTGCATGATTGTGAAGTTGAGGTGTGTGGTGTGTGCATTTGGTACTTACCAACGAGCAGAGCATTTGCGTAAGTGCCATCCTGGAAGCGCCGGTTGATGATGGACTGTCGGAAGATGAAGGAATCATGCACACTGCCTGGGTAGTTGGTGACGACATTGGTGAAGAGTCCCCGGTGGTCCACTATTGCCTGCACATTGATGGAATGCAGGTGCTTTCTGTTGTGGTAACTGTGTGCAGTGTCTGCAGGGGGCACAAGTAGGACATGTGTGCAGTCTATTGCCCCCAAAACATGCGGGAATCCAGCTATGGCATAGAAGCCTTGCTTGGTCTCCAGCTGTTCCTGCGCAGTGTGGGGGAAGTATAGGTACTGGGGTACCAAGCTGATAATGGCAGGTTTGAGGAACTTTGATAGGGCTGGCTGTGAGACTCCTCCGACTCTGGCGGTTGTTGGTTGGAAGGTACTAGAGGCCGACAAGTGCAGCATAGCCAGCAGCTTTGTCTGAGGTGAGATGTTGGTTGTCTGCTGTGTTGGTACCATCAGCCTGTGGGCAATGATGTTCAGGATGCGGAGGATGGTTGTCCTTCTGAGCTTGTAGAGGCAATGACATACTCTGGTGTCATGTCTGTGAGACTGGTGCGTTTTCTGAAGGTCCGCTGTCTATGTCTGCGCTGCCTCTGTGGTGGTCGGGGAGAGGTGCGGGAGGGGTCCGGGGGGTAGTGGCGGGCCTGGGGTGGTGGTTGTGGGTGTTGTGGGCAAGTTGGGGCTCCGAGCTGCATGATCTATAGCTCTATGGCATCTGTCGTTCTTCAGGTGTGCCTCGGGCTGTGCTCCCTTTTCTGGTGCCGACTGCCGTCCAATTTTATACCAAGTCAGAGCAGGTGTTAATTTCCTGCTGCTAACGTGCCTTATTGCAGCTTTTGTGGTCGTATCGCCGATCTGGCTTGTCATTGAGAATGCTGCGGAGTGGTGTTTTTGTGGCTTTTTGCACAAGAACGCCTACTCTGCATCTCATTAGCGATAGTTGCGGGGGCCATCTGTGGCGATGGTTTTTGCGGCTGCTATCACAGGTAAACTAGTGCTTTGGGCTGTTAGCACCAGATTGTGAATGGGGGTGATAAATTTATCGCGACTTTGGCTGCAATAAAGTGCCATTAACTCGGCGATAGCGCCTTGAGAATATGCTCCTAGGGTTTGTACGTAGTGGTAAATATGCCATCACTATCCCCTTCCTTAGTTTGCCCTCCAGCCTTTTTGCAGCCCTGTGGCCTAATAGTTCAGTTTTTACCAGATTTCTAACCCGGCGATCCATGCATGCTGGATTTACGAGCAGCTCCAACCTATTGATATCTTGCAATTCCTATTTAACATGCGTAAGCCAATTGATCTTATTTAGGCAATCAATAATCAGTGGTTGTGTCAGTACAGCTTCAGGCTTGGCCCAAACTGACAGCCTTAGCAAGATGGGTACCAGCCTTACTCCGTCTCCCAGATACTGAAGTCCCCGTTCTTCATGTGTATTATTAAAGGAACACCACAAGGAAGTGACATGAGTCTGCGAAGAAATTTGTTTTAGCTAGTCTGTAACTGTGAACAGTCAGTGTGTCCCAAAACTCCAGCACCACAGATGGCAATTGCAGTAGGTCTTGCTTTTAAGATGGGGATCGCTGCATCCAACGGCATGGATCCTAACTTAGAGGCAAATTTGAATAAGGATGCTAATGCTTGTTCAAACTGCACTACCCCCACACATTTTAGATGCGTCTAAGTGCTCCTACTGTCGAAAGGGACCCCTAAGTAAGAAAATGCACATGCACAGTGCCACCAATCTGAAAAGGAGTTAACGTACTTTGAGGATGCCCACAAATCATGGAATAAGATTTAGCTTTGTTCGTCGAGAGGTCCAGTTCTGACATTAAAGCCACAAAACTATCTGAGAACTTCTGCAGGCCCCTCCCTCTTCTAGGCGCATTTCTTGACAACAATATTTTTAATGTTAGGATATCTGAGACTTCAAGTAACGATCTACATGAAACAATGGGGCATATGTACAAGGACTGGCAATAACTACAGCTAACTCTAGTTAGCGGTTTTCTTACCGCCCCGTACTGCTAAAAAGTATCGCCTTGTTATTGACGTATTTACAAGACATCGCTACATGGCGATAGCTTCAGGGATCAGCGATAAAAACTGCTGGTAACATTAGCCTGATGGCGATAGGAATACGGGTGTTAGCGGGCGAAAACCTACGAAAGGCCCATTTGCGGCAAAAAAACACACGTTAGTCAGCCCAATGTGAGTTTTGTTGCCTCTATTGGAAAAAATAGTCGACCTCCAATAGAAAATAGGAAAGAAAAAAAAATGAATTGCAGAATGAGGCAGCCAGGGCCAAGTTCAGCACACATCAACAACCCCCTCAAGCCACCCAACATCCAGGATGACCAGGATGAGAGCCTTGATGCCTCGCTAGACCTGCGTCTGGAGCCTTGATACCTCGCTGGACCTGCGTCTGGAGCCTGGAGTGGGATGCGGAGGAGCTGTGGAGCTGTGGAGTCAATGAGCCCTAGCAGTAGACATTGAGGCGCGGCGATCACCCGTACCTGGTGGTGAAGTCTGGCAGGTCACATGGAGACACATTGCTGACCTGTGTGAGAAGACCACCTTGAGCCCCTTGGAGCTGTGAATGTTAGAGGCACACCTGCGCACCTGCGCACCAACGTAGGGAGGTCTGCATCCCATTCTATGATCCACCACTACACCGAGCTGCATAGAGTGGATTACCAATGGTGGGCGGCGCCTCTCTGCATCACAGGCCAGATGATGTTGCGCTGGCTGGACGCTGTTGAGGGTGAGGCCCTGAGCTGCGCCAAACTTGTGTGGCAGTAGCCCTGCAACTTCAAGCCTAAGAGGGCCCTGCTGCATCAACTGCATCAAGAGGTTCACCAGCAGACTTGTCGGTGACAGATGTACCCTGACTTGTGAAATCCCACCTGGCTGAGGCTCCTGCTGGCTGAGTCACAGATTTGGAGAGAGTGCTGCGGATTGCGCAACAGTGTCAATGTCCAGTTAAGGAGAAGGTGGGACGCGTAGCGGAGGAGGCCCAGGGGTCAAGTTGCCCAGGACTAGCACCTGTAGAAGACGCATCTCCAGTGGCGGCTCATCCGCTATAGCGGAAGAATGTTGCCCCACTGCTTTCAAGCAGTGCAAGAAGAGGAAAAATCATCACATGATGATAACTTCCTGATGTAATTCTGCTATGTTTCCTTTGCCGGCAGGAGGGTGTGTAGGGCTGCTCCGCTCACGGAGCAGGACTGGGGCAGGCCCACTCAAGTGCGCACTGTCCTGTTCACAATGCAGGCTGCATTATAGCCTACATGGAGAACATGCCCACCCCTCCAGCCCCTGGCTGAACGTCTTGTCCCGGCGCCAGTGCCCAATCCCAACGCCACATTGCAGCGTTGTGATTGGCTTACGCGAGGGAGCCTGGATGCCTACTTCCTGTTCCTGGTAGCAGACTCAGGAGAGCAAGAGCAAAGAAGACACGGGACCCGGTCTTGAGGTAAGATTTCTCACATTTAAATATTTACAACACCTGTTCACACACCCCGCGTCCACGCCCCATCCAGTGTCCTTTCTGGCGTTTCACAGCTCCCAGCTGTCCTGTCCCTCCCCCGCAGCACTTCTCAATGACGGCCGCTGTGCGGCCATGGGCAGCGGGCGTACCACTGGTGTGCCAAAGGTCTACATGAAGTTACGACGCATACCATTACATCGCATTCCATTACAATGTATACTAACACTAGGCATATTGCAACAGTAGGGAAGGTGTTGGATAGCGGAGATGTAAATATTACTATTCCCACTTCAGTGAGAGCAACCCTAAAACTAACCCTTGCACCCCAAAGCAAACCCTGAACCCTAAAATTCATCTTTGAGCCCCCAAAACACACGCTACAAATAATATTTGACCCAAATGCACACCCCAATTGTCATAATCTACCCCAAAACACACCCCAAATTTCTAATTTTACCCCAAAACACATCACAAATTTCAAATTTTACCCCATAATACACCCCAAATTTCATCTCCAACACCCCATACGCACCCTAAAACGTACAAATATCCCATTACTGACTTCACAATGCTTTGCAATGGAATGCGCTGTAAAGGCACCTGTGTTTGTTAAAGTTGCGCCATGAAGGCATTACGATGTAATGCCTGCACTGTAATGGACATCTCCCGTGCCAAAGGCAAGCCGTAGGCAAGCCAGTCTGCGTCCGTCTGCCCCTGGAACGCGTTCAGCACCAAGTAGCCTTCCTCTCAGACATCCCACCGCTACGACGCCAGCACCCTCCTCGCCATCAACCCTGGGCGCCACATCGCCTGCCGGAAGCAACCTCTGTTCCGGACCGGACATCGCCATCTCCATCACTGATGGCCACTAAATCCCCTGCAAGGACCAGCATGACTGTCCAGGAGGCATTGCCATCACCTACAGAAGCACACTCTGACTGACCACACCCTCTAAAGACCCAACGGTGACCATGAAACACCTCAACTTCCAGATGCGGACCAACCCCAAGCCCATCCTCTGCGGCACCCTCATCTGCAGGCCCCCATTCTCCAATACCATTGTAGACCTCATTGCACTCCAGGCTCTCCCATCCACCAACAACATCCTGCTCAGTGAACTCAAGTTCCACCTGGACAACCCCAGTCACCAGAACACCACCCCCACCTGGGGAAGCTCCCCAACATCAGACTCAAGCAGCTAGTCACCGCAGCAAGCCACATAGCAGGACGCGCGGTTGAGCATGTTTCCTCCGTCAGCGGGAACTTCAACTACAGCCACACCACCGGACTCTCCTGGATGAATCATCAGTGTCTACATCACGTCCTCACCATGCCCACCGTACGCCACCTCCGTCATCGCCCCCTCGCAGCTGGATCAAGGCCACCGATCTGCTAACGCCTCAGCACCACCGCTCTGCTAACGCTTACAGACAATGACCCCACAGTGTGCAACCGCCACCGATGGATCTCCAACTGCGCCTACACCCTGGCACCCCTCAAGAATGGCACTGCATGGCGTAAGGGTGACGCAGTGCCACAGGGACAGGCTGGCCTCATGCATTGCTGGAGTTGCGTCATGCGTGTGACACAACTGCAGCAATGCGTGACTTTAGCTCAGATAGATACGTCAGGATTCAAGTCGTATCTGTCATTACTTGCGTCATGGAGCGCTGTCCGGTCAGGTCCATGGTGTTGCAAGACGGGCATAGTGAAAGGTGTTGCAACGCTGTCTTGTCGCAGCTCTGCAACACTTTTCATAACTGAGGCCCAGGAATGCGCACTATCTTAAGGCCCAAGAATGTGCACTATCTTATTGATGGTGCGCATTCCTGCCCTGTAGTTTTGTCGCAGGACAGCACGGCAACATTGCTTGCAGCGTTATCCAGCACCAAAACCTGCTGGGATGAGGCCCCACGTGTTATCTCCATTTTTAAGACCAGCTATTATCAGGTCTTAAAAAACTGCCTCTAACTGCAGTTAGAGGCAGTTTTTTTGGTTTTTGGTCTTCCTACCTTCAAGAATTCCCTTGTAAGTATCCCAAAGTGGGGTTAGCAGCCGTTTTTACAAGGGAACCCCTCTCTTGCATGTCATTATCGCTAACAGAAGTAGCAATCTTTCTATGGACGTTTTCGCCAGACAATTGCCACTAATAGAGGTTAGCGACAGCTTGTACATATGGAGATAAAATTATCACCGCAAAACTGTCGGAAAAGTGCCGCTAATGCGGGGTTAACTCCTTGTACATATGCTTCAATGTCTTTTACATTTGTATGCAAAACAATTTAATTTTGATATATATTTTCTCACACTTTTTTAGTTAATTATGTTGTGTAAAGTGATCTGTTGGTATTGTTGTCTTGCTTGTTTGAGGTTTTCTTCTCTTTCGATGGATGCCTGCTGTATGAATGTGGTGTGATGTGTATGGGTCACGCATCTGACCATCAGCTAGGGGTGTCTATATTTTTCTTAATGGTATGGTATATTTGTTCTCCTGTGTCATATGGAATTTATAATGTTTTGCATTGTGTTATGTATTAGACATATGTATATTTATATGACAGTGATTACAATAAACAATCGAATTTTGATAATAAAAGCTTTGAATTACAACATCGATGGCTGTCTCCATGTCAGATTATCTGTATTGCTGAACATATAGACATATTCACTATGACTCCAAGATAACTTGTTAAGCATCCTTCTAATGTGGTGAGATATTCCACCAATTAAATCCTTCAGGCAGTTTCTTTTTGTTTTTGGCCTATGCATCTGTTTGCCTGTTGTTTCTGCCTTGTAATTTGATTTTTCATGGGCCTTCTTTTTTGCTTTATCTACCCTCCTTCTGCTTGCCATAATCACACAGTCATCCGCGTACATTAGTATGAGTAACTGTTGTGCCCCCAACTTGGGAGGACAAGCGGTAGCTTCAACCAAGATGTCTTCCAGGACATTATTATAGAAACTAAAAAGGAAGGGGGCAGCACACAACCTTGACTCAGTCTAACCTAAGAGCTGTGCAGTCTAGTGCTCATGATAACTGTAACCCTACTAAAGGACTGCTATTGGTACAACTGAAGAGTGTTTTGGGTCTGGTGGGCCATGTGACAGCAAAATCATGGCCTGCAAATATAAGTGCTGTCTAGTCAATCTTTTAACATAAACAATAGTTCTGTCGGGTAAAAACAAGTAATTCAAGCTTTCAAAAAATGAATTCATACAACGATTTGTCAAGTTGCAGTATTACTTGCTCTGTAAAGAAGAAATGCAAATCCAAAACAACAAATAGGGTATATACAAATTATTTTATGAATTTAGTAGCATTCATAATTACCCTATATTCAATATGTACATTACACATTAGGCATATCTTACAAAACGGCGCATCGGACTAAGGTGACCGTTACAGAGCAAGTAATACTGCAACTTGACAAATCGTTGTATGAATTCATTTTTTGAAAGCTTGAATTACTCGTTTTTACCCGACAGAACTATTGTTTATGTTAAAACGTATTGCCCAGGTTCTGAGGGATACTGGGTTACCCCATAGTAACTTACTGTGTCTAGTCAATCTTGTCAATCTTAACCTCATAAGTGCTGTGCCCGATCAGCGGCCGACGGTACCACTACCTCCGTAGTGCTGCCGTCGGCCATTGAACGTTCGAACTGCACCTGCGCAATGGAACGTTCAGCACTGGAGCTGGACGTTCCATAGCAGCTAAGGTGTTAACATAAAATGAAAGAACCTGACCTGGTCAAGGAATAAGTGCTATCAAAGAACTGTAAAGTTACATAGAAACTTGGCGTGCCTTTTATTGAAGTCTAGGACAGGTAAAAAAAATCCATGATTTTTAGGCTGACGCCTACAACTCCTGCACCAATAAGTGTCTGTACAGCAGGGAAAAGAGCAAAAAAAAAGCAAACGTCATGATTGTCAGGAAAAATGCACCAATGGCTGAAGGAGGCTTACCTTGGCCCTTTCTTTAGTATTTCTTTCTAGATTCGAATATAGACCCAACAAGAAAGAAGGCACATGGGCTGTTAATTTTTATTTTTCATTTCTGCGGATACACACAGGAATTAAGGCTTCACAGCAATTCCAAGGATATTTAATTTTTGAAACTCCAATATTAATGTGTACAACGATAAACTACTTTTGCAAATAATGAATGGCTCTTGGTGTACCAATGGAGAACAAACTGGCTTATCCATTCTTCCTATTTCCTGTAAAAAACACTTAAAAGGGGTTATGCACAATTTATTCACAAAGGGTTATTCCTTTGCCAGAGAAATATGCTTTCTGTGCATCTTTTAATAGCTCATTTGTATCCTCTTGTAATGACCTGACCTGGATTTCATCCCAAAAAGCTCATCTTTTCTTACCAATATTTTATTTTTTGTCAGCTCCATATTGGGTATGAATTCTTGTGGGAAATTATTTTATTATATTAATTTTAAGTATTTTAGATGGAGATTTTAACTGACACACTTTTATTGGCAAATATGTTTAATATAAATGAATACACCAAGTAATGCTGTTTTTAATCATATTCTAGTGTTTAATTTAAAATACAAACTAAAGAACAGCAATCATGAGCGTAGTATTTTCTTCAGGATTGTGACATTAGGCGATTATGAACTCATTGAAGTATCTGTAGCTGCAATTATTGTGCATTTTAAATGCTTTTGGGTCAGATGGTGAAAATCTCTCTAAGGGAAGCACTGCTAACCTGTGATTGTTAGGGGAGAAGTTTATTACACCTCTAATGGTAAAACGTACGGCCTCGGGATTACTATTCAGCTTCAGTCCTCATAAAATTAGCAGCAGTAGATCGTGGCAGTGAATAATATTGTAAAGGATAACGGACCCCCTGCCGTACATTAGATGGATACTGCAAGTCACTGTTGAGTTCCATAGCCATTTAGAGGAACGAGGTTGAAAGCCGAGTTCCTTTATTGAACTTCAAGTGGGGTACTTTATCCCATATAATATGTGGTCGCACAATCATCTTTCCCACAAATGACTTAAAAGTTTGGTGTTTAGCTCTTTCACATAAGAGAGAGAGCATGTTTACAAACATGAAAAATAAAAATAAAACATCTAGTGCAAAATTAAACACATCAAAACGTGTTAGATATTTGATGCAAACAAATATTAGAAACAGTTCAATGCAAGATATTTTTTTTTAAAGTTGCAGTAGCTAGGAACTGTGTAGGGACATTCAGAAAGATTTTAGCTTTTCTTTATCTAAGGAGTGCAAAAAATAAACCTATTGTCTCTGCTAGTGATTGTAAACTAATAAAATAGAGTAAAAATGTGTTGCTTTAAACAGCTGCTTTAATTATGCTCCATCACCTGACCTGCCTTTCAGCTCGACTGCTGGCCCTGGCTGCATACAATGTGACATCAGAACTTGACTGTAATAACCTTGATATAATTGAGTTCTGACATCCTTGCTTTATAATCGGCAACTTGGTGGTAGCTGCTTTCCGCATTAAAAAACGTTCTGGAAATAGATAATTTAATAGTCTTGACAACACCCTATGGAATTACTGAAAAATTGCTGCTTTTTTTTTTTTAAAACATTTTGTAAATATTTTAACTGCTCTATTTTAACTGTGACTGCAACCCGATGTAATTGCACCCCTTAATTATGTATTTTTGTCTATGTGCTTTTTATGATTCGTTATGAATCGAAATAAAGTTGTTTTGAGCTGAGCTACAAAAACTTGGTGCATCACAAGTCATCAATTGTAACGAAATTAGAGACTGACATTTGTACAGGGCTTCAGGAATCTCACCTATTATAATAATATAATAAAAATAATATCTTATGTTTATAGAGCCCATTTGCCATACTGCAAATAATAGGTGTTATTACTATTTGTTATGGCAAAGGACTTGCAAAACCTGGAAGGATGAAAGGCTGTTAAAATAAAACACAACACGTCAGGAAGTAAGTCTAACATGCATTTAGTACAAAATAAGTAATGCAAGCAAGTAAGTAATGCAAACAGCTGTCATTTTAACTAACCAGAGCTCTCACCCAAATAAGCCAGATGGAACATGGGATACTAAAATCCGTGCCATTTTTTACAACTTTTTTACACTTTTCTCTCAATACAAGTCTGTGGAGACACAAATTTGTTACGGGTCACTTCAGCAAAACATGTCCAATTAGAAGGATCTAATGACAAAGAAAATGCAAGATGTCCTTGAAAGACAGATATAAATACATGAACACACTGCTGATTTAATTAATCTCCTGTAATCACATGTCTGGTTGCCAACACTGTAAGAGGTGCTATGCTTTGCTGTGGAATACAGGAAATATGGTAATGTACTGCTTTGAATAAAATGGCTTCTGGGCCTGCTAGAGTCATGAAACTTAGAATGCATATTGAGTGTGAAGGGCATTTTAAAACAATTTTTTTATTTAATCCACATATTATTATAATAAAATATATCAGTGCATGTTGTGACATACAGATGCAGGGGAATATTGACTTTACAACAATAGGAATGCATGATTATGTTTTCACAAATGCCAACATGGCATTGTCATAATTCAAAGTCATAACCAGCAGATCACAGCTAGTATAAGAGCCACAGATAGAATTTGGAGGAACAATCCCTCCGCCCTCCACCGAGATCAACTTCAAGCAGCCCGCAAGTCTTACAAGAAGCACATTAAAGACAAAAAGACTGCTTTCTTCTGCGCTGCCCAAGGCGCTGCAAAAAAACGACCCAAGGAGCTTTTCAATATCATCAGGAATCAAACCTCCAAGCCCATGACATCATCAATACATGCATCCAAAGAACGATGTGACAACTTCGCCAGCTTTTTCGATTACAAAATCGCGAAGATGGATCTCTCACTTGGCTCAAATCTCACCTCTGCTATCGAGAACAATCCACCTGAAACGCAGGATAACACATCTTCGATCCCACCTAAACACTGGTCCTCCTTCATTCCCATCCAGGAGGCAGAGATAGTCAAATTAATCTCAATTGCCAAACCCTCATCACACCCCCTGGATCAGCTACCCCCGCACCTGGCCAAAGACCTGAAACTTGTCCTGGCCCCGCTATGGTGCAAGATCATCAACAGCTCACTGAGCTCTGGAATGGTACCGGACAGCCTCAAAGTAGGCCAAGTCACGCCTCTGCTAAAAAAGCCAGGGCTAGACACCGAGGATCTAAACAACTTCAGACCCGTATCGAACCTACCTTTTTTATGCAAAATCCTGGAAAGATGTGTAATCCCTCAGCTGACCCAACACCTGAATAACATCAATCTCCTAGATCCCCATCAATCAGGTTTCAGAAAAGGCTGCAGTACTGAATCCGCAATCCTCAATGTCATTGATGACCTACTCAAGTCACTGGACTCGGATCAATGCTGCCTCCTCATCCTCCTAGACTTATTGGCCGCTTTCGATACAGTTGACCACAAACTGCTCATCAAGGTGCTACAAGAAAGGGCTGGTCTTCAAGAGACTGTCCTACACTGGTTCTCCTCCTTTCTCCACAATCGCTCACAAAAACTTAAAATTAAAACCTTTGAGTCTAACCTCCACCCTGTCATCAGGGGTGTTCTACAAGGATCAGTGCTCTCCCCTCAGCTTTTCAAAATCTATATGGAACCTCTTACCTCTCTTCTCAGGAATTCCAACATCCCCTTTCACTTATATGCTGACGACACGCAGCTTTATCTAGAAACCACCTTCATTGATGACATCCAGAGACTTAACCCCACACTCAAGGAGGTTCAACACTGGCTCGCAAGTAATCACCTGAAACTCAACCAAGAGGAAACGGAAATTCCCCTCATCTCCAACAAAGCCGAAAACCCCCAAATTGAAGAATGGCTCAAAGCCATTGACGCCCTCAACTGTAACCTCATCCTGGCAGATTCGGTAAAATCCCTGGGGTTCACCGTAGACCCGAAATTGGATATGAAAAAACATATCTCCATATCCGCTAAAACCGCCTTTCTCAACCTGAAATTACTTTGCAAAATAAAACCCTTTGTCCCACCCAAAGACCTTCAACAAGCCACCCAGGCACTAGTGCTCTCCAGAATTGACTATGGGATTGCAGCCCTGACTGGAACAGCAAAATCACACCTTAGGATGGTCACTGGTACCAGGAAATTTGACCACATCTCTCCCGCGCTCAGAGAGCTTAAATGGCTCCCAATTGAGTTGCGAGCAAGCTTCAGAACAGCCTGCCTCACACACAAAGCCCTGCACACAGGCAAACCTGAATACTTGGCCAACAAACTCAAAAGGGCCGGCCAGGCCAGAAAAATCAGGAGCTCCAACACTCTGCTACTCATCCCGCTGAAAACTCATAAGCAAAAAACAGCAGCCAAATAATTTGCTGGAAACGCCCCCAAAATCTGGAACACCTTACCCCCTCACATAAGAATGACCCCCTTGTTTCCAAATTCAAGAAGCTTCTCAAAGCTCTCTTCCTCGACCGCTCGAGACTAATCCGATAAGAGACAAGGAAGTTTCTCAGCCGGTGCTCCCCTACAGCTAACAGGGACTCTGATGACATTAACTCGGAACATGTTTGGTCATCCCCTAGCCAGATTCCCCTTGTTTACCCCCCCCCCCTTGATTATTTGTTCATCTCCTAGCCAGAATCCCCTTATTTTTCCAACTACCTGTATCGCCTATCTGCACATTATTGTATATGTTGTGAAACCGGTTTTACCAACTACCTGTATTGCCTACCTGCACATTATTGCATATGTTGTGAAGCGCTCTGATACCCTCGGGTCCAGCCAGCGCAATATAAAACTCCAAAAATAAAAAATATATAAAAAAAATATGTGGCTCAATCAGCCATCTTGACAGCATTTGCCATTTGGGTGCTAGACTACAAAAAACAACATCATATTAGACTGCCTCTCAACTTTTAACCATTCCTTCTGATCTTTTTGGCAACAATGCTGGATAGAAATCTACATTTTCTGATTTTATTATTTTAATTTTTTTTAAGGGTTGACAATGGGATAACGCCTCTCAATAGTAACGTGTTTAGCCTACATGGGCTTCATTACAACATTGGCACTAATTCAGGAATACCTAACGATAATTTAAACAGAGTGGATGTGTCCTTAATGGTAGGGTAGTTTAGTTAAGGGCAATCAGGTCTTTATTAAAGAAGCCTCATGGATGAGTCCTATAACATGGTTTTAAAATGCAGTCAATGAACAATAACATATATTATCAGCTGCTGCAAACAAGCCTGCCTTTGCATGAAAGCATTGTAGTTGTATTGTTGCTGTATTTTTATGGCATCAATTATCTTAGTGGGTGGGTATTATCTTACTCTGTAGTTTGTCCTTGGTTAGAAGAGTATTGATTTATAGTATGGGCTGGGTGGATGTTTGATTGTGTTGTGTGTGATAACTAGAGGGCTGTTATCATGTCACAAGGATCTTGAGGCTGCACCTTAGCACAGAGAGGAACATAAAGAAGTGAAAGATAGATAGAGTCACATGTGTTGCTACCTATCATCTTGTGTGGGTGATTTATTTTAATTTGTGGGGTGCATATGGTCTGGTAGCACTTTGTGGCAGGGAGCATCTGCTGGATAACAGACAGGCTTTTAGTTAATTCCAGAACTCCATATTATTTACTGGCAGATAGTTCCAAAGTTATCCTGCCCCACCTTAGAAAATAGGTTTCACAATATGCATCTTCTTGAAGTGAAAAATGGTTAGAAAGACTGGTATCAAACACACAAGAAGTGATGGAAGAAACACTTGCAATAAGTCTAACCACTGGCAATCACTCAGGGTAGCCCGCCAAGCCACCTCATTTTGGACCCAGCCCTATGCAAATCAGTCTTGACCCTGCTTCAGTTGGAACAGTCCAACCCGAACTGCTAATCCAGGTCTACCCTGAACCGAAAATCAAGCAACCCAAGATTTTCCTTGATTGGGGCTCTTCAGTCATGAGTAGCTTAGTTCCAGCACAATGAGCACGGGCCCTACACCTGGGCATACCCTTAGCCAACCTAGTCATCAGTAAATAGTACATCAAACTGTGAACCGGAACCGGCCCTGGCAAACTGCTTGGCCTGCCCCCCCTAGGGTGAGGGAGGGGGTGCCACTGAGCAGGTTGCGAGTGCCGGTTTCGGCCGATTTTGTTACAGGGGGCCAATATTGCCGACCCCCCGGTAATAAAAATGGACCCCCAGGGGCCCAAAACCGCCCCCCATCCTAGCGGCCCACCGGGGTAATGCCCGGTGCCTGCTACTGCTAGTCCAACCCTGCAAACTGGTCATTCCTAAACTTGGTCTGGCACGTACAGCGATTATTATTCAATAGTGTAAACACCTAGGGGGTCATTAAGATGGCAGGCGGAAAATCCCCCGACCGTCATGGAGGCGGAAAACAACCGCCCACCAGGGCGGCGGATAACCCGGCGGTCAAATTAGGATCAACCGCCAAAAAAGACCCACCACGGCGGTTGCGGGCTAACAAAAACCGGCCAACATGTCTAAAAAATGACCGCTGCAGTCAAAAAAGCAGCGGAAAAGCTAGCAAGCATAGTGGAGACACCGCATGGGAAATTATGATTTCCCTGATAGTCCCGCGGTTCGAACCGCTGTTTCCGACCGCCGCGTCACACACTGCAGTGAATGGGAGAGAAAGCGGAAGAGCTGCAGCATAGCCACCGCCACGGAGGGTACATGAAAAACATGGCGGACGAAGCAAAAACATTGCAACGATGCCTAACTGAGCACAAATCAAAGTACCAATGCCCCACAAATACACAAAACACATACTAATGTAATTTTTTTTTTTTAATAAAAAATACTCCCAGGACAACACCCGCAATACACCTCACAGCAAAGGAACAATTGGACACACCCACACAGCTGAGTATAAATACAGGTCCTTCCCTGACCACAATTCTTTGCAACACTCCAGAAGAGAAGGGCATACACCAGATCTGAGAGGAGAGGCAAAATAACACAGCACACACACATCACCACCACCACCACCACCACCACACCAGCACCAAAAACTCCCCAGCACCCAACACATCTCCCATCTCATCACCACACCCACCCCTGCACCCACAAACATTGCAAACACCAACCACCATGGCAGCACAGAAAATGCCAAAATTCACAGAGGGTGAGTTGACAGTCATGGTCAATGAGATAGTGAGAGTGTCAAGTCAAGTCAAGTCAAGTCATAGAATTTATATAGCGCGCTACATACCCAGAGGGTTTCAAGGCGCTTAGGGAGGGGAGGAGGATTACTTGTCAAATATCCACGTTTTAAGTTGCTTTCTGAATGCTAGGTGGTTCTGGGTAAGGCGAAGGTAAGCGGGGAGTGAGTTCCATGTTTTAGCAGCCAGGTATGAAAAGGATCTGCCTCCCATGGTGGTCTTGTTGATGCGAGGTACAGTGGCGAGGGCTTGGCTGGAAGAACGTAGTTGGCGGGAGGGGGTGTAGAAGGACAGTCGTGAGTTGAGGCATTCTGGACCGATGTCGTAGAGTGATTTGTGTGCGTGGGTAAGCAGTCGGAAAGTGATCCTCTTATTGACGGGTAGCCAGTGGAGGTCTTTAAGGTGACCAGAGATGTGTTCGTGGCGTGGGATGTCTAATAGGAGTCTGGCTGAGGCGTTTTGGATTCGTTGGAGTTTCTTCTGGAGTTTTGCGGTAGTGCCTGCGTAGAGGGTGTTTCCGTAGTCCAGTCGGCTCGTGACCAGAGCGTGGGTGACTGTTTTCCTTGTGTCGGAGGGGATCCAGCGAAATGTTTTTCTGAGCATGCGAAGAATGTTGAAGCAGGAAGAGGATACGGCGCTGACTTGTCTATTCATTGAGAGTGAAGAATCCAGGATGACGCCTAGGTTCCGTGCGTGGTCTGTCGGGATGGGTGCTTTTCCGAGGGCTTCCGGCCACCAGGAGTCGTCCCATGCAGAGGGGGATGTACCTAAGATGAGGACTTCTGTTTTGTCTGAGTTCAGTTTCAGACGGCTTTGTTTCATCCATTCGGCAACTTCTTTCATTCCTTCGTGTAGGTTAGTTTTGGCGGTGCTGGGGTCATTGGTGAGAGAAAGGATCAGTTGAGTGTCATCCGCGTAAGAGATGATGTTGAGGTTGTGTTGGCGTGCGATGGCCGCGAGGGGGCTCATGTATACGTTGAAGAGGGTGGGGCTGAGTGAGGATCCTTGTGGTACGCCGCAGATGACTTCAGAGGCCTCGGACTTGAATGGTGGAAGGCGGACTCTCTGGGTTCTTCCGGTGAGGAACGAGGTGATCCATTCAAGTGCTTTTCCTTGGATTCCGATGTTATTGAGGCGTTGTAAAAGGGTTTTGTGGCAGACTGTGTCGAATGCTGCAGAGAGGTCAAGGAGGATGAGGGCGACTGTGTCTCCAATGTCCAATAGAGTTCGAATGTCGTCTGTTGCTGCGATGAGGGCGGTCTCAGTGCTGTGTTTTGCTCGGAAGCCAGATTGTGAGGGGTCGAGGGATTTGTTGGCTTCGAGGAAGGCGGCGAGCTGGTTGTTGACAGCTTTCTCGATGACTTTGGCCGGGAATGGAAGAAGCGAGATGGGGCGGTAATTTTTGAGTTCGGCGGGGTCCGCTGTGGGTTTTTTCAGAAGGGCGGTGAGTTCAGCGTGTTTCCAGTCTTCCGGGAAGGTGGCGGAGTTGAAGGAGCAGTTGATGACGTCTCGGAGGTGCGGTGCTATGACGGAGTCTGCTTTGTTGAAGATGTGGCGAGGACATGGGTCTGTGGGGGATCCTGAGTGGATGGAATTCATCAGGCGGATGGTGTCCTCAGTGGAGATTGGGTTCCAGTCGTTAAGGGTGTTCACGGGGGGAAGATGATCAGCAAATGGTAGGGTGGGTTGGTTTCCGGGTTGGTTGTCAAAGCTGTTGTGGATGTCTGCAATCTTGTTGTGGAAAAATGAGGCTAGGGAGTCGCAGAGGGTTTGAGAGGGGGTGATGTCGTTGGAGTTGGCTGAGGGATTGGAAAATTCCTTGACGATGTTGAAAAGTTCCTTGCTGTTGTGAGCGTTGTTGTCAAGTCGATCCTTGAATGCTGTTTTCTTGGTTTTTCGGATTAGTTGGTGGTGAATGCGGGTGGCGTTTTTGAAGGCGTCCTTGGTGCTGGTGGATGGGTCTTTTTTCCAGGCCTTTTCAAGGGAGCGGCAGAGTTTCTTGGACTTCTTGAGATCATCGTTGAACCATGAGGCCTTCTTGCTGCCAGGTTTGTTTTGACGTTTTTTCAGTGGTGCTAAGGTGTCAGCAGTGTTAGATAACCATAGGGTGAGGTTGGCGGCGGCTTCGTTAGCGTTAGAAGAGAGGGCTGGGGTGTTTTGAAGGAGCGATGCGGAGATTTGGTCCGTGGTGATTTTGTTCCAGTTTCTTTGCAGGGTAGGTTGGAGGTGGATGCTGGGTTTTGGTTTGTTGTAGGTGAAGTGAACGCAGCTGTGGTCAGTCCAGAGGAGGTCTGTGGTGTGGCTGAAGGAGACATGGTTGCTGGATGTGAAGATGGGGTCGAGTGTGTGACCTGCGATGTGGGTGGGGGAAGTGACTAGTTGTTTAAGTCCGAGGTTGGCGAGGTTGTCCACGAGGATGGCGGTGTTGTGGTCGTTGATCTTTTCGAGGTGAAAGTTGAGGTCTCCCAGAAGGATGTAGTCTTTGGAGGGGAGCGCGTGTGGGGTGATGAAGTCCGTGATGTCTTCACTGAATTTTGCGCGGGGTCCTGGTGGTCTGTAGAGGAGGGTGCCTCTGAGTGTGGTTTTGGGGTCGATGTGGATCTGGAAGTGGAGGTGTTCGGAGTTGGCGAGGTTGGCGTCAGAGCTGGTTGATATGCGGATTGATTTCTTATGGACGATAGCGATTCCTCCTCCTGTGTGGCTGGTACGGTCTTTGCGAGTGATCTTATAGTCTTCAGGGATGGCAATGGTGATGTCTGGTGCGGAGGAAGCATTCATCCATGTTTCCGTAAGGAAGGCGATGTCCGGAGAAATGGTGTCTAGTAGGTTCCATAGGTCAATGGCGTGCCTGTGGACTGATCGGGTGTTGAGAAGGATGCATTGTAGGTGGTTGGGGTCGGGAATCTGTGGTGTGGTCGTAGCGGAGATGTTGACGGTGCCGCTGAATTTGCAGGAGAAGCAGGAGAAAGGTCCATGGGTTTGTCCAGGGGCGGCTTGGACGCAGTTGGGAGCGCGGCCGGGGTTAAGGGTTAGGAGGGTGGCGGCATCGTAGGTAATGTGGGGGGGCTGGGAGAGACGGGGGCCAGGGGGTCTGGCGCTGGGCGCGGTCCAGGCGCGGACGGGCGTAGACGGGCTTACCTTTGGCGCACCTTCGGCGCGGGTTGGGCGCGGTCGCTGCGCGTAAACGCTGCGCGCGGGAACTCCTGTCATATATGGATGGTGGAGGGGGAGGGGCGAGGGCGTCTCAGCTGGGAGGCGAGTCGGGCACACGAGGACGACAACAAACACGCAAAATGGAGGCGGGGGGAGGAGCAGAGCGGAGCGCTATTGACAAATGCGCAATCAATGTAAACAAGCAGAAATGAAAAGTTACAGCGCTATTTAGGCAAAGCGCTATGCAGGCACACAGCAGGCGAAAATCAATGCAAATTTGACAGAGCTTCTGAAAGCGGAGCAGCGCTACGATACCAGGTGTCTGCCAGGGAGAGACCACTCAGACCGTGAGGAGGAGCGAGTCACAGGGTCTGCAGGGCGAGGAGCGCTATTACTAGTTAGTGGGAGGGCGTCTCAGCTGGGAGGCGGGTCGGGCACACGAGGACGACAACAAACACGCAAAATGGAGGCGGGGGGAGGAGCAGAGCGGAGCGCTATTGACAAATGCGCAATCAATGTAAACAAGCAGAAATGAAAAGTTACAGCGCTATTTAGGCAAAGCGCTATGCAGGCACACAGCAGGCGAAAATCAATGCAAATTTGACAGAGCTTCTGAAAGCGGAGCAGCGCTACGATACCAGGTGTCTGCCAGGGAGCGACCACCAGACCGTGAGGAGGAGCGAGTCACAGGGTCTGCAGGGCGAGGAGCGCTATTACTAGTTAGTGGGAGGGCGTCTCAGCTGGGAGGCGGGTCGGGCACACGAGGACGACAACAAACACGCAAAATGGAGGCGGGGGGAGGAGCAGAGCGGAGCGCTATTGACAAATGCGCAATCAATGTAAACAAGCAGAAATGAAAAGTTACAACGCTATTTAGGCAAAGCGCTATGCAGGCACACAGCAGGCGAAAATCAATGCAAATTTGACAGAGCTTCTGAAAGCGGAGCAGCGCTACGATACCAGGTGTGTGCCAGGGAGCGACCACTCAGACCGTGAGGAGGAGCGAGTCACAGGGTCTGCCGGGCGAGGAGCGCTATTACTAGTTAGTGGGAGGGCGTCTCAGCTGGGAGGCGGGTCGGGCACACGAGGACGACAACAAACACGCAAAATGGAGGCGGGGGGAGGAGCAGAGCGGAGCGCTATTGACAAATGCGCAATCAATGTAAACAAGCAGAAATGAAAAGTTACAGCGCTATTTAGGCAAAGCGCTATGCAGGCACACAGCAGGCGAAAATCAATGCAAATTTGACAGAGCTTCTGAAAGCGGAGCAGCGCTACGATACCAGGTGTCTGCCAGGGAGCGACCACCAGACCGTGAGGAGGAGCGAGTCACAGGGTCTGCAGGGCGAGGAGCGCTATTACTAGTTAGTGGGAGGGCGTCTCAGCTGGGAGGCGGGTCGGGCACACGAGGACGACAACAAACACGCAAAATGGAGGCGGGGGGAGGAGCAGAGCGGAGCGCTATTGACAAATGCGCAATCAATGTAAACAAGCAGAAATGAAAAGTTACAGCGCTATTTAGGCAAAGCGCTATGCAGGCACACAGCAGGCGAAAATCAATGCAAATTTGACAGAGCTTCTGAAAGCGGAGCAGCGCTACGATACCAGGTGTCTGCCAGGGAGCGACCACTCAGACCGTGAGGAGGAGCGAGTCACAGGGTCTGCAGGGCGAGGAGCGCTATTACTAGTTAGTGGGAGGGCGTCTCAGCTGGGAGGCGGGTCGGGCACACGAGGACGACAACAAACACGCAAAATGGAGGCGGGGGGAGGAGCAGAGCGGAGCGCTATTGACAAATGCGCAATCAATGTAAACAAGCAGAAATGAAAAGTTACAACGCTATTTAGGCAAAGCGCTATGCAGGCACACAGCAGGCGAAAATCAATGCAAATTTGACAGAGCTTCTGAAAGCGGAGCAGCGCTACGATACCAGGTGTCTGCCAGGGAGCGACCACTCAGACCGTGAGGAGGAGCGAGTCACAGGGTCTGCAGGGCGAGGAGCGCTATTACTAGTTAGTGGGAGGGCGTCTCAGCTGGGAGGCGGGTCGGGCACACGAGGACGACAACAAACACGCAAAATGGAGGCGGGGGGAGGAGCAGAGCGGAGCGCTATTGACAAATGCGCAATCAATGTAAACAAGCAGAAATGAAAAGTTACAGCGCTATTTAGGCAAAGCGCTATGCAGGCACACAGCAGGCGAAAATCAATGCAAATTTGACAGAGCTTCTGAAAGCGGAGCAGCGCTACGATACCAGGTGTCTGCCAGGGAGCGACCACTCAGACCGTGAGGAGGAGCGAGTCACAGGGTCTGCAGGGCGAGGAGCGCTATTACTAGTTAGTGGGAGGGCGTCTCAGCTGGGAGGCGGGTCGGGCACACGAGGACGACAACAAACACGCAAAATGGAGGCGGGGGGAGGAGCAGAGCGGAGCGCTATTGACAAATGCGCAATCAATGTAAACAAGCAGAAATGAAAAGTTACAGCGCTATTTAGGCAAAGCGCTATGCAGGCACACAGCAGGCGAAAATCAATGCAAATTTGACAGAGCTTCTGAAAGCGGAGCAGCGCTACGATACCAGGTGTCTGCCAGGGTCCAACAGACACCATTAGCCACAAGGAGACAAATGTGGGAAAGGATAGTACAAAGGGTCAATGCAGTAGGGACCACCCCAAGATCCAAGAAGGCGATCATGAAGCGGTGGCATGATCTCAAGAGGGTTGTCAAAGAGAGGAGCAAGAACCGGGAGCTGGTTGGGAAGACTGACGGTGGCCCTCCCATCCCACAGAAAACCTTCACACCATGGGAGGAGAAGGTGCTTGCCATACTGCATCCTGAGAGTCTCACAGGAGTATCCGGGGGAACGGAGGCTGGTAAGTACAAACAAATGCCAAACAACACACTGATAAGTACTTCCTTTTACAACCCAAACACTATTGCACTGTTCACCCTCACCTAACAGGTAGCCAGCCATCTTCACTGTGAGGCCTGTTTGGGGGAGGGAGGCCTGCACTACCACTCCCAGCATACCCTTTATTCATACTCCATCAGAATGGAGGCCTCCCCCACCCTGGAGCACGTGTCAGCCATTGCACTGTTCATCAAACAGACTCACAGGTAGGTAGTCATCTTGTATTGGAGGACTGTGTGGGGGTGGGAGGACGGTATCTCTACTCTCAGCATTCCCCCTGTCCCACACCCCAGCAGCATGGAGGCCTCCCCCACCCTGGAGCATGTGTCAGCCATTATTATTATTATTATTATGTTTCTTATATAGCACCAGAATCGACCCCCGAAGGGGTATCTCCGCGCTTGCCTTGGGAACCCGTCCTGGCTTTTCCCTGTGAGATAGCCCCTACAGGGCATCTCCAAGGTGAAAGCCAGGCATCCCGCCGTGGGGGGCTGTTGTGGAGATTAAGCAAGCTTAATGCCCAGAGTTGCAGAGTGTGAACCCATGATTAGGTCAGGCACCGAAGCGAGAATTATCGAGTCCACGGACATTTGAGCTCAAGACCCTGCTGCGTCGGGAATTGAACCCTGGTCCCGGGTCTGACCTCTGCTTCAGGGTCTGCCTGCTCTAATTGTACTGTTCATCAAACAGACTCACAGGTAGGTAGCCATCTTGTATTGAGAACTGTGTGGGGGTGGGAGGACAGTATCACTACTCCCAGCATGCCCCCTATCCCACACCCCAGCAGCATGGAGGCCTCCCCCACCCAGGAGCATGTGTCAGCCATTGCACGGTCCACCCTCACCTAACAGGTAGCTAGCCATCTTGTATTGGAGGACTGTGTGGGGGTGGGAGGACAGTACCACTATTCCCAGCATGCCCCCTGTCCCACACCCCAGCAGCATCGAAGCCTCCCCCACCCAGGAGCATGTGTTAGCCAATGCACTGTCCACCCTCACCTAGCAGGTAGCTAGTCATCTTGTATTGGAGGACTGTGTGGGGGTGAAGGATAGTATCACTACTCCCAGCATGCCCCCTGTCCCACACTCCAGCAGCATGGAGGCCTCCCCTACCCAGGAGCATGTGTCAGCCATTGCACTGTTCACCCTCACCTAACAGGTAGGTAGCCATCCTCACAGCTCTAGCTGTTTCTATCTAGGAGACCTGCAACACTACACAGGGCACCAATTGCATGCAATGCATTGACACAGGACATGTATGAGTTCATGATGTAGGCATGCACCATGTAATAACAGCCAGTATTGCCTGTAACAAGAATACAAAAGTTGTCTCAATTGTGTAGTGTACAGACAGCAGATGACATGCAGCTAACACAACTCCTGCACATCGACCAACACTGACCATTTTCCAACTAATCCACAGGCGATGAAGATCTTGCTGCTGCGGACAACATCAACCAGCAGAGCCAGTCTCCACCCCCTGTACATGGACTCTTGGATGTAGACTCCCAGGACAGTTTGGGCGATGAGCTCCAGGCCGGCCCATCTGGTGTGCCAAGGCCCAACCAGGCCCGGGACCCATTCCTCCCCACCACCACGTCTGCTGCACCAGTCCTGGTCCCCTGGCATACATGTGATGTGTGCTCTTGGGAGGTGAGGAGGTGTGCAGTGTGAAGGGTGTGATTTTGTAGTTGTGCATGTGTGTGCCCCTGGATTGGGATAGACACGTGTGTCAGCCAGGAGTTGTATACCTGGGGGTTCGATTGTCCTGCCCTGTGTAAATGATTTGATGCTTTTGTGTGAGTTGTCTGTTGTGCACTGTGCAGTGTGTTGGTGTGTCCATGCAGTTCTGTGTGACTCCTCCTTGTTGTATTTGTCACTTATGTGTGTGCAAAGTGTGTGACTTGCACATCAGCGTTGTGTTTGTTTGATTATCAATGTGTGTTGTGTGTGTTTGTGTGGACTGTGTGACCCTGATGGTCATCACTGGCATTGTGTGTGACTTTCTCTAGCACTGCAGGCACATGGTGCCTTTTCTCCTCCTGTGAGGCATTGTGTGTGGTGTGATGCCATCCCCTATGTGTGCCACTTGTGCGTAGACATTGTGGGTCTGCATTGACTCTTTTTGTGTGTTGGACACACCTCACATGTCTGATACTGACATGCAAATCAGTTGATTTTGATGTCAGCTGTCCCCTTTGTTTCCATGTATATGTGCCACCCCATCTCTTCATTTGTGAGTCTGTGCCTTGTGGTGGAGGTTTTGGGCCAAGTGTGCTGTTCAACTCTGGACATGGCTACATTGTTTTCTGTGTGATGTTCTTGTGGTATTCATCAGTTTTGCTTGCCCTTGTGCACTTGGGCTGTGTGTGCTGCCCAGTGCTCTGGTATTGCTGGGTGTGCTGTTGTATCCCAGAGTGATGCATCCAGTTGTTGTGCTGGGTGTCTGTGTGTTGGCTGTGGTATAGCTTCACTTCATGGGTGTGCTGTTGTTTTTGTGCTGTGCTCCTTTGTGGTGTGTGTTGTGGTTGTGCCAGTCATGTCTGTGTGTATCTGTTTTGCTTGTTGTGCACACACTGCCTGTTGTGCATACAGTCTTGTGTGCCTGTGTGCTTGGCTTTGCCTGATGTGCATCCCCTGATGTCCTGTGGTGTTTGTGTATAGTTTTGTGCAGGCATCTGTTCAGGCTACCCTGTGTGTGTGTTCTGTTTGTGGTTACACCAAGGTTGTGTGAATGTGCTGGGAAGTATTGTCAGCCTTAAGTGTGTGTGGCACTGGTGTAGTGTGTTCCTTGTCAGCTACTCCTGCAGTGGCTGACTCCATGGTTGTCTGTTGTGTGGTGCATGGTGTGTATTGTGCTTGCTTGTACCTGTGCTTTTTGATGTGCATGGGGATGTACAGGATGGGAACAGGGCATGTGTCGTGATGGTGTGTGTTGATGTGTAGTTGGGGTTGGTGTGTCCCTGTGGTGTCAGTGCCCTGCCCAGGCCTTGTAGTGGCCCTCCCTTCTGCACTGTGCGCATGTGCTGACCGCGGCGGTGACGTGACCGGGAGCGGGACGTTACTGCTAGTTCGCGGTTGATGTGTTTACCGGATGCAGAGGGGTGACTTATTGGCAGGTGGGTAATATAGGGATGCCTTTGTGGATGTGTTGTGACCCCCAGCAGGGTGTCTGTGGTGGAATTGCACCCTGTGTCGCGCCATGTGTTGTGTGTTGTATTGGTGTATTTGCGTACCTGCGTCGTCATCTGGGGTGGCCCTATTGATGGTAGTGCAGTAGAAGGTACATGGCCGGATGCATGTGGAGGGCTGGGTCCATGGCATTCATGGCCGGGTCTTGGCTATAGTGCTCCGCTATCGTCTTTCCGCCGGGTCTGGTTATGCGGTGTCTCCGCAGCGGTGTGTCTGCCTGTTTGGGCCATCCTAATTTGTGTAGCGGTGCGGACGCCATTCGGCATGGCGGTGAGTCTCGACTGGCTCCCACCGCCGCCGTGGCGGGCGCACTTTGATGGCGGTGTGCATCGCTCCGTGGTGGACAGGAAATGAGCTATGTTTTACTATACTAATATGGCTGTTCGCGGGCGGAAAAAGGCGTTTTTCTGCTCCGTCAGCACTGCGGTGGTGCCACTGCCCGACATCCTAATGGACCCCCTAGTGTCAGTAGATGCATAATTGAAACACTTTTGAAACATGGAGTCACAAAGAGGCATTTTTTAAAAAGGTTTGTGTGTGGCACAGAGTGACACAGAGCGTTCTCTCAATTTAGGTACCATTTTAAAAGCCTGCAGGCACACCACAAAATTGTGCAGCACCACAAAAGTGCCACAGTAACACTTAGAAGATAGCCCTCAATGTGGCCTGAAAAGGGCCGTTAGCTTTTTAAATCCTTGCCTCACCAGTGGGGTCAGCTAACAGCAATCTCGCTATGTCTGAAGGAGCAGGGGGATATTATAACATCCTTTCAATTAAGCCATCAGACATGACATGAATAATTTAGCCCGCCTGTTGAACGGCTGACCTGGTTCACCCTATGGGTGAGGACACTCTAAGCATCCAATATTGCACACTGTGTAGGTCGTGAATATTGCACGCAGAATATCGACATAACAGAATATCGTGACAAGACTAGAAAGAGAAAATATTGAAAGGTACATTTGTAAAGATTTACTATACGTAATTCCACATATACGTATTTTGGTGATATACATATCAAAGGACATCAATGTGGAGTTAAGAAAAGTTAATACCTGCCTTCCTCTGTACGCTCATCTCTTTGATATTTTGCATACATGCCAATAGACCTAATTGAGTTGGGAGAACCCCGATTTTTGAAGCACAAAGTGGCTTTATTTTGTCTTCATCCTGCCTGAAATTTCCTTGTCTTCAATAGAAGTTTATGGGTAAATGCATTCTCCCGACTATATTGTTTCAAATCTCTCACTTTCCTCTTCTACAATGTTGGCATGCAGGGACGCACTGGCCGTAGTAGTCATCGGGTGTTTATCCGGGAGGCTAGAAGGGTTGGGGCAGGTTTTGGAGCGGTAGGGCCGGTTTTGCAGCGATGCTGCAATATCGGCCCCCACTAACAAAAGCAGCAATGCTGGGGGCCTGTTTTGTTCAGCAGCAGTGCTTCACGCTTGCTCCTCAACCCACCCTAAGGTGGGGGCCGGTCCGACAAAATTGCCAGGGCTTCTTTGGGTTCCCAATCCAGCCCTGTTGGCATGTATGATTTTGTGCCTCAATGCTCTGTAAACGATATTCTGTCCAGTCGACATTCTCCCTTTGATGTTCCATAGTGCAATCTTGTATATATATATATAATGCATGGTGTGCAAAGAGCAGAAGAGCGCATTGTAGGAAGCTGGCTCTGTATATACTAAAACAAAGTAAGGTATAGTGTGTACAGAGTCCAGGGGGTTCCCAGAGGTATAGTAGAGGCGAAATTAGGTAAGTACTAACAGCTTTCTTTGTGGTAGTGTGGACGAGCAGTTAGGCTTACCCAGAGGGTGTGTTAAGCATTTATTGTAATCACTCAATCAAGAACTGATACACACACACTCAGAGACCAAATCCTGACCAATTTGGTAAGTATAAAAAATATATATTTAGGTTTTATTTTAGAACTAAGCAGGACTTGGCACAGGTGAGTAAAATATACTTTCAAATGTGAGACTGTTCAAGGAAATGCAGTTGTGCTTGCAATTGCAATTGCAATTCTTATAGGTTTGTATCACTTTTAAATGCAATTCGTATCTTACAGTAAATACTTTTAGATTACTTTTGAATTACTTTAGATTACTTTGAGTACTGGGGGTGTTATGCCTAGATACCACACCCTAAGAGTTCTACATAAAAGGTAAGCACGACTTTTTATACTTCCCAATTGAATTGACTTTTCCCCCTGCATCAGCAAGTCCACACACAAATCAATTTTTGGCCCAAAATCTTATGACATGGGTTCCTACGGGAGAAAAATGGTTATCGTTTTTGGAGGTAAGTACTCGACTCACGAGGGTGAGTTTTGGGGGTTAAGACCAAGGTTCCCTAAGGTCTAGGAGGGCACTTAAGTTGCACAACCAATGGCACTGAGGCGTCTGGGTGCTGAGTGCAGGGGCCCAATGTACACCAATGTTGCTAAGGGGGCCTTTAGTTAGGGTCTTCTGATGAGCCTGCCACTCGGTTGTTAGAGCCAAGCTCCTGGAGTTAATATCTGCACTGCAGGGACCAAAGACCAGCATAGGAACTGCACCATCAGTGGCACTAGGGCGGCCGGGTACAGGGTGCGAGTTGGACTTCGGGAACCATGTAGTTTCAAATGGAGACCTTCGGCTTTGGTAAGTTGCTGTTGGCTCAGGCAGGGAGGATTCCTAAAGACGACCACCAGCTGGAGAGGTAAGTTGGGATCTTGGGAGATGCCTGGACACCATTGGTTGGGCCACTCGGAGCCTTGGGGCGTCAGGTGCAAGGGTTAAGCATGGGCGGAAAATCCGTTACGCTCGCGGATTTTGCAGATTTTCGGGAAATTCGCAATCCGCGAGATTTGCGAATTTCTCGCAAAATCCGCAAATTCGCACGCAGCGGATTTTTTTTGCGGCGCGCGGCGTTGGTGATACAATTTTTGCGGCGCGCGGCGTTTATCATCGTTTGCCGGGTTGTTTTTCTCGATAGTTTGCGAGTGCTGCGCCATTTTGGATCTTGCTGTGTGATCCCGCGGGATTTGGCGAGCGCGATTACGTCATCGCGGCTTGCGAGCGAGAGTTTGTCAACGCGAGTACAGCGAGATCACGTCTCGCGGTACTTCGCAATTGAGAGATTTGAGATGCGGCGAGCAGCAAGAATCTCGCACAAACGAAAATATAAAATTTGCAATTCTGCACAAGAAATCCACCAGCAAGCAGCATAAACCTTCTTGAAATGATGATTTTTATCTGAATAACTCCTTAGGTTGACATTTGCCTGCACTTTTTTAGCGAGGAGTCCATTTTGGGGAGGGGGGAGGGGGGTGGGAGGAAGGAAGTGCCCCACAGTCTTCAACTTCCTGTTCCTGTCCAGCAGGCTCCTCCCAGTGCTTTGTCCATCTCCTGGTCACTTTTCATTTGGATCTGGAGCTGGAAGGAATACTTTTTGTGGATGCTGCTGGATATTTGGATTTGAGGCCTTTTTGACTTTCTTTGGATCATTGTTGGATTAGAAATTTTACAAGTAAGTTTGTTTGGGGCATTACAGTTGCTGCAACAAAAATTTTGGAATTTTCGATTTTTGGGCTGTTTTGGGGCCTTTTGCCCAGGGGTACTCTGTGGTGGGTGGACTGAGTCTTTCTGAGGGGTCTCTTTAATGTGAACATCATGGAGGGCATGGATGGCATGGGATTGTGCTGATTTTAGTGTGTTTTTCGATTTTTTTGGCTGCTGTTGGGGCCTTTTGCCCAGGGGTAGTGAGTGGTGCATGGACTGAGTCTTTCTGTGGGGTCTCTTTAATGTAAACATCATGGAGGGCATGGATGGCATTGGATTGTGGTGATTTTTTAGTGATTTTCGTTTTTTGGGGCTGTACTTGTGGCCTTTTCACCAGGGGTATTTGAGTCTAGCATGGGCCTAGTCTTTCTGTGGGCTGTCTTGAACTTAAACATCATGGAGGGCATGGATGGAATGGGATTGTGCTGATTTTGCAGTGTTTTTCGATTTTTGGGGATGTTCATGGGGAGGGACAGGCCATGTGGCTGGTGGCCATTTTGAGTGCAGCTACAGGCACTGGCCATGTGCTGGCAGGCAAGTGGCCATTTTGAATGCAGGCTTTGTTGTTAGGCCTGCAACCATTTTGCCTACTTTTCAACCTTTATTTATGCCCAGGGGTAGTGAGTCTTGCCTGGGCCTAGTCTTTCTGTGGGTTGTCTTGAATTTAAACATCATGGAGGGCATGGATGGATTGGGATTGTGCTGATTTAGCAGTGTTTTTCGATTTTTGGGGGTGTTCATGGGGAGGGACAGGCCATGTGGCTGGTGGCCATTTTGAGTGCAGCTACAGGCACTGGCCATGTGCTGGCAGGCAAGTGGCCATTTTGAATGCAGGCTTTGTTGTTAGGCCTCCAACCATTTTGCCTACTTTTCAACCTTTATTTATGCCCAGGGGTAGTGAGTCTTGCATGGGCCTAGTCTTTCTGTGGGTTGTCTTGAACTTAAACATCATGGAGGGCATGGATGGAATGGGATTGTGCTGATTTTGCAGTGTTTTTCGATTTTTGGGGGTGTTCATTGGGAGGGGCAGGCCATGTGGCTGGTGGCCATTTTGAGTGCAGCTACAGGCACTGGCCATGTGCTGGGAGGCAGGTGGCCATTTTGAATGCAGGCTTTGTTGTTAGGCCTCCAACCATTTTGCCTACTTTTCAACCTTTATTTATGCCCAGGGGTAGTGAGTCTTGCATGTGCCTAGTCTTTCTGTGGGTTGTCTTGAACTTAAACATCATGGAGGGCATGGATGGAATGGGATTGTGCTGATTTTGCAGTGTTTTCCGATTTTTGGGGGTGTTCATGGGGAGGGACAGGCCATGTGGCTGGTGGCCATTTTGAGTGCAGCTACAGGCACTGGCCATGTGCTGGGAGGCAAGTGGCCATTTTGAATGCAGGCTTTGTTGTTAGGCCTCCAACCATTCTGCCTAGTTTTCAACCTTTATTTATGCCCAGGGGTAGTGAGTCTTGCATGGGCCTAGTCTTTCTGTGGGTTGTCTTGAACTTAAACATCATGGAGGGCATGGATGGAATGGGATTGTGCTGATTTTGCAGTGTTTTTCGATTTTTGGGGGTGTTCATGGGGAGGGACAGGCCATGTGGCTGGTGGCCATTTTGAGTGCAGCTACAGGCACTGGCCATGTTCTGGCAGGCAAGTGGCCATTTTGAATGCAGGCTTTGTTGTTAGGCCTCCAACCATTTTGCCTACTTTTCAACCTTTATTTATGCCCAGGGGTAGTGAGTCTTGCATGGGCCTAGTCTTTCTGTGGGTTGTCTTGAACTTAAACATCATGGAGGGCATGGATGGAATGGGATTGTGCTGATTTTGCAGTGTTTTTCGATTTTTGGGGGTGTTCATGGGGAGGGACAGGCCATGTGGCTGGTGGCCATTTTGAGTGCAGCTACAGGCACTGGCCATGTGCTGGCAGGCAAGTGGCCATTTTGAATGCAGGCTTTGTTGTTAGGCCTCCAACCATTTTGCCTACTTTTCAACCTTTATTTATGCCCAGGGGTAGTGAGTCTTGCATGGGCCTAGTCTTTCTGTGGGTTGTCTTGAACTTAAACATCATGGAGGGCATGTATGGAATGGGATTGTGCTGATTTTGCAGTGTTTTTCGATTTTTGGGGGTGTTCATGGGGAGGGACAGGCCATGTGGCTGGTGGCCATTTTGAGTGCAGCTACAGGCACTGGCCATGTGCTGGCAGGCAAGTGGCCATTTTGAATGCAGGCTTTGTTGTTAGGCCTGCAACCATTTTGCCTACTTTTCAACCTTTATTTATGCCCAGGGGTAGTGAGTCTTGCAGGGGCCTAGTCTTTCTGTGGGTTGTCTTGAATTTAAACATTATGGAGGGCATGGATGGATTGGGATTGTGCTGATTTTGCAGTGTTTTTCGATTTTTTTGTGCTGTATAACTGAACTGATGTTCCTCTGTCTTCCATTTTTTTAGGTGCACAAGACTCAAGAGAACCACCAGTGCCAGGAAGAAGTCCTGCAGCGGTGTGTGTGTGCAGCATAACGTCACGCGACGTCACGTCTGGCCTCAGACAACTCTACAATTCGTGCAACTGCGGCCTGCTGTCTGACCTGCTCTGAAGAAGATGGCCCCAAAGAAAGGTCTCCGTAGCTCCTCTAGCAAGAAAGTTGCTAGTAAGGAGCAGAAGAAGCAAGTTACCAAGGAGGCTGGTGTGCCACCCGCCACGTTTTTTGGGAGAAAAAAAAAAGTACGCCTGCAGCAGCAGGATCTGCTGGGGACCAAGCTGGGAGCAGCACCCCTGCTCCATTGGGTTCAGTGCCTCCACCACCACGCCAACTTAAGTCAAAGCCCTTGAGTGCTTTAGAGGCAGTCAGTGTACTTCTCCAATCACCATCGACCAGTGATGTTGGCTCATCGCAAGAAAGTAGCAGCAATGTCCCTGAATCAACACAGGTTGTTGTAACTCATCTGACAAGTGGTGAACAACCACAGCCGCAACAACAACACCATGTGCAAGTACACGCCCAAGTACATGTGGAAGGAGAGGCAGCAAAAGGAGATGCGCAAGCAAAGGTGCATGGAGGTTCACAAGTGCCCACAATAGTTGTTCCTCCCGAAGTAGGGGCACATCAGGAAATCGACAATGAAGCCGAGGTATCATTGGAAGCCACTCCTCCTGATGATCATTCATTGTCTTCCACATCCCTAGCAAGGAAAAGATCAAGGGGGGTGTCTACATCTTCTTCAAGCCCACCTCGTTCTGATGCAAGTGATCTGTCTTGGGAACCACAACTGCGGTCTGACAGTGAGGCACACCATGATCTGACACAGGTACCTAATCGTAAAAGGAAGGTCGTCCAAAAACTCATACCTATGGAGTGTGATGAGGCTCAACAAGAAGTGACAGATACTGCTGGTGATGAAGCCTCTCACGATGACGACGAGCCAGTCATCACAAAGGTCACTGCAGCCCCACCGGGCATGCAGCAAAGAGACATTTTGACCCTATCCCGAGAAGCTGCTGAGCGTGATGATGATGTCGGCGAGGAGGCAATGGAAATGGAATCATTAGATTTGGAGTTAAGTAGTACACCAAAACCTACCGCTTCCATATTTCTTCCTCGCAAGAAGGTACCCACCTCGTCCTCGACCTCAATTCGTGGTGGTGAAAGTGCAAAACGTACTGAAGTTCGGCAATCCACATCCTCCACTTCATCTGGCATTAGCAGCAGGACCACCACCACCAGTATCGCCGCCTCCTCCGGCCCCCAAAGACATTTCAAGTCTGCAGTTTGGGACTTCTTTAGTGTTTGCCCAAAAAATGAAACCGTAGCCATTTGTAGCATGTGTAAGCTTCGAGTTAGTCGTGGTAAGTTGGGTTCCAACTATGGTACCGGAGGCCAGAGAGGTCATCTTGAAAGAAAGCACGCTGTCAAATGGTTTGCGCACCTACAGGCGATCGAGGAAGCCGGAATTGCACGTAATGCTGTTTCATCTGATAATGACGAGGAGGAAGAAGACGATTCAAACACTTCACTTACACCCAGTACCCCTGTCAGCAGCACACCCCATGTGAGCCACACTAAGAGTGTGGGAGAGAGTGAGACATCAATGCGGAAAAGTTCATCAGCGAGCGTAACTGGGTCGAAGATATCATCATCATCCCGTAAATCCTTGGTCCAGGGCAACATTAAAAAGATGTTGTTTACAGAAGCGCAATATGAACGCAACCACCCAATGACGCGTCTGTATAACACTAAGCTGGCTAAAATGCTAGCTCTGGACCTTCTCCCTTTTTCTTTTGTAGAAGGGGTTGGTTTTCTAGAATTAGTGGCAGCGCTCTGCCCTAAATGGAAGGTTCCTAGCCGGTTCTATTTTGCCCGAGTTGCGGTTCCAGCACTACATGAAGATGTTCTGAAGGTGATTGGGGCAGCTTTGCAGAAGAGTGCTGTTCACACTATACATCTGACAACAGACATGTGGACCAGTGGCGCAGGCGCTGATTACATGTGCATCACTGCACACTGGGTCTCTTTTTCAGGGGCTAAAGCAAAGCTAAACACAGGTGTTGACACGAACATTGTTTTTAAAGCTGCTCGGAAACATGCAACACTTGCCATGTTTGGTTTGGAGAAACGTAACACAGCAGAAAACATTTTGGATGTCTTTAACACAAAGGTCCTTAACTGGCTGTCCCCACTAAAACGCCGGGTTGGTTATGTTTCCACGGACAATGGCGCCAATATAGTTAAGGCCATGAGGGACGGTTACTATTTCAGAGTGCCGTGTTTGGCGCACTGTATAAACCTGGTTGTCCAAAAATTCTTGGCTAATAAAGCCAGTGCAGCGTACAGTGTATTGGACAACTGCCGAAAAATGTGCAAGCATTTCAGCCATTCTTTTAAGGCCCGGAAGCAGCTGAGGAGCCTGCTATATCAACGTAAAATGCCAGTGAAAGCACTCATCCAGGAGGTGGTAACACGTTGGAACTCAACCTTCTACATGCTTGAGCGTCTGTATGAGCAGTAAACGGAACTCGATCAATATTTCCTTACAGAGGGTACAGAGGAGCTGAGGATGGGTGGGCCGCAATGGAACATAGTTCAAAGCCTGACACGCATGCTTCGTCCTTTTGAGTTCTTCACGCGTGCAGTCAGCAAGGAGGACTCTAATTTGGGAAAAGCTATCCCATTGTTGTACATGCTGGAGGACCAACTGAAGGAGGTGTGTTCTGTGTTTGAAAAAGATGACAAAAACCAAGACTCTTTGCTTCTGGCTGAGCAATTATTAGAGCTCCTACAAGGTGATGACGGTCTTAAAAAGATCCACTCAGAACAGCATTACATTTGTGCTACTATTCTGGATCCACGCTACAAAAAGGCGCTGGCAGGCCAAGCATTCTTTCCTTTTGATGATGAACATGTTCCAAAGTACAAACGTTGGCTAGCCTTGTCAGCCAAGAGGTTTGAAACAGAACGGCTGGAAATTGAAGGAAATGGCAGTACATCAGCAGGCCATCCCCAGTCAAAACAATCCACTTCTGCACCTGTGGCTGTGGCACAAGTGACCTCTCAGCCGTTAAAGACACCGGCAACCGGATCATCTGCACGAAACACAACAGAAACATTGGAGGCTGAAGAGGATTGGCTAGCTCTGCGTGGGTTTGGTTCTCAAAAGGTCAGAGGCACAGCAAGAGCTAAGCAAAGTGGAGGAACCTTGGATGAGGACCTTGAGTCGATGGTGAAGGACTATCTGAATGACTCAACAGAGGTCTATGTTAATTCTGACCCATTGGCGTATTGGCATGGGAAAAAAGAATTGTGGCCACAGCTCACCAACCTGGCTTTAAACTATTTGTCTTGCCCACTCGCAAGCGTGTCTTCTGAACGGGTTTTCAGTGCTGCTGGTGGCATTGTAACTCCCAAACGGAGCCGCCTCTCGCCCAAAAATGTGGAGAGGTTAACAATGATCAAGATGAATCAGCACCTCATACCACCAGATTTCAGAGTACGAGAGAGCGTGCCGGATGAAGAGGAGGTACGCAACTTAGACATAGATGATGAGGGAATTTCTACTCTGTCAGGTGACACTGAGCTCACCCTTCCTGAATTCGCAGAGTATGATGACGAAGCCTTATTCTCAGTCCTGGACCGTGATACCGAGCCCTGAAAATGAGACAACGAATCAATAACTTTCTTTTTCGTCCCTATTCACTTTTATTCCTGTGTGTCTGTCTTTCTTTGTTGTGCACAGTTAATATATTTCAAACTTTAATCAAATAATCACAAAATCAAGCCCATCAGCAGAACTGTCTTCGCTGGTTTGCTAATTGATTTGAAGTTGCCGCAGTCTGCATTCCTCAGGTTCACAAGTTCAGAAGAACATGCTCCTCTATCCTCCTCCTCCAGACTCCTATTTCCATCAAACCAGAGGGCTGGTTTACGCCCAATGAAGAAAGACTCAGCACTTGTGGGGGTGTTGTTGTACCTCTTTGCAGGTGAGTTGACGGCTCTGGGACCATTGTTGGGAAGCTCTAATACCGGATAAAAGTGTTTTGGACCAAATCCCAGGCGGAAATTTTTTTGTGTTTTTGATGACTTGCTTGCCTTTGAGGTGCTCTTAGGGGGGGTTCCGTCTGTTTGTGGGTGAGTTTCGTGGTCTGGGAGCACTGCTGGGACACTCTAATCTTGATTGCATTTGCTTTTCAGGAAATCCGTCGTGGCAACCCCGACTTATGGCCTAGCTACGCAGTGCGTTTGGACCGAAGGCCGAGAAATATTGCAAGTATGAGATTTTGCTTTTGGCCTGTTTGGGGGTGTTATGCTTCTTGGCGGGTGGGTTGGCGTGTCTTGGGGCATTCCTGGGAAGGTCTAATACCGGGTAGAAGTGGTTGGGACAAAATCCAGGCCGATTTTTTTTTGGCTATTTCTGGCATTTTGCTCAATGTAGCGTTTTCGGGGGCCTGTTTGGGGGGCTTCCTGGTGTTTGTGGGTGAGTTTCGTGGTCTGGGAGCACTGCTGGGACACTCTAATCTTGATTGCATTTGCTTTTCAGGAAATCCGTGGTGGCAACCCCGACTTATGGCCTAGCTACGCAGCGCGTTTGGACCGAAGGCCGAGAAATATTGCAAGTATGAGATTTTGCTTTTGGCCTGTTTGGGGGTGTTATGCTTCTTGGCGGGTGGGTTGGCGGGTTTTGGGGCATTCCTGGGAAGGTCTAATACCGGGTAGAAGTGGTTGGGACAAAATCCAGGCCGATTTTTTTTTTGGGCTATTTCTGACATTTTGCTCAATGTAGCGTTTTCGGGGGCCTGTTTGGGGGGCTTCCTGGTGTTTGTGGGTGGGTTTCGGGATCTGGGCGCACTGCTGGCTATATATACTTTACTTTGCAAGAGGTTTGAAGCAAATCCATGGTGGCAGAGGGGAGTTAGGGCCTAGCTGCAGAGCGCGCGCGGAGTGATTTGGGAAATTTGTGAAAAATTGACTAAGTCCCCATTTTTGTACTTTTGCTCTTTGGCTGTTTGGGGGTCTTCTACTCGTTTTCTCCTGGGTTGACGGCTCTGGGGCCATTGCTGGGAAGCTCTAATACCGGATAAAAGTGTTTTGGACCAAATCCCAGGCGGAAAATTGTTTGTGTTTTTGATGACTAGCTTGCCTTTGAGGTGCTCTTAGGGGGGGTTCCGTCTGTTTGTGGGTGAGTTTCGTGGTCTGGGAGCACTGCTGGGACACTCTAATCTTGATTGCATTTGCTTTTCAGGAAATCCGTCGTGGCAACCCCGACTTATGGCCTAGCTACGCAGTGCGTTTGGACCGAAGGCCGAGAAATATTGCAAGTATGAGATTTTGCTTTTGGCCTGTTTGGGGGTGTTATGCTTCTTGGCGGATGGGTTGGCGTGTCTTGGGGCATTCCTGGGAAGGTCTAATACCGGGTAGAAGTGGTTGGGACAAAATCCTCGCGGAAAAGCCTTTTGGCACTTTTTGTAACTTAGGGTTCGTTAGGGTTAGCCCTAGCAGCAGGATTGCATGTGTTTCGGGGTGTTCTAGATTTTTGCAACTGAGTTCTGGGGTCTTAGAGCACTCGTGAGAATGTGTAATTTTGGTTGCAAGTCATTTGAAGAAAATCCATGGTGGGAAAGGGGGGATTTGGCATAGTTAAAGAAAGCCTTTGCCACTATTCTTAACTTAGGGTTCGTTAGGGTTAGCAGTATTTCTATTGCATGTGTTTGAGTGGGGGGGATTTTGAGTCTTGGAGCGATGCTGGCTATGGCTACTTTTGCTTGGTTGCTTGCAAGTGGTTTGAATGCAATCCACGGTGGGTAAGGGGTAATTAGGAAGGGGGTACTTCGGCCTACTTTTACTTTCAAAGTAAGTTTTGTCACCAGTTTTCTGCTAGGCCTCGTTTTTTGAGATTTGATTGGGGGTCTTCTACATTTTTGCGACTGGCTTTAGTAAGGGTCTGGGTGGGAGCACTGCTAGGAAGATCTAATTTTGTTCTAAAACACAGTTTACAGTACACCTAGCTTGAGGGGCAAGATCCGCTACATTAATTTGCCCATACTTATTTATCCTTCAAAAGGTGACTCAGAGTACGCACTTTCAAAAATATTGTACTGTCTACTAGGAAAATCAAATTGTGACTTTTTGCACTCCACAGCCTACATACCTTATATTTATTTATCAGTGGTGTTGTAATATTATATCACTTCCTGTTTTTCGTTGAATAATTACAGGCCGGGTTTCAGTCTCTGCAATGGGGAAAAAAGGATGGAGTCAGGCTTCACAGTAGCGAGCCACAATTCAGCATCAGGCAGGCAGTGGACAGGGTGTCTTCTGGTGACCAACATCGATGGACGAAGCGTCGGCTGCAATGGAGGAGTGCCGCTAATAGGAGGATTTTTTTTCTGCAGGCAACTTACTTACCACTTCCAACAGGACCACTACAACCACATAGATACAGTATCCCTTGCCTTTTTCTCTGACTGTGACTGCATTTCTTGGATCTCTCTCTGCTTCTAAATTGATCCCTTAACACATCACTTAGTCCACTCCACTATCACATCTGCACCACACATAGTCATTTGTAAGTGCTCCTACGTAATTCGCAAGTCGCAGCACGCCCCAGGCCGTAGAGGACTGGGATGGCCCCAATGATGAAGCATGTCACCAAGGGGCAACCCTGGTGAGTGAGGGGATTCCTAGAAAAAAAGCAATTTCTCCTTTTCTATCTACTATACCTTCCAGACCAACCCCACTGAGTGTTGTTGTGAATGGATTTATAGTGACCAGCAAGGCTCTCGGGTATCTGGCTAAGTACAGAGACCTTATGTTGAATATCGTTATCAATAATTCCACACAGGCCCTGTACTGTCGCATTCTTTCTTCCACAGTTGTCGAATGTACTACTTACTTTTCACTGACATGCATGCAGTAGTGCATGCACTTTCAAAGATTGATGGATAGGTTTGTACCCAAAGAATTGTTTATGTTCCATTGTTTGTCTATGCTGTGCTTTTTTTTACAGGGTGTCTTCTGGTGACCAACATCGATGGACGAAGCGTCGGCTGCAATGGAGGAGTGCCGCTAATAGGAGGATTTTTTTTCTGCAGGCAACTTACTTACCACTTCCAACAGGACCACTACAACCACATAGATACAGTATCCCTTGCCTTTTTCTCTGACTGTGACTGCATTTCTTGGATCTCTCTCTGCTTCTAAATTGATCCCTTAACACATCACTTAGTCCACTCCACTATCACATCTGCACCACACATAGTCATTTGTAAGTGCTCCTACGTAATTCGCAAGTCGCAGCACGCCCCAGGCCGTAGAGGACTGGGATGGCCCCAATGATAAAGCATGTCACCAAGGGGCAACCCTGGTGAGTGAGGGGACACCTAGAAAAAAAGCAATTTCTCCTTTTCTATCTACTATACCTTCCAGACCAACCCCACTGAGTGTTGTTGTGAATGGATTTATAGTGACCAGCAAGGCTCTCGGGTATCTGGCTAAGTACAGAGACCTTATGTTGAATATCGTTATCAATAATTCCACACAGGCCCTGTACTGTCGCATTCTTTCTTCCACAGTTGTCGAATGTACTACTTACTTTTCACTGACATGCATGCAGTAGTGCATGCACTTTCAAAGATTGATGGATAGGTTTGTACCCAAAGAATTGTTTATGTTCCATTGTTTGTCTATGCTGTGCTTTTTTTTACAGGGTGTCTTCTGGTGACCAACATCGATGGACGAAGCGTCGGCTGCAATGGAGGAGTGCCGCTAATAGGAGGATTTTTTTTCTGCAGGCAACTTACTTACCACTTCCAACAGGACCACTACAACCACATAGATACAGTATCCCTTGCCTTTTTCTCTGACTGTGACTGCATTTCTTGGATCTCTCTCTGCTTCTAAATTGATCCCTTAACACATCACTTAGTCCACTCCACTATCACATCTGCACCACACATAGTCATTTGTAAGTGCTCCTACGTAATTCGCAAGTCGCAGCACGCCCCAGGCCGTAGAGGACTGGGATGGCCCCAATGATAAAGCATGTCACCAAGGGGCAACCCTGGTGAGTGAGGGGACACCTAGAAAAAAAGCAATTTCTCCTTTTCTATCTACTATACCTTCCAGACCAACCCCACTGAGTGTTGTTGTGAATGGATTTATAGTGACCAGCAAGGCTCTCGGGTATCTGGCTAAGTACAGAGACCTTATGTTGAATATCGTTATCAATAATTCCACACAGGCCCTGTACTGTCGCATTCTTTCTTCCACAGTTGTCGAATGTACTACTTACTTTTCACTGACATGCATGCAGTAGTGCATGCACTTTCAAAGATTGATGGATAGGTTTGTACCCAAAGAATTGTTTATGTTCCATTGTTTGTCTATGCTGTGCTTTTTTTTACAGGGTGTCTTCTGGTGACCAACATCGATGGACGAAGCGTCGGCTGCAATGGAGGAGTGCCGCTAATAGGAGGATTTTTTTTCTGCAGGCAACTTACTTACCACTTCCAACAGGACCACTACAACCACATAGATACAGTATCCCTTGCCTTGTTCTCTGACTGTGACTGCATTTCTTGGATCTCTCTCTGCTTCTAAATTGATCTCTTAACACATCACTTAGTCCACTCCACTATCACATCTGCACCACACATAGTCATTTGTAAGTGCTCCTACGTAATTCGCAAGTCGCAGCACGCCCCAGGCCGTAGAGGACTGGGATGGCCCCAATGATGAAGCATGTCACCAAGGGGCAACCCTGGTGAGTGAGGGGACACCTAGAAAAAAAGCAATTTCTCCTTTTCTATCTACTATACCTTCCAGACCAACCCCATTGAGTGTTGTTGTGAATGGATTTATAGTGACCAGCAAGGCTCTCGGGTATCTGGCTACAGAGACCTTATGTTGAATATCGTTATCAATAATACCACACAGGCCCTGTACTGTCGCATTCTTTCTTCCACAGTTGTCGAATGTACTACTTACTTTTCACTGACATGTATGCAGTAGTGCATGCACTTTCAAAGATTGATGGATAGGTTTGTACCCAAAGATTTGTTTATGTTCACAATTGTTTGTCTATGCTGTGCTATTTTTTCTTGTCTCCCAAAACCTTTCCCAAAAACCCCCGTACCCATCCATTTTTCAAACCCTAACCCTCTTCCCCCGGGCTGTGTGGTTTTGATTGATGTGTGACTAAATGACAGCAATAAATCCACACACTTGCTGGGGAGGATAAGGTGATAGCAACAGGCTGGTGAAGAAATCCGAGGATATATTCTTACTCTGCTTGACAAAGAACCATTGCTAATGTGAAAGAACTTCAACCGAATTAGTAGTTATACTTTACCATTTGTTAGGCTACAATGTGGCACTGTTCTACTGTACTTCTGTCACCTGCTATATTCTCAGTTGTACCGTTGAATTGCTCAGGAGGACAAACCAGATTTCATTTTCTTTTTTTTCATAGGCATGCAACTGCCACTGTGTCACACCACTAGTACCACCGCTATGAGGAAATTTTATCCGACCAAGATTGCCAACCATATTCGCTGTTTCCCGTGGAGCCAGCCCTGGGTCTAGCCCTACTTTCAAACACAAATTACGGGTAAGATAAGCGTTTGGTGGTTTGGGGGTATAATGGAGTATTAGTACGAGAGACGAGAGACTGAAGGTAGTACTACTAAAGTCCTAGGACTCTTGGATTCACTTAACTTAGTCTGTGAGAGGCACTTAGTGTTGAAAACATTTGGGCATTTACACTTAAAGGAAGAAAATGGAACTAAACTTTCAGGAAAACAAAGTCAACGTTAAACCCCCACCCACCAGGCAAGCAGTAAGAAACGGGTATGCTCAGATAAAGTTTGAAAAAGTATATTTATATCCCTAACAAAATAATCTCCCGCAAGACCCTCCCTAACCCCAACGATTGTCCTTCAAAAGTCCCCAAATACCCAACTCCCAATTCCCACCCCCCAAAAGTCTCTAAAAAAGGGGCAAGGGACACTATGGGTGGATGCTGTCAACTTTTTGGGCCAGGGCATCATGCTCCTGGCGAGCAAGGCGTGCTCTACGCAGAGCCCCTCCAACTGGTTGGAAAAGTGGTGGAGCTCCTGCTGGAGGCGGGACACCATCAGGGTACTGCGGCGCAGGCGTGCCTTCAATGCCTTGTAGGTGCAACGGCTGTGAGAGGAAGCTGTAGCTGTTGTCCTTGCTACTCGGCGGTGGCGTTTGGCTTTGGCAGCCCGGCTCAGTCTGGGTGGACCACTGTGCTGGGTGGCACTGGCAGCCCGTGGGGGAACGGAGGCCGATGCAGACGACGTAGTTGTTGTGGTCGACTGCATACTTTCTTCGTCCTCCAGGGCCACCAGCCGCCGATATTCGGCCACAGTGGCATCGATCCTCCGTTGCCGGGCCGCTCTAGCCAGCTCCTTCCTCCTTGTTCGTTTGGAAGGAGAACCTATATGAAGAAAGAAAGACATAGTCTGTAACCAATGCTCCTTAAGATTAACTCAATCATTCAGCAGAAATTTGTGTTGCACTACAACTAGCAACTTGCAAACGCATTACATAACTATTGAGGCCAGTATCTATCTAACCTCACACTTCTTCATCCTTGCTCTAACATTAGTGGGAGTTTAAGGAACAAATTCTACGAGCACTATGGACTTCCATTGGAGTCGACTATGAAAGTACACCAGTCTTATTCTTCTTCTTGTCTCTTGTTTTGGAAAATTGGTACGTTATCTTCTGCAAGCCGGCATAATGCCAGCGCAGTAAACTTGCACCCGAGAAAAAGAGACGCACGCCATGAGGAGTGACCTAGACTTGCGTTGCGTTACTGTACCCGTCCAGTACATGCAGGTGGTGAAGCTCTTACTTTTCTATTACGGGTGGCACTGAGAATACTCTGTTACAACTCAAGGGCTACTGCTTAATTAATTTAACTTTCACCCTACAGTGGAAATGAGTACTAGAAATGGAAAATTGAAGAAGATAAATAATGTGTTTATCTATCACTTCACATGGGATGTTTTTGCTTATATATGGGATGACTTTAGGTGCTTTGCTTTTTATTGAGTGACCAGTGATACATCCACACATGAATGACTGAGTACTACTAAACTTATTAAGAGAGGTAGGGAGTGGCCACCGTAATAACCGGATCTATGCAGTGCTTGCAATACAAACTACTGCTACTATTGATGGTAGTATTTGGACAAAATTAAAAGTTCTTTTCCTTGCCTTTCCTACACTGGAACGGACGTGCGGGTGCAGTGTTACATGCTCTTCAAAGTTACACTTAGTTCATCCACTGACCGTCTACTCTCTCTAGATCATGGGTACTCACAAACTTTCTCTCAGGGGCTACATTTACAGTGTAGTTTGGGGCCGAGGGCCGCACTGGTGGGGGCGGAGTCAGAGGGGGCGGGGCTAAAGCAAAACGATAACTTGTGACCATGAGGTTGCACACAGGTCCCTGCAGCAGATGCCCTCACCCACTGAGCCACCAGACCCAGCATTTACATACATCTCTCTCCCTCCTGCTCTCCCTCCTGCCCTCCCTCTCCATCTCTCTCTCCCTCCTGCCCTCCCTCTACCTCCCCCTCTGTCATCTCACTGTGTGTGTGTCTATCTGTGTCAGCCTTCAGCCCGGGTTGAGACCGCTTCCTCAACGCACACACACAGACAACAACACCAAAGTACTTAACAGGTCTTTAAAAGACCATTAACATATTATTGAGGCTTTGTTTGTTGTAGCGCCCCTGCTTCTCCACCCTGACAATCACTGCTTGCCCGGCCCCACAGAGCAGAGGCTTTGTTCTATTTCACCTCTTTGTGGCCTTGCATCTCCACTCTGCTCTGTGGGGGCCAGGGGAGCAGTGATTGTCAGAGTGGAGATGCAGGGGCGCTAACAGGTGAAATACAAAAAAGCCTCTGCTCTGTGGGGGCCGGGGGAGCAGTGATTGTCTGCAAGGTCTGCGCACCGCCAAGGAAGGCTTGCCGGGCCACCACCGGCCCGCGGGCCGTACTATGAGTACCCCTGCTCTAGATACACATATGCTATCTAAGAGTCAGATAGTAGCATGATCCAGGTATATGGACACATACAGTTTCTGTGTCACCCACCCAGGCTGTTGTCCTTCCACCCATCATTGCTTCATCATTCACCCAGCCATGCATCTCATATTCTTGCCTTCCCAGCTAGTCTTCAATCTCAATAAGTAAGGAATATATAAGAGCTTACCTCTGGCCGCCACCACCACCGTCTCAACTCTCACAGCCGCCGCCTCCTCCCCTGAAGAATCGCCCTCCGCCTCCGTGTCGAGCACCACCACCTCCACACTGGCCCCGCCACCAGATGTTCCACCTACAAAGTACATTTAAGAATGTTAGAATAAAGCACTCACTAGTCTTTGGTCTAGGAATGAAGACATGTGAAAACAATGTAATTTGTGACTGTCTACGTTAAAGTTAAAAAAATGTCCCTTTTTCCAGGGAAGGTTGTCTTGCTGCACTTTTTGGCATAACTGATGAAGGCTGTTTTTTTAACACGCACCATTTTTCTCCACACAGACAGAAGATGGACTTCTAACAACAAGATCAAGTTGAAACCAGGTGAGAGCTCGGCTCGACCACAAGAAATGTCTTCAATTAATCGTCAGCACTAACCACTTTTCCATTATCAGTTAAACGTTTAGTTTTATTATGACTTCATTTTAATAAATGTGTTTACTTTTAATAAAGCTTTTAAACTTAAATACAATCTGTGTATTTTGGTCCAGACTAGAGTGACTGAGCGAAAGGTTTTGCAATTTTTGCAAGCATGAGTCCAGATAGAACACTTCAAAAGACATTATGGACAATCCCAGAGGACTGCACTAAGTTGATAGAGCTATTGCTGACTAGAATCATGGGAGTTTCGCCAACCGTGCAATCTTAGTTAGCTACACAGACAGACTAATAAGAATAATCTAGTAATACCACAGGGAGTCATAGTAGAGGCAGGATAAGAATTTAGATACAATCTACAAGAAGAGCAAAGACAATTTTGAAAAAAGTCAAATGAGGAACGCTAGGAAAAATAGGTACTAGTCTAAAATGAAAACTTACTGGGGCCAGCAGAGGAGCTCTCGCCTGCCCGATCCTGGCCCTGTTGAACAGCATCCGCCGCCTGCTGCTCCTGTGTCCTCCTCTCGCCCCTGGGGGGAGCTGACGTACAACATGAAAGAAAGAACAGAAAACATGGATGATTGTTGCTTGTCAATGTCAACCAAATCAAACATTTCAAAAGAACAATAACAAAATATTTCCGCGAAATTATATTGATTAGGGTTAGTTTTCATTTATTTGCGGGCCTGTGACTTTGAAAGTCACGTAACTCACTAAACAAAGTACTGAAACGTTCACCTAGGACTGGCAGGCAGCAGTCCGCAGGCAAGACGCAAAGTGACAGACAAACTCCATTGTGATTTCAGTCAGATCAGTGACAACACTAACAGTTGCCTGCTACATTACCAGTCATTTAAATAGTCAAACTATCAATCCACCGCCACTATTTTTCTTATTGTCAGGGGTACAAAGGAAGGGGCAGATTTAAGCCCCTTGCGGCTCTTTTGCGCCGTTCTTGCGTGACTTTTGTGACGCAGCAGCTAAACAAAAAAGGGCGCCATGGTGCGGCGTATAATATTATAACAACCTGACGCATTTGGGAGATGCATCCCGTTATAAAGCCCTGCGCCATCAGGGGGCGTTCCGGCGCAAGGGAGGGCATTCCTGCGCTGGAACACATCCTAATAGTGGCTGAGGGAAATCTACAAAATTTCAATCAGTCACCTTTAGGACAATGATGCGTCACACAAACCCTGCACCTGCTTGAAGCAGACGTACGGCTTGACCCAGCATTGGGGAGATAGGGTACCCCAGAGCATTGCTGGAGCTGCGCCATCGTTGCGACGCAACTCCAGCAGTAAAGCTTCGGTGACGTTTTGGGCCCATGGTGCGCCGCATTGCAAATACGGCGCACCATGTTTGGTGGTGGTAGCGGGCCGCACAATTAATGGCGCATCCCTGCTACTTTGCAGGGATGCGACGGTAATTGCAATTCTGCCCCTTAGGGGCATACTTACTTACGCGTTCTGGCGCATCTCCAGAGATGCGCCAGATCAAATGCGTCACGCAAAACTACCCTTGCGACACGGCAGATGCGCCTCATTTACAATGCGGCGCACCCTGGCGCAAGGGTAGGCACTTGCGTGACGCATCTCGTCACGTAAGAGCGGCGCATCGCTGGAGTCACGTCGCCAACGCAATGCAACTCCAGTAATGCTCAGGGCCACCCAATACTTAACATGCTGTGTCAGTCCTTTCCCCTGCTTCGAGCAGACATAAGGAATTGAATTGACGTAGCAGCGTCGCAGAAGTGCCTGCGTTAAATCTTGTAGATTTCACGCAGGCAATTTTGCGAGGCGCACAGCCGCCGGACCGCCCACCCTGCGTACTAGGAACGCACCCATTGTGGTGCAGGCCCATGGCTTTATAACGTGACGCATCTCCCTAGATGCGTCATGTCGTAAATGACTCGCAGGGATGCGGCACGTTTACGCCGCTGTTGCGTCACGCAAGGCAACGTAAACGTGGCGCAAGGGGCTTGTAAATGTAATCTGCCCCCTAGTGTCTAGCATTACGCAGTTCTGTAAAGTACACTCATACATAATAGTTACTCAGGCCAATGAGACCACGAAATAGAAAACAAATAAGCATAGTAGCAACGCCACTGAGAAGGAGAGCAGTGCACCTGAAATGCACAGAAGATTTTGAAATATAATTTAACTACAATGTAATCGTCATCAGCGGCATTATTGGCTTGCTCCATGTAAAAAACAAATATTTGCAATACAACAACACAGAGCAGGAGAAAACATCATAGTAGTGAGTGATTAAATGGCTACTACTACTCACCAAGCCCGGGGATCTCCAAGCCGAGCTGGTCCAGCAGGTCGCGCTCGCGGTCCAGGAGGTCCGTCCAGCGATGGGTGACCTGGCTGTAGGTGCGCTGGACCCCGTAGAGGTGGGATATGGCCCAGCACACCTTCTCCCACCGCTTCCGGCGCTCCCGCATGTTGTAGCCGCCGGCCGCGATCCTGCCGCCTCCCGCGATGGTCCTGGGCAGGCGGCACTGGACGAAGTAGACCAGCGCGCCCACTTCCTCCGGGCTGAATATCTCCCGTCGCGTCACCTGCTCCCCCCTCAATCTCCCGCATGCTGTCCTGGCACTGGGTCCAGCACTACTCCCCGCCGCCGCTGCGGCCCTCAAGTGCCTGGGCAGCTTCACGGCGCCTGGCTTGACCATGGTCTGGGCAGGTAAGGTAGGAAGAAGTAGAAAATTAAGAAAGAATAGGATAGGGAAGAAGAAAAGAAAAGAGTTTAAAAAAGTAGTTTAAAAGTAAAGAAAAATTGCAGAAAAGACAAAAATATACAGCTAGGAAAAGAGAGGGATAGATAAGAAGCAAAATCGTAAAAAAAAACTGAAAACAAGCAAAGGATGGCAAAGATACCAAGAGGATTAAACACCATGCCTAGACACAGGAAATGAATGAAAAACAAGATGGCCGGCGCCCGTTCACGAGCGCGAAAGTAAGTTCGCGCAAGATTTTCCTCGCGATCTCGTGCGAACCTCTAGATTTCCCGCGCGATCTCGTGCGAACCTCTACTCGCAATGCGCTTACTGCGCGAGATTATACATAGCGGGCGGAAACGGAAATACGTCACGCAAACAAAATGGCCGCGCCCGTACTCGACCTTGGGGTAAATTCGCGTGTTGCGCTGCAAGCGGCTCGCGAATACTGCAAAAAAACTCGCGAAACAACAAGCCGCAAAAAAATAAAATGCTCATTCGCACGAATTGGCGGCTTCCGCGGTCGGTTTCGCACGACGCCGCGCCCCGCGAATAGCGCGAAAAAAACAAAAAACGATTTCAGCAAAAGCAAAAGCAATGAGCAGGTGCAAAAGGTCAACCTCATGATTTGTAACGATTCTCTGTAGTGCTTCCTGAGGGGGCCCTCCAGAATTCGGTTGCCTGCTTGCAACTATTGTGTGACCCTGCTCTGACCTTAACTGTATGCCACAAAGGTCCTGATTTACAGCTAAAGGAGCAGACAAGCAGGTGCCAGGCTGGAACTTGAAATTCTTTCAGTGACACATTAATTAGCCCCTAATTCATTATTGTCAGTTGGGGCAGGGCAGGTGTTGTTAATAAACTAACCCCAAATTAATTCATGTCAGTTCAAGCAGGGCAGGTGGGCTTGCTTTTCCCCCCCATCTTCTACAGTGATGATGAACCAGAGGGTGGCATTGATGTAACAGAGGGTGGCATGGGTCAAACAGAGGGTGCCAGTGGTGAAACAGAGGGTGCTGGGAGGCTGTGATGATGAACCAGACGTAGAAACAACATAGTCGCGACCGTTGCGAGCCGACAAGTAAGTTCGCAATTGCGAACTAGTACCAAATCCTCGCGAACTGGTAGAAACACTTGCGAACACAAAAAAAAAATCCGCAAATTCGCGAGAATTCGCGGATTTTGCGGATTGCCAATTCGCAAATCCGCAAAATTCGCGAACGCGAGATTCGCAAAATTCGCCCATGCTTAGCAAGGGTGTCTTCTGGCGACAGGTTTTTCTTACCAGCTCGGGTCGCGGTCAAGGGGATCCTTCAGGTTGAGGCTGCAGGTGTCGCCAGGAGTCTTGAGGGAGGTTTGGGATCACCAGATCCCAGGTCAGGATTGCTGAGGATACCTCCTTGGGGTAGTGGGCCACTCAAACTCGGGCCGTGGGTGTTAGGTGGAGAGTTGTGCAGAATCGTGGTGTCGACAGAATCCAGATTCCAGGGGTGAGTCTTTGGTTGAGCAAATCCGGTGCTCACGAGAGACAGAGTCTGTGGGAAGGTCGCAGGTTATTTCCTCCAGGCTCTGGGGGTTGCTGGCTGGTGGACTCGCCGGGGATCTTGCTGTAATCAGGCTGTAGACGGTACAGGTTGGCAGGGCGGGGGCCAAGGCAGTTGGTGTCCTCTTCTTCCTCCTGGGTTAGCACGGCTCTTCAGTCCTTCTTCTTTCTTCCTTGAATCTGAGGTGATAAGGTTCAGGGTCACCCCCAAATACAAGATTTAGGGGCGGTAAAGGGGTGTACAGGTCGGGACCAATAGGTCCCTTCCTTGTGGTGGGTACAACCCCTATTATGCCACCCTCCAGTGGGAGGTGGCTGAGCCTCTTCCTAATTGGTTGAGTACCCTCATCTTCAAGATGGTGGGGACTGAGATGTGTGCTTCACCTCTCCTCCCCCACCTGAGGGGTGGGGTTGGCATAGGTGGGCACACCTCTCTTCCTAGCTTGGATTTCCCACTGATTCTCCTGCCCAAAGTAGTGGGTCAGAACCGGTGGGAGCCAGTTGCTGGGGGCAGCAAAAGGCAGGAACAGCGTCCAAAGGTGGAAGGCCTTTGAAACTTCCCCTTTCGTGGACCCAGCCCATCCTGGGGGAGGAGGCATGACACCTCTGCCCTGGATGGGCTTTGTTTCTGGACCCAGAGAGCGGAGGCTCTCTATCCAGGGGTACAGAAACCTGTCTGGTGACGGCAACCATTGAGGAACCACGCCCCGGCTGGTTGCTTTTCATGGGGCATCTCTAAGATGCCCTCTGAGTGCTTTTTACTTTAAATCCCACATTGGCATCAGTGTGGGTATAATGTGCTGAGAAGTTTGATACTAAACTTCACAGTTTTTAGTAAAGCCATTATGGAGCTGTGGAGTTCGTAGTGACCAACTCCCAGACCATATACTCTTTATGGCTTTGCTAAACTTACAATTAATAGACTTAGACACTGTAGAGGTACAGGGCTCCTACCTCTGTACTCTCACCTTAGGGCTAATACGCCTGCTAGAGGGGTGACTTACCTAGGCCTTAGGCAGTGGATTGCAGGCATGGTACGCAGGGATGTGTGCCATGTCTACTCTTTACTTTTTTCTGCACCAAAACACGCAGCCTACAATGGCAGTGTGTGTGTGTTAAGGTGCAGGACCTCTAAGGATGGCATAATAGGTGCTGCAGCCCTTGGAGGCCTTCCCTGGTCACAGTGCCCTTGGTACCCATGGTACCTTTTACAAAGGGCTTACCTGTGGCCAGGGAGGTGCCAATTGTGGATACAAAGGTACAGTCTTGGGAAAGAACACAGGCCCTGATAGCCAGAAACCGGTCCTAGGATGCTTGATTCCGGTTCAGGGAAGACATGGCTTGGCAGTTCGGGATGGACTGTTCCCATGAGGCACAGGTTCAAGACTGATTTGCATATGACCATGTCTGAACTGGGGTGGCTTGGTGAGCAGAATAACAATGGATTAAAACCCAGATCTGTGACTGGGGGTGAATGTTTTACCATTGTGCAACATTCCGTCCATCATCTTGTGTGTTTTGCTATTCACCCTATGTGGGAACGGTATGCCCAGACAATGGTCCCGTGCTCACTACGCCACTGGAGTCAAGCTATCCTGGCTGAAGACGACTGATAGCCAGGAACCGGTCCTAGGATGCTTGATTCCGGTTCAGGGAAGACATGACTTGGCAGTTCGGGCTGGACTGTTCCCATGAGGCACAGGTTCAAGACTGATTTGCATATGGCCATGTCTGAACTGAGGTGGTTTGGTGAGCAAAATAACGATGGAATAAACACAGATCTGTGACTGAGGGTGAATGTTTTGCCATTGTGCAACATTCCGTCCAACATCTTGTGTGTTTTGCTATTCACCCTATGTGGGAAGGGTATGCCCAGACGTGGGTCCCGTGCTCACTATGCCACTGGAGTCAAGCTATCCTGGCTGAAGACGGCTGATAGCCAGAAACCGGTCCTAGGATGCTTGATTCCGGTTCAGGGAAGACATGGCTTGGCAGTTCAGGCTGGACTGTTCCCATGAGGCACAGGTTCAAGACTGATTTGCATTTGGCCATGGCTGAACTGGGGTGGCTTGGTGAGCAAAATAACGATGGATTAAACCCAGATCGGTGACTGGGGGTGAATGTTTTGCCATTGTGCAACATTCCGTCCATCATTTGGTGTATTTTGCTATTCACCCTATGTGGGAAGGGTATGCCCAGAGGTGGGTCTGTGCTCACTACGCCACTGGAGTCAAGCTATCCTGGCTGAAGACGACTGATAGCCAGAAACCGGTCCTAGGATGCTTGATTCCGGTTCAGGGAAGACATGGCTTGGCAGTTCGGGCTGGACTGTGCCCATGAGGCACAGGTTCGAGCCTGATTTGCATATGGCCATGTCTGAACTGGGGTGGCTTGGTGAGCAAAATACCGATGGATTAAACCCAGATCTGTGACTGGTGTTGAATGTTTTGCCATTGTGCAACATTCCGTCCATCGTCTTGTGTGTTTTGCTGGGAACCAGATTGGCAGGGACCCAGGGCACATCAAGTCAGGTTGCATCAGATGTCAGGCAAAAACGTGGCGGGGTAACCATGCAAAAAGGGGAACTTTCCTACATGCATACACACACTTGGGTCTCATCTTTCTACTATGTGCATGTTGAACGATCATGACAAACTAACTTGAGCTCTACGCCGTCCCCACAGTAAAATCATGTAATTGTCTCCGTGCGTGAGCAGCCTTTAAACGTCCAGGGCTAGATGGTTATGCTTTGACGGCTATCTTTGCCACACATTGTGTACTTTTGTGCAGAGTATTAACTCTCAGGATCATGTTGGTCCCCCAGGGTTGAGAAATACCCACACAACACAGTTGCACCCAGGGCACAGGTTCCATAAAAAGAAGTGGGGGGACTCACAATATGCAAATGACCTCATGATGTCACATGCTGAACGTGTCCTGGTGTCTGAAAATGACACCGGGACACTTTCAGCATATTTATGTGGGGCCCAGCTTCTTGGCAGGGGGGACTGTGTCCACCCTTTGAAAAGAGTGGGGGGACGCTGTGTACCCGTGTGTACCCCGACTCGAGCCCTGGTTGCCCCTCTCTTTAGCAGAAAAGCACTGTGCTCCTGCGCGCAGGACTGGGGCTTAATATAGACCCCTACGACTCCTGCATAAGTCCTTGAGGGGGTCCCCAACACTTTAAGGGCCCCCAATCCAGCCATAAGCTAATCCATTTTTTTGAGCTATGGGAGAATGGGGGAGCTTATCACATTCTGCAAGGGGGAGGGGGGGGGGCACCATTTTGCCTTACGCCACTGGCACAGGAAGGTCTTGCGTCCTGCGCATCTATTTTAGCATTAAGGCCACAGTGCCTCCATCTGCTTTATGTCGCTTCTGGGAACTGAGAGCACAGCGCACACCGAGAGCAGGCGCTCAAAGTGAGAACAGCCAAGGCAGGAAGCTGCCGAGCTAGAAACGTCCTTCAATGTCTGAATGGAGCCTTTGCAATCTCGAGCCCTGACAATTTACAGAGATATGTGTGGAGAGCAGCAGGCAAAACCTGATTGTAATATGAGGAATCACAGAGAATAGATGCCTGAGGCAAAATCATTGACATGGTATTATCTTTATTTCCATGGCCGTTCAGGCACAAGAGAAAGTCGGCAGCAGGTTCAAAACCAGAAGAGAGCCCATGGGGGCATTGTCCCGACTTTGTCATACCCTGGAGATGAATTGTGAGTCACCAACTATTTCAATGATAACATCTCCACTAGGGGTAAATATTTAAATTTAAGAGGACTACAGGATTTGCTGTATATAGTTTTACAGTCTATAAAAAAAACAATTGTGCCAATTTCCATCAAGCAAAGTTGGGGGGGGCTGTTGGTGTCATCTTCTGTTCTAAGCACATTTTTTGTGCAGGTTTTTTTTAATAACACAATTTTCAACCAATATAAAAAGAGACATTAACGGAACACACGTAGGGCATAATAATGGAACTTATCACAAGTAGTGAACATTGGGTATGGACTGCCTTTCATATGCCTAATTTATGGTAGACAGTCAATTAATTCAATTTCTTTGAGTCTCAGAATACAGGGCTGTAAAATAAGTATGCATTTACTCAGGGTATTTTTAAAGTGCTGCATTCCTCTTTATACTACGTCAAAACGCTAGGTGAAATACAGAGAGGCGGAACTAAAGTCCAATCAGTGAAGGGGGATTGGTACACTTCCGGGTCTGGCCTGCAGGTCAGAAATGTGGTTGAATGCCCGCCCGAACAGTAAGGTTTTCAGGTATTTCGAAAAATTTTTGTAGTGTGGCTCTGTTCTGAGGTTTAGGCTGAGAGAGTGACATGGTTTGGGTTCCTGAATACAGTGGGCCCGATTCACAGAACTAACTTAAGACAAAATCCTAAACTTACTACTCTTGGTGTTCACAGAAGTTAGGATTCTGTCTTAAGTTTGTCTTAAGACAGACTTAAGACAGACTTAAGTCAAAATCCTAACTTAAGTCTGTCTTAAGTCTCTCTTAAAACAAACTTAAGACAAAATCCTAACTTCTGTGAATACCAAAAGTAGTAAGTTTAGGATTTTGTCTTAAGTTAGTTCTGTGAATCGGGCCCAATGTCATTGCAAGGAGGGATGTGAGACATTGTATGTGCCACCTGGTATGAAGCACTCGGTACTAGCGGTATAGCACATTTTCAATTCTTGGGAGGATGTCGGATGTGGACGTGAGACAAAGTTGGGCCCGATTCAAAGAACTAACTTAAGACAAAATCCTACACGTACTACGTTTGGTATTCACAGAAGGCATTCAGTAGTAGTAAAGTTAGGATTTTGTCTTAAGTCTGTCCTAAGTTTGTCTTAAGTTTGTCATAAGTCTGTCTTAAGTCTGTCTTAAGTTTGTCCTAAGTTTCTCTTAAGTCTGTCTTAAGTCTGTCTTAAGTCTGTCCTACTACTTTTGCTATTCACAGAAGGCATTTAGTAGCAGTAAAGTTAGGATTTTCTCTTACGTTTGATTTAAGACAGACTTAAGACCGACTTAAGATAAACTTAAGACAAACTTAAAACAAACATAGGACAGACTTAATGCAGACTTAAGACAAACTTAATACCACACAAGAAGTCACGACTGCAGGACGCACCCGCCTAACAGTCCGTGTCCCAGGCGCCTATCTAATCCACACCCAATCCAGAGGGGTTATATATGTATTTTCGCCTAACAGCAATGTTTACAACGTTTCTTTCTTAATGATCAGAAGCAATATCAACGTCTATATCTTCGCATATCATATCTTGATTGACCAGCAAGAGCTTTAGGAACTTGTCCTGAACCATTCATCCTTCCACGGTCCAGAGCCCTGTCGGGTTGGAATTATCACCGACTGAGCGACCTTCACTTCGGATCCCTTCCAATCATGTACAGCCCTGAAGAGTCGTAGGCAGACTGTGCCATACACGACAAAACACGTGTCAGCTGGTTCTTCATGTGTCTGAACATTAAAGACAACTCACACCAAGGACAAACCTGTTGTTAGTATTCTTAATTAACACTACTGCTAATGTATTTTCCATGCCTTTATCTCCCTTAGTCCATTTGATTTATGTTTGAATTTCATTTAACCCATTTTAGAGTGTGCATGGGCTTTCTGTTTTTATATTCTATCAACCATTTGTCTGGCCACATCCGCTCTGTCCTGCCCCTACGTTTTGGAATACCGGAGCCCGGATTCAGGGCTATTCAATTGGGACCTGTACTGTGTTCTGTTCATTCACTGGGGCGTATTTACAAGCCCCTTGCACCACAGGTGCATCACTTTTAAAATGGGGAAAAGTGACATAACAAGCCCCACTGACTTTTCAAAACTGTGCCCTTTGTGTTGTGGTGGAGGACAATCTGAGACCTGCTGAGACTGTTGTCCTGCTTTGTAAGGCTACTTTACAAAGGTTAATAGCTTTCCAGTTCATATTTACTGCGGGTTGGTAGTAACTCCCGGTTTTACCATTACCAATGACGTTGCAATACTTAAGGTTCAATTTTGGATTCCTTTAAATAAACAGCTTGGAGCACACTCTATAAGAAAGTGGGTATTAAACAATGACACACATCTGTAAAACATACATTGCAGGGGTTTCTCGATAATGCTTTGCATGGATGCATAATTCATGTACTATAGGTACAAATGTAACAACACAGATAAGGTGTCAGTTGATGCTATGCTCAGATATACATCACTGGTCCCTTTTTTCTGATTGAAAAGTCCCCTCTCGAATGAGTACAAGTGCATGGATCCTTGCTGTATTAACCGCATGCGCGCTAGCGGGTTTTCCCGCTGCGCACTGAAGATTCGAAAATCCTGCGTTACGTGACAAAGCCAGCTCGTCATGCGCGCAGGTAACGCCCATGACGAGCTGGCTTTATCATCCGCATCGAAGGGGTTAAGGAGTAGGAGATACCACCTCTGTGCATCCTACACCAGAGCATTAAATACACCACTTAAGAATAAAATACAGTGTGTGCAAGCATGCATATGTAAGGAAATATACATAGAGCACAGACTTTCTCTGCAATTGAATCAAACATATGGGGAGGAAATGGGAGAGGCACCCTCACCACTGGGATAATGTTGTTTTCATACCAACTATAAATCTATAACCCTGTGTTTAGTTCCAAACACACTCCTTTCCTTCCAACCCTACCCCAGGCCCACATAGGCACTTCTATTACTATAATTTTTATCTAGGTTTATATAATGCTAAATAGCAGGGATTGAGCCAGATGGAGGTGTGACTGGTTCTTTAATAGGGCAATTTAAATAGCTAAAAGCTTCTGAATGCCAGACTAAAGGAAGGCTGCGTTCAAGTCACCTGGCAAAGCAGCACAAATTGCAGCCAAGGAGTATTTTCATGCTAAGTAATAGCCCAATATTTAAGTAGCTCTGTGAATGTGGCTGTAAATAAGAATAGAAGTTGTGGGCATGCTCCAAGGGGGGGTCAAAAGAATGCACTTTTAGAGTATTGGCAGAAAGAGAAATTTGTCCATCCTTTCTGAGGATGTTCCGGAGACTGGTCGAAGCGGTGATGGGGACTAATGCAGCACCCTTTTACATGACCAGTCAAGGACATGCAGCCAGAGAACAGCACAAATGTACATGATCAGCTGCAAAGCAAATTGCCTTTTTGTCTCCATGATCATTAACGAAGAATGAGTGAAAGTCATGGTTTGGTGTAGATGTAGTTTTTCTACTTAAGGCTACAAAGAGACTGGGGAATGGTTGTTTTAAGTAGACATCAGAAAGGCGGTCCAAGACGCTTATATAGCGCCAGTGGAGGCGCACCATGCCAGTAGGGCGCCTCCATGCCCACTGTAAATGAGGCCTGAGGAAATTGATCAATTCCTCCAAAACAAGCTCTCTCAAAATGGGGAGGGCATTGGGAGAGGAGGAAAGTTTGGGTGGATTGAGCTTGGTGGACAGTCTGCTTTTTTTTTCAAAGACAGACACTTACAGCGTGTTTGCTTTGTCAAATAATACAAATACATTTCCTTGACGTGCTGGCATTTTCTCCCAGCAGCCCATCTGGTACATTGTCCTTTATTACCTCCCATCAATGGTGGCCCCAGGCATGACAGAAGAGAGTCTCCAGTGACGTAGCTAGACGTTGTGCCGCCAATAGTGGCCCCCACGTTTACCGCCCAGTGAGCACAAGTAAGAGCGAGGGGGGGTGTGCTGGTGATTCCCATGACAACTGCCCCGCCTGGCCGCAGGTAAGAGCAGGGGGGCACCCCCTCCCCCCTTTCTACGCCACTGAGTGTCTCAAGTCCCACCTGAAATAGAGTGTGCCTATTGCCACCTTGGAGATGGCAGTCGGGTAGTGTCTGATCCAGCACAAAGCTGTGTTTGAAGGTGGAGCCAACTAAACAAAGTAAACAAAGCAGACCTCCCTCATAGAAAATGAGATAAATGATTAAGAGTTGGGTAGACTGGTCATATGCAATTTTTTGACAGATGTATCCATTACCGCAAACCTTCAAACCAGCTCCTAATTGCTAGTTTGCTGTTCCATTGTGTATTCTGTCTGCAGTAGAATGTACTGTATGTATACTGTATGGTTGGTTTTGTACTGGATATTTGTAAAGGGTCCAGCCCAGGACATGAATTAAATGTCTGTAACTTCACTGTCACAATCATTAGAATTTTGGGAAACCATTGGATTTTCAGTAGCTTGGCTTGTTGGGTAGTGATCCTGAACACATATTTGCTCATGGAGCCTTGTAGATAAACAATTAGTGTTGCTCTTTGCATACCACTCACTCATACTGCCAGGCGTAGTAGCAGGGGCTTAATAAAATCATTTTTCCACACTTCAGCCGCCATTCCACAATCAGATTACGTGTGTGCCTCCTTGTGTATTCAGCGCTGTGTCAACCTGCTGGTGATCTCCATTGGTTTATGAGATCCTGCCACCTGGATCGTACAACTGGCAAGGAAGATGGAACGTGTGCCGGGTGGAAAAAAATAGAAGCTTGAAATATGGCTTATTCTCTGGTGCTTTCTGTACCTTGCCTGGAGCTGATGATCTGAGTACCGCTCCAAGGCCACTATACTTGGCCCCCTCGAATATGCTCAAACTTTTCATACCACATGTGTCCAAAAAAACAGTTAGGATCCGTGGATGACGGCGCAAAATAGCCTAGCCAATCACATATGGGTGGTTCACCAATTGGGTGGAAACCAACCTCTGTTAGGCAAAAAGGAAAATGTATTTTCATGAGTCCCCTCACTCACCCAGGGTTGCCCCTAGGTGACATGCTTCATCATTGGGCCATCTCAAGCATCTACTGCTTGGGCCGTGCTGCGACTTGCAGAGTTATGTAGGAGCACTTATTTTGTGAGGATATGTGTAGTGCAGTGTCGGGGGAGTGGTATCAGTGATATTTAAAAATTTACCTTAATAGAGGTTGGTTTCCACCCAATTGGTGAACCACCCGTATGTCCTTGGCTAGGTTCTTTTGATCCGTCATCCACGGATCCTTTTTGCTACACTTTGAACACATAGGAGGGTGAACCTAGCCCAATCCTCCTTCTCCCCCTGTTTTTTATTGACAAAAAAAACAGTTAGTCTATTCGGAACTTTGGATCCAGGTGCTATCTAACTACTTTGTGGACACAAACTAGATTAATACCACTACACTGCACTTGGCCGATGGGGTTGCCAACAAACTTTCCTCAAATTGCTGAATACGAGTGATGATAGTGACTATAGTGTGGTAGTTGCAACCATGGAAGCCAAATAGACCCTTGAGAGTTAATCAACATGTATGATTCTCACCTGAAGAAGCTGCTCATCAGCTGTGAAGATTCAAGTAAAGAAGATAACATGACACAAGCTGCAGGCTAATTTTCCATGACCATGGAATCTCGCTTTCAAATTTGTTGTCAATGGTAAGATCTACCGACACTTAAAAGCTAACGTAGTGCTTCTGGGAGAAGCCATTGTCAATTACTGCACCAAGCAAAGTTCTATGGACCAGGCTGGCAAAAGGATACAAACTTCAACAAAAAAGGAGGGGGAACACAAACAAAAGAACAACATGGACTGTAAGCAAAATGGTGGTCTATTGTTTCTGATGGCCTCTAACCTTGCAAGGGCTGGAAATGCTTGACTTGTGGGTAAAAGTTATTGTTTTCTCAGGCCAAGAAAGTCAGATGATCTTGCCACACTGTGAAGAATTCTCAAAATAGGAAACAATCATTAAAGTGACAGATAAAATTATTCTATGGGACGGTACTGGAGTGGGGGTGAAGCACACATCATTTTCCTTGTTGGCGAAGTACAAGAAAGTTCTTATGTGTTCCGAAGGGTCATCACAGAGGGTGTGAATGTTAAGGCACTCAATTCTTTGGTGCCTTTTTAAAAACAGTGGGTATATATCTAATTCACTAGCTGAAAACCAGACATGTGGTGTGGGGGACTTTGATCAAAATCTTTGCAACAGAAAAACACATTCAAATCCACAATTCACAATATTAAAGGATGAGTAATGCTGAAATTATGTGTCAGAAGTGGGTACTGGCATACTTTTGAGATGTTATGGAACGATCACAGGAACACCCAGCAAATAGGAGATGCAGGGGTCAGAGCCTCATCTTCATAATCAAAATGGGAAATCTTCCCATACTGGCCATTGCGGGTTTTTGGCTCACTGTCCCATTACCCAACTGCCTATAGCCCATGTGAAATATCACTGCTCAGGTCTTGTCGTGTTGTAGGATACGGTCCACGTGTATGTACGTGCATGTACCCTTAGACAAAAGTTTAACCCTCCACGGTTTAGAAACGGTGGAATGGAATGTGACCCACGTCTGGGCATACCCATCCCACTTAGGGCGAAAAGTGTTACAGCAAATAAATGATGATCGGAATGCTGACAATGCAAACATTCTCCCCCAGTCAAAAGATCTGGGTTAAATCCATCGTTCTTTTGCCCACTACGCCACCCAAGTTTGAACCCAGCCATATGCAAATCAGTCTTAAACCTGTGCCCCATGAGAACAGTCCAGGCCGAACTGCCAGGCCAGGTCCTCCCTGGACAGGAAACAAGCATCCTGGCTAGCTTGAATCCAGTGGCACAATGTTACTTTGTAGGACAAAATATTAATTTCTGCTATTTATTCTAAACTTTTTTATTTAAAGCTTTTATCAAAATAATAAAATAAGTAACAAATGAGAATATGTTTTTATTTCATGGAGAGCTTTCTGTATGGCGCCTCTTTGTTCCCAGCTCACTGACAGCAGCATCAAGAGAAATCAATACGTGAAGGACACTCAGGGGCATATTACCAAGCAATAGCGATAATTGTTGCTATTGCTTGGTTAGAGACAAAAATTTACCGCAGAGCTGCAGCGATTTTTATCGCAGATAAACCTTGGTATTACCACCCTCTGAGGCGGAAGCCGGAGGTTCCTCTCCTCTATTCTTTGTTTACTTGGTTTGAGACACATTTGCAGAGGGTAACGTTCATTTTTATCGCGTCCCGAGTGACGCGTGCATTTTACTCGCGCTTGCTTTTAAAAAGCGGATTTTAATCAGAATCTTTGTTCCCTACCTCCTCTACCTCCTGGGCCGCTCTCAGCTGAGTGTTGACGCTGAGAGCTGGTCCCGGGGAGGCGAGGGCTGTTTGGCGGCCATCTTGAGTGTAGGCGCGCCCTCGCGCTCTAGTTACTATAAAAGAGTACCCTACGGCTCCGCGCAGCGGACGCGGCAGCGGATGCGCCGGATGCCCGCCGGAGTCACGCCAGAGTCCAGCCCGTCTGCGCCCGTCCGCGCTGAGGACGGGCTGCTGGACGGGCTGTCCCTCGCAATTATGCCCATTGGTAATCAGACTCTGGGTGGTCGTGCATATATCTACTCTTCCACGGCATTACTGTCATTGCGACCCTGTACCCCCATCTCATGCTCCTTATGCATTCTGCCTTGCCATTATTTCTCATGTGCTGGTTGTGGCTTTTCTACTGGCAAAATGCAGCTTTCTAAGACACAGCAGAGCGCTAAGCATTATAGGGGAAAAAGGAAGCCAACCAAGGGCCCTACTACTTCTCCGTCCCCTCTCCATTTCTGGAGCCTAAATTGTAGATCGCTTCCTAAGAACAAATTAAACATCTTCGATTTTATCACTGAGGAATCCCCTGACGCTCTGTTCCTGACCGAGACTTGGGTTCAGACCAGCTCGGGTCCGGACATTGCCGCAGCTGTCCCTCCCAACTATGTTGTGCTGCACCAGGACAGACCCTCAGGTAAAGGTGGTGGAATTGCAATCATTTACAAATCTATCTATCAATGTAAACTGGAACCTGTACATCTTCCAGGCAGTGAGGCTGCACTGTTCAAACTGACGATTAATCCTCGAATGACGCTCTCCGGTCTGCTAATTTATCGGCCGCCCGGAAACGCCGCACCTTGGATTCCCTCACTTATTGATTGCCTATCAGCAACACTACTAAAATAAAATAATTTCACCATTCTTGGTGATTTAAACATTCACTTCGATGATGTTAACAACCCCCTTAATAAAGTCTTCCTCTCTGACCTTGAGGTTTTTAACCTCAAACTCTGTAACTCCGGAGCCACTCATAATGCTGGCCATCTTTTGGATCCAATTATTTCTACTCTCTCATTTGACTGCACCCACTCTGCCCGCCCGCTTGTCTGGTCGGATCACTATGCGATACACTTTGTACTACCACCTGCTTTATACTCAGCCAGGGTCCATGTGGATGAAATTAAATCATCTTATCGTTGGGACAGGCTTAACATAGCTGATTTTAATCTGCGTCTAACTGAGTCTATTCCATCCTCCATCAATACTGATCAGAATCTGAATGTTTCCATCTCTGATTGGTTGACAGATGCAGTATCGACTCTTGTCCCTCGATCTAGTAGCAAATATAGATCCTTGCGCCCACCAGCACCCTGGTACTCGGAGGAGCTGAAAATCCAACGCTCCAAATGTAAAGCCCTGGAGAGGAAGTGGAGGGTGTCCTACTCCGCTTCCTCTAAAGTGATCTACAAAGAAGAATTAAAACTTTATCATGCAAACTGCAAACGTGCTAAGGCCTCCTACACTGTCTCCACAATCACTTCAGTGCAAAATTGTCCCCGAACTCTCTTTGCCACAGTTAAAAAACTCACAGGAGCTGATACTGTCCCCGTGCTCCCGGCTTTAGATGGCACACAATGTAATGCCATTGCAGACTTTTTTATATCTAAGGTTGAGGGCATCTATCAATCTCTGGCTTCCCTTCCCTCTCCAATTGACTCCTCTCAACACGGTCCGTCCTGTAATACCTTCACCTCCCCCACTGAGTTTATCTACAACTGGATACCATTTGACGACTCCTCTTTCCTATCCTGCTTAAAAAGCATCAGGTCTGGTTCTCCGCGGGACCCAGTCCCCATGAAGATACTCAAACAACTTGACCTTGAACCACGAAGATTCTTAATGAGGCTGTTAAACGTCTCGCTCACTGAATCTCGAGTGGAACAGGACTGGAAACATGCCATGGTCGTCCCCCTGCTTAAAAAATCTGGTGCTGACATCACAAATCTTGCCAACTTCAGGCCTATATCCCTGCTGCCAGCCTGTTCTAAAATCCTAGAGCGTCATGTTAACACCCAGCTTAATGAGTTTGTTGAAAACATGGGATATCTCCATCCATCCCAATCAGGCTTTCGCGCTAATTATTCCACCGAATCTGCACTCCTTGGGGTAACTGAGCGACTCCGACACGGTATCGATGGCGGTGAGACCTATGCGCTGATTCTTCTTGACTTAAGCGCTGCTTTCGATACCGTGTCCCACTCCATCTTACTGGAATCTCTCGGTTCCCTTGGTGTTGCTGGATCAGCGCTCGCCTGGGTGTCCTCATTTCTTAATGAGCGCACCTTCCAGGTTTTTTCAAACAAAGCTGAATCTGCAACTCATTCCTCTGCCTACGGCGTCCCTCAAGGGTCTATATTGAGCCCTTTGTTGTTCAATATTTACATCAGACCACTTGCTTCCATCGTAGAGGACGCCGGTCTGTCTATATACTCATACGCAGACGACACGCAGATTGTGTTCTCTTTGTCCAGCAGCAGGGCTCAGGACACTTCTGCCCTTAAAACCGGCCTCTCTCGCGTTGCAGCTTGGATGCAAACGCATCTGTTAAAGCTCAACGGAGACAAGACCGAGGTGATCATACTTGGCAAACAAAAAGATCTTTGGGGTCCAAGACACTGGCCCAGTGATATGGGTCCTCTGCCTACCCCCGTGCCTGTTGCTCGCAACCTCGGTGTCCTAATCGACGACAAACTCTCGATGAGGCAGCAGGCAACTAAGGTCGCTGCAATCTGCTTTAACACCCTTCGTTGGTTGCAGAAGATCATATGGATGTTGCCTGAGTCTACTCGTAGAACTGTCGTACAGGCCCTTGTGATGTCCCATATCGACTATGGCAATGTGCTTTATCTAGGAGCAGATAAAGCTACAATCAATAAACTCCAGGTTGTACAGAACTCAGCTGCCCGCCTGCTGCGTAATGTCCCACGGAGAACGTCCGCAATGCAGGCTCTTCGTGACCTCCATTGGTTAAAAATCTCGGATCGAGTGGCCTTCAAAACTTTGTGCATCCTCTTCAAGATTCGCCAAGGTTTTGCTCCTGCCTACTTGCACAATCTTGCGCAGCCATATCAGCCTGGCCGCCTTTTGAGGTCATCCAACAGTGGCAATCTTGTGATTCCCAGAATCCGACTGGCAAAATTGGGAGGCCGTTCATTCGCATATCTAGGACCCAAGATGTGGAATGCTCTCCCGTTGGCGCTTAAAACAGAAACCAGTCTTCTGGCTTTCCGCAAAAAACTGAAGACTCTTCTGTTCTAGATTCTTCCGGTCTAGTGTCTCCCTTGTTGCAGTTACTTATTTTCTGTTTTCTTCTCCAGTCTGTCCCTGGCGCCGGGAAACCCACTGCGGGTAGCTGTGCGCAATATAAGTTCAATAAAATAAATAAAATAAAATGCGATAAAAATTGGCCGCAATGCATGAATATCGCTGAAAAGTCAGCGATATTCATGCATTACCGAGCTAATGCTCTTAGCCATGTTATCCACCTCCCATTGGATAACATGGCTAAGAACTGCTCAGGGCAGGTGTTAGCTTTTGGAGATATTCGCCCTTAGCGCGAATATCTCCAAAAGTTGGTAATAGGAGATAGCGATGTTAGCGACTGTTTCCAGTCGCTAACATCTTGGCACGCCCACTTTGCATGTCATTAGTGATAAATATCACTGACATGCAAAGTGGGGCCCAAGATGGTCGCTATCTCCTACTAGCTGTCGCTAACTGGTGTTAGCGACAGCTAGGTAATAGGGATATAATTTTATCTCCGCTTTCTTGGCTTTTAAAGCCAAAAAAGCGGAGATAAACCCCCTTGATAATATGCCCCTCAGTTTTACCTTCACACCTTCTTACCAGCGTCATTCATTGACTCAAAAACTTCCCTGAGCAAATCCAGAAACATATATTAAATACAGCTGCGGTCCGTGCAGGTAACAGTGGTGGGGCCCGGTAAGGGGGGATTTCGAGGGACGATGCAGAGGGAAAATTAAATAAATAACTAATTTTACCTCGGCATCGGCCCTCGAAATGCTCCCTAACCTGGCCCCACCAATGTTACCTGCATGGACCGCAGCTGGTTAAATACATATCTAAAGCTCATCCAAACACAAACTCAGTTCATCCTACTTGACAGCATTTCCACAGAAGGACATGAGAAGCTTGGCTGTCTAACTTTAACCTACATGGTCAAAACTCTGAACCGACAGTGCAAAATCTGATGAATTCAACCTCACACATGGCTAGAGACAATGCTCTCTCAAAGACCTACCCATCAATGAAAAGTAGGCTCACCCCAGTTAAAATACCTAGGGGTATATTTGCAAAGCAATAGTGCAGCACGGCGCTGAGGGCAATTTAGCAGCACCGCGCTGCATCATTTAAAAAAAACAGGGATGTGCCAAATTTACAAGAATATGGTGCACCCCTGTGTTTTCCCTTGTGCTGGTGCTAAAAGAAAGCTGCCTAGCACCAACACAGATACCCTTGAGCCATGGTGCACGCGTGCCTCCATTGCAGGGGTGATTCCCTGCAATGCAGGCATCCTTGCACCATTGCGCAAGGGTGTCTGTGTTGCAGGGGTGATTGTTTATGTGCAGGAAGGGACACCTTCCTGCACACAAACAATCATTATTGGTGATTTGCTCCTTCTATGTGTTCTGCAGAATGCAACAAACATATAAAAAGCAAAAAGGAGAAATAAAAGCCAATTTAATCCCTACTATTCAGTGGAGTTCGTTTTTGGTGGTGCCTCAGATTTATACATCCATTTAAATTCGGGGTAGCGTCAAAAAGCAATGAGTGTTGCAGTGGAACGTTCACAGCAACACAAATGGCACACCCCTTTCATGCAGATTCCTGCCTGAAAGTGTACACAATTTACAAAGTGGTTTTAAGCCACACAAAGTGGCTTAATGCCGCATTTTTAATATGGAGCAGGGCACTGTGCCGCCAGAGCATCCTAAAAATGGATGCTCCGGCGGCGCAATCCCCCCATAAATATGCCCCCTAGTTTTGTTTTTTTGTTATATAGACCCTAGTTTTTGTATGTCTGCTTTGTTTGAAGACTCACTGTAGTATTCACGAACTCGAACCTAGGCATTGTTAGGCAGTTACATGTAGACCTTGATTCAAATGTTGGGACAGTTGGTGTCTACCTATATGCCCCCAGCAGCCCATATTGATGTGCGCTCAATAAGCTTACCTTGCTACACAGTTTATGGACTTCTGTGCCATTGAGTCATGACATCATTTTAGGCAACGAGCGAGCTGCTGACATGGACCTATCGTGAAGCAATTTTCCCGACTCAGCACCCGACGGACCAGACGAAGTTGGATCTATTGAGGTTTTCCCCTCAAAAATTAGAGGCAAATTGTTGGTTGGTGAGCGTCTGGGCACACAGGTCATTGTATGGTGCTCACTCTGCAACAATTTTGCAGTATTTGCAGAGATCTGGCACTCAGCCCAAGTGACGTCAATCTCAGGAGCTGTGAACCGCACATCGTGGACTGCATGGGGGAAGGCGTGGTCCAGTGAGGTGCAAGGTCTGGAACACATGCTTAAGTTATGACGTGAAGCATTCTTATTAGCATCATCCCGCTCACAGCAAAACGTATCCTGGAGGTAAGTGTCAATCTACGCAGCATTGTGTTGACCTATGCAGCGTTTTTCCAAGTGCCGCCATCTTTAAAATAAAGGAAAAAGTGTGGACCACGTACGCACGCTGATCCACACAGAATAATGTGGCTCTTCACACCATTTCGGCAATCTACTCAGCATTGCACCCATCTTTAGCCCCTATGATGCTCATGACGAGCTCAGCTCGTCATGAGGCACGGTGCTCGTGAGCTCATGACGAGCTGCGCTCGTCATGACCACACCCAGTTCTATTATGGCCCAGCACAGGAGAAGAATATCTCAAGCATCGATGAGGTTAAACAAGGAAAACAAAGAGGAAGTGCGGTACACGTACGCTCACTGTTCCACACAGTAATTCTTCAGGCTCACTAATCCATATAACTATCATTAAGCGCGGATGAACCTTGGTGGTTCATTCACTTCACACATCTGTTATAGTGAAGCGTGAACTGTGCCTGATTTCTGCCCTGGAGGTAGTCTTTAGCCTACTTTATTTTGCTTCAAACAAATGTGTGTCAGAGCTTCACAGAACAAAGCATAAGTGAGGACAAATCTAAAGTATATTTTTCTTGTGCCACATTCGTCGAAATGTACATATTTTAGGTGGCATTTTTAACATATTGTGATAGACGTTTATAATTCACAGCAATTTTTGTGTATTGTCAGTTGTTTTTGTGGCATTGGGTTGATGACCATTTCTTAGCATATTCTGATGTGCACAAAGTAATTTTGCAACAATGTTACCTACTAGCAGTCATTATAGGAAGGGTTGTGTGTCATCAGTGTATTCATGTTTCTTGGCACTATTCTCACAGCTGCTTTTCTGAATACCCTGCCTAAAAACAGCACTACAAAAAGATAATACTCAAAAAGTCAAATCCCAAAATAAATGACTGATTTCCAGCAACTATCTGAAATCTCAGCCCCCTGTTAAAACTGAAACCAGTCTGTCCTTTGCAAGTTTTTTCTATCCCTGCCTCGTCCAGTATCCCCAGCCCTTGATGACATTTGAAGAAACCCCTTTATGGATGTTCATGTTTCCAGCAGGTGTATGGTAATACGGCTTTAAGGCCCATCACAGATGTAAAGACGTGCGCTAAAGAAGAACAGTGGCCCTTTGATATCACAGAGGTTCTGAAGGCAACACTGCATCTCTGAGAGCAAGCATCCGCGCCGCCACTTTTTTTTTGCAACAAAGGTGAGGCACGGCGTGCCCTAGATACGGAAGAAACAGTGTGATCGTCATCAAACCCAGCCCGCGCCTCAGATTTTCCCAGGCGACGCCGCAGATGAATCATCGCGAGGCCACACAGGTTGCTGCCTTCCCGGTTCCACCAGGGGTAATGGCTGAGGTTTCACGGATGTGCAGAGCCATATCTTCCTGCCCTTAAACGTGACATCCACCATCATTTCGGCCAATCACAGAGCAGATCTAGCGCGCGCAGACAGCCTTTCATCCTGCGCCGTATGTGTTTTTAAGAAATGTTTGCGTCTGAAAATGGCAGGGAAGCCGGGTTCACACTGTTTTTTTCTCAGGAGTGTCACCGCAATTATATATTTTTTTCCGTAAGTGGACGATCAAACGGCATACCACAGACATGATCTTTGTTTCTTTCATGTTATTTTTAGAGATTGTTCACATAAACACACAAAAAAGACACAAAGGTGGTGTTCGGCGCATTTGGTGTAAATATAATGTATATGCTCTGTTAGTTAAGTGTACATCACAACGACTAAAATAAATTACACAAGAGACTAAACCACAGACAGTGTCTTTTTGTTTTATTTCCCGCCTGATTTCCTTCAGCCGTGAAGTTGCTGCTTTGTTTTCTGCATCAGCGTCATTGTTGGGTGTAATTTGAGCCTCAGTCAGTTTAAGGCCAGAGACAAAACAACGCTAATCTCTTTAAGACATGTTGTTTCCAACACTAAACAAGTTCCTTTGTGCTGCTTTCAGTTACATAAGTACATCTCGGCTAATGGTGTTAAGGTGCAAAAGAGGCCTTGTCACAATCTCGTGTTATCACGACCGCCGTTTATTGGTGATTACATCTTTCCGTGAGTTTCAAAGCGCCCCGTGGCAGCCCGAGGGAAGCGTGGGGCGGGCGGAACAACCGGGGCCGAAAGAGCGAGAAAAAAAAGGAAAACGGGAAAGGAAACAAGCGAAGGGGAGGCGGAAGATAATAAAATATAAAAAGATATAGGCCGAATGCACATGATTATTGCAGGTTGACTCTGTCCTGCCAACATAAAAGTATTTTTTCACCATGCGAATGTACACGGAGAAGGGGCGTGGCCTTGGTGAGGAGGCGGGGTAACTGAGCGGAGGGGGCGGGGGATCAGGGCTAGTGGCACTTTGGACTCTGCTTTTCCTAAACAGGTACAACCAGTGCTTTAAATGGGCCGGTACTGTCCGGTACGGAGTACCAGCACTTTTTATTTTGAGACGGAGAGTAGCGGCACTTCTCGAGAGAAATGCTATACTTGTAATTGGAGAGTACCGGCACTTCTCAGAAACAAACAGGTACTCTGGTACAAAGTACCTGCACTTCTATTTTTCCATTTCAAGCACTGGGTACAACTACCCTTGGCACATCAATAAGCCACTCATCTGGCCCCATCATCCTTGTCCTGGGATGGTTTTAATTGGAACACCTTATGTGGAACATTCACATCTAAGGTGGAAGCTCCTTCTGTACCAGGGTTGCTGGCTCACATTGAGTGTGCCTGTTCACCGTGTGGTTGCGTGATCAGTCATGAGATTATGTTCCACAACGCGGCACCAATGAGTTGGCAGGGCTGATCCTACCCTTGATGTCCACCCTTCTTCACAAGCCCCAGCACTCAGTGGCTACAGCCCTTCAAAGGATGACTTCCTTCTCAAACATCTCAATTATCTTCTCCCCCTCCACTGGAGATGTTATTCCATCAAAATTCCTTCTCAAACATCTCACCTATCTCCCTCCCCTCCACTGGAGATGTTATTCCATCAAAATTCCTTCTAAAAAATCTCACCTATCTTCACCCCCCTCCACTGGAGATGTTATTTCATCAAAATTCCTTCTCAAACATCTCACCTATCTTCACCCCCTCCACTGGAGATGTTATTCCATCAAAACTCCTTCTCAAACATCCCACCTATCTCTCCCCCCCCCCCACTGGGGATGTTATTCTGCAGAAACATTCTCAGTGACTAACAACCATCCCACCTACACAGAGTGGAGCTCAGAGCCCACCTTCAGCACCAGTTGTTATACTCTGTGCCTGGCTAAAGTCAATCAATTCATGCTCAATTGCTTCCAAATGAGTAGTAAGCGGTGAGAGTTCTTTAAGGAGGAGTTCTCTAACTTTTCTAAGGCAATCATCCATAAATTGTTCTAGCCAGGGGGTTTGGACGGGGGGAAATCCACCTGAGTTCTCTGTGGGTAATGAGGGGGGCTGCTCCTTGCGGGGTGGCAAGAGGTAAGAGCAGGTTTGACTAGCTACATCTATAGTTTTATTATGAGCCATTAGCCTAGAACTTTTGGCCTTCACAGATGTCTGGGGACTTTCAATGACATTTGACAGGGTGTTATTCACAGACTTATTATTTGTAGGGTGAAAGGTAGTTGGTGATTGCACAGGTGTATTGGTTGGTGAGAGAGCTGTATCTGGGCCCAGGGTTGCCCCTGATTGTAGAGAAAGTCTCCTTTCCATGAGTACTATTTCTGTCCTAACTACCCCCATAGCCCTCTGGGGCATCCTATCATTTGGGGTGCATTTCACAGGAGGGGTAAGAATGGAATGACTTCCTAAAGTTTTCCTTTTCTCCTTCTCAACCACAATGGTCACACAGAAAACACAATATACACAAGGCTACGTCAACGTTATAAGCTTATGTAGGTATGGTTGTGCCCAGAACTTCGGGCAAACATAAACTTTTCAGCAATGTCTGAGCCTCCTCAACAAACTCAGATCACCCAGAGGCAGTAGGGCTATGACAGCGCTATAATCGCAAAGTGCTCATGACTTTGTCGGTGGTTTCAAATGAATAAAAAGCCCCGCTGGAGATGGGATCCAAGTTCGGGCGGTTTCAATAACCCTCCCACAAAATACAATTCACTCAAGGGAAAAGAATAACTTCACCCTCCCAAAAGCTATAAGCTGAAAATAAAATCCTCCTCAGTTGTTTCAAATGGACCTGTTCAGATTGATTCAGCCCTTCAGAGCTCAAGTACATCTCCTAGGACTCAACACACGTTGTAAGCGTCATGCCCCTCCTTCCTCCGCAGCAGTCCATGCCGTTCTCTCATACAGCTAGAACATTAGGGCTCTCAAAGAAATGGCAAATGTATCTCCCGGCTGAGACACACAAATCAATACAGCATGAGCTGTTTCAGAGCTTGCCGGGTGAGAGAGGGTAACTCCGTAGAGTAAATATGCAGACAAACGAAGATGCCACTGATTTAGATAAAAAATAACGGGACACTCAGGGGTATTTCAACAACAGTACCTTGTTCTTGATGCAGGGCAATAGTGGAGGTTGATCCTGTGTGCCAACTGATCGAACAATAACCTGCCCAAGAGCCAATGGTGTTGGCGTCGCCCTGCCTCCTCCTGTTGCTTACGGGCAAAGACGGGTCTGGTCTTGACCCAGTTTTGGCCTGAGCGCATCCCCCTTATTTCCCATGCTGTGGGAATTGAAAAGCGCCTTTAAGAGCTGTGTATAGCATGCAGCTGCAGGCAGTCCCACTTCCAACTGAGGGCCCTGGTGATGCTGCTGGATGTAGTCCCACCCCATGCAAGCGTCTGTAAAGTATGGCAGTTGTCTTGTGCTACGAGAGTTGAAAAGCTCTTTGAAGCGATGTGCATGGCATGCTGCTGTCGTTGGCCCCACCTCCAACTTAGGGGCTGGTGATGCTGCGGGACGTTGTCCCACCCCAGCCAATCGTTGGCAGAGTCTAGTAGTTGTCCTGCGCTGCAGGAGTTGAAAAGTGCTTTTAAGCACTGTGTATGAAGTGCTGCTGCGGGTGCCCCACCAGCAACTCCTTAGCTTGATTTGTGGGATCAGCACAAGTACAGCAAAGAGTAGTATGGGCTATTAGTGGCCTCAATTGAAGCAGAAATATGTGCCGACAAACAGAGAGGATGAATTAGGAGCAAAAAAGACAAAGTGATACACTAGTGTCTAGCATATTGCTTTGTCTTTCAGAAATAAAAGCGCATTTTAAAAAGGTCCCAGATTAATATTTAAATTTAGATTTGTGTATATTCTTTTTTTGTTTGTGAATTAAAGAAAATATTACATAATATGTGCAGTTGCTTCTGCATTTTTTGTATTTTTGAGGTTCAAATCATAAATATTACTTAGGGCCTGATTATGAGTCCATCGGACCATCCAACCTTTGATGGAGGTGCGGTGGGGTAGTATTACTACTACAGCAGTCGGACCTACAGGGCACTGCCCCAGCCACAAGGGGACTGCATTGCCTGGCAGTGGCACAGCGGTCAGAAGCTAAGACCAATGCCCTTAAAACTTACTCATATCCCCTAGCCCTGACAACTACCCTGACTCTCTGGGCCCTAAAAACTTTCACGACCACCCAGCCCTGAAAACAACCCGACCCCCCAGCCCTAAAAACTACCCCAACCCTTAGAAACTACCCCCACCCCCTCAAAACCCGGACCCAGCCCCCCTTACCTCACCACGTCCTCTCCCGATCCTTTCTGTTCCTGGGCCCACCCATTCCAGCATATAGGGGCCGATTCACAGAACTAACTTAAGACAAAATCCTAAACTTACTACTTTTGGTATTCACAGAAGGTAAGATTTTGTCTTAAGTTTGTCTTAAGACAAACTTAAGACAGACTTAAGACAAACTTAAGACAAAATCCTAACTTCTCTGAATACCAAAAAGTAGTAAGTTTAGGATTTTGTCTTAAGTTAGTTCTGTGAATCAAGCCCATAGATCGCGCATATGCCTTAACCACGCATATGCGTGGTTAAGCCATATGCGTGGTTAAGCCATATGCGTGGTTAAGCCATATGTGTGGTTAAGGTAAGCTTGGTTGTGCTTGCAGGGAAACGGCAAGCATGGCTTAGCTTGTGTTGCAAGGCCGTTTCCCCTTCTCACACACACACTTATACACCCATACAGCCACTCAGACACCCACTCACACACAGATACATACAGCCACACACTCATATTTATTAGAAGTAGTATCATTCATTGATAGTACAGCTACTATACTAATTTAACATTTGTAGTAGCTTATTATATATGTTTAACAATCATAAACTCTGAGAAAAGACTTAAACTCACTAGATGATGTCATCAGTGATGTCATCAGTATTGTAATTTGAGATGTCATGAGTGATGTCACTGACCATGTCATGATTGATGTAATATGTGAGGTCATAAGCTGTGCATTGCTGGAGCGTAAGTTATAGTTAGCTCAGAAAACTATAACAGCGGAATCTCACTGGTTTTGAATGAGTGAAATCTGAACCTAAATAAAACGTCCCTGCAACCTTTGGTTTTTACAGTGAATTTCAAAGGTTTTTTTAAAATTCTATTTCCTAACTTTAACGCCCCTGCAACCTTTGTTTTTTTCAGTGATTTAAAAAAAAATCTATTTCCTAATTATAACTTCGCTGTAACTTTTGGCTTTTTCAGTGAATATACACATGTATATAATGTCATACTATATACTTATTTATTTGTTGACTTCTATTAAAACTACAGTATTTATGCATGTGTACTCTCGATTGTTTAATGTAAATTAACTCCATTTATAACATGAATGATACGATGGGTCCTTTTTTTGCAATATTGCAATACTTACAAATAGATTTGCAACATAGAGACCTGAAACTAGAAAATACATTTGAATCCAGCATTTTTTATTTTATATTGGCTCTCCTACATTAGAAGACTGTACTGGGTTGTGATTAGAATGCACCTATGTAATCTGCAAGTCTCCCCCAAATCCTTACAGTGAACAAAGCTGGTCTGGTATCTTATATAAATATAAGACCCAGAAGCCCTTGCATCTCTAAAGTTCTACAGATGAACACACAAAGATCTATCACTTACAACAATAGCCAACTACCTATAAACTGCAGTGAATAAAGCAAACAGCTACTCTGTAGCTCATGTAACCACTATTCAACACTGTATCTGTCCCTTCCCTGTTTTCACATATTCTTCACTCTGACAAAACTTCCACCAATAGTTTCAATTTCTCCAGGCAATAACTGTCAAGTTCAAAGCACAAATCTTAACTGGTGCGGGACGAGCTCCGATAATCCGTGTAAAATTCTGGAATTGTCAACCTTCACCAAAATTCACAAGCACAATTTCTTGAACGTTCTCTCAGTTGACAAAATGAGTATTCCACAGCCTTACCTTTCTATCCTCAAATATGTTAAGACTTCCTTTCTCTTTTCAGTTGGAAATAATTCAAGCCTTACCACTATTAACCCCTTTGCCGCAGCCGCGATTTGGCGGCAGTGCAGCACTTTTGCAAAATGGGCGGGACTGCGTCGGCCGTTGGCCGATGGCAGCACTAGCGAGGTAGTGCTCCCGACGGGCAACGGCCGACGGCAGCACGCAAGGGGTTAACTAAAGAGCACATTCTTGACCCAGAAGATATTCAGAATTTAACACTGGTCTAAAACCTTCCCAGTCTTGGTAAAATCATTTGCAAAGTGCTGAACTTCCAATTGCAAGATCACATGGTGCAGAACAAACTTCTTTGTGCCACAGATCATTCTCCTTCAAATACAGTTTTACAACTACAACCTTCCAGGTTATAGGTGATGCATTGCCAATTCTCAACAACATGTGTCTCCCATTTCTTGTACTCCTCCCAGCAGCTTTCAACCCGTTTTAATGAGAGACTTTCCTTTTCATTCTTTCCAAGTGAATGAGAATTGGTGAATTAGTAGTGAAATGACTATCTTCCTGTCCTAAAATGCAGAACTTAATACATTTAACTGATTTCCTCATTAGTGCTCCTGTTTACCTGGTTAAATGTGGTGTTCCTCAAAGCTAAACACTATCACCTGCAGTCTTCAATCTTGATGTAGAACCTCTAGGAGATCAGTTCTTAGGAAAGCACAGGGTGACGGAGGCTCAATATGCAGAAGACGGGTTGCCCGTAAATGTCACCACATAAGCATCATGCAATCTCCACAGAACATAATCAAAGCTGTTCCTACCACACAAGCTCATATAGACAGACATAGAAGGACTGAGGTGTACCGGAAAACACCTGTTGAAGAAAATATTGTTCAAAGCCTCCGGCATCACGTTTCCATCACCCTGCCTACCTCCGTGAAAAACCTATCCAGATGGGGAACAAAGGATACCTGAAGTATGTCCTGCCTGATGCTGGAAATCCCAGAGTTCGAAAAGCCTACAAGGTGTTCCCAAATTACATACCAACGATGGAATTGGTGCCGCCAGGACGCGAAGTTTGTTTATACTCAAAAGGACATGGGGAACACACACACGTGTTCAGCCCTGGCTTTAGCTTCGTCCTGACCTATACTAATAACACTGGGAGACAATCACTCCCAATAACTATAATTGATATTTAGTCAGATTCAATAGATCCCTTACTCGCGGCACCTGTGGTTTGGATACTTAAACAAAGATCACCATAAGATCACCATAAGATAATCGCGTTTCACCACTGATTAAGTTTTAGGACTGCTGGGTTGGAATTATCACCGGCTTTCCAAACACGATGTACTACTGAGAATCTTTCCAGACGCTTCATTCCCTTCTTTCTTGAAATCCTACAATCTATACTCGTGCCCAGCCGGGTTGGAATTATCACCGGCCTTGGGACTTCACTGAGTTCACGCTACTCTCTACAGTCCTGAAGAAGTCGTGGGACTTCTTTTCCCTGATGGAACACATGTCGGCTGGTTGCGTTTTCACCAAAATAAAGAATATACAGCATCACTCAAGAACTCTGTACATATTGTTTACATCAACGCTTGTATCAACTTGTTTTATTATGAATGTGTGCACAGGATATAGCTATACTGTTCCCAAGTTACACACTGAAACTCTGGAACCCCATACCTTTAGGCTTCAGTTTCTTTCTATTATTGCAAATCTTCCACAAGTCCTTAAAGCCCATCTTCACAATGAATACCTTCAGAGCATTGATCTTCAGGGGTAGTAAGCGATATATAATTGCAATTACAGTATAATACAGTACAATCTATCAAGCTATCTTCTTCTTACTGTTGTGTTGTTCTGTTATAAATCTGTTCCAATTTCATGCTCTTGTATGGAGGTTTGTGCTCATTGGAGGAACTTATAAATAGGTCTGGGTGGTGAATTCCACTCCGCTCGCGGAGTTTGCAGTTTTTTCCACACTCCGTGTTACGTGGAGCTCATGGAGTTCCGAAAAACTCTGCTCCACATAGTGAAGTGGAGTTTTTTTCCACGCTCGCGTTCGTCAACGTCAAGTTGGTGTGCGTGAGTAAGGAAAATCCAACTCCCGGCGAGATATTTCCTCGTTCGCAATCGTCAACATCAAGTTGGCGAGCGCAAGCGTGGAAACTCAACCTCCCGGCGAGATTTCTCGACGCGGGCGTTCAGATTTCTCATTACAAGTGGTCGCAAATGCTCATGACTGCTCGCATTGAGAAACTGTCCGTTCACGTTGAGAAAGCTGCCACTCGAGTAAAAATCTACTTGAGCGGCAGAAATGAAGCAGAACCTGCTTGCGCTGTGCATGGTGGCGTTCGCGATGATTAGACAGTGCGGACAAGCATCTGGCACTGAAAATCCCTGTGGACAGCATTTATCTAATGCACACTGTCGCTTGCGGAGCGCTGCGTAGAGCGGCAGAGTTTTTTTGCACTTCGGAGAACTCCACCCGGGCCTACTTATAAACTCATAAAATTGATAAGGCAGCATGCTCTTATGACTGTAGCACTTGAACTCTTCTTGTTGTAGCATACTGGAGTCATCATATCAAATACTCAATTCAGTTTATGGTTGACTTGTATTAGTGGATACATTTGTCAGTGTGGTTGGAGACCTGCAAAAATGGCGGTGTGACTGCTGTATAGAGTTTACACACCTGACGCTATTCACATTACATTCATACATTCATGTATACAATCATTCATACAACGTCATAAACAGGATGCAAAAACACATACAAATAAAAAAAACTTTTAAAAATAACAAAAGAAAAGAAACGTACCTTAGCCTACAGCATGTCCAGTTCCCAGCTCTAGACTCCTCCGAGCATGAGGTCCCAACTCTCCCACAGCGCCTTATCCAATCCAGACGCTGCACTCATGCTGTTAAGCAGCTTGAGTGAAGCATCGGAATAGGCTGGAGCAGGCTACCTCAGCACTCTGAAGAGCACTGAAGGCCTGTGCCTGCTCTCCAACCCAGATGTCCACCCTAATTCAAGCAGATCAGTCGGGATTTATGCCGGGGAGATCCACAAGATTTAACCTGCGTTGGCTATTGAACTGGCTAGATGAGTTCAGGCCTGCACTGGCTGTTGTGAGCACTGGGCAATCCCCTGGTGCCCCGCAAAAGTTGGGGCTGGTTTTGGGCTGCAAAAGTGGCCCTGTAACAAAATCGGCCGAAAACCGCCCCGACAAAGAGCTCGGTCACACCCCAAGGGGGCCGGCTGAGCACTTTGCCAGGGCCGGTTTTGGTTCTCATCAGGCCCTGGATGAGGTCCAAAATAGAACAGACTCCCATGCATTCCTAGCCCTAGATGGTAAAAAGGCTTTTGACGACATACGCTGGCAATTCATGAGCCTGGCGCTACAGAGGTTTGGACTTGGTCCAAGGTGTCTAGCATGGATAGAGTTACTGTGTACCATACTGTGGGCGAGAGTAAGGGTCAACTGGGCTATGTCCATGGAGTTCCCAGTGGAAAGGAGCACCAGGCAGGGTGGCCCACTGTCACCCCTGATATTTGCTCTAACATTAGAGCCGCTGGTGTGCTTAGTGAGGACTCACCCAGACATAAAGGGATTTGAGGCAAACAATGACACAAGTCGCGATGAATGGATATCATTATATGCCGATAACGTTGGGCCGAGAGCGTTGAGGATATTCCAGATTTCAGTGGTGTGTTTGCAGAGTGATGAGGCGTGAGTAGGAGGCAGTGGAGTAATTCTGTGGAGGTCGTGGTCGGTGAGGTGAAGGTTTCCGTGAGGACGGAAAGTAATTTAATTTACAGGCCCTGGGTACATGTATTACTATACACTAGCGATTTATAAGTAAATTAAATGTACCAATTAGGTGCCAATTTTAATCAACCAATCAATCAATCAAAGCATTTATATAGCGCACTACTCACCCAGAGGGTCTCAAGGCGCTAGGGGAGGGGGGTCCGCTACAGCTCAAACAGCCAGGTCTTGAGTTGCTTCCTGAAGGCGAGGTGGTCCTGGGTCAGGCGGAGGTGGGTCGAGAGGGAGTTCCTTGTCTTGGCGGCGAGGTAGGAAAAGGACCGTCCCCCTGTGGTGGCTCTTCGGATGCGGGGGACGGCGGCTAGGGCGTGGCCGGTCGATCGAAGCTGGCGTTTGGGAGCGTAGAAGTTGAGGCGGCTGTTGAGGTATCCTGGGCCTTGGTTGTGTAGAGCTTTGTGTGCGTGGGTGAGGAGTCGGAAGGTGATTCTCTTGTTGACCGGGAGCCAGTGCAGGTCTCTCAGGTGTCCGGAGATGTGGCTGCGACGGGGGATGTCCAGGATGAGTCGTGCTGAGGCGTTCTGGATCCGCTGGAGTCTCTTCTGGAGTTTTTTTTACTATGTTTAAGGGAAATAGGCCACATTACAACGCATGCGATACATTGCATGCCATTACAACGCGGTCATTACAATCACCACGTTGTTACATCGCATACCATTTCAACGCAAGTCGTTACAATGACTTGCTGTAGGGGGAGTGCTGGATTTTGGAATAGTATCATTTACTATTCCAACTCCAGTCTGTGCAACAGTAGGGAAGGATTTGGATTTCGCATTCAACACCTTCTGCTCCCTACAGCAAGTCATGGTAACGACTTGCGTTGTAATGTTATGCGATGTAACAACACAGTCTTTGTAATGACCGCGTTCTAATGGCATGCAATGTATCACATGCGTTGTAAACAATGTTTCCCATTTAAGGGAGAAAGCACAAGCAAATGCCAACAAAAACAAGCTCAGCAAAACAGAGTAGTGAAGGCAACACGTCTGGGGGAATGACAATGACACTTTGCACATAATCAACCATTTTTTGTATAATTCACAAACTTCAACATAAACGGTTTGGGTGTAGCTCAAATAGATCAAAAGGTACATGGAACTTGCTCCACAGGAGATACCGCCCAACATGACTCACTTTGCAACGGATAGCTAGTCATCTTTCAGTTGCTTAGGGCTGTGTTCAGGTCTTACACTAGTACTGATGAGGTTGAAACGTTTGCCCAGGCAATAATAATGTGGGTTGTGGGTTAAAATGACAAAATAGTGAAATAATATTCCCTCAGAATTTGTCATGTATTGCTCCATAATCTGCCTTTTTGCTACTTAGTTTTATCAATCTTGTCACATAAATTGGCCCTCCACTGCTGGAAAGTGCAGTTGCTTTCCAAAAACCGTTTACAAAAAGAATCAGGAATCAACTGGGATGTCCTCTACAAGCCTTTCACACGTTCGGGTTAACTTTATGATTTTTTTTCTTTTTTCTGTAAGGTACTAGTTTAAATAAAAACGAACTCGGGAGACAGGCTCTAAAGAAGTAGTTAGAGGACTAAATAGAATTCACGGCATCACAGGAAGTGACGTCATCTCGGTAAAAAAAGCCTTCACTTTCATATGAATGGGTCTATTGTCTGGTCAATAACAGTTTTTAAGTAGGGAACATTCAGTTTATATAGGAATATCTTTATACGTCTCGTAGTATAGTTTTCATATGCCTCATATTTTCTAGATTGTGCCATTGAAGCCATCCATGTATGTTTTAATAAAGCTAAGTGGGTTAAGTGTATATTACAGAGACATGTCCATGATCTGAAGGTCACATGTTCATATCCCAGCAGGACCAACACAGCCTTTCAACCTACCAAGAAGATAGCAATTAGTGTTAGGTTAGACTGGGTAATAACTACATACAGAATATTCTAAGTTGCTTTATGGAATGGCCAGGTTTAAATTCTCATAAAGAAAAAAATATTTCTACTAACTTTGAAAGGGTGATGCTTCTGTTTCCTGTCGGTGTGTACTTTAAGCAGAGTCAAAGCACAAAACTGCTTCAGATAGATATTGTCACAACTTTGAACTCCAAATGCAGTGTTAAAAATGGTAGTGGAGTGGTGTGGCTCACTGGTTAGAGGTGGCAGACCCGGAAGCAGAGGACGGCCCGGGACCAGGGTTCAATTCCTGATGTGGCAGGGTCGTGAACCAGGGTCAGCGGACTCGATAATTCTCGCCTCGGTCCCTACTCTAACCAGGGATCACACTCGGCAACTCTGGGCATTAGCTTGCCTCATCTCCACAACGGTGCCCCACAAACGCCGGGGATGCCTGGTTTCACCTTGGAGATACCCAGGAGGGAATATCTCACAGGGAAAGCCAGGACGGGTTCCCCAGCGGTCTATAGCGCTAGGACGCCTCCGGGTAGCAGTGCACTTTACAAGACACACACATTTACATTTATTTACATTTACATTTACACAGTAAGCAGTATCCTCTGTTGAAGGGTAAAAGCTCTGATTTGTGGTAGTCATGTGTGGTTAGAAGACCACTGTAACCCTACATTGGAAGGATGCCATTAGAAGAGCTAGGAATGATGTTCTTAAGCATGGGTGATGCAAATCACAGTAGAGGTATGACCTCTACATTGTTAATTGAACCAGAGGGGGTAGCCCTTCCTCTCTACTGCCCGCTTGGTCTCAAGTAAGCGGCTCTGGCTGCTGCGCCACAGCTCTCCCGCGCGCTACACCTGTGGGTGGTGCCAAAGCCCACTCTAGGGATGTTTTAATTAATTAGTAATGATATGTCTTGTAAACAGCTGCACTGTCAAGCCAGCCACAATTAGAAAGGTAAGAAACTGTATTATATGTATTAAGTAGTGTATTATGTGCGCACAAAGAGATACAGAAAGTCAAGGGTAGGAAAGTAAAACTAGGCAAATGTTTGATAATTGGCGGTAAAGTAAAAATGAATATCAAAGCATGAGATATGTAAATTGGTGCAGATGTACTGGTTAGAGTATGATCAACCCAGTCCAAGGGGATGCTTGCAAGAGGTAGTTGAATGCACTAGATGAGTAAATAGGATAAGTGTAGAGTAAGGACAATAAAGTAGTTATAATATGGCCCTTAAATAGTGAGTTTATGTTGGCACAGTTATTAGGACAAAGAAAAATAATAGAGGGATGGATGCCAATGAGAGCAAATTTAAAGAGAATTAGTCTGTCCGTTGACAATGTTTCCAACAAGTTTTTAAAAGATATTTGAAGGCAGGAAAAAGGACGTGCCAAAAGTGTGCTCCAAATTGTGAGACTGCTGCCCGAGACAGAACTCTAATCATCTGGTAGCCATACAACAAAGGAATGGGCAGATTTACCACTTTTTCACGCAGCGCAGTGCAGCAGCCACTAATGTTGCGGTGCGTGAAAAGGAGAGAGCAGGAGAGCGACAAATTTCCTCCCCTTTTCCTAGCACCGGCGCTGGAATCAGCTGCCATGGGCATGGAGACACCTTTGAGCCATGATGGAAGGGTGTCTCCGTGAGTCTAATATAGGTTTTGTACTGGAAGGGTACCATTCTAGTACAAAAAATCTATGCATAGACTACCCATTTTCCCTCTTTGTATGTGTGCTGTACAGTGCAGCACACGTACAAAGTCGCAAAAGGAAGGAGAAATGAAAGCATTTCCCCTTATTACACTTTCTTCAAAAGGGCGCAGGGCTACTCCCCCTTGGTGCTAAGTAAAGCAAAGCAGCACTTTTGCGTTACTTTCACGTTATTTCCAGCACTCAACAAGTTTAGCGCTAGAAAGTAAATCGCAAAAAAAAAGATTTCGCATCACTTTTGTGATGCAAACACGGCGTAAAATCTTAGTAAGTCTCCACCGAAGTGTTGTGCGGGGACGTGAAAGGGTTATTTGACAGAGGTTAGTTGCCTTTAAAGCTGGAGGAATGGAGCTGTTAGAGTGGCTTGGGCTGTGTGTTTTTAGGGTGGTTTTGGTGTCTCAGGAGCAATGTTTACCCTTCAGATTCCTGAGTCAGAGCTGGAGTGCAGGTCGCCCCTGCGCCCTGTCTGCGTCCGTGCACAGGTGTGTCCTGACAACATCTCTGCATTCTTGTTTTTCACTTGAGCAGAAAGAAAACAAAACGCCGACCGCTTAAGACAGATACAGGCACTAAAAAGGCAAAGGGGGGAGCTCTGAAGCCCACTCGCCCGCCCTGGAGGTTTCCCTGTGGCTAGAAGTCAGGCTTTGAAACTGGGGCTGGAAATTTCACCAGCATCTAAAACGCAATTAGGCTCACTATCAGCTGAGGGTGATCGTCATTTAAAGTTAAAACGAACATGGCAGACAAAGTACACGAGCCTGTAATCTGCTTGCCAAGTCCAGGCACTTAAAAAGCCACCCACACCTCGCAGCAGTTGTGGCTTTTTCTAGGTGCTGTGCTCAATGAGTCAGCAGAGCTGGGAAGTGGTCTCGTGACACGAAGGTCACCTTAGCTTACTTCTGCAATGTTTAGGCACCTCTGGGAGATGTAGGCCCATGATCGTAGTAGAAAGAGCTACAAGGTGGGTTGGGCTAAAAGGCAGAGCTGGCCGAAGATGACTCTCTGGACAAGGGACCGACTGGCAGCCATGTTGCAATCCTATCTGTGACAAATAGCCTTCATCACCAGAACGCCGACAAAGAACAGGCCATCGGAGTAAGTGCATCAGATCGCTCGCCCTATGTAGAGTGGACGGTCTGATGTCCTTTTTATCTGTCAGTCGCCACCAGGTAAAGCCTGGTGGGCACACATAAAACACAAAATAATGGCCTTGAAATCTATATCTGTCAACTCACACGGTGCCACAGAGTGACACACAAAATGGGCTCCCATCACACGGTCTCATGGTGAGGAGCTGATATCACACGGTGGCAGGAAAAACAAGCTAGCTCCTTTTCTGAGGCTTTGAACTGCTGACGTCCATCAAACCTTTCCGTGCTCATGATGGGCGGCGTGTGCTCAAGACAGCGTGGAGCCGTCATGCCGCTGCCGCTCCACCCACGCAGCACCAATTCCTCCCCATGTGTGGACAAATTAGTGAGTTGGCGGGGTCATGGCGGCTTCACGCCGTCATGAGCACACCCCGCCCGTAACTCATGACGGCATGGAGCCGTCATAAGTACCGGAGCGCCACGTCCACCCCTAGCCCTGCCCACGCCGCAACAGAATTCCCGGCGCAGGGAAGGGGTTAAGGAGTGCCAGCCTTAGCTAGCATTTTTGTTTTTGGGGTGGAGGGGGCTTGGGGGCTGGCGTGGAGTTCAAAAGTGCCTCATAGATACTTCTCGGCACAAGGGCCCGCCCCCTCCTCACATGGTGAGATTGTTCTTCAAGTTGGCAGGTATGCACATTCTGAGAAAAAACTTCAAGGATTGTGGGAGCCATCAGTATTTTTTGCTTTTCGGAAACAAACTCCCGCTTGGCATGCCCTGTCAGTCCCTTAATGGGAGGTGCCATATTGGCAGCTTGGGTGAATGCCCAGAGATCTCTGCTGGGTTGGCGGTGAACTCAAAATATGTCCATCAGGGTGGCAGATGTAATGTCCACCCGAACAGACAGAGTAAATCGGGGTAAAGGTTAAAGCAGCCCATTGGTGTATTTATCAATTACACCAGTCCCTTGCGTCTAGGAAATTCTCTCTCACCTTGCTTTGCCATTATCCCACTACCACTGTCTTTGTTCTTGCTTTATGTCCGTTCCACTTCCTCTTCCTCACTTTCCTAGCACACATTTTGTGCATTGCTACTGCTTTAATGTAAAGTGCCCTCCTACTACCGAGTGCAGAAGTGGTATATAAAACAGTTAAATAAAAACATTGAGTGATATTTCAATGTTTCTGGCTCGTGCTACCACCATGCCAACACATTGTAGCCATCTAGCATCGTTTTCTGTACTGTTACTGATGCAAATATGTTTATTTCAGTGTATCTTACACTATATAAACATATCACCTATAATGTATCCTTGGGGTCAGGTGGCTATTTCAGAATTATCAAAGGAACCCAATAAATGTATCCAAGTAAAAAGTTGCATCCATTTCTGGGGCCGTATTACGCATTGCCATTGTTTGCGCCGACGCACCTTTTAAAAAGTGACAATGACAACGTGCCCTATTATTATTATTATTTATTATTATTATTTTTCGATTTGTTAAGCGCGGTTGCTGCCCAGGGGCGTCCAAGCGCTAAGATTAGACAGAGCCGAGACGGAGCACAGGAGGAACTAAAAAGGCTTCCTAAATAGTATGGTTTTCAGTTTCCTGCGAAAAGGGAGTAGGTCGGGTGTGGATCGAAGATCAAAGGGAAGTGAATTCCACAGCTTGGCGGCGTTCAGTGAGAACATCCTGCCCCCCGACCTAGCTCTCCTTACTCTGGGCACCACTGCCAGAAAAGTACTGGAAGACCGGAGGTTCCTGTTAGGGTGGTAAGGGATAACAAGGCTGGTGTTGATTGCTGATCCAGTCTTCCAAAAAGCTCGATGTGTGATGCACAGAGCCTTAAAAGCCACTCTCTGTCTCACCGGTAACCAGTGTAGGCTTTTCAGTCCCTGTCTAACGGACTGAGACCGTGGGATTTGGAGTATGGTACGTGCTGCACAATTTTGTACCACCTGCAGCTTTCGAAGAGTCATCTCAGGCGCCCCCAGATATAGGGCGTTGTTTGAGTCTAGACGGGACTGGATAAGGCCTTGTACTGCCACCTGCAGATTTGCGCTGCCCCCATGCATCCATGTGAAAACACGGAACAGCTGCTTGCAGCCGCACCGTGTTTTCACAGTGCAGGCGGCTACCCGCCTGAACTTTTAAAGGGGATTAGACTAAGTATGGGCGGAAAATTCGTTCCGCTCGCGAATTTGCAGATTTTTCGCGATTTTGCGTTCCACGAATCGCGCAAAATCGCTGCAAAATCCGCAAATTCGCAAGCGGGACGAATTTTGCTCCAGAAGCACTTACAGGGTTACAGCAGATGCACGAGTTGAAGCTAATTTCTTTGTAACCATTTACAAAATGGTTACAAAGAAATTAATTTCAACTTGGGCACCTGCTGTAACCCTGTAAGTGCTTCCTGAGCGGCGCCTCCTTGCCTACTTGCAACTATTCTCTGACCCTGGAAGCAGGGTCAGATAATAGTTACAAGTAGACAAGGAGGCTCCTGCAGGAAGCACTTACAGATATAGATAAAGCAGGTGCCTGAGTTGAAGGTCAAATTCAGTAACTCCTTAATTAGCCCGAAAAAAATGTGCGCTTTGTCGAGGCTGGGCAGGTGTGTGTTCTCCCCATATCTACCGTCGAAAATTAGCTATGATGCTTGATGGAGGCCTTTGCATCCTTGACTTTTGCGAGCTCTATCCCTGTGCAGTTCCTGTGACCACGAGCTTCTTTCTCCCCATCTGCTGCTCTGATCGGTGCCTGTCCTTTTATACACACAGAGGCATGTGAACTCGCATAGAAGCCCCCCTCCGTTTGCCCCCCCCCCCCACACTAGCGTTGTGCACGGTCTTCCCGCCCTTTAGCCACTATGATGGACAGCTCACTCGAGGGACCCCGGCTCCCTTCGGTGCGATGGTAAAGTTAATCAGCCCCCAAAAAATGTGCGCTTTGTCGAGGCTGGGCAGGTGTGTGTTCTCCCCATATCTACCGTCGAAAATTAGCTATGATACTTGATGGAGGCCTTTGCATCCTTGACTTTCACGAGCTCTATCCCCGTGCAGTTCCTGTGACCACGAGCTTCTTTCTCCCCCGATCTGCTGCTCTGATCGGTGCCTGTCCTTTTATACACACAAGAGGCATGTGAACTCGCAAAGAAGCCTCCCCCGTTTGCCCCCCCCCACACACACTAGTGGTGTGCACCGCCTTCCCGCCCTTTAGCCACTATGATGGATAGCTCACTCGATGGACCCCGGCGCCCTTCAGCTTGATGGCAAAGTTAATCAGCCCCAAAGAATGTGCGTTTTGTCCAGGCTGGGCAGGTGTGTGTTCTCCCCATTTCTAGAGTCGAAAATTAGCTATGATGCTTGATGAAGACCTTTGCATCCTTGACTTTCACGAGCTCTATCCCCGTGCAGTTCCTGTGACCACAAGCTTCTTTCTCCTCATCTGCTGCTCTGATCGGTGCCTGTCCTTTTATACACACAAGAGGCATGTGAACTCGCATAGAAGCCTGCCTGTTTACCCCCCCTCTCCACACACACTAGTGGTGTGCACCGTCTTCCCGCCCTTTAGCCACTATGATGGACAGCTCACTCGAGGGACCCCGGCGCCCTTCAGCGCGATGGCAAAGTTAATCAGCCCAAAGAAAATGTGCGCTTTGTCGAGGCTGGGCAGGTGTGTGTTCTCCCCATATCTACCATCGAAAATTAGCTATGATGCTTGATGGAAGCCTTTGCATCCTTGACTTTCATGATCTCTATCCCCGTGCAGTTCCTGTGACCACAAGCTTCTTTCTCCTCATCTGCTGCTCTGATCAGTGCCTGTCCTTTTATACACACAAGAGGCATGTGAACTTGCATAGAAGCCCCCCCTGTTTGCCCCCCCACACACTAGCGGTGGTGCAAAATCGCAAACAAATCAGTGATTTTGCGGGGAAATTCGCGGATTATTTTGCGATTTCACGCAAATTCGCGAACCGCTGATTCGCAAAATTCGCCCATTAGAGATCCCTTTGCCGGAAGGTGCAGTCACTGACTGCACCCGCCTGAAAGGGGATGTCTGGGACGGTCCATAGGCCCCCTTTTCTCCCCTCCAGAGGGCTGCTCTCAAGGGTCCGCCACCTAGAAGGTGGCGCACAGTGAGTGCGCACCCTGAGAGCTACTTTGCCTCTGCGCCTCCGTTTATAATATGGCGTGGACGCAGAGGCAAAGGAATTCCCTCTTTAGCATAGGGCGAGCCCTATGCAAATGATGGAGCGCCACCTTGATGATAGTGCTGGCGCTTTAAGTGCGTCATCGCTGTCAGTATTACTGAAGGGAACACACAAGCGTCTGCGCCCCCCTTCTGTAATACCAAAGTGCTCCGGAGGTGCGCAAAGTGGGCGCAGACACCCTTTGCGCCCCGGTTCACTTATTGTAATATGGCCTCTGATGGAGTCCTGGCCTCTGTGTAACTTCACTTAAAATTGTTAACTTTGCATTATGCTTGTTACTCGAACGAAATGAAGCTATTATGCCACAGTGCATATTTACATGTCATTCACAATAAAAATGTGTGCATGTACACTGGAACAACGTGCACAACCAGAATACAAACCTCTTATTGTTTGCAGCACTTGTGGCATTTGACTATTTTTTTTAGCACCAAATGCGCCCTTACATTCAAAATGGACGCATGGACCCCCTTTGTGCTAAAATATAGCACCAATGCTATTTTGCATCTCCACATAATTGGAATTAATTTTGTGTACTGTTCTTAAAATTTCACATAAGTGCACAAATGCCAATTAAATTTTTTTTGCAAGCCTTCCTAACAGTGACCTCATTAAGCAAGATCATGGTCTACTGAAGTTAAGAGCTGTGAGGGTGGTGAAAGGCAAAGCGAAAAGAAAAAGAAAAAGAAAAAGAAAAAGGAACTTCTCGTCACCCTGGACATTGTTGTTAAATAAAATGGCATACTATGTGAAAGGAATATTTAGTTTCTAATGGCCAGATGTACGACCATTCTGTTTTGCGGGTCACAAATTGAAATTTTCTGTGATCCGCAATTTGTGGCTCGCAAAATGGAATGTACAAATGTGTCTCAGATACATTAAGAGAATCCCAATGGGGACGCAAATGACCTGCCTCATCAATATTCATGAGGCAGGTCGCAATTTGCGACCCATTGGGAATGGCCAGCATTCACTGGGATGGTGGCCTGCTGGGGACAGCAGAGCGCAATGTCTGTGTTTGCTTTTTAAATAAAGCAATACAAAAGGGGATGATGGACGGACCGCTTGAGCAAATCAAACACTCACCCCCAGTCAACTGATCTGGGTTTAATCCATCACCATTCTTTAGCTCACTCCGCCACCCTAGTTTAGACATGGCCATATGCAAATCAGTCTGACCCTGTGCCTCATGGGAACAGTCCAGCCCGAACTGCCAAAGCCATGTCTTCCCTGGGCCGGAAACAAGCATCCTGGGACCGGTTTCTGGCATTTCAGCCGTCATCAGCCAGGCTAGCTTGAATCCAGTGGCAAAGTGAGCAAGAGACTCAGGTCTGAGGATACCCTGCCAACTTAGGGCGAACAAAGCGATATAAAAGGGGATGATGGACGGAGCGCTTGAGCTCCCTGCCAAACACAAAGGGGAAGGGGTCCCCTGAGGACCCTTTCCAGTTTGCAAGTGGCATAAGACCTTCTTGAAGTAGGTGATAAACTGTTCTGACCTAGCAGTTTGGGATAAACTGGTATTGCATTGCGACCGCATTTGCGGTTGCAAAACAATTGTACATCTCTCTGCGACTCACTATTAGGAAGGGAAGCCCTTGGTATGCCCCATCCTAATAGTGATTCGCAAACCCTACTTTGCGAGTCAATAATAGGTTTGCCAAATAGTATTTGTACATGTTACAACCCCTTTTGGCAGTGGCAAATGGCCCGATTTCCCATTTGCGACCACTAAAAGATGTTGTACAACCGGTCCTAAATTTGTAGAGTCTGATTTTTCCATCAATGGCCAAACACACCACGTAAAAGAGAGATCAATGTTTTTATTAAAATGTTCATGGAATTTTATATGAAACTTCAGCAACGTAGTGGGGCACCAGGAACTGTGTCAGTAGCCAATAAAATTCAGTAATGCAGGAACGCCTCTGGTCATTCTTAATTCATTACTAGATATTCAGTGCCCAGGTATAGCAACTTCGGTTGAACCATGACAGCCATCTAACATTTATCATGCACAAAAAATATCTGGATAATGATGAATGGCTTTTCAAGTTACTAATTTGTTTATCTGTAAAGGTAAAATAATTCTGACAACTAATTGTTAGCAGCTTTCTGTTTGAAACACCATGCCAGAGGAGATTTTGAGAAAAGGTAAAGATCTCTTTTCCATTACTGATTAGAATTTGATGTTCTGACCTAGCAGTTTGGGATTGGCTGTCTGCCCCGGAACAAGACAAAGATTGATTTGCATATGGTGATTCCTCATTGGTAAAAGCTTAGACAGCAAGAGGTCCATGGAATGAAATGGGTCTAGAACATGGGTACTCACAAACATTTTCCCAGGGGCTGCAAAGTTTGGCCTTTGGTGTGACTGTGGGTCGCACTGATGCCAGCCAAGGGAGAGGGGGTGTAAAGTGGGTGTAGGGGAAGCGAAACATGTATATGTACTGGCTGAACTCAAATGCGCAAAGTGAAACCAGAAAAACTGGGATGAATCCCAGCTACTCCAATTGACCAAATTGTGTGACCCTGGGCAATTGTTTTATTTCAATTTCCCTCCTTTTTCTTCATTATTACATATATATAAGAGGACTTAAAAATACATGACTTCAGGATGCGTGCTGTACAAAATCATCTCCTGTACTTCGATGTAATCACTAATGGCATTGTTGTCAGGGTGTGAGGGGGTGCATGAACCTGCTAAATTCATTTTTGAAAACCATCACTTTAAAAAAATACTTCTGAATGCACTGCTATAATTTGATTTACAATGGTGAAATAGTTCTACAGGTCAATGAAATACACTTTTTAAATTTTGAAAAGATTGTCCTATTTTTACATGTTTGCTGTCTTTAAAAATGAAGGTGTTCCTAAAGTTAACCTCTTGCATGCTGATGACGAGCTGAGCTCGTCATGCAGCACGGTGGCGCTGTGCTGATGACGAGCTGAGCTCGTCATGCAGCACGGTGGCGCTTTGCTGATGGCCTCCACGGAACGCCCATGCGAGGATAATTACCCCGCTGTGTTGGGCGTTCCATTGAGCGGGCGTGGCCATGACGAGCTCAGCTCGTAATCAGCGCTGCGCGCGGCCCCATCCCCCCGCGCTGCGGGGGAATTAGCCCTGCGGCGATGGGGCTAAGGGCCTAGTTACTTCCTTTTGTTTAACTGCAATTATCTCGGGTACCTCTTCCATCAACTTGTTGCTTTTCTGCATGAGGCACTCATGGACGTCAATTCGCCAAAATGCCTGGGGTAGCGGAAGTGACATCACACACCTGTTGGCCTTCTTCACTTTCATTCACACTCACATTTACAAATAAACACACGTTCACACTCTCTCTCTCTCATGTAAACACACTCTCGCCCACAAGAATGCACACAGCATACATTTAAAATTACTTTTTACTCACCACAGCTGCCGGAGAAGGTCATATTCCAGCTAACTGTAGTCTATTTTTATTATACTAATAGTGAAAAATGTAATATGATTTACTATAAGTGTAATATAAAAAGGAGAGAGAACAAAAATTCAAGCCCCAACCTACGTCCACGAGGACAAGCTGACTGTGTTACTGGCACTGTTTTTTCCACCTCTGAGGCCAGGGCACACAAAGATAGTGCAAGGGGTCAAAAAGGGCATGCCAGGGGGTCACAGCTGCTACCCCTGGCGACCCCTAAAGGCCGCCCATGGAGGCATAGGACGTAGTCTGGTACTTATGGGCTAGACTGTCCCTTTTCGGAAAAGGCTAAGACTGATTTGCATCTGGCTGGTTCTCTTTTGCATGGCATCGACAGCATAAACAATTAGACTGTGTATTTTGGCTTCCAGTTAACTATTTGGAGAAAAAACTCACCAATCTATCTTTAGAAACGATAGGGGTTACTTACTAAGGGCTGCTCGACTCCTCCGAAGCGCTGTGCGTCATGGCGCTGTGCCCACAGGCTTTTATGATGGTTAGTACATTGGAACAAAACGTGTTTTTTTTTTAAACAAAAGATTACATGCTTGCAATGTCATCTGAGTTAATTTGCAAGCAATTGAATTTGGTTGAGTTATTTGTTGTTTCAAAGAAAGTGTGGATTGTAACTTTTATTTGTTGCAAAGTACCTTACTTCTATCTGTTTCATAAGGGCAGCACTGAGCCCTGGGAGTGCATCTATCAATGGAGCAGCAGGTGCAGTGGCAGCAGCACTTAATAATTAGGTGCCCGCTGCACTTTAATTATTCAGCTCTAATAATGCCTACCCATGCAACAGGAGTCACATTTTGTTCTTGCTTGCAACTGGGGCTCATGGCACTATTGCTATGCCACTCCTGAGTGAGTGGTACGTATCTATGCACCTGCGGCAGGTGCGTTGTGACTCCCCCGCTTTAGCAGCTACAGCGGGTGGAGTTCTTGATGGCCTCTTCTGGATTCAACTCGACAGAAAAAATCTCATAGTTAACGTGAAAATGAGTGGCTGAAAGGATGGATGGGTGGATGTATGAGGGAATGGGTGAGTAAAAGGGTTGATAGGTAGATGGATGGATGAATGAGTGAGTGAAATGATGGATCGATGGATGAGTGAAAGGGAGGTTGGATGGATGGATGATGGAGGGAGTGAAACAACAGAGTGAAAGAATGGATGCATGGATGGGTGAAAGGATGGATGAGTGAGTGACTTAATTGATGGATGAGTCAAAGAATAAAACGTAAGCACAGATGAGTGAAAGGGAGGGTGGATAGATAGACGAAAGGGTGGACAGGTGAGTGAAAGAATGGATAAATCCGTGAATGGGAGGGTGGAAGGATAGATAAAAGTGTGGCCAGATAAGTGAAAGAATGGGTGGGTGGGTGAACGGAGGGTAACGATGGACAGATGAGGGAAAGCATGGATAAATGAGTAAAAGGGTAAATAAATAGATGAGTGGATGGATGGGTGGAAGGGTGAATGAAAGAATGGATGGATGGATGGATGGATGGATAGGTGCATGAATGAGTGGATGGATGGATAGATAGATAGATGGATAATGGATAGTATTTATGGATAGGTTTGGAGATGGAGGTAAAGGTTTGGATATGGATGGGCCAATGGATGAATGTTAAAAGACTGAATGATGGATGAAAGAATGAATGAATGACAGAAGGTAGCAGTGAAAAGGTGGATATCAGTGGGTGGATGGAAGGATTGAAAGGATGAATGGATATATGCTTGGATGGAAGAAACAAGAGATCTCTTGGAGCGTCATGATGAATTGTTTAACTTGCTTGGTTCTATAGAGCTTTGGTTCAAGTGGAGGTGGTGGTATTTTAATTTTCTGGCTACTTCCTTGACCTGGGGCATGCAGTAAAGTCATGTAAGGGCTGCTCTAAAGTACTGTTTCATGTCTCATGTGCAACAAAGCACGTAGGCCCTCATTACCAGCAGCCAGTTAATTGCAATGTTTGCATTAACTCCTGTTACTTCACAAATCGCAAATATGACTTTTGTAATAAGTATCCACAGGCTTTGGGGGAACAACCCTATATCTTTTCTAGAAATTGCAGATGTTGGTGGGCTAAGTACCAAAATCTTCATTATATAAAAAAAGAGCTGCAATCGATTGGTATTTATCACATGCAATTATTTCTCACTCGGCAGTAGTGCTTAATTTGAGCCGGTGGTTTCAGAGGCTCGGCACCGGCACGTAATTGCGAGCATCAAGGCTTATTACAGTCTGCCACATGGTGGTGCTGTCTGGGTGATTTAAGTATGAGCATAACAACAGCTGTTTATTCGTTCAGTTTAATCTTACCATGACTAATGCCTTCCTCCCAGGCCATTCTTATAGCTTTGGGGGCCTGAAAAAGTATGAATTCTAACATTTGTAAGAGTGTGACAGTTAGTAGCTGTGTTTGCACTGCCATTGGCAGCTGGCAGGGGTCACGTGTGGTGCAAACTGCAGTGGCCTACTGACAAAAGCCCCAGCACTTATTCTTTTCCAAATTAACCACTGCTCAGCAGTGTCGGGTTTTATCAGCGATTCAGAAAAGGGGGTGGTGATGGTTTTATCAGCTGCATAAACATTACAGCCGGTAAGGCCCACACCATGGGCCAGTAAATCCGAAAAAGAACCGAAATCCTTTGCATTTTTGCTCCATTGTTGCCTTGTTCTGGAATGTTCTGGGTCCGTCACGGAGCACCGCGTGCAAGGTGCTATTGTGAGGAAAACTGCGGCCGAGAGTTAATGTGACGTCGCTTGTCGGGCGCGCGCGCCCGCCCACCCGACACCCCGACACCCCGTCACCGTTGGGGTGACAGGGGACTGAGGGAAGGGCAAGGTGGAATGTGGGGGCAGGGAGGACAATGGGAGCTCACGCGCAGGAGAGCAGTGGAATGCATGATGTCACGAGCCGGGGGAGGCTCGTGGCATTAACTGCGAATACAACAGAGGTGTTGATTTTTGCGTCCGTTAGAAAGTTGCAGTTTGAATCTTTGAAGGAGCACGTCAGCGATCTGTCACACAGTGACGCTGAGTCCTCCTAAAAAGGCTCTCAACTGCACACAAACACTGAGGGGATGCGGCCCCCTCGCACGGGCCAGGTACAAGGCCCTTAAAAACCCACCTGGACTGCTGAAATATTCCACATGCCTCCAGTTGTAGCGGTGAAAGGTCTTTTCATCCAACACGAAGTAAAAAATTCGCAAAGCCCCAACCCTAACTTACCCTGAATTACTTTTTCACTGCCTTAAACCCAACATCATCTAACACTAGACAGATGTGGTTCCACTGACATTCTCCACACACGGTTTTAACCCTTCACTTACACATGCTACTACAGTATTTTCACAGCTGTGCATTCAGTGAAACCACCGTCTAAATGATGGTTGTAATAGTGGTAGGAAAAAGCGTAACGTGAACAAGTTCTATGGTGCTCAAGTCTGAAACAGTGCCGCTTAAAAATGTGAGCATCCATGTTTAGCGCCTGAAAACCTCTAAATGAAACCTTTGGTCGCTAAGTTGACGAATGTATTATATCCTGGCGAATGAAGTAGTATGGACTCTGGGATGTGGAAATACCGTGGTATCCAGGTTCCATACAAGGACAGTTGGCCCAGGCCTTAATTTGAGCCGGTGGTCTACGTGCTCAGCACCTGCACTTAATCATCAACACCGTGCTTTTAATGAGCACCAGTTAAGGACACATTAATTTACGGGTGGATTACGTGACCTGCCCAGAATCTCAGGATGTTTAGCCAACCCCGAGACGCGAACCTGGTTCCTCAGTTCCGAAGTCTGTAGCTCTGGTCATTAAGCCACATCCGCTCTCGACTTTTATGGTTAGTACTTGGTTCTGTTCTAGGCGGCGCTTACGGGAGAAATGGGCTGGTGCAAGCTGCCTCCTAACAAGAGCCCTGGCACTTTTATTTTACAAATTAACCACTGCCCAGACTTCCCTACTAGAAAGACTTTCACTTAGCTTTTGCTAATAAACGTACCCCTTGAAATATCCAACGTGCGGATCCAGTTATTGGGGGAGAGGGGACATACAGAATACTGCACAGCGAGCCATCAACAAATGCAGATGAATGCCATGCACATTTACTGATACATGTAGATGTGCACAGCTCTTGCTTTCCAGTGGATTAGCCCCTTCCCCTGGGCTAATTCCCCCGCTGTGCTGGGGAAAGGGGGGGGCCCGTGCAGCGCCGCGGTGCTCGTGACGTGCTCAGCTCGTCACGCAGCACGGTGGCGCTGTGCTCATGACGAGCTGAGGTCGTCATGACCCCCCCCCCTGTTTCTATAGAACGCTCAGCACAGCGGGGGAATTAGCCCGCATGTGAGCGCCGCAAGTGTCATGACTAGCTGACTCGTCATGAGCACAGCGCGACCTTGCCTCATGACGAGCTGAGCTCGTCATGAGCACAGAAGGGGTTAATGCAAATGTGTGTGATACACACTTTGCCATCAATAAATGTCGATGCATGCTATGCACTCTTAGCGATAAATGGAGTTATGCACTGTGCTCAGGTAGTAGTGAATAAGTGAAAAGGGTGCTGTACACCCATAGCCACCAAATAAATGTTGCTTATGTCATGCACACTTTGCCAGTGATGAATCTAGATGTGCAGTGTGGTCACTTAGAAGTGGATTAGGGAAGGTTTGTGCCATACACATTTAGCCCCTGAAACCAGGACATCACCTGATTCCAAGCAAACAGGCATTGGCAAAGCCAATCAGTCTCGCTTTGCAATGTTCTACAGTCACCGCTATTAGCTTTTCCAACACTGATACTTTTAATATGTGCCAATATTGGGGAAGACAGTACAAGTGACCCCCCCTCCCCCATCTTAAAAAATAGAAACCATTGTTTACTATTTTCTCAGAATGCCCAACATATTGCTTGATACAAAGTGGCGACGCAACGCTATGGCCATCTAGAAAGTATATTAAACAGTGTTAAAGATACTTTAAAATGGATGGTTACTGCTTCTGGTGTTTAAAAGAACCCAGCAGTGATAGAACCGATACAGCCATTATGGTGAGGGAGAGATGTGTCAGGAAGTAGAAAAGTGGCACCAAGAGGCACAGAAAAGTGGGACAACGTTCAGGGCATCCTAAAGCCTGACATGTAGCGTCCGGTACTAGATGAATGAACGGTGGACGGAGAGAGACAGTGTTGGGGTGGATCTAGGAGCAAAGAAAGAGTTTGAGCTCAGTTTCAAGGAGAGGACGCCACAGATCATGCCCACATATCATGATTAATAAAAAAGGACACTGAAAAAATTAAATGTTATTCCAGCCGTCATCAATGGAGGGTTACACCTTATCCAATCAAAAGTGAGATTGAAAAACAAATGCAGGAGAAGAGGAGAGCCATTCAGCAAAGAGCAGGGAACTGAGACCGACAAGAAAGCCATCCATTCATGAGCAAGGAGTTGACCCAAATCTCACTGTATGCATTATTATATACAGTGCTGTTTGTGACAGCCATCTGAAGCTATCTGTAGCTAGATCACAAAATCAACAAGAAAGTAAACCTCAGCACAAATCTTCTCTATCTGTGCACCTAGAATCTGGATCAGCATCCCCTTCAATATTAGAACTGCCCATAACCTGCTGAAATTCAGAAAATATATGAAAACCCACCTAATCAAAGAACATTAATTTAAAAACATTCGGAAATCTTCACCCAAGAAAATCAGCCCACGCATTAAACAACTCTCATTGTCACCAGGCTACAGCCCATGGTCAGCAGTCAGCTACTCCCCAGCAAAGTTTGCACCCTAGAAATAACCATGCATATGTACATACAATGTACATGCACATTTTAAGCACCAAGTCAGTAATAAATGTAGATGTGCACAGTGCTCGCTTAGTTGTGAATAAAAGGTGTGTGCTATGCACACATAGCCATCAATAAATGTAGATGCATGACATGCCATGAACACTTAGCCATCAATAAATGCAGGTGCATGCTATGCACACTTAGGGATAAATTGACATGCGCACTATGCTCAGCTAGTAGTTGATAAATGAAGATGTGTGCTCTACAAACTTAAGGATTGATTTATATCTTGGAGGAGTGGACATTGCCTCACAGCCGATTTAAAAGCGGGCATACTTTTTGTTTAATCATGGCGGAGACTACGCCGTCTTCACTGTGGGTAAACCTTTCCATTGGCCCGACAGAGTAAGACCTGTCAGCGGTTGACCTCTAATTTCCCCCACCTATTTAATCGACAAGGGCAGGATTAGAGGCCAGTTTTCACTGCCCATCACCAGCAAGAAACCTATAAAATGCTTTCCCCGGCATGTGAGAGGAGGTTCATGGTGAGGGGAGCATTGTCTTTTTAATTTTCAAAAAAGAAATCCCGCTTCGGGAATTTCTTTTTGAAAATAGCAAAGAAAAGAAAATTGTTTATCATGCTTTAGGTAGCTGTTCCTCAAACTGCAAACAGCGGTGACAGGCCTTGACGGTGGTTCCTGGCAAAGGTTCAAGAAGTGACCGCCAGCTTTGCCGTCATTTCGTAATTTGCCGGGTGTAGACACAGTCAAGGAAACGGAGTAAATGACTCCGCTGCCCTGACTTGCCAAACCTCCACCTGCCAAATTATAAATCAGCCGATCGAACGTTGATCCACGTGATGACGCAGCTTTCGAAAGTAACTTGCGCTGAGGCGCGCCCCCATTGGGGGGGTTCAAAACATCACCTGGCCATCTATTGGCCGGGTATCTTCGATTCACCTTTGGCGCTCAACATTGACCTGGGGGAAGAAGTGGGGAGGCTCCCCCTTTTGCTGTTGGTTGCGCTTTGGCACCCAAACCAGATTTTTCAGGTTCCCGGCGGTCGTTATGGCGCTTGCCCTTAAGGACCACTTTGGGCGCAGCCTTTGCTAAATCAGCCCTATAGCCTTCTATCAATGTAGATGAATGCTATGCCCACTTATTGATAAATGTGGGTGTAGACTTGCCTCTCTTCGTATTCGATTAAAGAAGATGTGTGATATTTTTTATTTATTTACTTATTTAATGTGTTTTATAGAGCTCAAACTTGACCCGTTAGGGTATCAGTGCGCTTTACAGGAGAGCAAAGCAATATACAGACAGACTTAGAATCAACCAGTTACAGCTCGAGTAGTAAAGGGGAGGGGTGCCGCATACATAAGGTAAAGAAGAGCACGTATTTACAGTTTACATAACCAGCTACTCAAGGCGAGATACCATATTTACAGAATACATTTACAATTATTCGAGCCAGTCCCCAAGCTTCTGATGGGGTGACAAGGTAGGCCGAAGGGAGGTAGTGGACGGCCATGCACGTGATATGCACAGTGACCGTTACAATTCAATGCACATCATGGGCTCTTTACAAGCGGCTAACTGAAGCCAGCCGCCACTTATTTACTGATAGGAGTAGAGGTACACGGTGCATGCTCTGTACTGTACACATGAAGATGCATCCTGTGCACAGTGCCAGATCAATGTAATACACATTTAGTAATGGGTGGGTGTTCATGCACATTGTGCACCCATGTGTCTGCTATCCAGGAGCTGACCAAGAATGAACAATATTTGTCTTTTACTTGAACTGTAGATGTGTTGGGCAAGGACCCCAACGCCTCCTCCATCTTCACACTCCCAAATGTGTCCTTAACCACATGCGTGCGGGGGTTATTTTTGCGCTGTGCGGCTTTTTTCTAAAAACCGCGTTACATGACGAGGTCAGCTCGTCATCCGCACACGACCACCGTGGCTAATGACGAGCTGAGCTCGTCATCAGCATCGAAGGGGTTAATAACACGTGGAGAGATTCAAAACTGCTTTTAAATGCATGATTCCGCTCATTTAGAAAGGTCTGGAAGGATATCCCAATCAGCCTTTTCCTTCTCACAAGGTTCTGTGCATTATTTTGATATCTAAACATGATTATTGAATGGTGGAAGGATGCCTACGCCCTTGGAGTGTCCCCGTCTTTTTGACATTGGGAGTCCTCACACCTGCTGAAGGCCAACATACATTTGGCTCAGGCTGTGTCAATAAATATGCAGGATGCACCGCTGGGTATGAGACTAGTGAAACTTCTGTTGCAATGTTTAAGTAGGGTAAAACAACCCTGGGGGGGGGGTCTCTCAAACGGGCGAGGCAGATGTAATTAAGGGCGTGGCTTAAAAATACAGAAGGTAAAAATCTGTGCTTTGCATAGTGTGCCGCCCGACTGGTATTTGCTGCTACGTTATTGCATACAGATATATAATACAACAAGTACATAGGGGAGAGGTTGTAGCCTCACAGCTAGAGCGTACACCTTGAAACTGGGGAACCTGGTTTGAGTCTCGGCAACGACGCTCAACATCCCGTGATTTTTGGCAAATCACTTAGGGTCAGATGTAGGTCGCCCAATACCGATCAGTAACGGCCGAAATTACCGAATTTCGGCCGTTACCGACCGGTATTGGGCTTTCCAGATGTAGGTGGCATTTTTTAAGGATTCGGTATTTTACCAAATCGGTAATTTAAGGGTTCGGTAAAATACCGAATTCTTAACATACCGATTCAGTAAAATACTGAATGCAGGATGTAGGAAGTACTCAAGTTAATGCATTCCTCAGTTAAGGATTCGTTATTTACCACCAACTAGAAGTTGGTGGTAAATAATGAAAACCTTTGAAAAAGCATTTTTATTGCTTTTCCAACATTGCCATGTTGCAGACATACATGCCCATAGGGCATGTATGTCTGCAACATGTGCACCCATGCACAATTGAGGGGTGCAACAGGGTGTCAAAGTGACACCCTGCCACCCTTCAATGTTACCCCTAATTACCGAGTCGGTATTTACCGATTCAGTAATTGCCATTCATTCCTATGGGCCTGGAGGCCCAAAAGAATGAATGGCATTTACCGAATCGGTAAATACCGATTCGGTAAATACCGAAACTTACAGATTCGATAATTTTATACCTACATCCCATTTGCCTGTTCTTAAATACCGAATCGGTATGATTCGGTATTTAAGAATCGGTAATCTGGGATTATCTACATCTGGCCCTTAATCTCCCCGTGCCTAACAAAAATAGGTGTGTCCATCTGTAACAAAACTGGTACTCATGTAAAGCGCTCTGACACCTGATATATTCGGGTCTAAAAAATAAATAAATTACACCTACAACAAGCCAGTACTATTGGCTTTGCCAATGGTTGTTAGTTGCCTAAGATAAATAAGCTACAAGTATGACTTCATTGTGTAGAGTTCTGCAAATGCTTCAGTTCTGAAACAATGAGACCATGAAAGAACTATAACGAGGAAGTTACCCCAAAAGCAATGAAGGGTGGTACTACTGCAGAGTTAAGATTTTTTTTGTCCAACCTGAGGGCAAGAACGGAGAGCTTGATGGAGACCGTCTCAACAACTGCTTTTTAGAATTGCCGGTGCTGATCCCCGGCGGGACCCAGCCCACTTAAAGCCCTGGTTTGTGCTTATTTCACATAAAATTGCATCTCTGTTGGCTACAGTTTTCCACATAAATTTTTCCTACGAGAGACTGGTTCAAGTAGTGTTTTGCGGGAAATGTAAAACTCATATGTGCCGCGACTAGGAGACGTTTTCTACTCAAATAGGTCCCCTGTCAGTATTTTGTGTTTTTTATTTGCTATGTATACACGCCTGTAAAACGTTTGTGCAGACAATCGACAACATTCACTGTCATTGCTCTAATCCATAAAGCCCCTACAACACTGCTTCATCATTGCTCGTTGTACAGCCTGTCTTGAACTCTGAGGTGGGCTAATCAAAAGCAGTTCAGAGGTTCCATGCCAGATGTATGAGCATGAGAGGCAGCCAGTGCTTTCTTTGTAAAGAAAGAAAAAGAAAAATATACATATATATACACACACACACATAAATTGGGTCTCCAACATTTTCTGTACAGAGAGCTACTTGTATTCAATGAAAAGCATTGAGAACTACTAGTATTATTAGTGCTGTATAATCGCAAGTTTTTCATATGTATAATAATTCAACCAATCAAAAGCTTCCTAATTTAAAAAGCTGAGCTGCACACAGGTGAGATACTCAGGGGTAGCTGGAGAGCTACAGTATCTCAAGAGCTACTGGTTGGAGACTATATATATATATATATATATATATATATATATATATATATATATATATATATATATATATATATATACATCCAAACAGCACTGCATTCAGCGATCCTCAGCCTTGCAATGCTGGTGCCGTGGGTGGCCGCAGTCGCCACGCTATGTTTCGCTCGCGATTCCCAACTACCTCCACATTCGGTTTTTAAGGAAAAACAGCACACCAGGTAGGTCCAGGCACAATAATATTTATTTAATGTGCACTCTCCAAACAAAGACAACGCGTTTCGGCGTGAAGCCTTTATCAAGTGGCCACCATTTTGATACACTGTGTATTTAAGTCCTTCCTTTACATAATAGACATGAAAAAAATACGATCGTTTTTCTACATGAAAATGTAACCCATACACATTACAATTTAAATCATTGCACGGTACTGATTTAGATAGATTAAAAAAGAAGGAAACATAAATTGTAGTTCATTCTGTGGACTAAGCATGGGCGAATTTTGCGAATTTGCGATCCGCGAATTTGCGAATTCGCGATCCGCAAAATTCACGTATTTGTGCGAATTTGCGGATTTTTGTTTTTTTGCATGTTCGCGGGTTTTTTTGCGTGTTCGCGGGGTTTTTTGCGTGTTCACAGGGCTTTTTGCGTCTTCGCGAGCCGCTTGCATAGCGAAGTTACCCATGCAGTCGTTTATGGGAGAGGGAGAGAGAGATAGATAGATAGATAGATAGATAGATAGATAGATAGATAGATAGATAGATAGATAGAGAGAAAGAGAGGGAAAGAGAGAGGGAGAGAGAGAACGAGAGAAAGAAAGAGAGGCAGGATCTCTGAAGGGCCAGATTCCTGAGTTGCCCCTACAGAACATACAGCTTTTTATTTTTAGCAAAATGCATATGAAAATTGTGCTGTAAAGGTCTCTTTTAGTTTAACCCCTCCTGACAACTCAAAATGGGTGTATTTGCCATCCTCTCCCTTCTTCCTGTTTTTTATATCTGTAAGTGCTTCCTGATGAGGTTTAATGCCTTGGACAGGTGCCTCGTTACTTACTTGTAACTATTCTCTGACCCTGCTTCAAGGGTCAGAGCAGGGTCAGAGAATAGTTGCAAGTAGGCAATGAGGCGCCAGGAAGCAATTAGCAGCAGGTGTCCAAGTTGAATTTAATTTGTTTGTAACCCTTTTGTAAAAGGTTACAAAGAAATTAGGTTCAACTTTTGCACCTGCTGCTGTAACCCTTGCTTGGCTGAAAATTCGTCCATGCGATTCGCGGATTTTACCGCGATTTCGCGAGATTCGCGGATCGCGAAATCGCGGAAAATCCGCAAATTCGCCCGCGAAACGGATTTTACGCCCACCCTTACTGTGGACACGCGCTAAATCAATTTTCGTGTTCAATGCTAGTTCGTGGCAGCTAGGGATTCTGGGCAATGTAGTTTGTGCGGTCATAGAGCATAACATTCGGCACGTTATCCCTACAGTATGGTGGTTCAAAGGGTATATATTGCTTCTGCATGATATATTGTGTTATTTTGTATCATAGAAAGTTACGAGTGCGTACTCGTAATTCATCCGACCACAGTTCGATCATAGTTCATGCAGGACATTGCCGAATAATATAATTTTTCAAAAGAAATACAATGGAGCAGAATTCCGCTAATAAATTGCCACCTTAATATTCTACATAACAACACTCCGTATGCTACACCAGGAGCTCCCTTACTGGACATTGCCGAGTGGTGTCACACATACAATACAATAATGCAGAATTCCGCTAATTAAACACCGCATTGGACATTTTGCATAATAACAATTCATATACAATATTAGGAATTTTCTAGCTTGCCTAAGTAAAGACATACGTTGGCGTTTCTCAATGAGTGGCCCTTTGTTGTGCGAGTGCAATATTGTGATAAGTGAGCAGGAAAAGGGGAAAAGGGGAAATAAAGTGCAGGAGTGCCTATTTTTCTGTTCCAAATAATGAAAAGTGCAAAAATAATAATAGTGAATGCATCCCCCATCCGGGGGTACCCTGGGTTTTCAATAGGATAATCTTGCAGGATATATCAGTCGGACAAGCCTGCCCGTCTATGTCTACACAATTGTGTAAGTGGGACATATCCGTGTATGGATTCTATATCCTGCATAATCCATATGTTTACTATTCCCAGTGTATTGTGAAAAAGTGTATAGTTAAAAGACTTTTTTCAGCACTTGTACAGTCCTCACATCTCACACTCCCAGTTAGTCATATCGAATAGTCCCTTCTTCATGTTCCAATGTGTGAGGACATCTCCTCCCCACAATTGAGGCCACTTGATAAAGGCTTCACGCCGAAACGCGTCGTCTTTGTTTGGAGAGTGCACATTAAATAAATATTATTGTGCCTGGACCTACCTGGTGTGCCATTTTTCCTTAAAAACCGAATGTGGAGGTAATTGGGAATCGTGAGTGAAATATATTTTTTTTTGATGTGATCAAGGGCAACCGCCCGAAACGCGTCGTCTGCCACGCTGCTGTAACCTTCATGAAATAAAGTACCTTTTGCCAGCATTCTTGGGATTCGTTGGTCTTTTCCTCGTGAGGTTGCCGAGACATTGGTGATTCAGGAGGGACCGTTGTTGCTGATGTATATATATATATATATATATATATATATATATATTTATATATATATATATATATATATATATATATATACATTCACTGAAAAAACCATAGGTTATAGACCATATATAGTTAGGAATTAGCATTTACAAAACCTTATTTTACTCACACAAAACCATTGAAATTCGCATATATAGTTAGTTGCACTAACTATATATCGCGCACCCGCAATCCACTGCTGATCATGTCACATATTACATCATTCATGACATGGTCAGTGACATCACTGATGACATCACTGATAACATCTCAAATGACATCACTGATGACATCACTGATGACATCTCATGACATCTCAAATGACATCACTGATGACATCACTGATGACATCTCATTTGACATTACTGATCACATCACTGATGACATCATTCATGTGATAATACGATGAACCTCTTCAAACTCTAATATAACCTTAGATACACTCAGTGTAAACAGACACTCACAGACTGTCACTCATCCATGGAGTTACTCACACACCTAGTCAGTCATGCAAAGAATCAATCACACCTCAGTTTCCTCAACTATACAGTTATAGACACCTTACTTATTCAAACATATACTAACACATATTTACTCTCTTATACAATCCCTGATACAAGTTCACAATGATCCATACAGCCGCTCACACATTCACTGGCTCTTATGCACAGTTATTTATATATGTCAACTCTCACATGTACTGTGTTTTACATATGTACTTACTTTGACATGTAGCACTGAGATATCCATTCACTCACCAATACACTCATGCACACAGTCAACCGCCCATACTGTTGTTTCCACATGCACTTTTGAACCCATACATCTAGTGAATCAACTGCTCACACATCTATGCACAGAGTCATACACCTCCCAGCCACCCACACACACACTCAGTCTCCCATACAAATACTTGGGCAACCAATCAATAACCCATATAGTTACTCATATAGCTACTGATCAACACATGCAGCAGTTTACAGAACAACAGACATAATGATGCACAAATTAAGACAGTTTAGTCACTAACCCATGCACTCAGTGAGACACATTTAATCACTCACTCATACAGTCAGTCATGCACCTACTAAATCCTTCATCCAGACACTTATACATCCACTCATTCTTCAATATGTAAGACATATTTTAACTTTACATAAACATACAGTCACTGGATGTTGTCATCAGTGATGTCATTTGAGATGTCATCAGTGATGTCACTGACCATGTCATGAATGATGTAATATGTGACATGATCAGCAGTGGATAGCGGGTGCGCAATATATAGTTAGTGCAACTAACTATATATGCGAATTTCAATGGTTTTGTGTGAGTAAAATAAGGTTTCGTAAATGCTAATTCCTAAGTATATATGGTCTATAACCTATGGTTTTTTCAGTGAATTTTCAAGGTTTTGTAAATGCTAATTCCTAACTATATATGGTCTATAACCTATGGTTTTTTCAGTGAATTTCAATGGTTTTTTAATAGCAAATATCAAAAGCTGTAAAATGTATTCTTCTTTTAAAGGAAAAATATATTTTATATGTATTTAATATAATTTTTTTATGTATATAAATTTTTTGAGGAAACGAATTTATCAACTATCATGCTGAAGAAGAGTGTGGGGAAAAAAACAAAGAGGAGGACTAAGAGGAAAGAACAATCAGTTCAAAAATACAATTGCTTTAAAGCATGAAGTGCTTTTCCACACATTTACATTTAAATAACCCATATTAGAACATACAAAATATCTACAGAGGAGACGGTGTACATTGAATTTTAGACTCTTCATTGGTACCTACATGTTGGTGCTTACATCACCCACACAACACAACAGCTCTATTCAGAGCTACCCTACCTCAAAGCACTCTAAAATATTATTTTACTATTTCCCTTGGTTTTCCCCTTGTTACGCTTTCCGGAACGCTACCCGGTGCGCGGACCGGGTAGCGCTTCCACCGCGAAAAATCGAAAAAAAAATTATTTTATTTTTTTGCCCCGTGGGTCCCTTTAATAGCCCCCACATCAATCCTAGGGGGTCAGGAGGGGTCTACCTTGCCCCTTTCATTCATTTCCCCCTTCGTTCATTTCCACCTCTTGTCTCTCGATCCTACCGAGAGACAAGATGGCGGCCGCTCCGGACTGTTTAGAATGTTGAGAGTCACCGGAGATCCAAACCGCTTCTCCTCGCGAAGTTCCGTTACGCGTCTGGTACTCCCTTTTTCTTCTACTCCAAGGAAAACAGCACTCGCGGGGGTCTTTTTGCAAGTTTTATTAATCACGGCATACCCAAACAGACGTGTTTCGGCTAGCGCCTTCTTCGATGTTGCCGGCCACGCCGGAAACAGGTATTTTTAAAGTTACCATACGATTTCATTGATATTGAAAATAGATAACTTCATAGTTGTGTTAAAGGCGCCATCTTAACGTGTTGTATACAAAATAGCTTATATAGCATTATCTTGTTTTTAGAATATTCTAAGTCCTTTCTATAGGCCCATTACCTTTATGAAAATATCTTTTTCACATTCATTATAAAGCCGTGGATTGGCTATTCCTCTTTTTAGTTTTCACATTCATCACGATTCATAAACCCTTTGTCAAAGAAAATCAACAGAAATTCAACATATTTCATAAATATCTAGCCGTGTATCGGCATCAGTCACGGATCTTCAAATTATCACAAAATGTCATAACTTTTGCTGCTATCAATCACATTTGATGCATTTAAAAAGCAATGGAGCACATCAAAGTCCAATCATTATTATGCAATGTAATGGCTTTTTTAGCTTTCTTCTCATTCCACAGGTTCAATTTTATCATTAGAATTCAATGATTCATAATCCAACTCAATTAGCTAAAATAACCTAAATTCAAAAGATTTAAAACAGAATTCATTGGTATCACAGGAAAATGTTCCAAAAATTCTCGAAATTTCTCACAAATTCATAAATTCAGGGATTTCCCAATATTAATCACCCAAATGAACTGACAGTTCTTCCCCGCTATTCATACCATTAGGGGACTGCATTTGTAAGTCTATGATATATCTTGACTCTAGTCTACAAAGTTTGGTAATACGATCCCCTCCCCTTATGTTCGCTGGTATATAATCAATTCTATAATATTGTAACAGATCCCTGTCACACTGATGTTTACTTGAAAACTGTCTTGCCACTGGGTATGTGATGTCACTTTTTGTTATTGCTTTCTTGTATTATAGAATCCGGATCTTAATCAGATGGATCGTGCTGCCTATATATACCTCAGTCCGCACGGACATATTAGAGATTCTGAATCTACTGATCCATCTCAAATTATAAACAAGTCGTCAATATAACTATGCCAAGATACAACCATTTTCATCCATTTAGCATTCACTGGAGACCATGACACCTGCTTCTCCACCAGCCCACGAATACATTCGGGTAGCTGGGGGCGAAACAGGTGCCCATAGCCGAGCCGGAGATCTGCCTGTATTCCACTGCGGCTGGCACCACGCACAGATCTGCCACTGATGATTTGCCCACTAACCATCACACTTAAACAGGTGTGACAGTTTGACTATCACAAGTCACCCCAAGCTGTAGGACTGACTTGGAAGGGTGAGTTGTATTATTTTATAATACATGGAATTCCTTGACAATTGTCCTGTACTGATACTATGTCTGAGAGTGCTAGGATGTGGTGTATTCTCATAAATAAGCTTCAGTGTTTAAAAATCGGTGCTGGTTCTGAGCACCGGAAACATCGGCTCAAATTAAGCACAGGAGGCACCACTTCATTGGTTAGAGCAACCATATAGGGCTGGGCGTAGTTTGCGAAGTAGCGCTACGCGAAGCTAAGCAAAGTGCACTTCGCACTACACAAGGTACGCGTAGCACTACGCGAACTGCATAGTACCCTGTTCGCACTGTGCAAGATGCCGTTTTCAATGATTGCACAGTGCGGACAAGCATCCGGCACTGTGCAATCATTGAAAATGGCATCTTGCACACTGTGAGCTGTAGTTTTCTGCCTCTCGAGTAGATTTTTACTCAAGCGGCAGCTTTCTCAACGTGGACTGGTAGTTTCTCATCGCGAGCGGTCACGAGCATACGCGACCACCCGTAATGAGAAACCTGACCTCCCTGCGTTGAGAATCTCACCGGGAGGTTTATTTTCCACACTCGCGATCGGCAACTTGATGTTGCTGATCGCGAATGAGGAAAAAGTCTCGGCGGGATGTCATTTTGCTTGCTCGCGGTCGCCAACTTGACGTTGAGGACCGCGAGCAAGCAAACAATGACCGCTGCACTATGCTACGCGTGTTTGCACTGTGCCACGTGCAGCTTGCGTAGTGCGAAGTAGGCCAAACTTCGCAAACTACGCGAGCGTAGCTAGTGCTTTGCCCAGGGTTAGCAACCAAGGCCTGGAATCCACAGCTGCCCCTTCCTGTTGAGTTTCTCCCAAAAAGTTAAAAGCCATAGCTTTTCAATTTAAAATGTTTGTGACTGAACATGTGTGATTTCTATTCCCTCTGCATCAATAACTTTCAGTTTTTGTGCGGCTTACAAATTAAATTTAATATAATGCAGGCTGACTGAATGGGTAAGTGGGTCCAATGCTAGTTGAAACATGAGGTGATCTGTGAGTCAGGAGTACAACCCCGGTACAGCTGATTCTGCCTCCCACTTATCCAAGGGAAGTAAATTTAGCTCATTACAAGTGGAGGTATTCCAACCAAAGGCAGGACCGGTTTTAGGGTGGTGCAACTGGTGCGGCCGCACTGGGTGCTGACCTGGGGTGGGGGCACTAATCTCAGGTGGGCGCTGTGTTTAGAAATAACTTTTGATTTAAATGCACTTGCTGAAGAGTTCCTTTTGCGTCCAGCTTTCAGGCAACAGTAAAAATGTCAAGTTAACTCTTGTGATTAATGTTCCTGCTAGAGAAATCGCAATTTTGTCTATCAGCAGTTTTGACTCACCATAAAGTAGCGCGGAGGGTTAATATGCCTGCTGCAAAGAACAGATCTGTATTTTATATAGCTGAGTGGATTAGTAAAACCAGCCTTTACCAGCGCTTTAAACAATAGAAATGTATGTGAGAAAGGAGCTATGGAGAGATGAGGGGCACTTTTGCTGGGTGGTACTGAGGGAATCCAAGGAGAAGGTTATTGGGGGCAGTGGAGGGCGTTTCAGAAAAGATTGTTGCACCAGGTGCCACCAGCACTAAAGACAGCCCTGACCAGAGTGGCAACTGGGTGAGTCCACCATTGTACATGCTGAGTGCCCTTGTGTTTCCTGTTCCGATTTTCTCAGGGCCCTCAACTCTAGGCCCAATATTTCTGGTTCAATAGGCACAAGGCCCAACAAATGTGAATTTGCACAGGGTAAATTGGTGCATGGTCAGGGCTAGGGCCAGGAGGACGACCCAGTTCCTGCCCGACCCATGCAGAAAAAAAGGAGAGCTCCCCAGGCTGACTCCTGAAACCTCTTACCCCCCACACTGACACTAACTGGCCTCCTGCTTATTTTTTCACCTGCTTTTGCAGGCAAAATACGTCTGCGGTTTGGTCCCTTGAATAGTTGAAAAATAAATTTATGGAACCATTCTTTTTATTGAGTGATCCAAGACAACATACACAGCTATAAGCCTACAACCCCACGCCCGGCAGGGTAGAGCAATAAGCAACGGGCAAGTCTACACGGATTCTTCGCCTACAACCCGGAGGCTGGCAGCGTTAGTCGGATCATGATATAAAATCAAACTATCAAATACAACAACCTAACCTAAAGACACATCATTAAAGAAATAAACCTCCCCCCTCCCCCAAAACCCTGCACCAGTGTGTGATCTAACAAAAGTTTATGGTTCATGACTGGGTATTAAGGTCACCACCAGGGCACTGGACCTTTTGGGCGGGCTACGGTGTTTCTTCTTCGTTCCTTAGGAGCAGGCGCAGTATTTGTTGGTATATTGGGCATGTTACCTCCCGCAGGTCTGTTGAGAGAATCTGGATAAAAGGGGCCCACAGCTGGGCATATTCCATCCCTTTGTATTCCAGATGAAAAATACTTTTAAAGCGCTCTGTATCCCCACTTCCCTGTAGTTACTCTCCATTCTAGCGCCAAAACTCGAAAAAACGAAGGGGCATATTATCAAGAACGGAGCTAAAATTATCGCCACTTTAGCGGCAGGAAACTGCCGCTAAAGCTGCGATAATGGGCTTGATAATATGCCATAGAGAATTCCCATAGAAGCCCATGATGACACCAGAACCTGGGCTTCTATGGGAATTCACAACAGCATATTATCAAGCCCATTATCGCCGCTTTAGCTGCAGTTTTCCGCCTCTAAAGTGGCGATAATTTTAGCTCAGTTTCTTGATAATATGCCCCGAAATTTGCTACAGTGTACCAGCTGGAATCGGAGATTCTACTAACCCCCAACGCCATGAACACCGATACCCCCCCCCCCCCCCCGCCCACCCACACCCTCACCCTATCCCTGCAGCAAATTTTGGCTAACTTTTCATGAGGGCCTAAATTCGGCAACACCTGTTACTTAAAGACTTTAAGAAACTGCAGAAGTACCATAAGCTATGCACTATATAAAAAACAAAACATGTTTTATTATAATTAATCATCTCTCCTGTACTGAACCTTTTCCTACCACCTTTATATAACACGTATCCATATTAAAACAACAGCTTTGATCCCTAATTTATTATCGAACCACAAGAGAGGTGTAAATCCATTCAAGAGGATTGTTTGACAAGTGTGTCTGCACCGCACCAGTAGAGGCCTTCTTTAAGTCATAGCAACATGGAGCAGTAAGGGGAGGGGCTTGGGGCCCACATGACTGCTCTAAAGACACAACTGACAGCACGGTATGGGTGCCTGGAAGCCCCCTCGTTGACTGTGTCCAATTACTCCTTCAGGCGAAGCCAGCCAGCTCTTTCATTTGCACACTATCAGGGCGGCCAACATAAATTATTTCCCAAACTGTCACTCTAGCTTGGAAAAGATCTGTTGAAGAGGAAGTATAGCATAGTTTAAGAGAGAGACGTGCTGACATTTTTGCAAACCATGCAGAACAGACATCACAACAACACAGGCTCGCACAAGTGTGTCATAATTGACTCCAAGCAGGATTCTTAGACCCTGCGCCTGTTTCTGCTTGAAACACAGTGTATCATGTTAACTTTTGCTGATTGGGAATTGGCTGTCTCCAAAGAACATCAGAAAAATGTTAATTAACAATGGAACCAAGGAGAAAAGTTGGTGGCCTGTGTTTAAACCTAATTTGTGATTCATACCCAACATGAACTCGGCCACTCATGAAGTGTATGGTATAGGGCCATTAACCTTTGTGTTTTTCAGTGAATCTCTATTTTTTCTTAACGTAAAGTAATTTTTTATTACCATACGTAAAGCCAACCCCCGCCGTGCACGCCCATTGACCGTGCGCGGCGGAGGGGTTGACCACAGGACCTTTTGTTTTTTAAAGGCGAGGGGGCCACATGGTTCCCCTCCCAGATCCTTTTTTATTTTTTTTTATGGGAGGGGGGTGCATGGCTACCCTCCCCAAGCCTTATTACGCCATAGGGGCCCATCCCCTGGGCCATTTTATTTTTTTAATTAAAGGGGACCAGCTTGCCTGAGCCTTATTAGGCCTTGGGGACCCCATCCCCCAGGGTTTTTTTTTATATTAAAGGGGATAGGGGCCACGTGGCCCTCCTCCTTGAGCCTTATTTTGCCTTTGGGGCCCTATCCCTCTGAGCCTTTTTTAAATAAAGGGTAAGGGGACTATGTTCGCCCCCCCCCCGAGTCTTATTAGGCCCCGGGGACACCATCCCCCAGGGCAGCAACTTACAATAAAGGGGAGGGGGGCTGCATGGCTCCATCCCCTAGTCTTGTTAGGCCCTGGGGACCCCATTCCCAGGGCCATTTTTTTTTAATTAAAGGGGAAGAGGGGCATGTGGCTCCCCTTCTAGAGCCTTGTTAGGCCCTTGGGATGGAGCCCATCTCCCAGGGCCAATACAAGAATTAAAGGGGGGCGGGTTCTTACAGCCCCTGTACCTGAGCGTTTGCCGGCCCAAAGGACTTGTACTATTAAAGGTGGGTGCCCTGGTGTCCACCCAGGGTATCCACCATACACTTGTTGGGTGCTGCGGGGGAGCCCCAGGGCTTCTGCGACTCCAGCCGTCTTCCGGCATGCTTCAGGTGCACCTGTATAAAGTGTGATGTTTTGTATAAAGTGTGATGAACTTTAATTGGAAGGGAAAAATATTGTTATACAATTAGGTGTGGGGTTCCTTAGCTGCGTTAATGACAGATCTAGCAAATCTCATATTACAAAGTGATATTAATAAAAATGTTCATGACTCCTCCAGGCCCAAATATATTCTAGTGCCGTGCCATCCTTTCTGTCTTGCTCACTTCCATTTTTGGATCAACTAGCACTGGTGATATGGCTCACAATCTAGGCTAAATTGCACTTCTTGGTACTTTACACGCCAGAGCTCCACTGATCCACTTCACCTTTTGCACTCCCCTTCACTGAGCAAGCAGGACACCACGGAACAAAAATTTCAAGAGATATTTCAGGAGGTAGGGGGCATATTTTGAAGCAGGGGGTTAAAATTATCACTGGTTTAGCGGCAGAAAACTGCTGCTAAAGCGGCAATAATAGGCTTGATACTATGCCCTGGAGAATTCCAATTGAAGCCCATGTTCACACCACAACATGGGTTTCTATTGGAATTTTTAAGGGCATATTATCAAGCCCATTATCGCCGCTTTAGCGGCAGTTTTCTGCCTCTAAAGCGACGATAATTTTTAACGCCCTGCTTGATAATATGCCCCTTAGCGTTCCTGCTAAAGGGATCTGAGGGGGTCGCATATTTCCATCCCAGTAACACATTTTAATCTATTATGTAACCGACATTGTCATTTGTTCCAATACGAGTATATTAATTTGTGCTCAATTAGCCTGAAGCAGAAAACTGTTGTAATGTGAAAGGCACATGTTTTTGCCCCAGTAAGCGAGCACAGCAGAGATGCTGGCATTCTTTCATTTCCTCTTGGTCCCTCGTCTCAGGTATTCTCCAAGGGTATCAACAGATAACTGTTTCAAAACCGGCTTGGACGGACAGGAAGCTTGGAAATGAGTCTTTGTGTTGCATTTGTATATAAACCAGGGGCGGCTCCACCGTTGGAGTGGAGGAGCGTTGCCCCCCAAAAACCCATGAAAAATAAAATGGTAATTTATTAACATTTTGTTTTTCATCCCCATCCCAAAGTCAAGCATCAGAACGGGGGCGGGGTCGCTGCTAAGTGACAGCAGCAGGGAGGACGGTGGTCTGTCAATGCACTTATGTTTAAGGTTTGCATGTCTTTTTGGCCGGCCGTCTTGAGACGGCAAGCTGCACATGCGCACTTTAAACATCTCCATTTCAGCTGTCTTAAGACAGCTGGGTTAGAATCAGTGCTTGCCTCCAGGGCTCTGTGGCGCACCGAGTGAGGCCTCTACCTCCAATCAGGGCGCTGCTCTCACAGTATGAAAACAGCGCTCTGATTGGTCAAAGGAGTTCCAGGCTCTAGCTTCCAGTTCCCGTGGAAGTTCAGAGCGGAGTACGTCGAGTTTACCTGGTACGTTTTTTGAATGTATTTATTATTTTTTTTGCGTGCGCCCACCTTCCTCTCCCCGTAGATGCCAAATGCTACCTACTGATATAAACCCAACATATCTCTAACTTAGGGGATGGAGAAAGGCACTTGAAGAATGTCTGCTGTATGCAGGTATAATGGTAGCCCTACACTGCTCCTGTTCTAGGGTAAGTAACCTTTCTACCCCCTTAGGAATTATGTGGTCTTTGTGTGACATTTACCGGTCTAGGAGACTGAAATCTAAATTCATGAACTGCCGGAAAGAAGAGGAAAGGACGCTTGCAATCTCCTTCTGGATAGTTTATATACATAATTCTAACTCACACTGTGCCTCAGGAAGGGAAGATTAAGCTTCCCGGCTCCTTTTGAGGTGTGCCTCTATGCATTTTTCCAAAAGAGGAAACTTGTAAACTCTTGTGGTCTTCAGGTATATCTCCATTTATGTGAGAATGGTAAAATTTCAGAAGAGTCCCTTTTGTATCACACGTTCATCAATTCACACCTTTCATGACTGTATCTCTTATATATGTATGAAGAAAAATACTTTTTTTCCTTATCTATTGGTATGTATGCACACTCTCTAAACACCAACCACTGTATTATGTAGAAATGTCCACTTTATTACACATTTAAATATTTATTTTTTTTAAATTTAAAAATACTGTAAACAATGTTACATTACATTAAGTAAAAATCCACATTTTAAAACTCTTCATCACAAATACATCTCAAATTAGTTTTCTTCTTAAAATAGTTATGGATGACAATAAACCTAAATTCAACAAATATACAATTATAACCAATTTATATAAAAATACAATTCTTCAGGATAACCAATGACTGCCTTTTATGCTTATTGCTTCTACATGTATCTTACAGAGACAGCCTGCTAATCTGGCATGAATCTGGCAGTAATGGACATAAATACCCCGTCATGTAGATCAGTGGTTCTTAACCTTTTGACTTCTGTGGACCCCCACATAATCACCACTGGAAACCGTGAACCCCCACTGAGTCATCACTGGAAGCTGGTGATCCTGGCTTAAGCATTTCTGATGACTTGAACTAAATATGAATACACAAAAAATAGGGAAACAAGCATTCTCCCAACAAATACGCAAATGATTAACTATTGTATTTAATTCACAATGGTAAGGTTGGAGCTTTTCTAAATTTAAATGAGGCCACTCATATTCATACTATATCTTGTTTGATGAATTTGCACTGCTCCCATGAATCAATCTAAGGATACTAACTTAATTTTCCAATTTAACATTTTGCTTTTTTATTTATACACACTTTAATAATCTGTGATTCATATTTCATTCTCTAAGCAGTCACAGAACCCCTGAATCTGCTTCGCGGATCTCCAGGGGTCCTCAGACCACAGGATAAGTAGATGACAATAACCCTAAATTCAACAAGTGCCTTAATGCTTCAGGAGAGGAGAATGGGCGTGCATCAGCTCTTCCTGCTAGGATTACCTCCTTCCTTCTACTTATTCTCATTGATGGACAGACGTACAACGCTGAACCATTGTGTCTCATTGCAAAAGCGTTTTTGGGCATTGCCCTTGGAAGTCTAGGGGTATGTGGCTTCAGGTCTCTGGCACCCACAAAAATAACTAGACCACAAAACATTGGACGAAGTGCAGTCATTTTTTGCCCTATACCCCTGTTCCAGTATTGTTAATAGACATACATTGGCTGTCAATATATAGAGAGGGGAGAATAAATAATGCTAAAAATACAAAAATGACAAGCGCTGGTATCCATACAACACTGAGTGTGAGACGGAGAAAGTGGCAGGTGACAGGGACTTTCTCCAGCATAGGCCACAAACTCTTGCACCGTCCACTGCCTGCAAGGTGGCAAGCGGATAGCAGCAAATACACTCAAATAAATCATATTCATTTTAGGCCTTGGGAAGATGGGTGATTGAGTTGGTCCAGCATGGTCTGTAACCCATGAATTAGAGGTGACTAACAGATCTCTGCACAAGGCACTCAACTTTACAAACAGTGTTTGTTGCAGAAAGAGATGTGTGAACATGTGTTTTGCTATGCTGTGGTGGTGTCGGTGTGAAAGTGCAGCAGACAAGCTGTGCTTCTAACAGTGCAATGTACTGGACACAGATATTCTGTGTCTCACTTCTGAGAGGACAGAGCACATCCGGACATGTGACATAACCTCCAAAGCCCCAGGGATGAAACTAAAATGGTAATTTATTACCTTTTTATTTTTCATGCCCGTTCCAGACAGAGCGTCAGGACGGGGGCGGGCCGCTACTGAGTGACAGCAGTAGGGAAGAGGGTGGGCAGGCTGGCTTTGCACTGTTTAATGGTGCATGTCTTTTTGGCCGGCCGTCTTGGAAGCCACACATGCACACTTTAAATATCTCTAACCCAGTTGACTGAAGACAGCTGAGTTAGAGCAAACCAAAGCCTCCAGAGTGCTGTGGAGCGGCTAGTGAGGCTGCTCCCACTAATCCTATCGCTGCTTTCTTGCTGGTGAGAGCAGCGCCAGGATTGGCCAAGGGAGTTGCTGCATTCTGTTCCAGTTCCTGCAAAAGAGGAGGTTGCGACTGGAGGACGTCGTGGTTACGTAAGGTAAGTGGTTTTTTAAACATATATTATTTGTGTGTTCGTTTTTTTAATCTATAATTTGCGTACACCCCCTCCCCCCCCCCGCCCATAGATGCCAGCTGCCACTGAATAACTGTATGAGTCCCAGGGCTTCACTTACTATTGCATCTTAAGTTACTCCTATGCCTCAAAAGTATCTAGATTAAAAGTATCTTGGACCAGCCGACAAGCCCTACTCCAGAAAGTGGGGGTATATTTTGGACCTGCATACATTCGGCCCGATTCACAGAATGAATTTAAGACTCAATCCTAAACTTACTACTGTTTTGGTATTCACAGATTGCACTTACTACTTTTGGTATTCACAGAATGAATTTACTACTTTTGGCATTCACAGAATGCACTTACTACTTTTGGTATTCACAGAATGAACTTACTCAATTCGGTATTCACAGAATGAACTTACTCAATTCGGTATTCACAGAATGAACTTACTCAATTCGGTATTCACAGAATGAACTTACTCAATTCGGTATTCACAGTAAGTTTAGGATTGAGTCTTAAGTTCATTCTGTGAATCGGGACCTATATGACAGAAAGAAAACTGAATTCGTCCCATGCCCACTGAAAATCCATTATTTGAAAAATAAGTTCTTAATTCATATATAGCGAAAATAAAGAAAAACACAAACCGTAAAGCCAAAAGTTCTGTTGTTTTATGCAGATAAACCACATTCATTGATTGCTCAGTTTTTAATGTGCGGAGAGGTGAGTCTGTGCCAGGGAGCATGGATGAATGATTTGTTGAGTGAGTGCATGGATGACATGGAATAGCAGTACACTCACTCATCATCATATTACAATTCCTCCATCCATGCACTCACTTTCTGTTCATTATTAGGTGAGTGTATCTATTTATCCAACCAACCATCCTTTTATTGTGACACATATCCACACACTCAGTCACTCACTCATTTATCCTGGCACCCAGGCATTCATCCATTAATCCATCTATGCATCCAGTCCCTACCTATTCATTCAAGGATTGTACTCCTCATTAAATGAGGAGTAAAATGTGAATTTTGGTGCTTTCCCCACCCAAATACTCATGTAATAGTATTTCCCGCACATTGGACCCCCACAAATGTTGGTAAGTTGGACCTGCCAAACTTTTATTGGGGAAAATTAGGGGGTGCTGTTATTACCACTAAACTTGCAATTCTAATCCGTTCACAAACAGACGCTTGCGTGAGGCCCCTAAAAAGAACAGGCCACTGCTAGTAAGGACCTTAATATATGTACTGTATAATGCACAATTCTGTGGAAAGTTGGTGACTGGCCCCTATCTATACCTGTACATTAACGAAGATCTAGATCATTATACATCAGTGACATATAGTTGAACTGTGTAGTAAGTTATGGCTTGGACACGGCAAGAACAAATGAACAGCACAAGATACCAGTAGCATTGGTGAGGGAGTTCAGATCCTTAAGCTGACATTGGGGTAGGACCTACTGGTCACAAGTTTCAACTCCACGAGGAGCTAACTTATCCTTTAATTCTCCTGAGGTTGGTAAATCGATTACCTTTCAATTTGGTGATACTAACACCTCAGGCTGTTTTCCAGAAGTGCCTCAGGAGTGCAGTGGGAGTTTGTGACTGTGGACGCTTCAGCTTTCCAGAAGGCACTGCAAATGCGCCCCACCCAATCTGAAATATCCCTTGTGCGGGAGGAGATTTCACGTGGGCACAATCTGAGGGGGTGTTCCCTCATTTACATGAGGTGGAGTCCATGCAAATGAGGAAATCTCTTTGCCGTTAGGCTGGGCTATTTTCCTGATCCTTGGGAGCCCCCAAAAAGCTATCAAGGGTGTAGTAACTGTGTAACAGACAATCAATCAATCAATCAGGGGCTTGTAAAGCGCAGCTACTCACCCGTGAGGGTCTCAAGGCACTGGGAGTGGCTCCATTGAGTGCTGGGGTCCTCCGAAGCGGTACAAAAGGGGGTGGTGATGGACGGAGCATCTGAACCAATCAAACACTCACATCCAGTCAACAGATCAGGGTTTAATCCATCACCGTTCTTTAGCCCACTCTGCCACCCCAGTTTAGACATGGCCATATGCAAATCAGTCTGACCCTGTGCCTCATGGGAACAGTCCAGCCCGAACTGCCAAGTCATGCCTTCCCTGGACCGGAAACAAGCTTCCGAGGACCGGTTTCTGGTATTTCAGCCGTCTTCAGCCAGGCTTGCTTGAATCCAGTGGCAAAGTGAGCAAGGGACTCACGTCTGAGCGTACCCTGCCAACTTATGGCGAACAAAGCGGTCCTCCGAAGAGCCAGGTCTTGAGGTCCTCCCTGAACTGGAGCAGTGTAGGGCTTTGCTGGAAATAGACAGGGAGGTTCATTCTTACACTGTTAGTCCGCTTGCGAGGGTAATCCTTGGTTACGTGAATCGAGAGACCATGGATGACCCATGGAATACAATCACTGACTGCATATCCGTGCACAGGGGTCCATGTTCCTTTGCCAACTCTGAGTAGGTCTGCAGTGAAAGACTGAATGATGTTTCAAGAATAACAGCTGTCTTTCACCACTGCACTTTCTCTACCATAGACACAAACGCGGCGTTCACACCTGCCCTGGTGAGTGTACATTTTATTTTGTTAGTGGGCACATGGTCCTAGTTGGATCCAGGCATATCCAATGAGGGTGCACAGTTGTGCCAACCTGGACCATGGACCTGGTATGCAATTGGGCACTTTTCTCAGAATGCCAACACTGTCGTAGATGTCACTAGATAAAGATCAACTTTATATCAGTAGATTATTTCTGTAGTGAAATCAATTTTTAGAGCTGACTTGTCCTACAAGTGATTCAGAAAAGGGGGTGGTGATGAACAGAGTGTCTGAATTAAGCAGACCACTCTTACCCAGTCCAAAGATCAGGGCTTGATCCATCACCGTTTTTTAGCTCACTGCACCATCCCAGCTCAGAACTTGGCTATATGCAAATTAGTCTGGCCCTGGCCCAGTGCATCATGGGAACAGGGCAGACCAAACTACCAAGCCAATTCTTTTACTGGGAAGGAAACAAGCTACCGGGGACCGGTTTCTGGCATTTCAGCCGTCTTCGGCCCGGTTTGGTTGAATCCTGATGGTGCAATGAGCTAGGGACTCACATCTGAGTATACCCTTCCACGCTTATGGTGGACAAAAATGATTCAGAAAAGGGGGTGGTGATGAACAGAGTGTCTGAATTAAGCAGACTACTCTTACCCAGTCCAAAGATCAGGGCTTGATACATCACCGTTTTTTAGCTCACTGCACCATACCAGCTCAGAACTTGGCTATATGCAAATTAGTCTGACCCTGGCCCAGTGCATCATGGGAACAGGGCAGACCAAACTACCAAGCCAATTCTTTTACTGGGAAGGAAACAAGCTACCGGGGACCGGTTTCTGGCATTTCAGCCGTCTTCGGCCCGGTTTGGTTGAATCCTGATGGTGCAATGAGCTAGGGACTCACATCTGAGTATACCCTTCCACGCTTATGGTGGACAAAAATGATTCAGAAAAGGGGGTGGTGATGAACAGAGTGTCTGAATTAAGCAGACCACTCTTACCCAGTCCAAAGATCAGGGCTTGATCCATCACCGTTTTTTAGCCCACTGCACCATCCCAGCTCAGAACTTGGCTATATGCAAATTAGTCTGACCCTGGCCCAGTGCATCATGGGAACAGGGCAGACCAAACTACCAAGCCAATTCTTTTACTGGGAAGGAAACAAGCTACCGGGGACCGGTTTCTGGCATTTCAGCCGTCTTCGGCCCGGTTTGGTTGAATCCTGATGGTGCAATGAGCTAGGGACTCACATCTGAGTATACCCTTTCACGCTTATGGTGGACAAAAATGATTCAGAAAAGGGGGTGGTGATGAACAGAGTGTCTGAATTAAGCAGACCACTCTTACCCAGTCCAAAGATCAGGGCTTGATCCATCACCGTTTTTTAGCTCACTGCACCATCCCAGCTCAGAACTTGGCTATATGCAAATTAGTCTGACCCTGGCCCAGTGCATCATGGGAACAGGGCAGACCAAACTACCAAGCCAATTCTTTTACTGGGAAGGAAACAAGCTACCGGGGACCGGTTTCTGGCATTTCAGCCGTCTTCGGCCCGGTTTGGTTGAATCCTGATGGTGCAATGAGCTAGGGATTCACATCTGAGTATACCCTTCCACGCTTATGGTGGACAAAAATGATTCAGAAAAGGGGGTGGTGATGAACAGAGTGTCTGAATTAAGCAGACCACTCTTACCCAGTCCAAAGATCAGGGCTTGATCCATCACCGTTTTTTAGCTCACTGCACCATCCCAGCTCAGAACTTGGCTATATGCAAATTAGTCTGACCCTGGCCCAGTGCATCATGGGAACCGGGCAGACCAAACTACCAAGCCAATTCTTTTACTGGGAAGGAAACAAGCTAACGGGGACCGGTTTCTGAAATTTCAGCCGTCTTCGGCCCGGTTTGGTTGAATCCTGATGGTGCAATGATCTAGGGACTCACATCTGAGTATACCCTTCCACGCTTATGGTGGACAAAAATGATTCAGAAAATGGGGTGGTGATGAACAGAGTGTCTGAATTAAGCAGACCACTCTTACCCAGTCCAAAGATCAGGGCTTGATCCATCACCGTTTTTTAGCTCACTGCACCATCCCAGCTCAGAACTTGGCTATATGCAAATTAGTCTGACCCTGGCCCAGTGCATCATGGGAACAGGGCAGACCAAACTACCAAGCCAATTCTTTTACTGGGAAGGAAACAAGCTACCGGGGACCGGTTTCTGGCATTTCAGCCGTCTTCGGCCAGGTTTGGTTGAATCCTGATGGTGCAATGAGCTAGGGACTCACATCTGAGTATACCCTTCCACGCTTATGGTGGACAAAAATGATTCAGAAAAGGGGGTGGTGATGAACAGAGTGTCTGAATTAAGCAGACCACTCTTACCCAGTCCAAAGATCAGGGCTTGATCCATCACGTTTTTTAGCTCACTGCACCATCCCAGCTCAGAACTTGGCTATATGCAAATTAGTCTGACCCTGGCCCAGTGCATCATGGGAACAGGGCAGACCAAACTACCAAGCCAATTCTTTTACTGGGAAGGAAACAAGCTACCGGAGACCGGTTTCTGGCATTTCAGCCGTCTTCGGCCCGGTTTGGTTGAATCCTGATGGTGTAATGAGCTAGGGACTCACATCTGAGTATACCCTTCCACGCTTGTGGTGGACAAAAATGATTCAGAAAAGGGGGTGGTGATGAACAGAGTGTCTGAATTAAGCAGACCACTCTTACCCAGTCCAAAGATCAGGGCTTGATCCATCACCGTTTTTTAGCTCACTGCACCATCCCAGCTCAGAACTTGGCTATATGCAAATTAGTCTGACCCTGGCCCAGTGCATCATGGGAACAGGGCAGACCAAACTACCAAGCCAATTCTTTTACTGGGAAGGAAACAAGCTACCGGGGACCGGTTTCTGGCATTTCAGCCGTCTTCGGCCCGGTTTGGTTGAATCCTGATGGTGCAATGAGCTAGGGATTCACATCTGAGTATACCCTTCCACGCTTATGGTGGACAAAAATGATTCAGAAAAGGGGGTGGTGATGAACAGAGTGTCTGAATTAAGCAGACCACTCTTACCCAGTCCAAAGATCAGGGCTTGATCCATCACCGTTTTTTAGCTCACTGCACCATCCCAGCTCAGAACTTGGCTATATGCAAATTAGTCTGACCCTGGCCCAGTGCATCATGGGAACAGGGCAGACCAAACTACCAAGCCAATTCTTTTACTGGGAAGGAAACAAGCTAACGGGGACCGGTTTCTGAAATTTCAGCCGTCTTCGGCCCGGTTTGGTTGAATCCTGATGGTGCAATGAGCTAGGGACTCACATCTGAGTATACCCTTCCACGCTTATGGTGGACAAAAATGATTCAGAAAAGGGGGTGGTGATGAACAGAGTGTCTGAATTAAGCAGACCACTCTTACCCAGTCCAAAGATCAGGGCTTGATCCATCACCGTTTTTTAGCTCACTGCACCATCCCAGCTCAGAACTTGGCTATATGCAAATTAGTCTGACCCTGGCCCAGTGCATCATGGAAACAGGGCAGACCAAACTACCAAGCCAATTCTTTTACTGGGAAGGAAACAAGCTACCGGGGACCGGTTTCTGGCATTTCAGCCGTCTTCGGCCCGGTTTGGTTGAATCCTGATGGTGTAATGAGCTAGGGACTCACATCTGAGTATACCCTTCCACGCTTATGGTGGACAAAAATGATTCAGAAAAGGGGGTGGTGATGAACAGAGTGTCTGAATTAAGCAGACCACTCTTACCCAGTCCAAAGATCAGGGCTTGATCCATCACCGTTTTTTAGCTCACTGCACCATCCCAGCTCAGAACTTGGCTATATGCAAATTAGTCTGACCCTGGCCCAGTGCATCATGGGAACAGGGCAGACCAAACTACCAAGCCAATTCTTTTACTGGGAAGGAAACAAGCTACCGGGGACCGGTTTCTGGCATTTCAGCCGTCTTCGGCCCGGTTTGGTTGAATCCTGATGGTGCAATGAGCTAGGGATTCACATCTGAGTATACCCTTCCACGCTTATGGTGGACAAAAATGATTCAGAAAAGGGGGTGGTGATGAACAGAGTGTCTGAATTAAGCAGACCACTCTTACCCAGTCCAAAGATCAGGGCTTGATCCATCACCGTTTTTTAGCTCACTGCACCATCCCAGCTCAGAACTTGGCTATATGCAAATTAGTCTGACCCTGGCCCAGTGCATCATGGGAACAGGGCAGACCAAACTACCAAGCCAATTCTTTTACTGGGAAGGAAACAAGCTAACGGGGACCGGTTTCTGAAATTTCAGCCGTCTTCGGCCCGGTTTGGTTGAATCCTGATGGTGCAATGAGCTAGGGACTCACATCTGAGTATACCCTTCCACGCTTATGGTGGACAAAAATGATTCAGAAAAGGGGGTGGTGATGAACAGAGTGTCTGAATTAAGCAGACCACTCTTACCCAGTCCAAATATCAGGGCTTGATCCATCACCGTTTTTTAGCTCACTGCACCATCCCAGCTCAGAACTTGGCTATATGCAAATTAGTCTGACCCTGGCCCAGTGCATCATGGGAACAGGGCAGACCAAACTACCAAGCCAATTCTTTTACTGGGAAGGAAACAAGCTACCGGGGACCGGTTTCTGGCATTTCAGCCGTCTTCGGCCCGGTTTGGTTCAATCCTGATGGTGTAATGAGCTAGGGACTCACATCTGAGTATACCCTTCCACGCTTATGGTGGACAAAAATGATTCAGAAAAGGGGGTGGTGATGAACAGAGTGTCTGAATTAAGCAGACCACTCTTACCCAGTCCAAAGATCAGGGCTTGATCCATCACCGTTTTTTAGCTCACTGCACCATCCCAGCTCAGAACTTGGCTATATGCAAATTAGTCTGACCCTGGTCCAGTGCATCATGGTCTTACAAGTGGACACTGACAATTGGGGCTAATTGTAACTAATCAATACTGGTAAAATAGGACAAATGCACTGTATAATTTGACTGCAGACAGCTGTTGGGTGCTGCTTCTTCTCACTCTGCCAGTGTCCTTTGTAGGGCCAAGCTGCTTCTGTGTTACTTTGAGCTTCCTTTTTCACTAAATGTCTAAAATATCCTTTATCAGCAGGGTTTTCCAATAAAGTCATCTCTTCTCCCTCTTTCTCCTCCCAGGCTCTCCAGTGAACCCATCACCCTTTTTCTGATAGACTCCATCCTACCCAAGAAATGTCATGCTATTCCCACAAGGTCCACGTCCCCTTGAATCACTGGTCGCATTTCCGGTACTGCTCTTCCGGTTATGGGTTCATGTCCGTGGCTGGCCCTAGATCCCATAGTGCCTATATTGGTCAGTTACACCCTGCTTTCCCCAGATATGCTAGCTATGAGCAAGAGAGGCACTATGCTTGGTGTCAAGTTAGGCTGGTCTGTTGCAGGCCCACTATCCCTCGTATTACCATGTGCGCCACCTTAGAACTATCAAAAGAGCTTTCTGCCACCCTTGCACCCTAAAACAAGATTCAACCATAAATGTCACTCCTTCCACAACAGGAAGCATCATATCATGGCCTCCTCTCATGTGTGGAACTCTACAGATCCCTTTTCCCACACTGATCATGGTACTTTAAAAGAGTAAAGGCTAAATAGTGTTTGCTCATCTCTGTCCCAGACTCCCACACAGTGCCCATATAACACCAAAGGAATAACCTTGAGTGCAAAAACGCAAACAAATGAAAATCTCAAGACAGATCCAGTGCTTCAGTCATGCCAGTTTTAATCTTTTTGGCCCAGATTACAAGTTTGGCAGAACTGAATTAACACATGGAATTTCGTTCCGCCCATTAAAAGGTATTAGGGCCATATGTATCATCAAACTATTTTGCATTTCCTAAATAGCGAATTTTAGGGAATCGCTATTTAGGAAATGCAAAATGGTATGTATGAACAAAATCGCATTTAATTTGCGATTCCTTAAGCTTCCTTATTTGCGAATTCGCATTATGCGAATTCGCAATTAAGGAATAATTTCCAATGCATTCCTATGGGCCAGGAGGCCCCTAGGAATGAATGCAAAATAATTCTCAAATTGCGAATTCGCAATTTGCTAATCGCAATTTGAGAATTATTGCAAGGGTGCAGGGGTGTCTCAAAGACACCCTGCTGCACCCCTGAAAAGAACATGTGTGTGCATATGGCGCACATACATGTCCTATGGGCATGTGTGTGCATCATATGCCACCTTTAAAAATGCCAATTTGTGCATTTCTGGAAGAATTCGCAAGTTACCATCAACTGAAAGTTGGTGGTAATTTGCGAATCCTTAAACAAAAATCGCTAGCTAAAATTGCTACATACATATCATTTAAGGAATCGCAAATTTGCAATTCCCTAAATGCTATTGAAAAATAAGGAATCGCACAAGTTTGCGATTCCTTATTTTGGGAATGTTTCATACATTCCAATACGTGCAAAACGGCCGTTTGCGAATCGCAAAGGCCGAAATTCGCAGAATTTCGGCCTTTGCGATTCAAAAACGCCTTGATACAAATGGCCCTTCGTTTTTTCCACACACATTTTGTCCAGGTGTGGGAAACCAAACCCAATTTTTTTCCATCTTGTAAAAGTATTTTCACTGGTTCTGTGGGCTGCCAAGAGCAGCCATAGAACCCACAAGTGCCTTATGCCCAATAAGAAAAGTCCTTACTCTAAGTCTCCCAGTGCAAGAAATGAGTAACCCTGGAAGAAGATAGGCTTGATTTCAGACATTCTTACAGCTAAGATTTTGTACTGTCTTGGGTTTGATCCTTTATGTTCAGGGTCCTGAAGGGTTACTATGCAACCTAGTGAAAAATAGAAATATGGTATTTTTTTAAATGTTCATTGCTGTGAAATGTTCATTAATGTGAAGTGTTGTCAAAGCTAAAAAGTTAGTGACAGTGAAAGACAATTCATCATAATTAAGGTAAACATGAGCATCCCTGTTAAAATGTCAATTACTGATTTAACTGGGAACAGACTTTGATCAATGCAGTGGGTCTGACTTTTCAAAACTGTATACCTTCATAGGTTTATTTAAAGCCAGACCTACGGGTATTGTGGTTTTAAGGGTTCGGGTCTCCTGCTGCATCAACAGTTAACACTGCCTCAGACCTAAAGGGTCTAGCATGGATTTAGGATCTTATTTGACCACTGTGCCTTTATTTAATATATGCCCACATTGTTCTGAAGGGTTTTAAGGATGGTTCGATTGGTTTTTCCAGCTGCCGTTTTCTAAATATTTGTAATTGTGTGTGTAGTATTTATCTCTGTGTGTACTAACATACTTTCCCTGTTAAAAAGGAAAATCAATCACTGAGTCAAGAGCTAAAAGCAGTACTTGGCCATTAGTTTGATGCCCTGTAGCTCAAGTGGCCAGAAGCCACAGACCCAGTTGACACATAAGGTGCCCAGCTATTTCTGGGGCTGCTTACCTAGATTTCTCACACACTAGCTCCGGAAGTGGTTTCACATGTAAGACTTTTCTGTTCATCCTCAAAATCTCTGGAACTTTCTTTGACAGTGAGTATCCCCCATAGCAGTGTACACGACTTCCGCTACTGAAGATACGAGGGATGATCTAGAGCCAGATGTAGGTGTCAAAATACCGGTCGGAATCGGCCGAAAATACCGATTTTCGGCCGTTTCCGACCGGTATTTTGACATTGGTATGTAGGGGCACTGAAAACATACAGATTCGGTAATTTTACCGATTCGGTAATTTTACCAAATCGGTAAAATTACCAATTCTGTAAAATTACAGAATCGGTAAATTTTACCGATTCGGTAAATTTACCGATCGGCAAAATTACCGAATCTGTATTTTCCTATGTAGGTAGCACTTCTAACAGTGCTACAGGGCCTTTAGAATTCGTTATTTACCATGTAATACAATTGCATGGTAAATAACGAATTCTTGTGTACATGCACATCTGTGCATGTACACCTCTGCCATGTGGCACACAGACATGCCCTAAGGGCATGTCTGTGTGCCACACAAGCCAGTTACAGGGGTGCAACAGGGTGTCAAAGTGACACCCTGTCCCCCTTTGCAATTCGGTATTTTTACCGATTCGGTCAATACCGAATCGGTATTTGCTATTGAATCCTATGGGCTTCAAGGCCCATAGGATTCAATAGCAAATACCAATTCGGTAAATACCGAAGCTTACCGATTCGGTAAAAAATATCGAAGTATTACCCACATCAGATTTACCGATTCTAAAATACCGAATCGGTAAAATTCGGTATTTTAGAATCGGTAAATCTAAATTACCTACATCTAGCCCAAAGTGCCTGTGCTCTTTGTTTTTAGACTGACATGGGTATAATGTTTAAGTAGCTTTGCACTTTCTGGTACAAGCAAAAGACAACTCTGGAGTCCACTGCCATATGGATGGTCAGTGCTCAAGCGTGTGAGTTGGCACATGTAATAGTGGCCAAAAGTTACTGATAACTGAATGTGCACCCATCATGTTCCACATATGTGCCCAGCCTGCGGAACCCGGTGCACTGGGAATGGTTACTGAGTGAAAGGCACTACAAATAAAGTAGGTGATGGTGTGTCCCATGGTCTGCAAACATGGCTAGAAAGTAGCAAATAGCGGGTATCTGTGAGTAGTGATATAGGTAAATGTGCCCCAGGGTGAGGCGCTGACCAGCCCTGATGGGGCTGCAAAACAAAACAAGTGCAGGGGACAGAGTTTTTTCTTCGGACCCCACGGCTGGCGGTGTAGAACACCAGAGTGTCTGAATACCAAAGCTGCCTAGTCTTGATTCCACCTCATGCCTCTTTCTTTCATCATCCTACACTGCTTCTTTAAGGCACACTTGCAGGTTCTTTTTTCCACTTAGATTTCTGTATTTGTCACTGTTTTGCTATCTTTCTCTTCCTCCTTCTTTCTCCCTTTTATGCCTTTCTCCCTCTTGCTCTGGGCCAAAGTCTGATGATGAAAAATGAGTCCCGGGCCCTTAAAATTACTGCAGTGCTCACCACCTGTACAGGTCATTTGTACAGGTACAAATTAAGCACTAGTGACCAGTGTCGAGAAGGACTGCGAAGCTTTTACAGGCGATTTAATAAACGTTTTTCAAGTGATAAAGATTTTTTTTTAAAGGGCACTCGAAGTGGTACCCACGAAAGGACAACGAATATAAGATGAAATGTATTGCATACAGCAGTAAAGGTGCACTGAGAATATTACAAATCCATGTATGTGGGTTTAAATCATGCAAAAAAGCATTGCAAATGGAATCGAGAGGGTCCGGCTTTCCCACATTACTAGAGTGTTGCTGGCGAGCGGGTTTATTGGCTTAACTCCATAGTCCCAGCAATGGGAACATGACATCAGAAAAGCTGATGGACTGCACAAGGAAGTTGTGACGTACTTGCATCTGTGATGCTCCAGCTAGCATATTATATCCAGCTCTGAAATCATAGGCGACTTTAATACCTTGTATTTTAAAGTGCTTCATACCACACTTTGCCGTTTCTAGTGGCTGTAGATAATAAGTGTTACTGTTGTCAATTCAGTGATACCCAATTAATGAAATCTGGAAGGAAGCCACGCTTGATGAGAATTCCAAAGTGTCCCTTGCAGATCACCACATGTGTCAGCGAGGAGCGTTTAACTCACAGGCCGCCATTGCGTTAGTAGTATGTGGCAGTCATCCCAACAACCGTAGAATATACATAGAGTAAAAGAGACAAGTAAATGCCAGTAATAGCGCTGTTTGACAAGTGTTATGATTCTAGGTGCTAGTGCGTTATTCTAGGGACCTGAAAAGTGTAGTGTGGACAGTATCATTATTTTAATATATCACGGGAAAAATTAGCTAATTAGGCATACACCGGGTGCCACGTCAGAGCTGCTACACTACATTTACCCGAGAAATTGAGTTCTATGAATGATTTCCGGAGAGGTCTGAGGGGTCAAAGGAGAATCCTAAGAAGTGAAAACAAAACGCGGAACTGAGTTTCTCAAACGGAAAAGAGTCTCCTGCCATAGCGTGTTAGTAAACAGTCTGCGCCTGCCTCCTGGCCTTCTCGTCTTACTGCAACAGGATTTGCAAATGGCGCATGGAGGCAGCAAAAACGACAAAAGGATGCACATTCCGTTCCAGGCCTAAAATGGCCGCCACTCTCCTGGGCTCCTCATCAGTCGCCTGTCATTAGCCCTCCATAGCTCAACTATAAACAGCATGCTAACACGGAAGAAAAACACAGCTCGTCACCCCTAGCGCCCATGACAGCTTAAGCCATTCCAAATGTGTTTTCCTAAGCACTGCTGTGCTTTTCTGTCTCTCCCTGTCAGGCCTGGGCATGACTACCATCCAGGTGGGGGCTTCCGTGGTTTAGCTGGTCACGCTCTGCGTCATCTCTGTTTGACGGTGTGTTTTGAGTGCTGGTCACCCCTCACCTTCGTTAGACTAAATGCACTGGATTGAGAGGCCTAATTGCCAGCTGATTCTACCCTCAACCCCCCCAAAAGTGTCAGAGAACACGGGTGCGCATGCAGCTCCTCGTTGAGGGTCACTTGGTTTGATAGATGCTGGTGGGCGGAAAATTAGTTTCTGCTGAAACCCTAGACGCGGCCTGTATAGGGAAGTGTCACATAGGGCTCAGTCAAAGCATTCAGGTGAAGTCAACAGGAACCCGGCCTTCAAGCCCAAATGACCACTTGAGATAGTTTCTGGTATTGAGTGAAAAATCATTAGAACACTCAACCCTCCATTGTTGTAACAAAACTACAACCAGCGGTTCTATATATATTTAGACTAACATTCTCCCAACGAGGGGCTGCAAAAATAACAAGTCTGACTTAAATTTCACCACCTCACATCACTTACAGCCACACTCTGAAGGATTTTTTTTCTCTTTGAGACATGAAGCTATTTATTTTCTGATGGGTATCTTGGGCAGTTTGCAAAATGGAGCAAACGTTTTAGTAATTTAAAGTACAAACAACACATTCCTATTTGCTTCTCCAAATTGTGCTCAATTATATGAAAAGGAGGGTAAGGGAACAAAACCCAACCTAAAATGGCTTCCTGGTTTTCCTGTCTTCCATTTTGCAGGCCACAGAGGCTTTCTGATTGTTAATAATGTATCCTTGCAAAAGGCTTAGGAGCTTATTATGAGTTTGGCGGCGCAGGAGCGGGACCGTCCCGCTTCACGAAACCCTTGTAGGAACCGCCTACCAGATCAGGAGTTTTCTCCTGTCTGGCGGGCAGTTCTTTGGCGTTCCCAGGATTGTGCCTATGAAATAGTCACCGCAATCAGAACGTCAAAGCCAGTACCTGCATGGAATGGACTGCTGCAATTCCATGCTGTTCAGGTACCAGTGTCCATGCACACAGGGGAGCACATGTTGTGCCCCCACTGTGGGCATCCACATGGCGTGAGGCACCTTTATTCCCTCACCGCCACACTTTTCCTGGCAGAAGCACCGCCATAAAATGTGTGGCGGTGAGGAAACTCTTAATGTGCTTGGCGGGGCAGCAGCATCCCCACCAAGCGTATTGTGGCCTCAAGACCGCTGCACCACCGGGTTGAGGTGGTCCTAGTGTGGCCTGACCACCCTGTTATACCAGAAAATGTTAATCAATTAGACGGATTCTCAACACTAACCACACAAGTTTGGTGCTCTCATCTGAATATCCATAGTGTCCTTAATAAAACATCCTCCGGCTCCCCTATCCCTCTGATAAGGTTGCAGCCCTTAGTGTCACGATTGTGACTTCAAGGAGGAGACCCAGATGATGAAGCATGTCACCTACGGGTGAGTGATGGGAATCCGTCTAATTGATTAACATTTTCTGGTATAACAGTCTCTATTCTGAAAACTGGTGTGCACATTCAGTCTGATATGTATAGGTAATTATATCGTTCAGAGTTATTAGTATATAGACCACCGGATACCTGTGTGTTTAAATTGTTCTGTTGGGGCCAAATGTCCAGGTTAGGTCTTTAACCCCTTCGCTTCGGTGGCTATTCCGCGCTAAGGGGGGGGGGGGGGGGGGGGGCGGTCGCGCGGCGGTCCCGTGCCTGTGTCGGAACCGCTCCGTCACGGCTCGCGGGTGAGCTGTGCTTGTGACGGAACGGTTCCGTCACGAACCCGCCCGCCCATTAATTAGTCAGCGCAGGCACGGAATTCGCGCCGCGCAGGCACGGAATTCGCGCCGCTTCAGGCGCGACGAGCGGGCCGTGACGGAACCGTTCCGTCACAAGCACAGCTCACCAGTGGCTTGTGACGGAGCGGTTCCGTCACAAGCATGCAACGGGTTAAATATTGCCTCTGGCCCCCTTTAAAGTGTGTGTGTATAATAAAATATGCCAACCTTATTATTGGGCATTTTGAGGGAAAAATTTAACCAAACGAGTTCTGGATTTAGAATTATGGGTGGGTGGAATGTTCCATTCTGCCCGCGGAATTGGGAGAATTTTGGCCACTTCGCGTTACTCTTTACCACTGGGTTCTGGCTAAATTCCGCCACTCGCTGCGTGGCGATCCCTGGTGTTCGAGAGCGATCGTGGTCAGATGGCTGCCGTTTGAGTAGATTTGCTGTCTTTTGAATAGATTTTATTTCGAGGGACAGCAAAAGCAACTGCGTGTGCTTTTGTCAACACATGGTGCCAGTTGCGCGATTTTCAGCGCTGCTCGCGATACCGATGCTAAGTTGCAACACAAGCTGCATATTTTCCGCCTGTTCCATGGAATCTTGCTAAATCTTTTTGTAACTCCACGATATTCCACGGAGTGAAACTGCAAATTCTGCAAATACTGATTTTTCTTTTTTTTTTTTTTTTACAAAAATGTGTTTTTTTTTACCAGTTTATCTAACTAAACACAAACATGTTCAAACCTTTATAATGCATATTTGAACCACCTGTCACAAATGTAATGAAACTCCCCCGAAATCAAAGCATTTAAAAAAATCACTTAAAATCATTTCCACTTGTTTTGAAAAGGTCAGATACTGTTTTGGTTTTAGGAATGCAAAGCTTTTCTTGTTGCCGTTTTCAAAAAGAAAACTGCACAGTGTGTTTTGACACATGCTATTGAAACCACAGCTATGCTTCCAAAGTTAGCATTTTCTGAGAAGTGTGTTAGAAGAAACTAGGGTATTGTGCATGTATAAAATCTTTACACAACTTAAAAATTCAGCTTGCAAAAGGTGCTGCTAAAAATGAATGATTTTCCTAACTATAATGAAAATTGAAATGCGCATGAATGTGCACCCCTCAAGATAGACTCATACACCCGAGAGGGAGTAACTGAAACAAGCACTTGCTCTGACAGTCACTTGTCACAGCACCTTGAATTCTAGCAAAGATAAACTTTTCAAAGCCTCCACAACAAATATATGTCCCTATAGCCCTTGTGCCATGAAGCTTGACGATGCCAACAACAAAGAGGCAAACAACAATATTCACTTGTAGAAAATCATCTAAACATGTCAAACTTAATAACACTGAAAAGACTTTCCCCGCAACAGGAGAATCAAAAGAGGGGAAATGGCAGTTTAGAGATTGAGGAAACACCGAGAGTACTAGAAGTCGCGGTCACAGCTCCCTCAATAATAAGGAGTAGATATCTCCTCCGCTCTCACCTGAGAGGGAATTTTCACATTCGTCCTTGAATCGAGCTGACTGCTTGCTCCCTGTCCCTTTGACTCCGCGGCAAAAAAAAAAAGAGAAAGGAGGGAGAGAAATAAAATTGAAGAGGTGAAAAAACAGAAAAAAAGTTTGGCAATATTAAAACCTGTCCCTTCTCTGAAATCATATTTTAAAATAATGGAGAAAACGGTATCTAGTTTAGACGCGGCTAGCAAGCAGGCAATGCCGCAGACTGAATCTCAGGCGCCTACTACTGCCCCTGCGTCCTGCTCCAGTTCCTCTGTGACGTCTCAAAATAAGTATGCTCCTCTGTTGTGAGAGCCGGAGACGGACCTGGGAGATTTCACATTTAGCACTAATTTACAGGATAGTAGCGGTGAGAATTCCATTTCTCAGACTTTCGCTGGGCCTCCACCAGGTACTATCCTACAAAAAGCAGTCAGTATTGCTGGCAGTTCCTCATCTGAGGCACCCGACCCCCCAGGGGAGGGTGTTTTAAGAGTGGATTGCAAACAGCAACAGCAACAGGAAGAGGGAAGCGGAAATATGGAGAGCCTACTTAGATCCCTCCGTGAAGTTCTTTTGGCAAAACTATTGCCCAAATTTGAAATATCAGAAGGAAATTACTGAGAAGTGTACCAACCTTGAAAGTAAACTAGATGACATCTGCACAAGAACAGAGGTGTTAGAAGGGGAGGTAGCAGTTCTCACAAGAGTCTTGCAAGCTCATTCAAAAACGATATCTGAATTGAAAGCTCAGAATCAGACTCTACAGCAGGATATGGAACGTTTGGAGATACATGCAAGACTGATAGGAGTGCCCCTAGAAAAATTTTGGTAAATTTTCTTACATACTCAGTAAAAGAACTGATTTTAGGTAGGGCTCTCATGGATCTAACACTTCAGATTAATTCCTCTAAGTACTTAATCCGCTCTGATGTAGGCAGAGTGACAGCACAGAGGCAGTGGGAGTTGGGGTCCCGGATGCAGGAATTGAGAGGGTTAGGGGCTCAGGTCATGATGAAGTTCCCAGCCTCACTACGGGTGGTATGGAATAATAAAACATACAATTTTACGTCCCCTCAGGAAGTCGATAGCTTTCTCATTAGTTTGAAAGAAGCTCAGCGTTAGATACATATCATAGTAAACTATATAAGAGGAGCAAATATCGTAAAAATCTGATTGTGAGAGCATATTGGGCTTAGATAATTGGAGCACAGCATATATAAACAAATATACATATATATAGGTGTGGAAAATAAAAAATGGAAAAAATAAAATATATGAGGGGCACTTATTCATAGAGAAAAAAATATATATACATAAATAAGTAACTAAATAACACAAAAATATAAGATGGAAATTGGGTGTTGGTACATTATTTTACATAGCAGACATCTCTGGGGCCGGAATCCAGATTAGGGATAGGGCCCTCAAATGGCGATACAATCGCCAAGGCTTATAAGTGGGGGTTCCTCAAGGGGGGAGGAGGGAGGTGGTGGGGGGTGAGGGTCTCAAAGAGAAAAAAATGTCCTCATATTTCTAGTAAAGCTGGGTTAGACATGATTCAAGTCTTAAATAGAGTAGATATTGGAGCCAAATTAGATATCACATACCTTTTAATCTATGATGGAATATGGAGAATAAAATAAAAATAATAAGTTGGAATGTCAACGGGTTGAGGGAGGGTAGGAAATTTAATAGAATCTGCGAATTTTTGAATAACTCTGGGGCCCATATTCTTCTTCTAGAAGAAACCCATCTTGAGCAGCAGGAATGTAAGGGAGCCTTTAAAAATCAAAAGTGGGTACAGGATCTCCTATGCTCAAAACAGAATGGTAACACCAGAGGAGTGGCTATAATTATTCGCACCAATACTGGGATAAGAGTCGAGAAATACGAAACCGCTTATTAAGGTAGATGGCTGACCGCATCTTTAGTCATAAAAAATACACGGTTGACATGTGTAATTTATTATGGGCCAAATCAGGATTCTCCAGAGGCTCTGATAAGCTTAAAAACTAGCCTTCTTGACTTGAATGCTCCTATTATTTTAGGTGGTGATTTTAACTTGGTACTTGACCCAAGTTTGGACCGCACTTCTAGGGTTGCCTCCCCCCCATCACATAAATCAAAGAGAGAGCTCAGAAGCATAATGAGGGATTTTAACCTACTGGATGTCTGGAGGGTTAAGAATCAAAAAAATAGAGACAATTCATTTTATAGCCATAGACACAGGCATCATTCGCGCATTGATTTCTTCCTCATTGACCAAGGTTTACTTCCTGAGACCATGTCCACTTCGTATATTCCGGCCATATTATCAGACCATTCCATGGTAGAATTAACGGTCAAATTTTCACAGGGTATACAAGTTAGACGGTGGACCTTGGATAGATCCTTACTTTTACAGGAAGGGTTAAAAAATGATCTGCTGAAGCAAATGGCGGAGTATTTTAAGTTTAATAGTGCCACTGCATCCGATCAAACAGTGTGGGAAGCTTTTAAGTCTTATTTAAGGGGGGCATTTACCACCATAATGATACAGAGAAATAAGACCAGGAGGAAGACAGAGGAAGATTCTTTACTCAAAATAAAACAAAAAGAGCAACAGCTACAGAAGGCCTCCCTAGAACAGCAGACTAACTTGATTGCCATACAGAAAGAGCTAGAGAGCTTAAATGCTAAATATCAGGCCAATCTGGATAAAATCATTAAAGAAAGGTGGGATGCAAGCAGACTGCAGAACTTCTCCTATGGAGAAAAATGTGGTCGTATCTTGGCATGGAAGGCCAGATCTGATCGAGCTAGGAATCAAATAAGCAGATTAAAGATACAGAGCTCTGGAGACATATCATATGATAATGATGAGATCGCTGTAGAAGTTAAAACATATATGCAGAATTTATACACGGGGAATAACGATAAAACAACAACCGAAGGCACAGTTCATTGGTTAGAGGGGTTATGTGTTCCACAGTTAACTGAGGCTGATAGTTTGTTTCTCGGTTCTCTCATTAAAGAGGGGGAGGTCTACGATCAGCTGAAAAGAATGGCTAGGGGAAAAGCAGCAGGCCCAGACGGGCTTCCAGTGGAAGTATACCAAATAGGATCTGATATCATTGTTCCTATCCTCACGTCCTTATTTAATAAAATACATCAGGAAGGAGAGCCTATTCCACTGACTTGGTTGGAGGCCACAGTTACGTTGGTTTTGAAGCCCAATAAGGACCCCTTGATCGTCGAGTGCTATCGGCCAATCTCGCTGCTAAATACAGATTATAAAATCTTTGCAGGTGTTTTGGCGGCGAGATTGCCCAAAGTAATCAAATCAGTGGTCCATGAGGATCAGAGGGGTTTTATGCCAGGCCGGCAGCTGAATGAGCTGATTTTCCAGGCCATTGCTGCAATCGACTTTGCTACAGAGGAAAAAATCCCCTTAACTATCGTAGCAATCGATGCCGCCAAGGCCTTTGACCAAGTTAGTTGGTTGTACTTGTGGGAAGCTTTATCAAAGTTTGGTACTCCAACAAATTTTATAGCATCCATAAAAGCATTGTATCTTAATCCCAAGGCCAAGATTCTTGTAAACAATTTACTTACAGACTGGGTCCAAATAACACGTGGCACCAGACAGGGATGCCCCCTCTCCCCCTTATTGTTTAATTTATATATAGAGCCCTTAGTTATTCCGTTAAGATCGGATGTTTTAATTAAACCTTTCTGCATGAATGAATTAGATCTAAAATTTGCATTATACGCGGATGATCTTTTAATGTATACTTCTAATCCTGAGGTAGCAATCCCCCAACTATTTCATCAGGCAGACGTTTTTGGAGAGGCCTCAGGATATAGAATTAACAAAGAAAAAACAGAGGTCATGCAGTGGAACCAGGAGGATCTGCTCCCCGAAACAAAGCCCTGGATGAAATATTTAGGAAGACATCTGGTTCAGAACATCTCGGAGATGTCTAAAGTAAATTTAGATAGAGTCTACAAGGACATCTGTGGGCTCTTGCATCGTTGGTCTGGACTACCACTAAACATCTTCGGGAGAGTAAATCTAATAAAGATGGTTATTTTTGCCAAAGGTTACTTTCCTCTTTAATTCAATACCCTTGACATTCAGTCCTAAAGATATAGCCAAATTACAGGGAAGGATTGTATCTTTCATCTGGAACTCTAAATCGCCCAGAATCTCCTTGAAAAAATTGAGAAGAAAATTGAAAACAGGTGGACTTGCTATGCCAGACATACTTCACTATTGCCATTCTTTTCATTTTAAAAACTTTAGACAAATGGCTGATAAAGCTGATACATCTTGTTTGGGCCGACTATATCAGGCGTTACTACATGGTATCCCTCTAGGGCACGAATTCTTCCTTTTTAAATTTGGGGACCCTAGATTTTACAGGAAGGTTAGACTAAAGGTGTTAGATACGGCTATGAGGAATTGGGTGTTTGTCAGAAAAAAGCTAGGCATCCCGTATTACACACCTCAGGCCCCCATATGGGATTCCCCGGGGACACCGGAGTGCCTCAGGGACCGATTATTGCTTCCCCTCAAAGCAGCTGGTATTATGCAGTGGCAGGATCTCCTCGATAACTCACAACTATTGGGGTGGGACTCACTCTTTATGCTGACAAATGGAACTCTCACTAGGTTCAAATATTATCAGTTATCTAGCTGGTGGACTACCACACCCTGGGATTTAACAACTAACCCTGAGTTTGAACTGGTAAAGAGAAAAGGGAGTTGGAAAAAAGAGATTTCCTTTTGGTATGAGGCACTAAACGAGAAAGACGAAGGCACAGAATTTGAACTTAATAAGCTGTGGGGAGGAGCGGAAGCTTTGCAATGTGATAACTTACCAGCTCTATGGGGAGATTCTTTTAAATTGCTAAATACGGTGGTGAAATCGTCCCCCTTAAAACGGATCATTTGTTCACCTTATATAGAGCGTACATATCCCCGAAACAATTGGTAAAGATTATGAACCTTGAATATTGTTGCCCACGTTGCAAAGCCCCCACTGCGGACGATTTGCATATGTTTGTAGAATGTCCAAGATTGTTGCCCTTTTGGTCCAAAATCGAAGAATTCATAACAGAAGTTTTGGGTATACATCTTGGGATTACCCCAAGGATGATTCTTTTTGGTCTAGGGGCAGAGTACCAGCTTAATGATATGAAGACTAAATTTATGTTTTATGTAATGATTTTAGCTAGGCGGGAAATTTGTAAGGCCTGGAAGTCAGAGAATGCTCCCACCTTTTCCGAGTGTCTGAAATATATTATATATACATGTGAGTCTGATATAGCATGCAACAATTCTAGCCAGGATAAGATCTGGGCGGCCCTTGTGGCTTGGCGGAACAGATGAGAGTATTCCGATGATTTCACCTGGGTACTGTTGGCGCTTGGTCTCCAACCTAACTAAGGGCCTTCCAGTTTAAAAGGTATGGAGTGGACAAAGCAAACAGCTAAGCTTAGAAGGGTTTCTCTTTCCTCTTCAGTCTTGGGATTTAATCCTTGTGGCCGGTACATCGTAATATGGAGAGGAGGAGATTCCCTATCTAGAATACCCATTATGGATATATGAGGAATACAAAAAATATTTTAAAAAAAAAAGAGTTCCTTCGTCATCTCATCAGTACTTGACAAAGAAAGAGGCAGCACTCCAAGGATGTTACACCAATTATTTAATAAACAGCTGACGCGTTTCGACCTTGCGGTCTTTGTCAAAGCCAAATTATGCAATGGAATTTGCCAAATTCCTTTAAAAACAGTGCAAGTTGGTTTCAGTGCATAGACATAGTGAAAATACTTGGTTAGGAATGTATAAACACAGGAGAAGTAACACTGCTTTTCACATTGTACATATATGCATTATAAAAAAAAATGTAATCCATAATTCCAGGGAAATTGTTTTAATTAATTTGTAATTATTGTATCATAAAAAAACATAATTATAACATATGCAAATAATTTATTACATTAACCAGACTTCATCAGAGTCAGCATAATTCATGTAGCCAAAGAGCTGAGCAATTTGTTAATTCTCAATTTGTGTGTTTCAAAATCCATGTTTTAAGGAGATTTGAGACTAAGAAATGTTACCTACCAAAACAAAACCATGACATGCCCAGTGACTTGGTTGTCAAAGCTAAGTCAAGTCGCAGATAATACTGCTATATCTACCATTAAATCTCTTATATTAATTCATCATGTTTAATCATCACTGTTCTTTGACATGTATCTAAAATAAAACATACATAACCTATAAAGGATATAAATGTAACTAACAACTGTGTGAACCACGTGAAGGATAAATGCAAATGTGAAAGGAAAGAAAAAAGCTGAAGAAATAATAAGCTAATTCCACTCTGTTTTTCATGACCTTTCGAATGAACACACTTTCAATTAGAGATAATCTTTCAAAAAGACGAAGGACAATGAGAAGGGGAGAGATAAATTCAGGGGGGTGAGGGACAAACACAGTTAAACTGTGAGTCATCAAAAGACAAACGGCATATCTTGTAGATAAAAGTTGAAAACAGAAATGGTACTGAGGAGCATTGAGTAAAATTTGCACCATGACGTCACATCCAACTGTCTAGACTTGTGCGTTTTCAAGATGTGGAATAGGCTTTGGTTTGGGGAGTAGAGGATGGCTCTTGAGTCATAATAATGCTTTTAATTGCTTACAGCTTTGGAGTATTAACATAAATATGTTTGAAGAAGTCGAAGGGTTTTTGGGCTATATGTATCAAAATCCTCCTTTGCGATTCTCAAATAGCGATTTTTTACGAATCGCTATTTGAGAATCGCAAAATGCTATGTATGTAGGATTTGCAATACATTTTGCGAATCTTACATATTCCTTAATTGCAAATCTCAAACTGCGATTCTCAATTAAGGAATACCTATGGGCCTAGAGGCCCATTGGAATGAATGGGAAGACATTCTCAATTTGCGATTAGCATTTAGAGAATCGCAAATTGAGAATGCAATTTTAAGGGTGCAAGGGTGTCAAATGGACACCCCGTTGCACCCCTGAAATAAGCATGGGTACACATGTGGCGCACATACATGCTCTAAGGGCAGGTATGTGCTTCACATAGCCCTTTGAAAAATGCAAAAAAGTGCATTTTTCAAAGAAATCGCAAATTACCACCAACTTGAAGTTGGTGGTAATTTGCGATTCCTTAAAGCCAAATTGCACTTTTTGGTGCTTCTTAAATTGCATTTAAGGAATCGCAAAATTTGTGATTCCTTAAATGCAATCGCAAAATAAGGAATCGCTAATTTTGCCATTCCTTATTTTGCATGCAGATTTGCATTCACACATACCATTTAGCAAAATTGCAATCGCAAACGCCAAAATTCTGTGAATTTTAGGCGTTTGCAAACGCAATTTTGCTTGATACATATGGCCCTTTATTCCTACTGCTATTCGCAATCTAGAGTTTGAATTTTGGACAATCGAAGTAAATGAAGCTTGATTAGTGAAGAAGGAATTTATATAGGTTCCTACTACTAGGACCTGATTACCAGTGTTCCAGAACATTTTGACCCCTGCAAAAACTCCTGTTTAGACGAGGGTAAGACTTAGGACCTGTGTGCACTTCATCGCAGCTCGGTAATTATCAGGCATATAGAATCCACGCGCCTCCCCCCAAAAATTTTAATTAATTCCAACTTGACTAAATTTACTGGGGGAATTATAGGACATGCTGATTTTGGTGCGGTAAGCACCAAAATCCACATGTTGTGCCCATTTTTAGGGCAAAAGTTATGATAGGTGGAATATATTTCACCCGCTAAACACTAAAGCCAGCGGTATCAAATATTATACTTGGTGCAATAAATTCTGTGTCCACCTTGAGATAGTCATAATCAGGGCTTAAGTGTTTGCTATTGGCAGTGGGAGTGGCATTGTGCACGACAATATCTAAAAGACCAAAGGAGAGATGCACACCATCTATCTGATCTGGGAGAAGAAAGTCAACCTTCACTTAAGAATGACAGCTATGTTTTAGGCTTTGAGGCTTGGCACAATGACATTCCACAGTTTGCGAAGCGTGGTCATGGCGGTGCAAGGCTGGTGAATTATTTGAAAGTGACTAGAAATTCTGTTAGGGGACCGCTGAGATTGAGTTGGCTGAAGACATCAATCTTTTAAAATTTTGCATACACAATTCCAGCATAAAGGATTAGTTGTCATGTTGCTTGACTTCAAATGTAGAAGGAGTAGAAGATGTCTTAATTACCAACATCCTTGACAGGTGGCAAGAAGTCAGTCTTGAAGTGAATATGAGAGATGATGTAAGTATAGTGAGAAACAACAGGTGTATAATAGAATTATGAAAGAATGAAATGTGATTTGTAACCTGTGGGCGTCAAGGCGCCTAGCTCAATATATAGCTGAGTCAGCCAGATGACGGAAACTTACTGGTAGGCTTTAATGAAACACCAGGTTTTAAGGGCTTTCTGAAAGGTAGCCAAGCTTCTTACTGTTAGGAAATTATGATAACTTGATAAAAAAGGAATGGGATGGTGGAGAATGTCATTCAAAAGATAGATACTCAACAGCATGAATCAAAGCATTATGCCTTTGTAAAGAGTATGAAAGGGAAGATTGATCATACATGCAAGGGCAGACTCCATACCCATTCCAAGAGATATGCTCTATACCAATTTTCTGCTGCCACTTCTAATGCATGTTCATTTTCCTTTGCCACCTTGAGCTAATTGGTTAGAATCACTGTCAGACTGCTCATTTATGGAGAGATGGCCCATACATCTTTCTTAATATGTATTTGTTTATAGAGCCAAAATGCACAACATCAGAATTCATAACACTGGCCTGCAAAACTCACCATCCTATTGTATGGTAGAGGGAATCCTACTAGTATCGACCTGGTCCGAGCCTCACTGTGCCAGACGTGTGAACTTGGAGGAGGAGGGAGGCCGAGCCCAAGAGGCAGGTGAGGAGACATGGATCCCCTAATGTGGCTAAGCTCCCATTGAATGCACCTGGAGGGACGTTGTGGAAACCCCTGTGACTGCACATCGGCTCACAGAGAGGGTTTCAGCGGGAGGGAGAAAACCACCACCCTTCCATGCTTGATTAGCTGGGTCCCTTCAACATACAGGACGTGATGAACGGGGACAAGAGCAGGAGTTCCCCAAAACCTTGCTGGCCATGGTGGGGAGATCTGTGGGCCCCCGCAGCGATCTTCCCTTGCTCAATATTATAGACATCTTATTGACAACTACAAGAGAGCAGAGACCCACCATATAGCGATCAGTGTGCTTGGATTTCACGTGTGAGCAATCAGCAAGTATTACCAAGGTCAAGCAAGATATCCAGTATTACTAACATCAAGCAAGATGTCCACCCCTGGGCACTTCATGCCCAGGGGTGGACAACTGCCTCTCTCTTCAGCAATGGCGATCAGCAAAGCGGCAACCAAACGCTCCTCCTCCATCAAAGGTCTATTCAGAGGTTTACTCTCCCAGGGAGGGGCTTCCCTGCCCACCACTTCCAACTCATGCAGTTTCCTGGCTTGAACAATTGAATAGCCTCAAACATGAACTTTATGCCATGTTTGCTCAATGTCTTACAAACCCAATCACTCATAAATCCAAAAGCAACACAATCACTGATATGTCGAAAAATGCACAATTTTATATGAGAGTACAAATTCTCGTGAGTGGCAAAAGCGTCTCGTCCCAATTCCACAGATGAGGGGGTGGGCTAGGCTTACCTGATGTAATGACATACATGTTGGCAGCACAGGTATTCCCCTCTCTAGATTCTCGATGATACCACTTAAGGATCTACTGTGGCTGCCGGGTGTGGCTTGAGGGAGTCTCCCCCTTCCGTACCTTTAACGGCTAAGTTTCTGACCCACTGGCAAACTCTAGAGTGCAAGCAGGATTTTCCTTCCTAGCGATACCCTTTTGCCCCTCCCCCTCTGTCCAACAATCCGTATTTCCTACCGGGGTCATCAGACCCCAGTTATCCCACATGAAATCGGGGTTACTCACCACATTTTACAATGGGACGACTTTCGAACGAGGGCTGAGCTCATTGGAGAACTTCTCCTTGACCAGGCGAGACACATATAGACTCACATTAGCCCTACATGGGCAGGAAGAGATTCTGTTCGGGGAGCACTAGACCAGTAGGGAACATAAATACATTTATTATACCCTAATAACATTAGCCACAGAGGTATCTCCTGGCTTTATCACTATCTATTGCATCTTACCTAGTCCTAAGAAACATGCTTATGTGATACAATGTGTGAGAAGTTGGCCCGATATGCAACGTTCGCTATTCTAGCGACCGCTATGTATCGTTCCAACGACCCTTATGGTGTTTGGTTGTAAGTCAACCTATAGACCAGCTATCCTAGTAGCGTGGATACGAGCAGTCTAAGGCTAAAGACTCGAGAGGGCGCGTTAAGCCAGCTGTTTACCACACATGTACCCCTTGAACACCCAGTGAAAGGACACCACACAAGTGTTATGAAAATAAACAGTATATTTATTAAGAATCACAACAGCCCTGTACTCTTTATGAGGACAGGGTACTAAGCACAAACCAAATCTCTTTAGCAAATACTTCAAGTGCACAGTTTAAAGACAAGTGTCCGAGGACACGGAAAGGTTAAGGCAAGTCGGAAGCGAGGGACTCGGGACCCTAGAGTAAGGAGGCTATGCAGGCACCGAAATGCCGAGTTACCTAGCCACGAGGGCTGCGGCTGCACAAGTCTTACAGGCGTCGGGGTCTTCGCTGATGAGCCAGGAGCCGGAAGGAAAGGAGTTGCTGGCCGGCGACCAGTGGTGTATAGTTCGTAGAGATTGATGAAACCTGAAAGCAGAGGGGACCAAGTTCGTACTACTAGCCAGTAGTCAGAGGGTACCAGGAAGGCACCAGTTGGCCGTCACCTCGACCAGGTGAGTGGGCGACGCTAGGCTCTGCAGTCTCACGGACCAGGAGGCGTTGTCGGCGACCACGGTGGAGGTGCGAGCTGTCCCACGACGGATGTCGCTGTCGGCGTCTTGGGTGGACCCGGAGGGTCCGGGGTGCTTCTCAAAAGATGGAAGCAGGGGCCAGTCCGGAGAAACCAGACCAGCAGTGTTGATCCTTGGTCGTCGTCACAGAAGGGCACAAGCCAGCGGCTAGTGACCAGACAACATGCTGAGCAGCGAGCAGAAGGGCCCCACGCAGATCGTGGAGATGCTGGGAGACTGCACTTCGGTGCTAGAGCGGCTCAGGGTCGGGGCTTCTCGGACCCCAGAGCACTCACCAGAGAGTTACCTCGATGGTCGTGCTGGTTTTTAAGAGCGTGCAGGTTCTGATGATGGCCGGTCCCTCGAGGTCTCGTCGCACCCACAGATCACAGCTGAGCTGATGACGTGGGTAGAGGTCAGAGGTGCCAGGGAAGCCGGTTTCTCGTCGAGCTGGGCCGTCGGATTCCTTGAGGAAGGACTTACAGCAAACCGCAGAGTTCTTAGATGGTGCCTGCTGATGCAGGGTGACTACTCCTTAGTCACAAGGGAGAAATCTTAAGAAGAGTCTTGAAGTCCTTTCGTAGAAAGTATTCTTGATTCAAAGATGATCTAATTTGGAAGGGTCCCCGCTCCGGCCTTTATCCTAAAGAAAGGGGTGGGTACATGACTAGGTCCTGCCCTAAGGGTGGGACCAGGAAGGGGGGTAGTTACACCCCTCTCCCCTGCCGGACTTTCCCCAGGCCAGGGCTGTCGCCCCTGGAACTGGTTCTAACCGGCAGATGCGTAGTGAGCACCGGGGTGCCACTCCGCAGTCACCTTCTCGCAAAAGCCCTACCTACCCAGAATACACAAACCCTGTCTGGGACGGTGCGAACACCGCCCTCGACAGGAAACCCTTTGTCCAAGTGCTCCTCGCTGGAAGGACTCCCAGCAGCAGGAGGTCAGACTTGTGTCTGTGGTGGCAGCATCCATTTTGTGGAGCTGAGGCTTTCGTTAACTTTAACCGGGGTTCACAGTTACGTACATGTCGTGTCCCTCTAGAAGGGCGGAATGCTAACCTCGTCGCCAGAGTTGGTGAGAGGGCAGCATCCCGATTCGTATGACACCTTACTCGACATGTCTTGATAACGCGACACCGAAGTTACTGGTATGGTACGCGTTATCATGGAACAGCCATTGGGTCTTGATTCCGCAAGCTGCAACCGGGCTCGGCTCGGGCCAGAGCTTAGTTCGCACGAGCCCATGCACTCTGCCTTCAGGATTGTCAAGGCCTGCCATAGGAGTGACTGATAGGAACTCGGGTGTCCATTGGAGGGTTAGATATAGAGCTACTATATCTAAAGCAAAGGGTGATTACACGACTTTGCCCCAGCTGTCATGCAGCCAGTTGTGTCAAATTTAGGAGGCCAGCCAGGGGTGGCACAATACATGCTGCAGCCCCTGGCGGCCCTGGGTACACCTACGCCCTGGGTTACAGGGTCTGATAAGGTGGCCCAGTACCAATTGGTAAATGCACCTAGGGTACATCTCGTAATTTAGAAAGAGAACAGCCAGGCTGTGGGTCTGAATGGCAGGCCCACAGCCAGAGAAAGTCGTAAACCAGTGAAACAAAAGCAAAAAATCTGGGTGATCATAGGATTGCAGACCCTACTCTCCTACATGACCCCCCCCCAAACGTCGGAACAACTAACTAACCTTGACCAGGTAAGTCTTCTTGTTCTAAGTGGAAATATCTGGAGAGCCCATCGGCATTGCCATGATCAGTACCAGGTCTATGTTCCACTGTGAAGTCCATCCCCTGTAGGGAAATGGACCACCTAAGCAGTTTGGGGTTTTCACCCTTCATCTGATTTAGCCACAAGAGGGGCTTATGGTCGGTCTGAATCTTGAAGTGAGTGCCAAACAAGTATGGCCTCAGCTTCTTCAGGGCCCAAACCACAGCAAAGGCCTCCCTCTCAATAGCTGACCAATTCTTCTCTCTAGGGGTCAGCCGTCTGCTTATAAAAGCAATGGGCTGGTTTTGACCATCAAAATTCAGTTGAGAAAGAACAGCTCCCACACCCAACTCAGAAGCATCTGTTTGGACAATGAATGGTTTGGAGTAGTCCGGACTCTTGAGGATAGGTGCCGTGCACATGGCCTGCTTTAGGTCATCGAATGCTTTTTGACAGCTCGCTGTCCACTGAACCTTTTTTGGCATTTTCTTACTTGTCAGTTCGTTTAATGGTGTCACGATGGAACCATAGTTCCTGACAAACTTCCTGTAGTAACCAGTCAGGCCCAAGAAAGCTCGAACCTGAGTCTGGGTGGTTGGAGGAGCCCAGTCCCTGATTGACTGTATCTTGCTCTCCAGTGGCTGAACCTGACCTCCACCGACAAGGTGGCCCAGGTATACAACCTGTGTCTGCCCTATCTGGCACTTGGTGGCCTTGATAGTGAGACCTGCTGCTTGCAGTGCCTCTAACGTCTTCCGCAGGTGGACCAGGTGATCCTCCCAGGTGGAGCTAAAGACAGCAATATCGTCAAGATATGCCGCACAGAAGTCATCCAGCCCAGTAAGGACATGATTCACCAACCGTTGGAAGGTGGCAGGTGCATTTTTCAGACCAAAGGGCATCACCACGAACTGGTAATGCCCACCAGGGGTTGAAAATGCTGTCTTAGGCTTGGCGTCCTCAGCTAACCTGATTTGCCAATACCCAGCTGTCAGGTCAAACGTACTTAAGTAGTTGGCCGAAGCCAATCTATCGATAAGCTCGTCTGCCCTTGGTATTGGGTGGGCGTCAGTCTTAGTGACTGCATTGAGACCCCTGTAGTCTACGCAAAACCTCATCTCTCTCTTACCACCCTGGGTGTGAGGTTTCGGCACTAGAACTACGGGACTAGCCCAAGGGCTATCCGAGGGTTCAATGACTCCCAGCTCCAACATTTTCTGCACTTCACTTTTGATGCAGTCTCTGACGTGATCAGGCTGCCTGTAGATTTTACTCTTTACGGGCAAGCTGTCACCAGTGTCGACCTCATGGGTGCACCAATCGGTCTGACTGGGTGTCAGAGAAAACAGATGTCGGAACGACTGAAGAACCTGTTTACAGTCGCTCTGCTGATGGTCGGAGAGGCTGCCGCAAAAGACAACACCATCTACCGAGCCATCGTCAGGATTCTGAGAGAGCAGGTCGGGGAGAGGGTCACTCTCCTCCTCCTGTCCTTCATCTATGGCCATGAGCAAACTCATGTCCTTCCTGTCGACATATGCTTTTAACCTGTTGACATGAAGCACCCTGTGGGGGCTCCGGGGAGTTCCCAGGTCGACCAGGTAGGTGACCTCTCCCTTTTTCTCCAGGATGGTGTGGGGCCCGGACCATTTGTCCTTGAGTGCTGCTGGGGCCACTGGCTCCAACACCCACACCTTCTGTCCGGGCTGGTAAACAGTCAAGACAGCCTTTTGGTCATGCCAAGCTTTTTGGAGTTCTTGGCTGGCCTTAAGGTTTTCGGATGCCTTTTCCATGTACTCAGCCATCCGCGAGCGGAGACCGAGCACATAGTCCACTATGTTGGTTGCCGGCTTTTTGAGAGGTCTCTCCCATCCTTCCTTCACCAAACACAGGGGTCCTCTTACAGGATGCCCGTACAAAAGTTCAAAAGGGCTGTAGCCAACCCCCTTTTGTGGGACTTCTCTGTAGGCGAACAAGAGGCAGGGGATCAGGACGTCCCATCTACGCCGAAGCTTTTCCGGTAGTCCATGAATCATCCCTTTTAGGGTCCTGTTGAATCTCTCAACAAGCCCATTGCATTGTGGATGATAGGGTGTAGTGAATTTGTAGTTGACACCACATTCCTTCCACATAGCAGTTAAGTAGCTCGACATAAAGTTTGCACCTCTGTCAGAGACGACCTCCTTAGGAAAGCCCACCCTGGAGAACACTCCAACTAGGGCTCTTGCCACGACAGGTGCTGTAGTGGTCCTAAGGGGAATAGCTTCAGGATACCTGGTGGCATGATCCACTACCACCAGTATAAACTTGTGCCCTGATGCTGTCGGTGGTTCCATGGGACCGACGATGTCGATCCCCACCCGTTCAAAGGGCACCCCCACCACAGGCATTGGTATAAGGGGGGCCTTTGTCGTGCCACCTGACTTACCACTGGCTTGGCAAGTGACACAGGAGCGGCAAAACTCCTTGGTATCCTCATTCATGTGAGGCCAGTGAAAGTGCGAGACAAGCCTGTCCCACGTTTTCGTCTGGCCTAAGTGACCTGCTAAGGGAATCTCGTGGGCCAAGGTAAGTAGGAAACCACGCTGAGACAAGGGGACGACCAGCCTCCTGGTCATGCCAGGCTTGGGGTCTCTTGACTCAGTGTACAGGAGTCCATCTTCCCAGTATACCTTGTGGGTACCTGTGGCGTTCCCAGCAGCCTCAGCAGCAGCCTGCTGTCTGAGGGGTTCAAGAGAAGGGCAGTCTAACTGGTCCTTCCCCAGGTCTTCCCTTGAGGGTCCCCCTGAGCCCAAGAATTCAACTTGATCAAGTTCGAACTCCCTCGGCTCAGTTTCCCTCAATTCCTGTAGGTCAGCCTCCTCTGAGACTTGATCCTCGACCTGGGGCAAGGGGGAAGGCGCCGCCTTAACCCTACTGCTCTTTTTCTTGGGAGGTGTCTGGTCCGTTGTTCCAGGATCCAGCACCTGTTCAGTGGGGCATTTCCTGACCTGTGACCTAGTCACAGCGAACACATGTGCTGGCAAACCTAACATTTCCATGTGAGTCCGGTGCTCCACTTCTGACCATTGTGATGACTCCAAATCATTGCCCAACAAACAATCCACTGGGAGGTCTGGACTAACTACAACCTTCTTTTGGCCAGTTACCCCTCCCCAGGAGAAAGCTACAATTGCCATACTGTGATTGGTAGTGACATTGCTTGCATTGGTCACCAGGAATTCTGTACCTGGCATGATCTGTCCAGGGTCCACGAAGTTAGGCGTCACCATGGTGACGCTGGCACAAGTGTCCCTATAGGCCTGAGCCATCTTTCCATTGATAAAAGGCGTCTGTCGGTATTTGCCCAAAGTATTGGGGCTTCCTTCAGGGGACACGTCCACGTCCCCTGTACTGACAAGGACAGCCTGAGTGAGTGTGCCAACTAAGTTGTCACGCCCCTCAGAACCCAGGGTTAACCCTACTAAACCCTTGGGAGGCGCACTACCACTGCTGACTGTACTAGGGGGCACAGGTGCCTTAGGGGCTGCAGTGGCAGGAGTCTGCCCTCCTCCTTTCTTGGTGCACTCACTAAACCAGTGAGATTTACTTTTACAGTACTGGCACCATCGTTTGGATTGGCCTTCTTTCTTCTTTTGGGGAGCCTGACCCCCACCCTCTTTGGGTTGTTGGGGACCTGTCGAAGACTTCTGGTCATTTTGTTCCCCCTTAGAATCTTTACCCTTCTGGTCTGCTTTCTTCTGACCACCTTGATTCTGGCCCTGGTTCTGTTTAACTCTCGTACGAACCCATTTGTCTGCCTTCTGCCCCAATTCTTGAGGAGAGGTCAGATCCGAGTCGACAAGATGCTGATGCAACAACTGGTTCTGACAATTGTTTAAAATTTGTTCTCTCATCATCAAATTATACAATCCTTTGTAATCAGTAACCTTATTGCCCAGCAACCAGCCCTCAAAAGCCTTAGTGGCACAATCGACAAAATCAGACCAATCTTGAGACTGCGTTTTCTGGGTATCCCTGAACAGCACCCTGTACTGCTCAGTGGTTAGGCCGAACCCTTCAACGAGTGTATTCTTCAAGACTTGGTAATTGTTAGCGTCCTCTACCCTTGTGGTGAGGAGCTTGTCTCTTCCTTTACCTTCAAAGGAGAGCCACAAGATAGCTGCCCACTGACTCTGGGGAACGCCTTGCACAGTGCAAGCCCTCTCCAAAGCAGTAATCCATTTGTGGATGTCATCCCCTTGTTTAAAGGGGGGCACTATCTTCCCAAGGTGCTTCGTATCGAAACTCTTTTCCCTATTACTAGGTACATTGCTGCCACCAGTGGGGACTGCCCCACTTAACTGTTGCTCTCTAGCAAAAGCAAGCTTTTCCTTGGCCAGGGCAAGTTCTTCCCTTTCGATCCGCAGATTAGCTGCCCTTTCCTTCGCTTCGTACACTCTCCTCTGAGGGGACGTCATCCCTCTTTGAGAAGAGTTGTGAGAGCCGTTGGTATGAAGGGATCTGCCAGAGCCTCTTGATAGAGATCTGGCTCGTTCATTCCCTATGTTAAGCGGAACCGATAGTAGCGCCGGGGTTCCCCCAGTACCATTATCGTGTCTGCTTAAGTTGGACCGTGTTAGTCTGACGACTTCTACCTGTCCCTTATCTGCCTCGTCCCCAGAGAGATCCTCATCCTCATCCTCCTCCACATCCCCGTTCTCGGTTGCGAGGTGAATGAGGTCAGGATCGTCCCGGGTTCCCTCGAGGGGAGGCATGTCTCCTTCTGGATTAGAAGGGCTAAGAAGCTTCTCAGCCTTCCTGGCATCATAAGTCTCTAGGAGACCAATCAGAAAGGAGGTGGTGGGGTTAGCCCCTTGCTTAATTTTCCTAGAGGTACATACTTGTCGTAACTCATGGAAGTTAAGCACAGTATATCTTGACGGGATGACCTGTGGAGGGTCAACTGACACCAGGGGAGACTCGATGTTTCCTCCTGTGACCGACATACTGCTTCTAGTGTGGTGTAAGTGATGCACCTACCTACACTATGTGTTTACCTACTTTTCCCTTGCTAAGAGTTGTAGCCAAGGTGTGCTAAGCCTTGAGGAGCTACAACAGCTGGTTCAGTAGAACTCAGAGTATTCTAAGCTTTAGTTATATGTACTAACAGTACTTGTGCGATCTTTCAACAAGATATTCTTAGGATACGTGTGGCAAAACAACAGCAAGCTCAAATCCCAACCGCTGCTCACCAATGTGAGAAGTTGGCCCGATATGCAACGTTCGCTATTCTAGCGACCGCTATGTATCGTTCCAACGACCCTTATGGTGTTTGGTTGTAAGTCAACCTATAGACCAGCTATCCTAGTAGCGTGGATACGAGCAGTCTAAGGCTAAAGACTCGAGAGGGCGCGTTAAGCCAGCTGTTTACCACACATGTACCCCTTGAACACCCAGTGAAAGGACACCACACAAGTGTTATGAAAATAAACAGTATATTTATTAAGAATCACAACAGCCCTGTACTCTTTATGAGGACAGGGTACTAAGCACAAACCAAATCTCTTTAGCAAATACTTCAAGTGCACAGTTTAAAGACAAGTGTCCGAGGACACGGAAAGGTTAAGGCAAGTCGGAAGCGAGGGACTCGGGACCCTAGAGTAAGGAGGCTATGCAGGCACCGAAATGCCGAGTTACCTAGCCACGAGGGCTGCGGCTGCACAAGTCTTACAGGCGTCGGGGTCTTCGCTGATGAGCCAGGAGCCGGAAGGAAAGGAGTTGCTGGCCGGCGACCAGTGGTGTATAGTTCGTAGAGATTGAAGAAACCTGAAAGCAGAGGGGACCAAGTTCGTACTACTAGCCAGTAGTCAGAGGGTACCAGGAAGGCACCAGTTGGCCGTCACCTCGACCAGGTGAGTGGGCGACGCTAGGCTCTGCAGTCTCACGGACCAGGAGGCGTTGTCGGCGACCACGGTGGAGGTGCGAGCTGTCCCACGACGGATGTCGCTGTCGGCGTCTTGGGTGGACCCGGAGGGTCCGGGGTGCTTCTCAAAAGATGGAAGCAGGGGCCAGTCCGGAGCAACCAGACCAGCAGTGTTGATCCTTGGTCGTCGTCACAGAAGGGCACAAGCCAGCGGCTAGTGACCAGACAACGTGCTGAGCAGCGAGCAGAAGGGCCCCACGCAGATCGTGGAGATGCTGGGAGACTGCACTTCGGTGCTAGAGCGGCTCAGGGTCGGGGCTTCTCGGACCCCAGAGCACTCACCAGAGAGTTACCTCGATGGTCGTGCTGGTTTTTAAGAGCGTGCAGGTTCTGATGATGGCCGGTCCCTCGAGGTCTCGTCGCACCCACAGATCACAGCTGAGCTGATGACGTGGGTAGAGGTCAGAGGTGCCAGGGAAGCCGGTTTCTCGTCGAGCTGGGCCGTCGGATTCCTTGAGGAAGGACTTACAGCAAACCGCAGAGTTCTTAGATGGTGCCTGCTGATGCAGGGTGACTACTCCTTAGTCACAAGGGAGAAATCTTAAGAAGAGTCTTGAAGTCCTTTCGTAGAAAGTATTCTTGATTCAAAGATGATCTAATTTGGAAGGGTCCCCGCTCCGGCCTTTATCCTAAAGAAAGGGGTGGGTACATGACTAGGTCCTGCCCTAAGGGTGGGACCAGGAAGGGGGGTAGTTACACCCCTCTCCCCTGCCGGACTTTCCCCAGGCCAGGGCTGTCGCCCCTGGAACTGGTTCTAACCGGCAGATGCGTAGTGAGCACCGGGGTGCCACTCCGCAGTCACCTTCTCGCAAAAGCCCTACCTACCCAGAATACACAAACCCTGTCTGGGACGGTGCGAACACCGCCCTCGACAGGAAACCCTTTGTCCAAGTGCTCCTCGCTGGAAGGACTCCCAGCAGCAGGAGGTCAGACTTGTGTCTGTGGTGGCAGCATCCATTTTGTGGAGCTGAGGCTTTCGTTAACTTTAACCGGGGTTCACAGTTACGTACATGTCGTGTCCCTCTAGAAGGGCGGAATGCTAACCTCGTCGCCAGAGTTGGTGAGAGGGCAGCATCCCGATTCGTATGACACCTTACTCGACATGTCTTGATAACGCGACACCGAAGTTACTGGTATGGTACGCGTTATCATGGAACAGCCATTGGGTCTTGATTCCGCAAGCTGCAACCGGGCTCGGCTCGGGCCAGAGCTTAGTTCGCACGAGCCCATGCACTCTGCCTTCAGGATTGTCAAGGCCTGCCATAGGAGTGACTGATAGGAACTCGGGTGTCCATTGGAGGGTTAGATATAGAGCTACTATATCTAAAGCAAAGGGTGATTACACGACTTTGCCCCAGCTGTCATGCAGCCAGTTGTGTCAAATTTAGGAGGCCAGCCAGGGGTGGCACAATACATGCTGCAGCCCCTGGCGGCCCTGGGTACACCTACGCCCTGGGTTACAGGGTCTGATAAGGTGGCCCAGTACCAATTGGTAAATGCACCTAGGGTACATCTCGTAATTTAGAAAGAGAACAGCCAGGCTGTGGGTCTGAATGGCAGGCCCACAGCCAGAGAAAGTCGTAAACCAGTGAAACAAAAGCAAAAAATCTGGGTGATCATAGGATTGCAGACCCTACTCTCCTACACAATGGGAGAGGGAACTAGGTATAAAAATAAAAATTCCAGAGGAGACTTGGAAGGCTATTTGGAAAAGGTCTTCAAAATACTCAATATGCCTACAGTATAAAAAAATGCATATAAAATACTGACACAATGGTACTTTACCGCCTATGGTTACTCAGGATGTTCCGCAGCTCGGATGCATGCTGGTAGGGGCACTTTCCTACATGCATGGTGAGCATGTCCACGGATTCAGACCTTCTGGGAAATCTTCTCCTCAAAATACAGACTATCACAAATGTTACTCTACCTCATGACGTGCTCCTCAACCTCTTGGGGGACCCCGGGCAACAAAGACTCTACCCAGGACGACCTCACTGGGGACATTTTTTATCATCTCCTTCTAGCACCAAGCTTGAGCATGGCCCAGATGTGGAAACAACAACAGGCACCTACAATTAACCAGTGGTAAGGGAGAGTATGCTCGATATACGCTATGGAGAGACTCGCGGCTCTGATCCACAATAGGATCTCAGAATTTGAGAGAATTTGGCAGGACATATGTAAAACAAATGGAAAGAATGGGCGGAATACATATTGTATTCTAATTGCATTTATATAGCGCTTACTACTCCTGACTAGGCGTTGAAGTGCATTTTCGGCGAGTAGCACGCTACTCCGGGACCCATAGAGGATTAGTGTTGAATTAGTATAGTGAAACATGCAAGTACATTTTAAGTGGTGGATAGGTTAGTCAGTTATTTGGATTTGGAATGATAGCAGAAGGATAGAGGAGGAAAAAAGGTTTGTATTTATATAGCTGTAACTATGACGATGTCCAAGACCCTGAGAACATCTGTGAACTTGTTTCCTCTGAAGCCGAAAGCCGTACATCTCGCAAAGAACGTTTGGGCTAAGTGCTACCAAGACAGCAGAATGACAACAATGGGCCCGATTCACAGAACTAACTTAAGACAAAATACTAAACTTACTACTTTTGGTATTCACAGAAGTTAGGATTTTGTCTTAAGACAAACTTAAGACAGACTTAAGACAGACTTACGACAAAATCCTAACTTAAGTCTGTCTTAAGTTTGTCTTAAGACAAAATCCTAACTTCTGTGAATACCAAAAGAAGTAAGTTTAGGATTTTGTCTTAAGTTAGTTCTGTGAATCGGGCCCTACATGATTAGGTGGTGCTAAACCAAACTAGCCCTAATAACATAACATGTGTATTTGTAAGCACAAGTTCACCCGTAAGCATGTTGGCGCTGATTAACAAATGTTTATTGGCATCCAACCTAATGGTACTCATTTTATTGACCTCAGATATATGAAAGGCTAAGTGGATCCAGTGGGATTTGAACCTGTGACCATCAGGTTGAACACAGGGCCCTGCAGTGGATGCATTAGTCCATTGAGTCACCGGACCCAGCCAACCACCAGACCCGGCTAATAAACAGGGAATGACGCTGTATGTTTCTAATGTGTCACTGTCTGACTTTATGATTGACTGTAACCATATATTGTATAAAAATATGACGCCAATGTGTGTGAACCTATTCCCATTAAAACTTAAAATAAAGTTATTAAAAAAAAATAGCAATGCAAAAAGAAATTGCTGAATGCACTACGGCCACTTCACAACAGGTCATTACAGACAAGGACTCCAGTCCAGAATGTTTCAGATATTCATCAATATTTTCAGGTGTATTAGTGTAATAATTTCAATAGACACAAAAAATGACTGCAATACCCAGAATTCATCAGGTTATTGCGCAAAACAGTGTTCGCAATCACGTGGAGGAAGGTGGTTACCCTGTCCACACTAAGGACAAACACCTTATGAATCTGGTGCTAGAGTGCTGCAGAACCCGTTATTTCACTGCTTTAAAAAAATTATGTCAATTTTATTTATGGGCATTGTGGAGAAAATATCTACCTGAACCAGTTCTGGATTATATTTAGAAAACTGCAGTTGTTTTTAAAACAAGGGTTTGTTTGTCTCTAAATAGCACAAAAAAGTTCAAACATTTAAACTATAGATTTTAACCACCTGTCAGAAATGTGATGAAACACTCCTGAAAATAAAACATTTAAAAGTCACTTAAAATCGGTTCTGCCTGTTTTGAAAAGGGCAGATACTGCTTTGGTTTCAGGGATGCAAAGCTTTTCCTGTTGCCATTTGCCAAAAGAAAACTGTACACTTCTTTGAGAAATGTTATTGAAACTACAGAAATGCTTCCAAAGTTTGAATTTTTGAGAAGAGTATCAGAAGAAAGCAGGGTATTGTGGATGTACAAATCAGTGCACTGTTCAACAATGCACAATTCAAGCCTATAAATGTTTTTGCTAAAATGATGAATGTTCTAAAAAAGTGCACAGTGTGTCACACTTGAGTTTCTACCAACCCATGATGAAAACGGAAATGTGCATGGATGTGGACCTTGCTAGAATGACTCACACACCTGAGAGGGAGTAACTAAATAAACCTAAAATTTGCTTTAAAAGCTGGTTCAATTCAAGCATGGAAACGTTTTTAAAGTCTCCACAACAAACATATCTCTCAATAGCCATTGTGTTATAAAGTTTGGAGATGAAATCTATCAGAACACAAACTACAAAATCTATACATGTCAAACCATCACTGGTGATTTGCTGCGCTCTACAAATTCACAGAACACCACATAACAAACAAAAACTGAGACCATATATCAAATTTTGATTGACTATTATCAGGGAATTCCAAACACTTGCCATGCCCACACCATGCCATACAGGTTAATTTACTGGCTACCCACCATTCCATTGCGACTGGTTCATTCATAGGGCAGCCCCTATGTTACTTGTGGTATACATTAGTTGCTGAAATCAAATGCATGCATCAGTTAATGCATGCATACCATGTTGCACATCATGTACTATTGCATCATTATGCAGTAAGCTTCACAATCAGGCAACATGGCATGACTAGAGTTCTACCACATTTGCCAGTGCCTCAAAGTAAACATGCAAAAACAACAGTTGATGGACAGAATGCAGAACAATGTCATACATTCACCCCAGTACAGAGATCTGGGCCTAAATCCATCGTTTTTTTGCTCACCATGCCATTCCAGTTTGAACCTATCCATATGCAAATCAGTCTTGATCCTGTGCCCCATGAGAACAGTCCGGCCCGAACCGCCAAGCAAGGTACTCCCTGGACTGGAAACAAGCATCCTACAACCGGTTTCGGGCTTTCAGCCCTCATCAGCCAGGATAGCTTGATTCCAATGGCATGGAGAGCACGGGACTCACGTCTGAGTATACCCGTCCCACTCGGGGTGACAAATGCAAAAACAAAGGTTGATGGACAGAATGCAGAACAATGTCATACATTCACCCCAGTACAGAGATCTGGGCCTAAATCCATCGTTTTGTTGCTCACCATGCCATTCCAGTTTGAAGCTAGCCATATGCAAATCAGTCCTGACACTGTGCCCCATGGGAACAGTCCAGCCTGAACTTCCAAGCCAGGTCCTCCCTGGACTGGAAACTAGCATCCTAGGGCCGGTTTCGGGCTTTCAGCCCTCATCAACCAGGATAGCTTGATTCGGGTGGCATGGAGAGCACAGGACTCACGTCTGAGCATACCCGTCCCACTCGGGGTGACAAATGCAAAAACAACAGTTGATGGACAGAATGCAGAACAATGTCATACATTCACCCCAATACAGAGATCTGGGCCTAAATTCATCGTTGTTTTTGCTCACCATGCCATTCCAGTTTGAACCTAGCCTTATGCAATCAGTCTTGACCCTGCGCCCCATGGGAACAGTCCAGGCCGAACTGCTAAGCCAAGTTTCCGTTCCAGTGAAGACATGGCTTGGCAGTTCGGGCTGGACTGTTCCCATGAGGCACAGGGTCAAGACTGATTTGCATATGGCTGTGTCTGAACTGGGGTGGCAAAGTGAGCTAAAGAACGATGATGGATTCAACCCAGATCTGTGACTGGGGGTGAGTGTCTGAAAAGCTGATTTTCATGAAAGGAAAACAGGATGCGTTTCAAAAAGAAAAATTAAACTGAAAAGTTTCATTTTTTAAGTGTGGGCAGTTGTCCCCGAGACCACTGCCTGCTCTTGAGAAACGTTTTCGCTGCCAGTCACAAAGGGGATGGCATTCCCTGGGTACCCCTTCCTGTTTGCGACTGGCTTACCACCTACTTGAAGTAGGCAGTATACTGTGCTTGTTTTGCGATCGCATTATGGTCGTTAAACAATTGTAAATTCTCTTGTAACCCAATATTAGGAAGGGATTCCCTTGGCACGCCCCTTCCTAATAGCAAACACTATTTTGCAAGTTGGTAATAGCTTACCGACTTGCAGAATAGGGCTGGTACATTGGACAAGCGGTTTTAGCGGTCACAAACGGCCCGATAATCCATTGGCGACCCCTAAAATCTATCGTACATCTGGCCCCAGGTTATTTAGTTGGCTGCCATGTTGTATTTTGACAGCGTCTGGTATACTTCCACACTTCTGCTGAGGATAGGCAGATTGCCTCCTGGGTAGCTTACCCAATCAAAATGCCAATTTAGCCAATGCACACCTCATTTCCCAGCATACTCACTAGTTACGTACGAGTTTAGGCGCTCAACTCCTACGTTTCCAGCCATCATTTCTTCTATTTCTATCCTTAGTTTATACATTTCTAGTGGTCTGGACCGGGGAGTGGTCTCTTTCTCCAACTCTTTGGTCCATCTGTCTAATTCTTCTGGGGATACTACTGTGGCACTCCTAACCCCCGACGTACTCCCAATCAGAACCTCTTTTGCCTTATTCTGACTTCTGGATCCTGACATGCTAGTTCTGGTTTCCCTGATGGGCATGTCCATCAGAACCACTGATTCACATTCACTCTCTTGATCATCATCTATGAGCATTTCTTTTCTCGGGAGTGGAATGCTAGGAGTGGGCATAATTGGGGTGATAACAGGAGGACAAGGACTAGCCAGGTCATCCCTATACAGTGGAATAGCTGGACCAGTAGTTACTGGAATAGTCAGGGAATCAGGATGGGGATGTATCTGGGTAATGGTTCGAACTAAATCATCTCGCTGTCTAGCCAGGGCTTCTTTCTCCTTCTCTCGTAAAGCCTTTTCTGCAGAGTTGTCATGCAATACCTGAGGTACCAAGGGAGGATAAATACTTGGAGCAGTCAGAGTGACCAACCGAGGTGGATCTTCTCCGAACCGCTGATAATTTGGGACCGTACATTTTGGTCTGCAAAACCCATCCCCATTACTGGTTTTACTGTCTGTACCCGTTCCATCTGTATCACTATCCCTCCGACATCTGGGATATTTCGAAAAAGGGTTTGGAGAATGCACAGGTTCTGATTCTGCAACATAGGGAGGTGGATTTTTCATTAACAAATCTTCTAGGTGCTCATCCTCTGAGTCCCCCACAGGCATTAAATGATGGGTCTTTTCTTTACTTTTTCCTTTCCCCTCTTCTAACACCCCCATCATTGGAAACAGTCCTTCAGTCATCATGGTTTGCCTCCACTGTTTCATTTTCTGCTCTTTGGTTTGCGCTTGAACCCTCGGATACCATTTACTTACTCCCTTGTCCATCCGGGGTCTATCTCTCTCTAGAGCCTCAATCTCCCATTCTTCCAGGGCTTCGTACTGGGTCAACCTAGGTCTAGGATGTAATTCATTCATGCGGGTCCTTAAGTTAAACAGAATCCGACCATTAAATGTACCTTCAACAGGGAAGGCTAGGACTCCGTCATCTGCAGTATACTTTGCCCAGTTTTCTAACCATACACAGGTATGGTACCCTTTATCAAACATCATGAAAGAGGCAGGAGTATTTGGCGGGGGAATGAGCACGCCTTCCCTCGTTCTAATGGGCTTGTCAGTTTAAAAAAAATTCTTTATTTTATCAGTAAATGACATTTTCCTTTTTATTCCATACATCATGTGCGGTCTACCTCGTATAAGCTGATCCTTATGAAATCCTAGGTACTTTGGATTCGGTATGAAATCTGGATACCACATGCAACTTTCCAGACTCGCTTCTAACTCGGCCTGATTAATTTTGTTTACCTTTGTGCTTCCAATGCTAGCGCGACTTTTATTTCGTAATACCCAATCAACTCAGAGAACACAAAAGATCCTTAACCAATGGGTGCGCGGCCTTTCCGCAAGACAGAGTCTCACGCTTCGGCACTCACCCCTCCTTCACAAATTCAGCTTCACTACACACCCGCTGTTTTGACCAATACCAGCGCGGCACGGAGTGACGTCAGGGCAGTCTTCCGACCAACTCCTTCCTTCACAAGGTAACGGAAACTTTTTACTCTCCCTAAAGTGCGAATGCAAATCTTAGTCAACAACACGCAACGTTTGCCACTATGTCTGAGTGTTCTAAAGAGATAAAAGAATTTTCTTTCACTGCTAGTAAACCACTTCTGTCTACTTTTCATTCACTCAAGGTAGACTTCTTTGCCTAACCTTTCACATACGTAAAATAGAACCTGTTATTCCCCTGACTTATCCACTTCTTCCTGGGATATATACTAAGTCAGGCTTTCACCAGCGGACTAATTTACTTACCATTCAAGCCTCGGAGACCCTACTACTTGTTCCGTATGCGACCCTTACTAGGTGATATCGCAATGAAAGTTTTATAAAGGACTCGTAGCTATCATTTACTTCAGATGCAAACAAAGGTCCTAATTAGTGCTTCCAGTTATTCCTAACCCTGCACTAATGACTCAAACCAGTGACTTCAACAGCTAACCGGATTCTGCTCACCGTTAGCTAAATACTTCCCCGGGGATTCGGACTACACTGAACATTTACAAACAATTTTTCTGTTAATATAACATACACACTAATAGCAGCAATGCAACATTCATATACATAGACATATATATCCTAAAAATTTTTCAAAATCTTTAAATCAATGTAATAAAAAAAATCAGCAGCATAGAAATTTCAGCAGCACATTTTATTTTCACGGTTTATTTATCAGTTATCCTGTCTACCTAATCTAACTAGTCCAAACCATCCTCTGGTTACCAGAAAATTACTGATAGAGCGCGCAGTCCACCCGGGTCACCGAGGTTACCAATTTCTTACACGCACTGGGCCCTGGCGTGCAAATTCAATACAACAATGACATTTGGGGGAACCGGGTGAGGATTACCTTTTCTTCTCCTCCTGCACGCTTCTATGAGCAATTAAGGTTTGGTTACACACCTCTGCTTACCATGTACCCGACTTACCACAGGCACATTATTTATGACAGATCTGGAGCTATCAGGGAAATAGTAGACAGGGGCCTAGTAAAAATACTCTTTATAAATCAGTACATACTTATCCACAATTTCTGTAAAATGACCACAGACACCTGATGATGTTAAAAGTTTTATATAGAAGTTCAAAGAAAATATGACAAGGCAATAAGTGATATGCAGAGCAATACGTCAATCATTAAGATCAAAACCACTAGGTAACTATGAATTAAAACTAGGACCATTTGAGTATATGGGAAGACTAAAAGGAAGGAATTTAGAACAGAGCTAGTCACTGCAACTTTATACTAGGACATAGGATATGGATTGGACCTAAAACATGTACTTAACCTACGTTCTTTAGACTATTCTTGCTAAGTTCACCGCAATCATACTAAAGGAAAGGGAAAAATTGGAACACACTAATAAATTCGACGGTTCAGCAAAGTTCTAAAGGAAGGGAGAGATGTGGAACAATTCTAATAAGCAAAACATATATAAATTGGCTTTTCAGAAATCAATATCAAAGTCAAGATTATTCCCTTAAGAAAGAGAAAAAGATATGAGTCTAAGTGAGAGAAGACTATGGAAAAAACGCAAACCCACAGTTCATATTTACCTAATTAGGAGTGAGAATTAACCCTGGCCACGGGTCAGTTTGGAAAAGACGGGGACAAGGACCCTCAAGGATTTGGAATCCCAGAATGCGAGTAGACACAGCCCAAGGACAGTCAGGACAGGATACCCCTCAGGTTTTGGGTCAAGACTGGGCCTCCCAGGGTACGACCAACACCTACAGCTTCGGACAGCAACGCCTGCGTTACCCCTCTCCTGCAAGTAATCCGCCAGCAACCCCGATTGGGTTTCCGAATTTCCCAGCAAAGTGCTTCGCCAGCACTTAGGATTATTTCCACCCCTTAGGAGTTTGTGGAAAGTATGGACAGAGTGCTCCGCATCACTCTAGATTGAGCACCTATAGAGTTCGTAGGGTCAGTGACAGGTCTGCTACTCGGACAAGTCGGACAATTTTCCTAAGCTAAACTAGGGTAGTTATACTGTTTTGGGGTCCTTCAGACCACCCACTAATGTTGCAAGTGACAGTTTCCCACATTATGATTGGTCAGGAGAGGTGGTGCGGTCATTACCACCTCCTAGAATTCGACTTTCCCATCCTAAATATTAAAATTTTCCTACCCGCCCCTTGGGTTCACGTTCCCATGCATAAGCATACAGCAGTACAGTAAAGTTCATAATAGGTAGCAACAGTATTGCTTCTTCCAAGGGGAGATTTGTTCTTCCCAGAGAGTTTCTCAGGCGCATTGTGCTTCAGGAGCCAGCTGGCTTGTTTCAGCTTCTGCGCAGTAGAGTTTTTCCCTGGTCACATGTCGGAGCCCAGCAGAGCCTCAAGTATGGCTCCGCTCCCGATTTTCCCAGCCCCAGATCACATAAAAATGATCACACTGTATACCATGATGAAATTCTAAACATCCCTTATTTTTATAATGACTATAGCATTACTGTTTAGTGCGAAAAGACAGATAGGCTGAAGCAGCTGTAGCAAGCACAGAGCGTGGTGAAAGACAAGCGGCCATGTTTGCAGCAGTGCGCATGTGCAATAGATTCCCTCCAGAATGCGAGTGCGTCACATCACATGGGTATGACCGACGCATGCGCAGACCGAATTTCAGCGAGGCAGCCGTTTCTTTAGTGCAAGCTTCGTTAGTATGGGAAAGACATACAAGCAAGCATCCTGGGGACACCTGCGTGTTTGGAAAACGCTTAATAAATGACGAACAACTAGATTAATATGATTATACATTTAGGTGAGGTTCTTGTATGTGAGCAAGGCGCTTTACGTGCGAATCCTTGCTCCATCAGAAGAACTGGGAGATAATGTGACCTGCAACCTTCTTTCTGCATTGATTCAGGTATTCTGCTCTTTTGTGTAGGTGAACCACACATATATACCGTCTGTATTCAGTACAAGGCATGATCACGAACATTTCATCCCACTAACTAAAGCTGTCCTACATCGAATTATTCTCCTCTTCGAGCTGTTGCCAGGATTGGTTTAATTCGACTTTTTTCGTGGGTCACAGTTCCTGTGGGCGTCTTTAGTCTCAGCTATAAGTGGTTTTAGCAAACACACCTGAGCGCACCTTTCATTTTCACCTCCTGAGAAAGTAGATTTGTGACTGCATATGGTGCTTTCAAATTTTCAGTAATTAAACCCAGTTGAAGCTTTCTTATTTTTCTCTGTTCTTTCTTACCGACTCCGGAAATCCATTATTACTGTTGTTGTGTGGTTGTGTGCACTACGTGGGGTTTTCCTTTGTAAAGTGAATAACCCTATGAGTGTAAAGTGTCCAGAATTAGTACTGTAGATGTGTTTATTGTATTTATGCTTTCCATTTGTATTCAAATATTAAGAACGTGCAATTCCTCCCCAATGGAGATTGTAAATGCGATAAACCATTTAATAAATGCTAAACAATAAAATACAAATACCAATTGTTGTAGCCATACAACACTTGAGTGCTTTTCAACATCCGTGCTTAGCCCTTTTTTAAAAACATTTTTGTTTGCTTTCATTGAAAGCTCGGTAAAATCCCTTTAATAATCTGGTAAATTGTATGTTATTTCTTTCCCATTGTATTGCCTTAAGAAGAAAGCATCCCGAGTCTGTAAATATCTTTTGACCCATGTCAAATATCTTTTGACCCTGTGCCAAGATTTGGAGAATTTGGAGTGCAGAATTTTCTTTCCAACTCCAGTATTGTGAGAAGTTCCTGAGACTAAACATTTTTGCATTGTTGGGTGAAAATTTCAGTGTAAACGTAACATTTTAAACAAAAAAAACACTAACCAGTTATCACTATTTCAAGTAGCTATAAGCCACACCAACACCATGCACAGTGTTGTCATAAATGATGTCATGTCAGATGTCATCAATGGTGTTTTCAATGATGTCATAGAACAAGTCGTGAGTGAGGTAATATGTGAGGTCATAAGCAGTGCATTTGAATGGAGGAGATGCCACGTGCATTCGACCATATAAGCTAGGCCCGACAATATGTTATTCGCCTATAAATATAGTTTGACTCCTGTTCCTGTCAGGTGTAGGCTTAGAGTTTCTAGGTAGAGGTTAAACAACGTCAACGGAATAATGTAAGCTTGACAGACATCACATGTCATTGATTTTCTTGCGGTGTACCTGCCGCCCTGTACTTTCTGTACTTTTTGTTTGCTGTGCATATTGACTGTGTCCCTGTCTGTTTCTGTGATTATTATTGTCTGCTTTTCCTTCTTCTTTCCAATGTCTGCTCTTTGCTTCCCTGCCCAGGTGTCTCTATACTAGTGGCGGATCGCAGAGTGAGTGCTACGAGGTGGTGGAGCTGTGGGTTGGGGCGGGGGAGGGTCAGCTGCATCGCGGAGTTGGCGTTGCAGCGAGTGCAAGGTAAATAGTTGTATTTATTTATTTACTTACTTTACTCCGTTCCGTTGTATGTCCTAGTCCACTACCCCCCACACCCTGCCCCTCTCCTACCCCGCCCCTTTGCCCGCAGCACTCTCTCTGCGAGCCGCCACTGCTCTATACACCAATAGGAATTTGTCATATTAAAATAACAGACAAAAGGGGGAATATGGTTCTTTAACCCCTTCGATGCTCATGACGGAACGGTTCCGTCATGAGGCACAGTGGAGCTGTGCTGATGACGGAACCGTTCCGTCATGACCACATATGATTCAAGTGGATCCAGCAGAGGAGAAAAATCTCCGTAGCAGCGATGAGGTTAAATTAGCCTAATGCAAGGGTACATGCAAGACAATTACTGTTTGAGAGATAGTGTGAAGACATTGAGGTCTATGGTGGAGCATCTCGCATATGAGCAGGAACGTGTCTTGTTAAAGAGGGGATCGTTTGTAGTTTATCTTTTATTTTATTTCTCTATTTTTAAAGTTTATGTTCTATATTACTTTTCACCTTAATTTGGAAATCTTTCAGTTCTTTGCTTAATATTCTCGTTCTGTTGTTAGGGCAAAGCGTGGTGTTGTTTCTTCATACAAATAAATATTGGTTTGTTATATATACTACAACTTCCCACATTCATGTACATTTTTATACCTGTGATGGGCTAAATATTCGCAGTTATGTTGTGAAATTATGTGTATTGAATGTCAATGAGAGCAAAATAGCCAAATGTAACGATTACAGTAAAGTATAGGTTGGAATTAACCCCTTCCATGCTCGTGACGCAACCATTCCGTCATGAGTCACGTTTGGGCTATGCGGATGACGGAATGGTTCCGTCACGACCACGCCCACGATTGGAATGTCCAGCACAGGGCTGAAATTCCTGTCGTACGCAAGCGCTTAATGGGAGAAGGAGAATGAGAACATCCTCGGTGCATTAGACACAACATCAGTGCTTTAATTTGAGCCAGTGGTTTCTGGTGCTGGGCACCAGTACTAAATTGTCTTCATTAGCACTTACAACAGTCTGCCACATGGTGGTGCTGTCTGTCTAATTTGGAGATCATTAAACCAGCAGTGGGTCATTAATTCAATAAACATTAAAAATGGTTACTACCTTTCACCCAAGCCATTCCTACAGCTTTGGGGGCCTTGAAGGAGTAGTTTCTGTCCTGTAACTCCAGTTCTGTAGTAGGGGTATCTCTGTTATAGTCATAATCTAGTGAATAGTCCCACCCATGTGCGTGGACCCCGGCAATCAAAAATAATCTCTTAAGTTGTCAAAATAATGCAGAAACTGCAAAGACACTTAAGAGAGAATTTAAAGACAAATAATGCAGCCTATATCCACAGGCTACACTGTCCAGTACTTCAACTAGAAATTCCACCAAAAATCACCACACACAGCACAGCCTGCTAGTTTCTACCATAGAGAAACTTGCCTCCCCCAGTCAAAGACCCAGGAATGATAGAGAGGAAGGTAGGGACAGACAAGCCCCATAGGCTGCCATTATGTGGCTTAAATAGGATACTGTGCCTTTAAGAGACCTTTCCAGAACTTCTCCCAGTATCCCAGAATGCATAGCAGGTCCCTCTACTTTCAGTTCTTTTTGAAGGCGAAGCATGCCAGACCTGTCGCATTCTTTACATGATGAAAATCTCCACCGGGGAGGAGGGCGGGCGCTTATGACTATAACAGAGATACCCCTACTACAGAACTGGAGTTACAGGACAGAAACTACTCCTTCTGTAGTAGGGGATCTCTGTGTATAGTCATAATCTAGTGAATAGAATGGCAAGCCCATCCCCACACCAAAGCGGCGGTGGAGAATAAATACATAACGCCACTACTGTGCGAACAAATTCCGCAGCGAAGCCTGCCCAACCTGAGCGTCTGCCCTGGCGTCAGTGTCCAGGCAGTAATGCTTAGCAAAGGTATGAACCGACTTCCAAGTGGCTGCCTTGCAGATTTCCGCAATCGGCACATTACGGAGCAGAGCCGTCGTGGCAGCTTTGCCCCTGGTGGAATGAGCCTTAGGCTTACCTCCTAAGGTCTTATTAGCCTTTTGGTAACACAATTGTATGCAGGACACAATCCACCTAGAGATGGACTGCTTCGAGGTCGCAAGACCCGTCCTGACCGACCCATAATTGATGAACAACTGGTCAGACCTACGAATATCCTTGGTTTTATCCAGATAAAATTTCAACACCCTCCTAACATCCAGGGAATGGAGAGACTTCTCCGCTGGGGATGAAGGGTTTTGAAAAAACGTAGGCAAAGTTATCGTCTGGTTGACATGAAAATCAGAAATAACCTTGGGAAGAAATTTAGGGTGAGTACGCATAACAACCTTAGCAGCATGAAATACAGTATAAGGTTCATTACAACACAACGCCTGAATTTCACTCACCCTGCGGGCCGATGTAATGGCCACGAGGAACGCCGCCTTCCAGGACAGGTGCTGCAACGAAGCCTTATGAATAGGCTCAAAAGGCTCCTTCATCAATCTGGACAGCATCACATTCAATTCCCATGAAGGCGAGGGAAGCCTGACAGGAGGGAATACTTTCTTCAAACCTTCCAGAAAATCCTTGATCACAGGGATCTGGAAAAAGGAAGTCTGTGAAGGGCATTTCCTGTAGGCAGTCAATGCAGCAAGATGTACCTTAATGGAATGGACATTAAGGCCAGACTGCGCCAAATGTAAAAGGTAAGGAAGGATGACATCTTCCTTGCAGGTCGTAGGATCATGGTTCTTAGACTGGCACCAGATACAAAACCTCTTCCACTTGTAAGCGTATGAGGTCCGAGTGGAAGGTCTCTTAGACTCCTTCAGTATGTCCATGCAGTCATCGGGCAGATTCAGATGGCCATATTGCACTATCTCAGGAGCCATGCCGCCAAACTCAAAGACGAGAGGTTGGGGTGTAACATCCGTCCCCCGAACTTCGTGAGAAGGTCCGGCCTGCACGGCAACCGAATGTGAGGAAGGAGAGACCGGTGAAGTAGGTCCGTGAACCACCACTGCCTGGGCCACTCCGGGGCGATGAGTATCATCCGAGCTCTGGACCGGGCCAGCTTGATGAGTACCGCCGGAATCAGGGGAATGGGAGGAAAGGCGTACAGAAAGCTGTTCGTCCAGTCGATCCATAACGCATTCCCCAGCGTCCCTTGTTGGAAGTACCTGGAGGCGAAGTCTCTGCACTTGCTGTTTTCGGCGGTGGCGAACAAATCTACGTCTGGAGTTCCCCACCTTGCGAAGACTTCTCCTAGTACTTCGTCGTTTATGACCCATTCGTGGTTTTCCTGAAGCAGCCTGCTCAGTGCGTCTGCCTGAACATTCTGCACACCTGGTAGATGGGTGGCCGTTATCGTCAGTCCTCTGGCTAGGAGCCAGTGCCAGATCGTCTGCGCCTCCTGAGACAGAGTGCGCGATCTCGAGCCCCCCTGCTTGTTGAGGTAATACATCGTGGTGGTATTGTCCGTCTGTACAAGCAGAGAGTTGGTCTGGAAGGACGGAAGAAAGGCCTTCAGCGCCAAGTGAACAGCCCTGAGTTCCAGGAAATTGATGTGATACGTGGCCTCCATCGGTGACCACGTGCCTTGAATCTGTAGAGTCCCGGAGTGCGCTCCCCATCCCAGAAGAGACGCATCCGTCACGACAGTCTGCTTGGGTATGTCCTTGTGAAAGGGAACCCCTTTGAGGAGATTCTCCGCCGAACACCACCACTTCAGAGACTGAAGAGCATGCAGTGACAGTTGAATCTTGTCGTCCCAAGATCCTCTCCTCTGATCCCACTGGTCCTCCAAGCACTCCTGCAACGGCCTCATGTGCAGCCGTGCGTGTGGCGTCAGGAAGATACAAGAGGCCATCGATCCCAGTAGAGAAGACACCGTCCTCACTGATGTAGATGGAGACGTCATGAGAGCCTGAGCCTTCCGAAGGAGTGATAACCGTCGCTCTTCCGAAGGAGACACGCTTGCTGACAGCGTATTGATGGAGGCTCCCAAGTACTGTATGCATTGGACCGGAGTCGGGACAGACTTGGCCATGTTGATGTGCAGCCCCAGCTTGTTCAAGAGAACGCACGTCTTCTGGAAGTGTGCTCGCGCTTCCGAGAAGGAGGATGCCTTGATCAACCAATCGTCCAGGTACGGGTAGACGAACACCTTGTTCTTCCTCAGGTGTGCTGCTACCACCGCCATGCACTTCGAGAATGTTCTCGGCGCAGACTTCAGTCCGAATGGGAGTACTGTGTATTGATAGTGATTGGTGCCGACTTGGAACCGCAGGAACTTCCTGTGTTTGTGTGCAATGGGCACATGGAAGTAAGCATCCTGTAGGTCTATAGCGCAAAGCCAGTCTCCCTGTTGCAACTGAGGGTAAATCTGATGCAACGACAGCATGCGGAACTTTTCTCTGCGAATCCATTTGTTTTCCTGTCCCAAATCCAGAATGGGCCTGAACTCATTCTTGTCCTTCTTGCGAACCAGGAAGAACCGGGAGTACAGACCTCTTCCTCTCTGAGACCGAGGTACGTCTTCTATCGCCCTTTTCCTCAACAGGATATCCGCTTCCGCCTGAAGCTCGCGCAGCTGAAACTGCAAGCTGACCGGGGGAATAGCTGGAGGAGGGCTGGTGAACCGAAGACTGTATCCATTGCAAACAATATTCAGCACCCACTTGTCCTGAGTAATTTTTCTCCACTCTGCCAGAAAAAGTTGGATGCTTCCCCCTACCGGAGTGGGTAACGGATCCGGGGGAAGTAAGTTCCTAGGGCCTAGACCCCGCCTGGCCCTTGGGCGCTGGAGCCGACTGCTGGCCTCCCCTGCCCTTCTGCCGCTTCTGGAACGGCTTCCGGAACTGCTGCTGCTGTTGCGAGTGCCCCGAAGCCTGTCCTCGTCCTCGTCCTTGTCCGCCGAACCGCCGTTGGAAGGGGCGGTACTGCTTCTTGGTCTCTTTGGGCTTTTCCAGGCCCACAGCCGTCAGCGTTTCGGCCTCCGCCTTCATGCGGGCCATTTCATCATCAGCATGTTTCCCGAAGAGGGTCTCACCGGAAAACAGCAGATTGGCCACCCTCTGCTGTGCGTCCGGTTTCAGGGACGTAAGCCGGAGCCATGCGTGGCGCCGTTGGTTGATCCCGTGGCAAAATCCGTGAGCCGCCAACAGGGAAGAGTCCGCAGCCGCGCTGATTATCTGGTTGGCCACCAGCATCCCCTCACTCAGGACTTCCAAGAAGTCTTCACGCTGCTCCCGGGGCAAATGCTCCGCAAAGCGCTCAAGGGAGTCCCAGAGGGCGCGGTCGTAGCGACCCAACAAAGCCGTGGCACTCGCCGCTTTCATGGAGGTCGCGGAAGTACCACAAACTTTCCTCCCTGCCGAGTCCATCCATCTTGATTCCTTGTCCGGGGGAACCGTGGAGGTCGGGGTGGTGGCATGCTGCTTGCGGGCCGCCGTGACGATGACGGAGTCAGGCGGAGGCTCAGCTCTCAAAAAGGCCGGATCCGAGTCGGGAGCCCGGTACTTCTTTAGTAATCTTGACGGAGCCGCCCTCGTCACAGCCGGGGTAAGAAGCAGGTTCTTCCAGGCCCGGCACCAGGGGCAGGAGAGGACGAGACAGATGCTTCTGATGTAGCGTCTCGAAAATGACCGATGTCTTCGGTGTAGGCACTGTCAGGGATATGCCGAGCTTCGCCGCGCCCCGCAACAGTACGTCCTGAAAGGCCACCAGGTCATCTATCGGGGACACTCTGGTGTCCGGTGACCCCGATAGGGTAGGTGAATAATCCCTGGTCCCAGAGGACCTCGTGTGCGAGCGAGACTCGCGCCTCCTATGGCGGTGCCTCGTTCTCGTGGATGATCTGTGCCTCGATCTCTCCTTCCGCCCAGAGCGAGAGCGAGACCTGCCAGCTCGTGGGCGCTCCTTTGGCTTGCGCGGAGGGGTCTTCCTCGGCTCATCACGAGGTGTCTTCGGTTCCTCCCGGGGTTTCGGTTTCGGAGTCCCCTTGGGAGGAGCAGGCAGGGATGGCAGGGAAGTGGACCTCGGCGGAGGAACCTTCGGCTGTGGTGCGGGCCCATGTGGAGGGACCGGAGGGGGAGAAGGGTCCCCTGAAGGCAGTGGTGGTTTGGGCGGAGGGTCCTCCTTAGGCACGGGGGGAGGAGTCGGAGTCCTGGGCCTAGACGGAGTGTAGACCTCCGAGTACACCGAGCCCGGTGTCCCTTTAGGCGAGGGGTGCGGAGAGCCATCCCCATCCGCCGGCGACCTCTTCCTCTTGCGACCACCGCTGGAAGCCGCGTGACTCCTGGGACTAGAGTCCCTTTTCCGCCGTTTTGGAGAGGGTGACCTGCTCCTCGACGCTGACCGCTGTCTGCTGGACGCAGAACGACGCTTCTCCGGCGTCGAATGACGTCTCCTGGACTCCGGCGTCGAGCGCCGTCTTCTCGGCGTCGACCCTCTTCTCCTCGGCGTCGAACGCCGACTCCTCGACGTCGACGTCGACCTCCTCTTCCGTGACGTCTCCCGTCGTCCTCTCGACGTCGGGTTGTCCGCCCCCGACGACGAGCGCCGCCGTCGTCTTGATGTTCTCGACGTCGAGGAGCCCCCCAACGTCGATCGGCGGTGTCGCCTCGACGGCGATCGACGGTGTCGCCTCGACGACGACCGACGGTGTCGCCTCGACGGCGAGCGTCGGCGCCGCTTCGACGGCGAGCGTCGATACACGTCACTGTGCCTTCGGCGCCGGTAGGATGATCTCGACGCCGACGAAGACGATGACGTCGACGGCGGCTTCGACGTCGGCTTCTCCTTCGCCGTCGAGCCGTCACGCCGTCTCGACCCGGAGCCCCGGGGAGAAGGGGAGCACGCCGACGTCATCCCTATCGACGCCGACGGAGAATGGGACCGATTGCTGGACTTCCTGCCCCCGGGGAGCCCCCCAGGGGCCTCAGCAGAGGCAGAGGGAACCTTCCCAGGCTGCCTAGACCCACCTGCAGCCCGCAGACGCCTATCCTCCAGGCCAGCCAGCCTGATCTTCAATCTGTCCCTCAAGGTCCGAGCAGAAAGCTGCTGGCAGATTACACAATCCTCAGGGACATGATCTTCCGGAAGGCACGCGATGCAGACCTCATGGGGATCACTCTTGGCCTTCTTCCTCTCACATGCTGGGCACTTCACAAAAAGGCCAGGCATTTTGGAGCCCCAAAACACCTAGAAAACAGCACAAAAGGGAGAGGAGAGCACCAAGAAACAACTGCAACACTTTTTAAAAGTCAAAAGTGCAAAAACAATTCGAAGAAACCCTTGAGAAAGGGAGAGCTCAATGCCAGGGTCCTGTAAGCAGGAGCCGGAAAAAAGAACTGAAAGTAGAGGGACCTGCTATGCATTCTGGGATACGGGAGAAGTTCTGGAAAGTTCTCTTAAAGGCACAGTATCCTATTTAAGCCACATAATGGCAGCCTATGGGGCTTGTCTGTCCCTACCTTCCTCTCTATCATTCCTGGGTCTTTGACTGGGGGAGGCAAGTTTCTCTATGGTAGAAACTAGCAGGCTGTGCTGTGTGTGGTGATTTTTGGTGGAATTTCTAGTTGAAGTACTGGACAGTGTAGCCTGTGGATATAGGCTGCATTATTTGTCTTTAAATTCTCTCTTAAGTGTCTTTGCAGTTTCTGCATTATTTTGACAATTTAAGAGATTATTTTTGATTGCCCGGGTCCACGCACATGGGCGGGACTATTCACTAGATTATGACTATACACAGAGATCCCCTACTACAGAATAGCCTGAATTGTCCCCTTGTAGGAGTGTGATGATTAGTAATTTTGTTGGTACTGCCATTGGCAGCGCTGGCCGGGGCAATGGGTGGTGCAAGCTGTATGACTTTGACGAGGGCGTGGCACTTTTTTCTTTCCAGATTAAGCACTACAAAAACAGACCTGTATTCACCAGGGGTTGCTTTCAAATGCCAAATGCTCCACCAACCACAAGATCTGTTTGCATTGGAATTGAAATTCTCTTTGCAATAAACCTTTTAATCAGATGGGGAAAGTATTAAACATAATAATGTTCGATGAAAAAGGGTAATTAGAGGAAAAAATTATGTGGTTTCCCATCAACCACAGCACAAAAGATATTTGTAGTGGATAGAAGAAAAACATGTATGCGCTCTGTAAATTAAGCTAAATTATCTCACATAACTACCAGCATATCCAAAGCATCCCTAACCTATATTTATCTGGCATACACTTTGAAATGCCATCTACATCTTATTTTCAGATTACAATCCCAGTGTTTGCTAGTGGTTAGTGAGCTTACCTTTCAACAAAGAAATCTTTCTTTCTAGATAGTTTATTCAGAGATTACAGATAATAATCCACATTTGTAAAGCGCACAATCACCCGTAAGGGTCTCTAGGCGCTGGGGGCCGTCGGGAAGAATAAGCAAGCAGGGGCGGCCTTAGGCATGTGCAAGCTGTGCACCTGCACAGGGCCACCAAACCCTAAGGGCCACCACGCCAATATATATCCCTAATATAATAATCCTTTTAGGAATGGATACATATTTGCGTGGCGGCCCCTGGCAGGGATTTGGAGGCCTCCGGCTCTGTTCCACTTGCAAACACCCTCAAAGTAAGTAACACATGTTTTAAATATGGGTTTCCTATGAACTTGTACTTAATCTGATTGGGTGTGCGTTTTTTTATTAAATTTTCATTGTAAATATGGGTGATATGTTTTTTAAAGCACTTTTTATTGCTTGTGGAAAGAAGGTTGATAATAATTCTATTTTATCTCTGGTGTAACTATTGCATGCAGTGAATGTGCAGTGCTTTAGGGCTCTTTGTTGTCCTATCCCAATAATTTAGGGATCACACACAGTAGGTTTAGCAGACCCCAAAAGAAAACTGTCCCTTTCGCAGACTAAGCATACTGACAAGTAAATTAAAGTAATTAAAATAACTAAATTGTGCTGCTATGAACTATGGGCATTTGGGGCAGGCAAAACTATTGGGAGCCCGTTTTTGAACTCCTGTAATCAGCAAACACAAATGTTGGTATTTCATAATGATTTGTAATGCATACTGCATGCGCTATCTGTTGCGAAAAATTGTTAGTTTACAGTGGGCTTAAGGCCCACCCATTGATTACCATTAGTTGCCTTTATTGTCACTGTCATTTGCTTACTTACTTATTCATCAGCTTCTGTGGGCTTTCCTTCCTCTTCTTGTGTACATCCCTCCCCTGCAGAATGGATGCATTACTTGTGTCATTCCACTGCTCATTTTTCAGGTGCAATTGTTTTCTTTCTTTTTAGGCACTCTACAGGAGTGTGTGTGTTTTCCGGCTGTCTAACTTCCCATACTTCTCCCCTCTCCTTGTTCATGTTTCTCGCCCTCCCCAGGTATTGTTCTTGATTCCTCCCTGCCCAACTGCTCCCTCCCTTCTACCCTCAGTTGTCCTAGTGGTTCCTCATCCACTGCTGCCCACTCTCCATTGTCCATGTGATGCACCAGCTCCTTCGGTATACCTTTGTTGTCAGTTTGCTTCCCCATCCTCTCCCACCCACCTTCAATTATAATCTTGCTTTCCCATCCCACCTGTCCACCCTCTCTTGTCAGGCTGCTTGCCCAGAACCATCCCACCCACCCTCCATTATCAGCTTAGTTCCCAAGCTTCTCCTGCCCACCCAGCTTTGTCAGCTTGCTTCTTATAGGCCCTCCGGCCCACCCTTCATTGTCAGCTTGCTTCTCATAGGCTCTCCAGCCCGCCCTCCTTTGTCAGCTTGCTTCTCATAGGCCCTCCGGCCCACCCTTCATTGTCAGCTTGCTTCTCATAGGCTCTCCAGCCCGCCCTCCTTTGTCAGCTTGCTTCTCATGGGGCCTCCGGCCCACCCTACATTGTCAGCTTGCTTCTCATAGGCCCTCCAGCCCGCCCTCCTTTGTCAGCTTGCTTCTTATAGGCCCTCCGGCCCACCCTTTATTGTCAGCTTGCTTCTCATAGGCCCTCCAGCCCGCCCTCCTTTGTCAGCTTGCTTCTCATAGGCCCTCCAGCCCGCCCTCCTTTGTCAGCTTGCTTCCCAAGCCCCTAGCATCTGCCCTTCATTGTCGTCTTGCTGCCCCAACCACTTCCACCCTCCATTGTCAGCTTGGAACCCCATCCCTCTGGCCCAACCTCTGTGGTAGTTTGCCTCCTGAGCCCCTCCCACTCACACTCCATTGTCTATCTGCTTCTTCATTGTCATGTCCTCTCCCCTTACCCACGTCCCTCTCTCCGTGGTGCCTCATTCCCCAAACCCCCCCCGTTTGCTTCCTCTTTTTTTAAATATAAAAGTGCATTAGTGCTGGCCGCATCATAGCGCCTTTTTGTTTTTAAATTAATTATAGCCATTCTGCACAACAGCCTCACTCCTGTACAGCATGGCTAAAAAATCCTTGCCAAAGCCAATAGCTTTCAATGGGGCAATATGTTGACTTTGCCAATGTTTGTTGCCTGAAGGAGTTTATTGAGCAAGTGGATCTCTGGCCATGCGTATGCAACACAGGACTGAAAACAATGCTTCTGTTAGTTTATTATGAAGAACTCAGAAGCCGCAGTTCTTGTACCTCTTCAAACCTACCAGCTTGAGGTCAATTATACAACAAGACCATTATCTCTTGCGAACACTTCAATAGACAATGCAAAAAATCCTTCTTTGGCTAACACAACAGGAGAACACAATATTTAGAACATATACATTCTCTTAGTTTGTACAAATCAAAGTCAAAGAAATCGATATGAAGAGAACCCTAAATCTATGCTTTACAGACCTATTGTTAATTAATCAAGCACTCAAATTTATTCAGTGCAGGACTATAGACTATGATGACATGCGTCAAGCCTATGGCACGTAAAAGCACATGTAGAAATTATAAAAAAGTATGATCACACAGCATATTGGTGACCAATCTAATATATAACGATGACCACAAAAGAGTGGGGTGACATCGGTGTGCCATACTGACATTGCAGACTTAATAGATCTTGGAGCCATGACATCTGAAAATAGATATATCATGCCAGATTTTACATCACCTTCTCCTTCAATAATTGTAAGCACTGTCCATAAAGAAGAGCTAACAGCAGCCACATTTAATTGTTTTTATTGTTGATCTTGTTATTGTACTGAATAATGATCTCCAGATGATTCCTTTTCTCCAAGTGCCATTGTATTTGCACCATGTTGCACAATGCACAAGTTTTTATAGAAAACATTCTCGCATCAGGGTTGTTGACTTCCTGAAAATAATTCAGCCTTTGTATTTTTACCTGAAGAAGGTCGCTTCTTTGCCCCTGATGACTGAAACACATAGATTTAACTATAAAAACATGCCCACTTTGACCAAATTTATTTATATAAGTATGCATTCATTTATGTAAAAAGCTCTATGGTTACCAGAAAAAAACCCTGTTTCATGGCAGTGTCAACAACAAGGAAAAAGCAAGTATAAAGAGAGAACAGTAATTATATCAGCTCATCAAGATAGCTGCGGCAACTATATAAAAATGGCTGGAGGAGGAAGGGCTTAGATTCATGGAGGAGAGATGGATGTATGACATCACAACGCATGCTTTTACATCGCATGCTTTTACATCGCAAGTTTTACAACGCATGCCTTTACAACGCATAGTGTTGAGGGGTGCTGGATAGTGAATAGTTTAATTTACTATTCCAACTCCAGTCCCCGTGGACACTAGGGAAGGTGTTGGATAGTAAATTAAATCTATTCCCTATCCTAGAGCGCCCCCCAGCGCAATGCTTTGTAATGGTTTGCGTTGTAAAAGTTGCGATGTAAAAGCACTATGTGGTAAAAGTTACGTTGTAAAGGATGTTTCCCAGGAGAGATATATTGTGAGTTTATTTTTATGGAAAGGTTTGTTGTCTGCAAAGTTTAGTGTCTTTGTAGTTTTCGAGTTCTTGCGATTGGAGATATTTCTGCAGATTTTGGGGAGCTGGTCCCACAATTCATTACCAGCTGTGCCACAGGTGCTAAAAAAAGAAAAGTATTGAGCTATTTCCACTATTCGGTAACCCCCACCCACCATTCTTCATTTCGTCAACTACAACCTCTTCACTCCCTCACTGATGCCCCCGCCTGCAGGAAATGACCTAAATATAGAAAAATAAATTGTGTACCCGCCCTTCCATAGACACCATCCACCTGAGGGCCAGATTTATCAAGGTTATGCATTGCCCTTGCACCACGCAAGGGGGAAGAAGGGTGAAACAAAACCTAAGTGAGATTCATCAAGTCACGCTAAGCCACTGATAGAGTCTAAAAATTAAAATTAGAGATATTGCACAGATGTGGGGTGCTGCTACAGCCCCAAAGGTCATACAGTGGAAGGCCAACATGGATTGGTGTATGTTCCGAGAGAAGACGGTCTATGTGGCCAGGGGTAAACCCAAAAAGTGGCAAAAGATATGGGGGGCCTGGAACGAGTATAGGGCTGACATCTGCATACCGCCTGACACCGCCCCCCTGGAAGAACAACTGACCCCGTAGTCTATGGCTCCAACACACGTTCTATTCGCAGATCTATCCTGTATCCTCCCCCCCTCTATGGTCTTGCAATTGGGTACTGTTCTGCCTGTCTTTTAGGTTATTTGGCCTAGCCTGTCCCATGTCCGGGCTCTGTTGCACAAATGTTTCAATTGCCTTGCTTCTTAGCACTAGTTTGGTGCATTCTCTTTCTTGTTTTAGTTAATTTCCTACAATAACAGAAAAGTAAAACCTTGGTACGCTTTGGTAACATACTTCTTGTACACTAGCCTTCTGATCGATGATATGCTGCCTAGCCTCCGGGATGTATGGCTAAATAGCTGTGTGCACTGACTTGAAAATAAAGGCTTTCAAAAATTAAAAAAAAAAATAATTAAAATTAAAATTGTATAAATACAGTATGCTAAATGTGCTGTAAAAAGTGTTAAACGTAACATTAAACTGGCATACATTAAAAAATGTGCTAGCTCACAGTAAGCACTCATTGTTATTCATGTAGGCCTCAGACAAATCCTGACAAGTTTTCTTGGCTAAAAAGAAACTTGATATTGTTAAAATATGCACAATGTGATTTAGCAGCTTGGCCTTAGAGTGACATGGTTAGTGATAGTGTCATAACTGCAGAATGTTCTCATTTAACAAAGAATATTATTTTACTATGCAACATTTATTCTTGAATGTCATGAACTTCCTGTTTCTTAATGTTTCATAAAAGAATTGAATAGAATAGCTTTTACATTTAAACAATAATCACTGTCGTTTAGAGTAAAAGAATGTATTATGGAACTGTGATTTGTCTTTCAGTTAGTCGTTCATAGTTCTCGCAGTGAAACAAATAGAGATATAGGTCAATGTATGTGAGCAGCCTATGGGAACTCTGCCGGATATTTCCAGAATCTAAACCCACAAGACTCTCTATAGCTATCAACATGTTAAAAAGTTTGATCTACATGAATTTCTGTGGGAACGGGGAAGCGGAACTGGCTTACCGAAGAACCCTGTCTTCATATTGGCTCTTTGAGGAGAAAGCCAGCAACAATGTTTTAGATATGTGTTCTTGACTTTTATATAAGTGCCCGTTCCTAGTTAAAGAAGCGAGTTTTCTCTTCTCTTCTTGAGGGATTGACCCAGACCCTTGACACTGGTAGCCACTGCTATGGATGTATGACATATTCAAGCATGCTTTTACAACACATGCCTTTACAATGCGGGCAATACAACAAGCACATCATTACCACGAATTTCATTACAACGCAAGTCGTTACAATCACTTGCCTTAGGGAAGCGCTGGACTTTGGAAAAGTATGTTTTATTATTCCAACTCCAGTCTGTGCACCAGTAGGGGAGGTGTTGGATTTAAAATCCAACAATGCGTTCCCTAAAGCAAGTCGTTGTCATGGAAGGCGGGGTAACAATGTGTTTGTTGTAGTGCCTGCATAGTTCTGTCTGTGTTGTAAATGCTGTTTCCCACTGCTGCTACTGTTTCCCTGCTTTACCTGACTTTACTTGGTTTCGACAGTTTGCTGTTGCAACTGTGTGCTAATCTGAGACTCTGCGGAGTCTTATGGAATGTTCTTTATGGGCAATTCTGCTATTTAACTCAATTTCGAAGCTACATGCTCCTTAATTTCACTCTTTTCCATTTTATTTCAAACTATTTCTGGGTTCCTAATAAATTAAACTATGATCCTGATCTGCAGAATAGAGAAATTATTCCTTTACGGAACACGCTTAAATGTATCGGTACTGATGATAGAGCTGTTCTACCCAATTTCTTTATGCAGAGAATTCTGTAAACTTAATTGATTAATAGACTAACTGAATAAAGATAAAAAATAAACTTGGGGGCATATTACCAAGCAATAGCCATAATTATCGCTATTGCTTGGTTAGAGACAAAAATTTACCGCTGAGCTGCGGCGATTTTTATCGCAGATAAACCTTGGTATTACCAAGGTTTATGGCAAATGCGATAAAAATCGTCCGCAATGCATGAATATCGCTGAAAAGTCAGCGATATTCATGCATTACCGAGCTAATGCTCTTAGCCATGTTATCCACCTTCCATTGGATAACATGGCTAAGAACTGCTCAGGGCAGGTGTTAGCTTTTGGAGATATTCGCGCTTAGCGCGAATATCTCCAAAAGTTGGTAATAGGAGATAGCGATGTTAGCGACTGTTTCCAGTCGCTAACATCTTGGCACGCCCACTTTGCATGTCATTAGTGATAAATATCACTGACATGTAAAGTGGGGCCCAAGATGGTCGCTATCTCCTACTAGCTGTCGCTAACTGGTGTTAGCGATAGCTAGGTAATAGGGAGATCATTTTATCTCCGCTTTCTTGGCTTTTAAAGCCAAAAAAGCGGAGATAAACCCCCTTGATAATATGCCCCAAAGTTCTTTACTAATCAAATGAGAAAATAAAATTTTAAAACGTCAATATAACTATCATCATTGACTGAACTTAAACTTCTATTTTTGAGATGTCTGAATAGCTCCTTGACTTCTAATACGCAATTCAAAGGTCTGTCTATCATAGAAGAAGAAAGATATGGCTCGGGAAGGGGGCCTTAGCACCGACAAGCGATGGTAATTTTGGGCCATTACCACGCTATCACCACCTTGGTGGCCCTGTGTGGCTCGATAAATAAGGAGTAACACAAGGCAGCGCAAACCGCTACCTTGCATTACTTTGCAGCAGGGAGGCGTTCCATGAGTGGAGCCTGGGTGCACAAAAACAATCCTGCCTGCAATGCTGGCACTCTTGATACACGACACAAGTGTGCCTTCATTGATGCTAGTCAAGCAAAAGTACTTCTGCACTAGAGAAGGACAGGAATACGCCATATAGGGCCATATGTAGGAGGCCAAATACCGGTCGGTAACGGCCTATTTCGGCCGATTTCGGCCGTTACCGACCGGTATTTGGAGTATCAGATGTAGGGGGCCAAAATATTTCCGAATCTGTAAATTTACCGAATCGGTAATTTTACCGATTCTGTAAATTACCGATTCGGTAAATTTACAGATTTGGTAATATGGGATGTAGGTGGCACTGAAAACAGTGCCACAGGCCCTAAATAATTCATTATTTACCATCAAATTCTATTTGATGGTAAATAACGAATTCCTGTGTACATGCACATCTGTGCATGTACACCTGTGCCAAGTGACACATATACATGCCCTAAGGGCATGCATGTGTGTCACATGGCACACAAGCCTGAATACGGGGTGCCACAGGGTGTCAAAGTGACACCCTGTCCCCCCTTGTAAAATCGGTAATTTTACCGAATCAGTATTTACCGATTCGGTAATTGCCATTGGTTCCTATGGGCCTCAAGGCCCATCGGAATCAATGGCAATTACCGAATGTTACCGATTCGGTAAGTATTTCGGTAAAAATACCTACATAGCATTTACCAATTTGTAAATACCAAATCAGTAAAATTCTGTATTTACGAATCGGTAAATGCCATTTACCTACATATGTCCCCATAATGCTAAATATGGCATATTCCTGTCCTTTGCCATCTAAGCATGCACAGCATTCTTGGCTTGCTGTATTGCGTGAATTTTTTTATAAATATGGGCCCTAGTATTTTAGAATAAAGAGCCTTAACAAAATCTTTCAGCAGGAAAAAAAAAATCAGCTAAACAATAATTTATCAGAAAAATATTTGAGAGCATGGTCCCAGTAAAAGAATACCAGTATAATATTTTGTATTTAATAAATAGTGATAGAGACTGAAAAGGTTTTGCAAAACACAGTGAATCATTCATAAATCTCACAAATGTTGAATCTGTCAAGGGGGCATGGTTAAAGGGAGCAATCAGAAAAGAATAATGTATTGGTAACTTTAATGCTTCATGAAACTTTGCTGGCTGTGTGCAAGGTAATCCCAGTATAAGGATTTCAGATTTCAATTGAATCCAATAAGTGGTGAAGACAAAGTTATAGGGACTCAAAACACTGTTTGATTTGCAAATAATGTTAGCGCCACTTCATAGATCTTCATGATACTGGCAAGCACTTGCCATGTTTAACATAGTTCTGACATATTGAGTTTCATACAGGTCCATTAAGGGGGATATGGTCAAAGGAGTGACAAAGAGTGTTTATATGCTAATAACTTCCGACACCTGAGACAGATCCGTTCAAAATTAATCAGGAATAAACATGTTTTGTTTTCTGTTGGTATGTCAACTTAAGCCATGTGTGGGGATCCCAGGTTTCATGCAGGTCTGACAAGGGAGGGGAAGTTAAAGGAGGAGCTACAAAAGCTTTGATTTACTAATAACTGTGGCACCATTTGACATGAAATGTAAGATAAACCAGAATTGAGTTGAACTTGCAAATTCCTTTTTAATTAATTACCTATGAAATGCTTCTTTTATATGAAAACTGAAACTTTTTTAACTAATTGTAATTAAATAGATGTACTTCCCTTCCTCCCTCTTTCCCTTTTTAATCAAATGTATTCATGTATTTTATTGTGAAGCTTTTATGATCATTTTTATCGAAATAAAGCCTTTTTGACTTGACTTGACTTGAGATAAACCAGAATTGAGTTGAACTTGCAAACTGCATATGCAGCTCGTGATTGGCTGCCGGCACTGGCGTATGGAAGCCCCTTAAGCTTAAGCAGGGACTGTCACTGGGCCAGATAAGCTGGTGAACTGGATCCATAAACATTAATTAGCTATTTATGGACAGCTTATGTCTGCAGGGCTGCAGACAAAATGCTAACAAGTAACACCGCTAGGAAATGCCATGAGAGAGGGTATTGAGCTTTTAGCTGTATGCACAGCGAAGGAAACACATAAAGAAAAACCTTTAATAGAGGAAAAAACTAATAGAGGAACACATAGAAAAACAATGAGCATGAGAGAGATATATGGAAGAAAAAGTAAGGACGAGAGAAACAGATGAGTAGATAGAATAGGGACACTAGAGGAGAAAGGAAAGGGTGAGAGAAAGAAAGGAAATGTGAAAGGAAAGATGGAAGAAAGATGAAAAGCAAGATGAGAAGGCAGACAATGACTGGATGGAAGTATGAAAGGACTGGCTGGTCAAAGTGTGAATGGATGGATGGAGGAAGAATGGACAGATGGAGCAAATCGAATAGATGGATGGTTAAAGGATGAATAGATACATCAACATATGGATAGGTGAAAAGATGTATGGGCGGACAGATGCATGCATGGATGGATGGATAGATGAAAAGGTGAAGGTATGAGACGAAATGGTAAATGGATGGAAGGATGGTGAAAGAAATATCTTCTAAAGGGGGTCTGTTAGAAATCGGGGTCTCTAGTTGGCAATGGTTTGCACATTTGTCCAAGTATGGACCCTTCTTCCTAGTCAGGATAAGGGGTATGCACTCCTAAATAACCCCTGCTTACCCCTTTGGTAGCTTGGCACGAGCAGTCAGGTTTATTTCAGGGGCAGTATAGCATTTGCACATAATCAACAGTAATACCGTGAAAACACTACAAAAGGACACTACACCAGTTTAGAAAAATAGCCAATATTTTGAAATATCCAAAACAAGACCAAAATGATAAATATCCAACATACAGTTACTTAAAAGTATGCACTTTGCAAGAATACCTCAGGTAGCTCTGTCCGGGGCTGCTTCGGTGCTCTACACAAAAGAATCCAACAGTTCAGTTCAGTCTGATCGTGTCGGTCAGGGGCACCAACTGACTCGTAAACAGTGCCTTTTGTGATGCGGCCGACACATTGGTGCAGGCTGGTCGTGGCAACTGTCGTGATTGCGATGCAAAACGTAGCGGTGCGGCGGGCAGTGCCCTCAAGTTGCGGTGCAGGCAGTGGCTCAAGATGGTCGTCCCGCCGTGCCGTTGAGACCAGGGCTGCGCTGCAGAGTGAAGGCAGTGCTCATTGCAGTGCTGACAGATCAGGGTGTAGGCAACAAAGCCGGTTGTGGGTTGATGGCATTGGTCGGTCCGAACTGCGGTGTGCGACGGGGCGGTGTGTTGTGAGACTTACGAGCGGTGGCCCCAATCCATGATGCGGTCACAAAGTCACGGTCAGTGTGCAGCAATGGCATTGGTGATACCAGGATGGTGAAGTGAAGCAAGGCGGTGCGCAGTGCAGTGCCCACAGGTCACGTTGCAAGCAGCGGCTCGGTGGTGGCGGCAGCAGTCATCGTCGTCAGTGAGACCAGGGTTGCGGTGCGTGATGCGGACGGTGCCCTTTGCAGTGCCGTCAGGACACAGAGCCAGCAACCGAGTCGGTGATGGAGTCGGTTGCTTTTCTCTTCTTGGTGGCAACTGAAACAACGGTTCCAGAAGCGGTACCCAGAGGTTGGTGAAGTCTTTGCAGTCCCTGAGACTTCAGAACAGGAGGCAAGCTCTACTTCAAGCTCTTGGAGATACTCTGCACAAGTAAAACAAGTTCAGACCAGTCTTTTCACTGCCCATGGCAGAAGTAGCAACTGCAGGCCAATCCAACAAAGCAACAAAACAGCAAAGGGGCAGTACTCCTCCTGGCAGCTCTTCCAGTATTTTTACTTGGCAGGTTCCTTGTTTCCAGCGAGTTCTAAAGTTCTGGGGATGGGGCATGGCTAAGATGGCGGCGGGTTCGGACGTGTTTCTTGCAGCTTCTACCCGCCGCCTCCCAGAACAGCATAGCACAGGCACCTCGGAGACCCTTTTTGACTGAGGAGTGACTGGATCTCCCGTTGAGCGCCCCGGACCAGGTTCGAGCCTGGTAATCAACCCAGGCGTGCAGCGGAGGGCGCCCTTTTGTCCCGACCGGGAGACGGCCCCGGTGTCCCCGGAGATGGAGGCCTCGACAACGCGGTGGTTCGCGCTGCGGGCCACCGAGGCCGACAGCCAGTCTCCCGGCTCTACCGACACACCTGGCAAACCTGATGACTGGTCCGACGCCAAGTTTGATGCCGAGATCCGCTGAGGGATTGGCCCTCGGGCGGACCTAAGGTTGGAGCTGCGGAGGACCCCGCGATATCCCTGTATTAGCAACCTGTGGGCAGCCGCTGTCGGCCTCCGTGAGCCCGTGGGACGGAGCTAGACATCCCCCAGGCGCTGCGGCTGCCGCTAGGTGCAGGTTGAGTGCTGCCCGCGGTCTGGTCCACTGGAAATCGGACTAGGCCACACAGATCCCCGTCCGGCGGTGTCCTCGGAAACCGACGCTGAGACGTGCTGCGCGGTCAGGACCTACGCGAGGCCACGGCGTGAGGGGACGTGCTGAGTGCCAGCCTCTGCCTGTTCTCGCTGGGCCCACCACTCATACTGTACTCTGCTCTCCGCGATCGGCGGAGGGGGCCATTACACAGACCTGAGATCCGGCAGAGCCTGAAGGACCAGTGGCCGGGGAGGGGGGACAGACATAACTCCACTTGGCTAGCATTGCAGGTACAGAGGAGCTCTACGCACCGGGGGCACAAGGGGCGCAGACTAGCCACAGACACCTGCCAGAGGGAACCGCACAGATTGGCGCCTGACTGCGGCAGTACAGGTGAGGCTGACATTGGTGGGCAGCAGCATGACCTGAGCCAGGGCCTGCCTCCACTTCCTGCGAGCTGCCTCCCTGAGATTGGACGAGGCCCGAGGCGATACCAGGGGTGAGCCAGATAGAGGGGTCTCAGGCGCCGGACGGAGAGGCGCCGCCGGAGCCTGGGAGAGAAGTTGTGGGCACCCCCGTTGCCTACGACTCGTGCGCTGCATTTCCACCTCCGCTAGCCCTAGACCACACGGCGAGGTCTGTTTCGCGGACCTGGGGATTAAAGATGGGCTGCTAATGCCAGAGGGCCAACCGTGAGGTCCTGTGACATTGCCTTTACACCCTGTGCCTCGCAGGTTGGGGGCCTCCTGTTGCTGGAGCGAGGACCGGGAACAACACGGGTGCATAGAGGTGGCGCTCGGCCTACCTCCTCGGAGACGAGGCCGTGTCCTCCCCCACACTCAGGGGGTGCAACAACTGGGGACCGACTGCACCCACACCACACGAAGGCCGGCAAGCTCGTCAGAGAAGACTTGACTCCTCATCTTTGTCGCCATTTCCAAGTTGCGTTGGATGGTGGGCACGGACACGTGACCAATCACTTCCTATCGCTTCAGGACGGGGTCGCCCTCGCCAGGGGGCTGGGAATCCAGGGCTGCCCTCCTGATCAACTGATATCCCACCACGACCCACCCGAGGAGATCTGAGGAGCATGTCCAGATCTAGAGGCACAAAGCCGAAGACCCTCAAAGATATCTTGGCCAATCACAGTCTACCTCCAAGATGGCTGCTGCAATGCCGACTGCCGTATCGGAGAAACCCTCTGCGACCCCCAGAGACGAGCCCATCACAAAATCATTTCTGGAATCACTCTTCCTCAATCTCAGGGAAGATATCCAGTCAGTGAAGGCTGAATTCGCTACTGAACTCAAAGAAGTCCGAGAGATGTTGACAGTGTTGGGGAGCGGGTGGCTACGCTCGAGGAAAAGAGCGACACCACTGTCTCAGATCTGACAACTCTCCAGCAGGAGGTAATTTGGCTACAAGACCAGCATATAGGCATGCAGCTGCACCTGGAGGACATTGAAAACCGCTCTCTCAGGCACAACATTAGAATCCACGGGGTAAAACACTCAGACAACATCCGCGACCTGTTTGCCTTTGCCAATGGCCTTTTTCGGGCACATATTAGGGGACTCCTTTGAGGCAGACATCATATTGGACAGAGCGCACAGGGAGGGCCCACCTCGCGGCCCCAACGCTCCGCCGGCAGGCATACTGGTGTGTGTCCAGGACTTTAAGACCAAAGAATCCATTCTCTCCAGAGTGAGAACGGCCCATCCTATCTCTTTCCAAGGACACTCTCCGGTGCTATATGAAGATCTAGCGTTGACCACTCTGCAACGACGCTGGCAGTTTCGTCCTGTGACGGAACACCTCTGAGAGCTGGGTATCTCATACTCTTGGGGTCACCCTTTCCGACTGATATTCCAGCATAGTTGCAAGCTGCACCAATTGTGCTCTTTGCAGGATGCCTGCCGGCTGTTGGGGCTGACACTACCCCGGAAGGAAAACAACACGGGCGGCCCGGGGTCAGGCCCGAGATCTCACCATCAGGCTGGCAGCGACAGGGCAGGAGAAGGCACCCCAGGAAGCCTGTGGCCTCGGACATTGCCCGCGGCCAGCGGGAAGCTCTGACTGCGGTGGCGGAAGCGCTGGCAGGGGAAGACTCCGCCATTGGGTGATGGTTACGCACGGAGGTTCCGCTTTTACTTTCTCTTTAAGAATCTTTCCTGTCCACTGGGGGGTGGCGGGAGGAGAGGATGTTCTTGTTGACCATACCACGGACCCCGTGTAACAGTGATACTAGTTGTCCTGGGACGACAGACTCTTTTCATGGACTATTTCTTGTTCACATGTTTTTGGGGGGGTTTTGAGTTGGGGTTCCCTCATCCACCTTTCCTATTTGCCCTTTGGAGATGCCCGGTTCTGCGACCACAGCATTGGTACTCGCCCTTCATGTTGCACGCATTGCCCATCCGCACATGCCACTCTATACCCCGATCTTGGTTCCCCAATGCAGTCTGACCCCATCAAGGTCCTTACACTCAACGTAAGGGGCCTAAACAACCCCATTAGACGTAGGGCCGTCCTTCACTTTCTGGAGCATTCCAAGGCGGATGTATGCCTCCGCCAGGAGACTCACCTCCTTGCGAAAGACCACCACAGAATGAGATCTAAGGTATTTCCCACACAGTTATTCTCCTCTAACACTTCAAAATCAGCAGAGGTGGCCATTCTGATCCCCCAATCCTTCCCCGGTAGAGTTTTGCAAAAAGAATCGGAAATAAAGGGTCGCCTACTCACCTACCAAATCTCACTTGGGAATTTGAACTTTGTGGTGGGTTCCATATATGCCTCTAACGAAGGGCAAGCCAAAATTCTCCACAGGGCACTTAGCGAAGCAGCCACAACGCCGGATAGGCACTTATTACTGGGGGCAGATCTTAACATTGTCTTTGATAACGTCGCAGACCGCTCCTGCCAAAGAACGACCCAGGTAAGTGTACTGACACACGCGGGGCGGACACACCTCGGCGGTCTGGGACTCTTAGATTTATGGCGCCACTTCCACCCACACACAAGCAGCTACACATTCTATTCAGGTGCCCACAAGACGTATGCACGTCTAGATTAATTCCTCTGCTCCACCTCAATGCGGGCGTATGCTGAGGACGCGGAGATTCTGATGGCCTCTCTTTCAGATCACTCCCCTGTCCTAGCTACCTTCCAGCTGCCATGCTCTTTTAACCTCTCAGACACTGGCACTTGCGCGACACCTTGCTGCACAACCCGACGGTGGTCAATCAAATCCGGAAGGCCATCACTGATTTTGCCACCCAGAATGCTAACCCATACACCCCCTTAGCGACCCAATGGACAGCCTTGAAGGCGGTCATTCATGGTGAATTTGTAGCCATATCTTCTGCTCAGAATCGGGAGCGTAGTCGTAAGCGAACGGATATCACTCAAAGAGTAGCGGAGCTTGAACAGCTTCATCAGACGACGGGCGCCGCCAGGGCCTGGCAGCAGCTATGCTCAGAGAGGAAGTAACTGGCAGCCCTGGATTAGGACAGGGCAGAATATGCAGCTCTCAGGCTCCGACACTCTTATTACACCGGAGGAGATAGGTGTGGCCCCCTCCTGGCAAATAAACTGCAGGAGGTCAGACAACGCCCGGGAGTCCAGAAAATTCGGTCACCCACAGGGGATTCCATCTCTGAAGATGCTGAAATCGCTGAAATGTTCTGTGACTTTTATGCAGACCTTTGCAAGGGAGATTCACTAGATACTCATTAGAGCGCCAGATATATCACTGCAGCCCACATGCCTTCCCTAACCCAAGTGCAGGCTGACTACTTAGATAGAGCAATTCAAACAGAGGAGGTGATTTCGGCTATCTCTCGTCTTAAACTAGGCAAATCACCTGGCCCTGACGGCTACACAGCAGTCTTTTACAAGACATTTTGCAACCTAATAGCTCCCACCCTGACAGCCCTGTTTAATACATTTGAACAAACAGGTACCATCCCGGGGGAAATGCTAGAGGCGGCGATTGTCGTTATCCATAAGCCAGGGAAAGACAAAACTGTGTGTAGCGCCTACAGGCCTATATCGCTCCTAAATATGGACATTAAATTGTACACCAGCATCCTAGCAGCCCGTTTGGCGCCGTACATGGCCCAGCTGGTGGAGCCAGATCAGGCCGGCTTTATTCCACAGCGGCAGACCAGTGACAATACCAAACGCATCTTACACCTCATAGAGAAGGCGTCTCGCACCCAAGGCGAGTACATGCTCCTGGCCATCGATGCAGAGAGGGCTTTTGACCGGGTGCTCTGGCCCTATATAGAGATGGTCTTGATGGCTGCTGGTATCGGTGAGAGATTCCGTAACAGCATTCTGAATTGCTATCGCTCTCCCATGGCAACAGTCCGGGTCAATGGCCACACCTCTTCTCGATTTCCCATTGGCAGGGGTACACGACAAGGATGCCCCCTGTCGCCCCTCCTCTTCGCGCTCTATATGGAGCCCTTGGCGCTTAAGATACGACGACAACCTCTCATAACTGGGATTAAATTTGGGGGGACACACACCATAAGCCTATACGCCGACGATATCCTCCTTTCTCTATTGGATCCAATCACATCTCTGCGCTCCCTCTTCATAGAACTAGATAGCTTCGCAAGAGGTTCAGGCTTTAGGATCAACATGGACAAATCCATGGCTCTTAACATCTCCCTTGCCCCGCACACCCTCGCTTACCTTCAAGAGGAACATCCAGTTCAATGGGCCGACATTTCGATTCCCTACCTGGGAATTCAGCTAGCTCCTACCATTCATGCTACCATTGATATAAATTATGCCACTCTCCGCACTCACATTCACTCGGAATTGAATAGATGGAAACACTGCACGATTTCTTGGTTGGGTAGGATTGCAGCTACCAAGATGACTACTCTCCCCCAGGTTCTATACCTCTTTCAGATTCTCCCCTTCATGCCTCCATTGGGCTGGATCCAACAGACTCAAAGGGACTTATCGCGGTTCATTTGGAACGGCCGCAACCCCCGCTTCCGACACCAGATAGCGATCCTCCCACCTGAGAAAGGTGGAGTGGGGGTGCCAGACCTCCAGCCGTACTTTCATGCTGCCCAGCTTAGATACCTTGTGGAGTGGCAGTGGCTGGAATCAGAGAAACACTTGGCATTTCAGGATCAGTGGCAGGCAGTCCACTACAGGGTGTTCCCTTCCCTCCGCAAGCATCACCGCCAGCTTAATCTATATGCTTCATTCATTACGACCACTATCATGGACTCTTGGGACCGCACCAATGTTGCCACCCAACTGACTACTTTCCCGTCACCCCTTACACCGAGATTTGACAATCCGGATTTCCAACCCGGCACGAAAACCGATCCTTTCAGGCTTGGCGCGCTTCCCCCTGTAGGGCTCTAGGTCATCTCTTTGACTTGGACGGCATTATTGCCTTCCCCCAACTCAGAGAGCACTATGGGCTCTCGGAGATGGAACAACTACCATACCTTCAAATTCGACATTGGGCCTTACACCCACAAGTCAAACCACAAGCACAGCGTCTACTGACCACATACGAGAAATGCTAGTGACACGCACCTCAGAAAAGAAAATCATCTCTGATTTCTATAAATTCTTCTAGCTAACACCACATTCACATATAATGCGGGGCGCGCACTCTGGGAAAGAGACCTTGGGAGATCATTAAGCCACAAGGAATGGGAAGGCATATACCATAGGGCCAGACACTCGGCCCACCATATGGGACTCACGGAGACTCTAACCAAGATTGCCACGTACTGGTACTATACCCCGAAGCGACTGCAACGCTTTGACCCTCCGCGCAGCGAACTTTGTTGGCAGGAATGCGGGGAGGTGGGAACACTAGAACATATACTCTGGAGCTGCCCTTGCATACAGCCATACTGGTCCCAAGTCCTTGACGAAATCGACCTACACCTTGAGACGCAGCTCCCGTGCTTCCCCTCATATATCCTCTTGGGCCTACCCAACCCACTGACATACCCACTTAAATCCAGATAGGGTCGGCTGGTTGCGATTGCCTTGGGAGCTGCCATGCAAAACATCCTGATACACTGGCACTCCACTCAGCTCCCTACACATACTGGTTGGCTCTAGAGACTTTGGCTGGTGTTAGGTATGGAGAAACTCACTCTTATGCTGGACGGCAGAGGGTCAGAATTTCCCGACCTGTGGCCTCCCTTGCTTACAATATTGGTATCTGAATTCCGGGAGCTGACGTGCCCCCAGTACCTTCGATTGCTTCGCCTCCCAGACACACAGATTCCAGGTAGCGACTCCACAAAAATCCATAAGTAGTAACGCTAAACACCAAGCAATTTTCTTTATTCTCCTTCCTTACCTTCTTGACCTCCCCCCTTTTTTCCCCCTTTTGGTTCATTTTTCCAGGTTAGTTCAGGGTGGATAAAGGGGGGTGGGGAGCGGGGGGAGGGTGGGGTTTACATTGTTTTTCTTTTTGCTTACTGTCTCGGACCGCTCCATGCTGCTTACCTTTGGTAATATTATGCAACGCGACTTCATTGTCCTATCTACATGATTCCTGAGGAGCTGCGGGCCTTATACTTTTGTATGTTTTTAAAATCATTCAATAAAAAGATTTAAACCCATAAAGTTCTGGGGTCTGGGCCCCAATATTTATACTCAGAATTCCTTTGTTTTCTCAGGCAGAGAGTGTCTGTGCTTAGTCCAAACCAGTTTGGCCCTCTCTGACTCAGCTTCCCAGCAAGAGGTGGACACAACATTGTGCAAGGGAGACAGGGCCTATTAAAGTGCATGAGAACTCTCTGCCCACCACTCTAAGGGGGTCATTAGGATGGAGGATTTTCCGCATCCTCCGGGCCGGCGGAAGCCACCGCCGGCCCGGAGGATGCGGAAAATCCTCTGCGGACCCACCAGGACCCACCGCCACATTAGGATGGCTGGTGGGTCATGGTTTAGGTCCGCAGCTTTTCCGCCGCGGCTGGCTTACAACCGCGGCGGAAAAGCACTAAAATGGTGAAGGTGTCTCTTAGACACCTTCAGCCAGATTAGGATGTGCATGGAAACATGCTTTTCCGCGGCGGCTTTTCCGCCGTGGAAAAGCATGTGTAACTGCACTGCAGGGGCCCTTTGCGGGCCCCCTAGGTGTAGTGGGGGGTGGGGGGTGCACATGGGGGGTACCTATGGTACCCCCCTGCATTTGCGTGCACAATGCAGCAGGCACCGCGCGGTGCCTGCCGCTTTGTGCACGCAAATGCTGTGCATGCATTTTTAACATTGCTGCGGGTGCAGCTTGAAGCTCCACCCGCAGCAATGTTAAAAATAGAGGATGTGACCGCCACCCTGGCGGTCACATCCTAATCTGCACAGAGGGAACGCCGCAGCCCATGCGGACGTTCCCTCATGCTCTGGGGTCGCGGACGGACTCAAGTCCGTCCGCGATCCTAATGACCCCCTCAATGCAGACCAGGCCTATTCGGGTGCTAGTAAAAACTCCTCTCACCACACTGAATGCAGCCCAGGTCTATTCAGCCCAGCCGTGACTCATTCAGGAAAGGCAGGACACACATCAAACTCACCCCCCTCCCCAGTGGCTGTCTGAGAGAATGCACAACCCCAGCTCCTGTCACTCCGAAGTCAGACGGTCAATCCACAAATCAGCAGAGGCACACAGGATGGCAAAGCAAGAAAATACCCACTTTCTAAAAGGGGTATTTTTAAACACCAAATATAAAAATCATCTTTACTAAAAGATGCATTTTTATATTCTGAGTTCAGGCATACTAAACTCCATCTGTCTATCTTGTCCCAATGGGAAGTTATATTTATAAGAGGGTATAAATAAACTCCAGTTCTGTCCTATGAGACAGACAGCCTTTCAATAGTGAAAAACGAAATACACTGTATTTCACTATCAGGACATGTCACACACCCCAGTAAATGTCCTACCTTTCACTTACACTGCACCCTGCCCATGGGGCTACCTTGGGCCTACATTAGGGTGTCTTACATGTACGAAAAGGGAAGGTTAAGGCCTGACAAGTGGGTGCACTTGCCAGGTCGACATGGCTGTATCAAACTGCTCAGAGACACTGCAGTGGCAGGTCTGAGTTACATTTACAGGCTGCTCATGTGGGTGGCACAATCACTGCTGCAGGCCCACTAGCAGGATTTTATTTACAGGCACTGGGCACACACTGCACAGAAAACTAGGGACTTACCAGTAAATCAAATATGCCAATCATGGGGACACCAATCCATAATAAAATTTACACAGAGAGTGTGTGCACTTTAGCACTGAATAGCAGTGGTAAAATGCCCAGAATTCTGAAACCAACAGGGTCAAAAACAGGAGGCCAAAAAGCAGTGTTGCTTACGAAATAAAAATGAAACTGTCCTTAAATTCCCCAGTTGTAGTTGACTCCACAAACTGTGACTTGCACAGCAGCTATGACCTCCCCAGGTATGTGGAATATGCACAAGAGCTTTGGGGTAAGATGCCAATGGGCTCTATTCTACACTATGTTCTGAGGAGGCCAAAGGGGACACTAGATACCCAGCTGACTCAGGTCTCACTTTGGCCCTCCATGGCATATTAAGGGTGTGAACGGCAAACCAAAAGTCATTCAGTCTGGCATGACGTGAAAAGCAGCCATGTAGGGAAGGAAACAAATAAGATAAAAGCAAAAATAAATACTTGTTCTACCTGGATGTTGGGTCCCAGGTGTTGCTTGTTATTAGGTAACCCTTTAGGGAACCAGAAGGTTCTTGCTTAAATGGAGCCCTTTCTAAGATATCTCGTAAAGTGTTTTTATTGACACGTTCTACCCAACTTATACAAAAAAACAGCGACAGTCCAGAAGAAGCTGCAGGAAGCACCCGGGCACACAGGCTTTACTGAGCCAATCACAATGCTGCAACGCAGCTTTGTCATTGGTCTGAGTGCTGTGGATCGGTGCTCGGATGGGGACAGGTAGCCTGTGCATATTCCCCACTAAGCTGTGCATTACAGCCTGGTAGAGAAAATGCAAAGTGTGCATGAATGTTTGGCTGGGTCAATACAGCTGGCCAAGCAGTCATGCACACTTCAGTGTGCACAAACCACTCCTCCTCCCTTAAGCACAAGCTCTGCGCACCCTAATACAGCCCCTCAGTAATGAAAAACTGAAAAATAGAATGATAATAACGCGGTTATTATCAGTTTTCTTTCTCTTTTTCACTGCTCTGAGATAACAAGTGATTCCTATGCCTATAAACCAGTGGCCATAACACAGAGAGGTTGATGATGGTGTCCGGCATCATCCTTTTGAGCCTACAAGTGGCATGCCCATAGAAATACTAACAAATCCATTGTTTGCAGATGGAGAATTTTGAGCATTACTAGTCTCAGAGAACCATCTCTGACTGATAAAAAAAAACTACTTTAAGCAGTGCAATCAACAAGAGACTGGAGATCTTTGATGTGGCCCTTTATTACATCACCCCCCAGCAAACCAACTTATTACCTGGCCATGCATAAACACAAAAATAAATAATTTGCAATAAACAATATGCTTACTTCACATTTTATTTGCTCTCATGTGAGTAATACAGACCTGAATTAACGTTGGGTGGTTTTGGTAAATCCATAGCTTTTTGGAGGAATTTTTAGATTCTCCACTGAAAGGCTCCCCAACAGTGGAGAAACACCACCAGCTGTACCCTTGCAGGGTCATCTCATCAGAAAAAATGGGATTCAGCCAAAGAATGCTCCACTTGAGAAGGATCATCCAATGGGGGAGTTACCTCTTCCTTTCAAAATGAAGGATTGCTTATCAACACCCAATTCTTAAAAAACCTGTAAGTCTTGGTTCCACCGTACCGACGGGTAAATATTGACATCCAACAGACTTGACTGCAAGGTATCGATTGTTAAGGTAAGTAGATGTGGAGTTAGAATAATACATCTACGCAACCCTGCGTCAGCTTACCTTGGTGAGTTTGCGGTATTCGATATTTTGTGGCTTGTGCTCTTGCGGTTCAATCACATCTAGTGCTTGAATCAATCACATGTAGGGCCCGATGTTGGTCGCCAATTACCGGTCGGTAACGGCCGAATTCGGCCGTTACCAACCGGTATTTAGGAATTGACATGCACGTGGCATTTAATTTACAGAATCGGTATCTTTACCGATTCGGTAAATTTACCGATTGTGTAAAATACCGAATCGGTAAATTTACCGAATCGGTAAATACAGATGTAGGGGGCACTGGAAACAGTGCCACAGGCCATTACCGATTCGTTATTTACCATGTAATACTATTACATGGTAAATAACGAATTCCAGTGTACATGCACATCTGTGCATGTATACCTGTGCCGTGTGGCACACAGACATGCCCTAAGGGCATGTATGTGTGTCATATGGCACACAAGCCAGTAACAGGGGTGCAACAGGGTGTCAAAGTGACACCCTGTCCCCCTTGTAAAATCGGTAATTTTACCGATTCGGTAATTACCGAATCGGTATTTGCTATTGAATCCTATGGGCTTCAAGATTCGGTAATTACCGAATCTTACCGATTCGGTATTTTTACCGAATTTATTACCTACATAGCAATTACCGAATAGTAAATACCGAATCGGTAAAATTCAGTATTTACCATTCGGTAATTTGCTATTACCTACATCTAGGGCCCGATGTAGGTAAATCCCATTTACCGAATTTGAAATACCGAATTTTACCGATTCGGTATTTCAAAATCGGTAAATGGGATGTAGGTCCCAACATCTGGAATCGTTACCGATTCCTTACAAATTCGGTATTTACCGATTCGGTAAATACCGAATCGGTATTTGCTATTGAATCCTATGGGCCTTTGAAGCCCATAGGATTAAAGTCAAATACCGAATCGGTATTTACCGAATCGGTAAATACCGAATTTGGCAAGGGTGCAGGGGGTGTCACTTTGACACCCTCTAGCACCCCCAAAACGGGCATGTGTGCAATGTGGCACACAGACATGCCCTAAGGGCACGTCTGTCTGTCACATGGCACATGTGTACATGCACAGATGTGCATGTACACAGGAATCGGTATTTTACCATGGATTTGTATTCCATGGTAAAATACCGATTCTGTAAGCCATGTGCTGATGGAACATTGGCTACCTACATTGCATTTTCGGTAATTTTACCGAATTGTTATCATTACCGAATCGGTAAATATTACCGATTCGGTAAATTTACCGATTCGGTAATGATAACGATTCGGTAAAATTACCGAAAATGTGCCCCTACATCTCGATAGCCCTTTACCGATCGGAAACGGCCGAAAATCGGTATTTTCGGCCAATTCCGATCGGTAAAGGGCTACCTACATCGGGCCCCTAGGCCCTAGTGTTGGGATCAATTTACTTGAAATTATTTTAGCTAGTGGATGAGATTAATTGAAGCACTCCTTCCATCAGTTTGTTGCTTGTTGCCATAGGCGCCCCTAAGCATTCTTGTCAGTAACAAAAATCACCTGATGTATTACATTTAGGAGTACTATTCTCTAAGGGCTCAGAGCACATTTGCACACATCTGATCTATGACTGTGTTTCTGTTCCCCATGATGTTCCCCATCAAAGCCCTGCAAGTCTCATTTCTGGGGGTACCCCGCCTCTACACTTGCATAGACCATGTCCTCTTGAAATGGTAATAATTCGGGATGAAAGTCTAGGGTGGGCACGAGGTTACCTATATGGCACAAAAGTTTCCCAGATTAAAATCGAGGAGTACTTTTGTCAAATATGAAAGCCACACACATGATTATGAGTGCTGGCTATATTTAGACATAGCAGTTTCATAGCATCCTGTTCCCATGGTGCTAATCCAGAATCAGGAAACCGCAGCGATAAAATGTGTTTTCCAAATTGCAATGTCTCATTTATAAAGAAGAATGTGTGCACCTCATCAGCTGGAAAAATTGAAAATTATTATCAGACTAGGCCCTTGTCGTTTAATTTCGCCATTTGTAGAAGAAAGAAAATTTGGCCAAACTGGTCAAATGCTAATTTATTATCAGAAAAGCTGCACTGTAATTTCATAATTTTTAGAAGACGAAATTTGGCCAATCAAGGACATTTACATTTTCAGCCATTAGAGCACGCATATTTCACGTTTTTTTGTAGGTTCCCCCGAGGAAAAATGTCCCCTCAATGAATTTACTAGCGGCATGTGAAATGTAAAGAACTATATAGCACAGAGTACAAAAATCTCTTTTATTTGGGGGTCGGGATTTTGGGTCATTGCTTAGACAAAAGAATATCACAGATAGATTAACACAACCTTTTCTGAGACAGGATCCCACATGTCCACATTTGCCATGTGTAGAAAATAAGTGCATTCACTGGGAAAGCAACGCATTTCTCAAGTTCCATCAAATGTTTTGCTTTTTAATTCACTGGCATCTGACACGTGCCGAGGCACTAAAATGTAAATAGTTTGCAAAGCCTGATGGGTATACTCCCAGACAGATGTGCAGTCACAATGCACCTGTAGCACAGGTGAACGCCTAATCGTTTCCTGTTCAGTTAAATAAACATGCCACATTCCTGTTTGAAACTGGCGATGGCTCGGCATGATCTTTTACTTAAAGGCAAAGTTGGTAAACTAATTGTATTTATTTATTATTTTATTTGTTTGTTCATTTATTTATTTGAGGTCACAAATATGCATGCGGTAATACACTTTGATCAAGTGTCACTGAATGTTTATGCTGATGGGATTAAGGGCTAGATGTAGGTAATTGCAAATTACCGATTCTAAAATACCGAATTTCACCAATTCGGTATTTTAGAATCGGTAATTGCAATGTAGATAAAGATTCGGTAAAAAATACAGAACGGTAAGATTCGGTATTTACCGAATCGGTATTTACCGAATCGGTATTTACCGAATCGGTATTTGCCATTGATTCCTATGGCCCGAAGGCCCATAGGAATTAATGTCAATTACCGAATCTGTAATTACCGATTCGGTAAAATTCAGAAAAAGTCAAGGGTGGCAGGGTGTCACTTTGACACCCTGTTGCACCCCTGATTAGTGCTTGTGTGCCATTTGGCATACATACATGCCCTAAGGGCATGTATGGGTGCCACATGGCACAGGTGTAAATGCACATTTATGCATTTACATAGGAATTCCTTATTTACCACCAACTAATAGTTGGTGGTAAATAACGAATCCTTAAAGCCCTGTAGCACTGTTTACAGTGCTACCTACATGTCAAAATACAGATTCTGTAATTTTACTGAATCGCTAATTTTACCGAATCGGTAAAATTACCGATTCGGTAAAATTACTGAATCTGTATTTTGAGATGCCCTACATCTCAGTATCCAAATAACGGTCGGTAACGGCCGAAAATCGGTATTTTGGGCCGTTACCGACGGGTATTTGGATACCTACATCTAGCCCAAAATTTTTATCTGAGCTACCCCCGATGAATGGCAGTGGCCCGAAATGAATTGGGTAGGAACTTTCCACTTTGACTTATGAGGACTGATGAACCCTCATGCACTGTTAGAGAAAAGCCTGGATTGGCATTTCATTGAACTTATTGCTTGAACTTGTTGTGAGGAACATTAAAGAAAGAATAAACATTGAAATAAAATAATGGGGGAAATGGTTAAAATGGAGTCAAGACTGCTGGTTACATTACAATTGAGTTCCACGGTGGTGCATCCCGGGCCTGGGATATCTGATGAGGTTCCAGCTTCCTGCTGCACAAATATGTCACAACATTACAGCTAAGTCTATGCATGATTTCATTATAAAACTACATGCCTACCATTGTTCATTTCACCCATATGTGCACTTTTTATTGTATGAACAGCTTTTGAGGGTTGTTAGGGACGTCGGTGTCCAGCGCTAAAGGTGGAACCCTTCCATTTAGAGAGTGACCTACCACCTCATATTGGGATACGGTCAAATTTAAATGCTTTGTGACCAAATTTCATTTGCAAAACATTGATACATACCATAACTGCTATTTCGAAGGGACGCCACAACCCTTCTAAATAATTCATGATACCCTTCTAAACAATTTTTTCGATACATTAACTTGTTACCAAATTACAAAATGGATTTCTCTGTCACCTATTACCAAATTTCAAAAGGGTTTAAGTACAAATTAGTGAATCACAGGGTTTGTGATGGCTAAATGGGTTTGTGCATTAGATCTCTCCCTCCAGGTTTTCTGCAGAAGCCAGTCCTCTGTGGGCAACTGGGACCTGTTGGAGTCAAAAGGTCTTGTGCTGTTAGTGTCCCTGAAGCAGACAAACAGGAGGCAATCACTTGACACTTGGAGATTAGTTCCAGTCCCTGGGTACTAGCAGTAATGTCAGGAGACCTTAAGTCCACGGGTCAGTGCTGTCCGTCCAGCAACATTCAGGATAAGGGGTTCTTCCAAGAGGGCCTTCTTTTTCAAATAAAGTCTTCCCTGGTCCAGGAATGTTCGGAGGGGGTGGTGGTTGAAGTGTCAAATGTATCCTGTGCACTAGGCGGTGATTAGAGAAATTGTGCCCCCCAATCTTAACCATTTTCTCACAGTCCCACCACTCCTTTTGCAGAACTTCTTTGTCTTACTGTAAAATTAACTATGAGACCATCTTTCAATATGACAGAACCCTTCTACAACCGGCAGGCCTGCCTTCAGCTCCATCAACACTCCTCACTTACCAGGGTCCAAACTGCATCTGTCCACCACTGTTTCCTCATGCCACTGCCCCTCACTGTCTCTCCCCTTATACATACAAAAAACCTGATTATGTTTCCACATAGGGGGCACCCTTCAGAGTTGTCAGAAGAGGGGGAGGTGTAAATGTACCTTTGTACTAGCCTACAGGCTAAATTACGCGGGACGGGCAGAGATTCTGGTCTCTTACCCTGGACCATTTCAAAATGCTGGAAAGATCTTTCATATTTTCAAATGGCAATTAAAGGAATGTTGAGATAAGTAAGAAATTGGATGATTATGACCCTCTTGCCATTTTAAGTGCGCACTCTTAGTTTCCACTGACCTCAAAATAAGACTGGGAGGCATTGTCCAGTTCTACAAAATGTACAGTGACATGGAAAAGTATTGATTTCTTTGTAAAACTGACTACCTTAACATATTGTATTAACATATATTGATAGTTCCTATAGGAATCTATTATTCCTACTGCAAAATGCATTGGAAAAATTACTATAGAGCTGGGGGAGCAGGATAGCTGCAAAGAATTGTGTTGGGAGTATTTAACCCATAGTCACCAGCTCCCACTTGCCCTATTAGGCCCTCCAAAGTACCTCAGAGGCGCCCAACAAAGCCACATTGTGGCTTACAGCCTCAATAATTGACTGCTCAGAAACTGAACTAGATATGCTACTATCCTTGCCAAATCGGTGGGACATAACAGTTACTGGGTTCTCTAATCCGGAAGAAAGATCCTATTGATTTGCAATATGAACCAAATTCAATGACCACTCATATGACTGCTTTACATGATGTCTTACTATGAATGTTACATCTATTAGCTACCCAAGGTGACAGTGAAGACCATTGCCTTACAAAGTACATATTGATGAGTCTGGAGGCAACCTCCATTTCAATTCAGGAGCTGTCTTTTATCACTCATGGGATGGGTACCGAGGTACTTCCTTACCTACCAGGGAGGATTTTTCAGCGTCGGAGAGGGAAGGCGATGAAAGAACAAGAAATAGATCCTTATATCAAACAGTGTTAACGTTGAATAAATCATGTCAAGAAAAGCCAGAGATTTGGAGAGCTTCTCAAGGTGTGATCCTTTGAAGATGGAATTTTCAGATATATTCCACTCTGAACTGTTGTCTTTAAATAGATCACAGATTTTAGAACTGCTGGCCCAAGTTTCAGAACTCCAATTTATTAATGCTAAAAATTTATCTTTGAGTTAAATTCATTTTATTTCAGGCCAAAAAGATATTTTGGCAGTTTCTGTGGTATCTTTCAGAACTGTCCATTCTAGGAATTAGGGCCATATGAACAAGCCATTTTGCATTTCCTAACAGTGCGAATCGCTATTTCAGGTTGTTAGGAAATGTAAAATGGTGTTTCAGTATGTACGAAAGACTTTTTCAATGGCACAATTTGCGATTTCTATCATCTAAAAATCACATTGTTTGCATTTTGAAATTGGAAGCGAAAATTGGCATTACCACTGTGTACAAAGGATTGCCTAATTGCAATTAGTCACAAAATAGGCATTTAAGAAATGCAAATACCATCAATGTGTTTCAGGTGGGAACCAGGTGCAAGATATAAAAAGTCACTCAAAATGAATCTGGCTCTTTCAGAATGGCGGCTCTGTATGTCTTGGCAAGGAGGTTGAGGATTTTGGTTGGTAGGCAGAGAAGAAGGAGGCAGGAGAGGATATTTAGTGTGAGGGTCACCCTATTTGGACAGACTGAGAAGGAGATTTATGAGTAGTATAGACTGATCAGTGAGAAAAGTTTGGATTTAATTGCTAAGTTCCATCCTCAGCTACAACCCCCAACAGTCAGAAGCAATGCAATTCCACCACATGTGCAGGTATTGTGTTGTCTACACCTTTTAGCTACTGGCAGTTACAAAGGAATCATTGCAGTGGCAGAGGAGGGTCACAAAGTTCATTTTCTAGATTTCTTCATAGGTTTTTGGACATCATTGTTGGCAAGTTGAACCAATATGTTTTTTTCTAAAAATTTCCCAAGATATAAAACACACAAAACTAATGTTTTATCAAGTAGCAAAATTTCTTAAATGTTAATGGTTGTGTTGATGGCACATATATTGCCATAGGTCCCCCCTCTTCAAATGAACTCATTTATAGGAACAGGAAGAGCACCTATTCACTCAATGTTCAGGTAGTGTGTGATGCCTCATGCATCATAACTGACCTTGTAGCCAGGTTCCCAAGCAGCACAAGTACCTCCTGTATGTTCCGCCACAGTGAAATTAATAACCGTCTGTGTCAGGGTGAATTTGGGGATGGTTTTTTACTTGGTAAGAGGATTACAAACTCAATTCATTCAGTTCAGTAGCATGTTTGTTAAATAGTTTTATTGTTTCTCCTACTCCTATCATTTAAAGAGACAGTGCATATGCCTTACGCCCTTGGACACTGATGTCATACCTGAATCCAAGAACCTGAAGTGAAAGGCAGTACAACAGGGCACATAAAACAACACAATCAATTATTGAACAGACTTTTGGAATACTGAAATCATGTTTTAGGTGCCTACATAAGACTGGTGGAGCACTACTCTACAGACCAGAGACCTGTGGCAAAATCATTGCCACATGCTATTCTTCACAACATAACTATAAGGAAGGGTCTTCACAATGTCAATACAGAGCTAGAATGAGACTCAAGTGATGGACTACCAACACTACAAATTCAGCTGGTTGGGACCCTGTGGAAAGGCCACGGTACCTGCCTTAACGGAGAGGCATCCTCGCGCGGGGATGAGTCCGTCTAACCTAGATGGTGACTTGTTCCCTCTCCATAGGACTTCTTCTCTCTCTCCCTCTGCAGGGTCGCCGAGGTCAGAACCCGGAAGACGGACAACCGGATGCAGTCCTCCATGAGCCCGGAAGTCCCGCCCCCGACTACATCCCGGAAGATAGAAAAACCGGCGAACCACAACGAAGGAGGTTCCAACCCGCGGACTCGTGGCAGGAGGCAGCAAGGAAGGAACCGGAGCTGAGAGAGAGAAGCGAGGAGTCGGAGAACCAAGCGGAAGAAGCGGAGGAGGACGGCGACGTGTGGTCTGAGGACTGGTGGAGTCCTCAGGAGGTGGCTGGAGAGCGGCCGCAACTCACCAGGGAGTTGCGGCGGGCAACGTGAGTAACCGTCATCCGTCTCCGTGTGCCGCTTGTAGATAGTTGTAATTAGTGTAAATAGTATAGCGCTGCGCCTATCTGAGCACGAGAGCACTGTATATATATATATAGATAGACCCCCCCCCCCTTCTTCACCGCGAGCACCCTGTCGACCTCTTGTCTCCCCTCCTGGTTGTCGGCCTCTTCCACCTCCCCGTTTTACCCGTCCCTCACTATCCATATTCCGTATCCTCACTTCCCGGTGTCGGTGGCAGCTACCAATCTTGAGAGGAGCGAAAGACTAACAGCCCTCTGTTTCTTCTCTCGCCCCAAACCTCCGAGGCCCACCAACAGAAGTCAAGGACCCTACGGCACTACAGAGAAGGAAGACTTACACCATCCTGACGACAGCAGCCCAGCGGCAGGACGTCTTCCACTTCCCTCCCTGACCGGACGTCTTCTCTACATCGGACTTCGCCAAAAGAACCCCATCGGTCCCCTTTGTTCAGAGACTTATTATCACCACCTACCTGTGTCCACAATAAAACTCGCTAAACATAGCGCACTATATCTGGCCTCCCCGCCTGTTATTCCGGCCCGCCGAAGCCCACACCCCACAGACCCATTCAGCAGAGGGTCAAACACAATGTAAAGAGAACACAAACAACTATTTTTAAGGTAAGGATGATGACCACATCTAAGAAATAGCAAACACGCATGATGTTAATGTTTTTCCATTAATGAAAGATAACCTTGTATTCAGTTTGTAACACTGTACTGTAATTGTGTATCATCAACTGTATCCTTATAGGATGTCATTGTTTAAACAAACCAACACATTTTGAGAACGCAAACATAACAATCTAGTAGCATACATCTGACTGCATACAAAAGTTACTTTTTGTGACCTCTGGTGTTGGCTGCCTACTCAGCAGTACTTGGCGGTGGAGTTGGGGATATATCTGTGTCAGATCTGTGTTGGTGTGATTGCCTTGTGCAGCATCTATCTGGCACAGATATGCCACTGAGGCTAGAGCCTTCTTCACCTTTAGGTGGTGGTAATACGTTTGGGACAGACATGTTATGTGTCTGAATGTTCTCCAGAGCTGTGGTCAGATATAGCCCATGTGCTATATCTTGGCAGCACTGCCCCAGGTCATCTTGGATGTTCACAGTTCTCCTGGGAAGAGTGGTGGTAGCTACTGCCAAACGATTTATTGATTTTGTAAATGCGTCACAGCGCGCCATGTGCTGCTTGTGGCAGCAGCTTTGCATACGCTGCTCCTTCTACAAGACAGCAATCCAATGCCCTTGACCTTTCTGCATCTGCATCAATGAACAAGACATGCTTTGCAGATGCCTAGGGCCATATGTATCATCAAACTATTTTGCATTTCCTAAATAGCGAATTTTAAGTAATCGCTATTTAGGAAATGCAAAATGGTATGTATGAACAAAATCGCATTTAATTTGCGATTCCTTAAGCTTCCTTAATTGCGAATTCGCATTTTGCGAATTAGCAATTAAGGAATATTTTCCATTGCATTCCTATGGGCCAGGAGGCCCATAGGAATGATTTCCAAATAATTCTCAAATTGCGAATTCGCAAATTGTTACTCGCAATTTGAGAATTTTTGCAAGGGTGCAGGGGTGTCTCAAGGACACCCTGCTGCACCCCTGTAAGTTACATGTGTGTGCATATGGCGCACATACATACCCAATGGGCATGTATGTGCGTCATATGCCACCCTCACAAATGCACAATTGTGCATATTTACAAGAAATCGCAAATTACCACCAACTACAAGTTGGTGGTAATTTGCGATTCCTTAACCAAAACTCGCTAGCCAAAAATGCTACATACATAGCATTTAAGGAATCGTAAAATTGCGATTCCCTAAATGCTGTGGCAAAATAAGGAATCGCACAAGTTTGCAATTCCTTATTTTGGGAATGTTTCATACATCCCAAAACATGCAAAAAGGCCGTTTGCGATTCACAAAGGCCGAAATTCTGCGAATTTCGGCCTTTGCGAATCACAAAAAGCTTGATACATATGGCCCCTAGTCACAGTTTTTATCTGTTTGGCTTGTAGGTAATGTACTGTGACGATTGGTTTCTCAAGGCCACCAAACAATTGAAAACTGTCTGGCCAAGTTATTATTATTATAAAGACTTATATGGAATATAGCTACCCAAAAGGGTTTCCCAGCACTAGATAGAGGTAGATTACTAGCCCGAAAGAAGTGAAAAACATCCCGGCTTTGAGGTTTTTGCAAAAGATGGTCAATGATTGGCAGCTTCTCGGTGAGTCAAGCAGCATATTCCAGAGCTTAGGGCCCAGATAGGAAAACAAACGCCCACCCAGATGGGGTTTTCAACTCTTGGTGCCTTTAAAGAGGTTCTGGTTGCTCGACTAAAGCGAGTGATTGGGGTAGTAGGGTTTCCCTAACTGTTGCAGATAGCATCGACCTACACTCGACATCGCTTTATGTATGTGGCATAGGGCTTCGAATTGCCTGCGTTTTTCCACCAGAAGCTAATGAAGACTGCATAGAAGGCTAGACATGGAAGAATGTTTGGAAAGATGAAATAGTAGCCTGGCCGTGGAATTCTGAGTCACTTGTATGAGTTTGATTGAGTACTTGCCAGCCCCCAGATAGAGAATATTCCCATAATGAAGCCTTGATAGAATCAAGGCCTGGATAATAATCCACTGAGCTAAAAAAGGAAGCCTCTAAATCATTTTATTTTACCATTTTAAGACTGGGAAGTGGAGGCTACCTAGTAAATTTAGAATTTTCATTGATAATTCATCATCCAGCCAAAAACCAAGATTCCTTACCTTCGAGACTGCATAGGAAGAGCAGGATATTAGGCCAGTGTTGAGGGCCCCACAGCAGGGGGCTTTAGCCACCACTATAACCTTGGTCTTGTCCCTGTTTAACTTTAAGGATCTCTATTCATCCAGGTGGAAACTTTAAGGGGACAGGAGCTCAGGGTGTCTGTGCTGTAACCCTCCGCAGATGACAAGGAAAAGATGATCTGAGTGTCTGTTATCAGCATAGGAAAATAAAGAGAGTCCACAGCCTTCAACAATGTCACTAATGGGAAGAAAATAGATGTTAAATAACATTGAGCTCAGAGCAGAGCCCTGAGGAACCCCAGAAGAAAGAGAATGACACCTCAACACAAAATCAGATGAAAAGACCTGAAAGGTCAGATCCTGCAGAAACAAGGTCATCCAGGTCAGTGCTGTGGTTTGGAGACCCATGTTCTCAAGTATTTTATGAGAAATTGTAACAAAAGCCGCTCTCAGGTCGAGCAAGATCAGTGCCACAGTACCACCATTATCCCAAAGCAGACTGAGGTGCCCTGTAACCCCAGCAGAGCAGATTCCGTGCTGTAGCCAGCTCTGAAGCCAGACTGCAACCGATGGAGAAGATCATGAGATTCTACAGAGGAGGAGATTTGCTGTTTAACATATTTTTTCCACGATTTTAGAGAACATCGGTAGCAGCGAGATTGTCCAATAACTAATCCAATTGGGGGAATCCAAACAGTTTTTTTTATAGGGGGTGGGCCATAGCATGCTTTCATGCTTGGGGAATCTGCCCCTCTTGCAGAGAGGCATTAAGAAGAGCAGTCAAGATTTGTTGTGATGCCGGGCCAAGTTTACTGACCCTGGCCAGAGGGAGAGGGTCTAAAGGAGAGCCAGGCTTTATGGATTGCAACAATGCACAAAAAAGAGGGACATCGAAAGCAGAAAACAAATCTAAACATTGTTTGTGGCAAGAGGTAGCTGGGTTGACAGTGTCAGATTCAGTGCACTCGATCAATAAAGCAGTATCAATGGTTTTAACCCCTTCGGTGCTCATGACGGAATGGTTCCGTCATGAGCGTCGGTTGGCCTGTGCTCATGACGGAACCGTTCCGTCATGAGTCCGTTGGCCCAATAGAACCTTCAGCACAGCTCGAAAATTCGCGCCGCGCTGAAGGGGTTAACATCCATCTGAGGCTTGACAGTCAGGCCAGTAAAGAGCGACTGTTGAATGTGCGCCACCTTTTATTCAAAGAAATATGCCAATTCATTATCACATTGTGATTGTGAAAGGGAAGGTGGAGGAAATTACTTACTAGGGTCAGATAGCTCTTTATAACTACTCTAAAAAAGAGTTTGGAGCAGTTGTGAGCAACACTAATTTTATCTGCATAGAACGCAGCAGAAGTAATTGTGCATAGTGCATGATATTCTTTCAGTGCTGTCCTTATTTAAGTTTCTCTTCCTCATCATAACATTTCCTCCAGCTCCTTTCCAGATGCAAGTCATCAGAGACATCATCATTGTGAACTGTTCTTTGGTCGACTCTACGTTGTCTGTGTGACCTGCACACAGAAGACATTGTGTTCCTGCCTTGTGTTTGCTCCTCATCACCTGCCGCAAAGCGTGGTAGTGGTGCCACGTTTGCTCTCCTAGTAGTGGGAGTCTGAGTTATGGATTTAGGAGTAGCATTTCTGTTGTCCTCAGCTTCCTCTTGTGTGTCATTGCTTCATCAGCCTCAATGGTGTGAGACACCTCCTTAGTGTGATCTGTGAAAATGTATGTATATAGTTATTGTAATTCAATGGTTACTAAGTTTGCGTAATATTGTTGATAATGTGAGTTATATGTTTTTGACACGAAGATTACATGTACATATGTGTAGTTTATACACTGACACACAGTACATCATAGAACTTAGTTGCACTACGACTTTCATAATGCATTGACAAATGACAGCAAACATCTAAATGGAGCTTTTGTAGCCAAGATATTATACCTGAAGACTAACAAACAAAATATTATGGTTAGATTTATACAAGAGAATATTTTACCTTGGCTGGAGACTGCAGGGATGGAGGTGGCAATGTCTGACCCCCCCACCACACTTTCAGGTTCATGTGTCCACTCAATAAGAGAACTTATTGGAGTGGGTGGAGAATGTTTGGAGAAACCACCACCTGTGCCACGAGCCTCAGCCATCCTGCTGGCCACCTTCTCTTCAGTACAAGATCTTAAGTCATGCCAGTGTTTCCTTATTTCAGGTATGGTTCTCTGGGTGACACTAAGAGAGTTAACATTTTCCGTGATAATGTTCCAAGTGCAGGTTTTCAGGGCCTCAGGTACAGAAAAAGATGGCTTTCCACATAGCTGATGTAGGAAACTGGAATGTTGTTGCAGTTGTACCCCCACTTTTTTCCCTCACTAGAACTACTAAGTGCTGGTTTTCAACTCTGACAGTGCACTGAAGACTGCTAACCAAGTTCCGGTGCCAGTGCTCTTTCCCTAAAACAAGTAAAATTGTCCTATTGTTATAGAATTGGCACACACTTTAGCATTCCCTAGTAAATGGTACCCCTGGTACCATGTTTGAAAACATAACATGGACACTCACTGTGTGACATGCCAAAGTCAATGCATTTAATATATATAAGGTACCCTTAATGCAGGCCTTATCGCCCTAAGGCGGGGTGCATGATATTACATGTGAGAACATATCTGCATGAGCAGACATGCCCCTTAGCCGTCTAGTTTAATTTCTAGACAGTACAAGTGAACAGCAAAGTCATCTAATGTATATGTACTGGGCACTGGTGATGACAAGTGCTCCAGCTCCATGATGGCTTTTCTAAAACCTATGGTGTTTTATATCAAACATCTTGTCTTAATAAATCTGTACTGTTGCTAGTTCTAGATTTATTATGACATGCACCCAGAGGGCACCTTAGAGATGCCCCCTGAAAAAACTACCAGTAACTAGGGTACTGGCTGACTGGTATCATCCAGCCTGCCACCACAGGCCTGTTTCTGACCTCCTGCAGGTGAAAGCCTACACTGTCTGATGTCAGAAACAATGCCTGCTTCGGAGGAAGGTGTTCACACCTCCTGTAGCAGGATGGCTAGTGATTTAGCATAGCAAGGCCAGGAGCTTCAAAGCCCCAGACACCTTTGATATACTACCCCGGCTTACCCCAGACCTGGGAGATGCCAGCCCCTGCCCTGAAACCCATTTGGCACCAGGACAGATGAGGAATTAGCTATGCAGTAGGTGTGTTGCACCACCAGGTTAGTCACACCGCTAAGGTGGGCTACCTGTTTTGCTCCACGAAATAAGGGTTCCACCATCTTGTTTTTAGTGGAATTAGGAACTCTGGGACAGGCTTAAGTCCATTCTCCACTAGAGGTGGGAATAACCCCAGGGGTCGGTAGCTCATTGGCTACTGCCCTTTACTTCCCTTAAAGCCCCTAAATTTAGTATGTAGGTGGACCCCTGACACCGGGAATTCATATTAGTCTGACTGAAAGAAAAAGAAGAACAAAGAAGAACCAAAGACGTGAGAACTGCAGACCAGCACCTAATTTGGCTCAAACCCCTGCCTAACATCTGCTCTCTCAGCAGTCACCGACACTGACTCATCCATAAGCAGAAGAGCCTCACCAAACCTGTGGAAGTCTGCCCAGCACTTCCTCGGCCCAGCAACATTTCCCATGGAGTGGAGGTGCCACTTCCCCGCACCAGCAGGCCCAGACTGCATCTGCCCGGTACAGCGTTCTGTCGACCCCCAGACTCACTGAGGGAAAGTACTTCAGAAAGAGATTTTCATTCCCCCAGGAGGTCAGATCCATCTCTCTGCAAAGTTTGGAGACACCATGACCCACAAGAGCCACCCTGCACCAATACCTGGGGTACCAGAGCCAGTTACAAGTACCAAGGCTTATTTGTGTTAAGTCAGAACACCACAGCCACCAAAACGTACCTGTACATCGATGGGCTTTAAGAGAGGCCATCTCCACACTGAGACTGGCTGATCAGGGTATTGCCCCCTCTTCAGCCAGGCTTGCTTGAATACAGTGGCACAGGGAGCAAGGGGCCCACGACAGAGCATACCCATCCCTATAGAAGTCCTTAAATCCAGTAAATGTAACAGTAAAGGTTTATTGTAGATTACAATTCAGGTCAGGTAGATAAAATAGAATAAAGTAGTTCAATGATAGAAAAACCCCACCAGGAGTAGATGGACTTCAGCTCAGCCTCCAGATGTAACTGTCCCTGCTTTCAAGCATATACAATTTTAACACAGATGACATCATAGAAGCCTGCAGAGCTAGTAATGAGAAACACTAAAGAAGGACAGAGAAGAAATGAAAGAGGATGCAACACATCTCCCCCCTTGACAAAATAAAAGAAGATAAGAAAACAAAAGAGAGAAGAAAAAAAATGATACTAGAACTTACAGCATATACACAGTAAAATGATGGTAAAGTAAAAGAAAGAAATAGAACATCAAAAGGTGAAAGTACAAAAGAAAATACTGTAACCCTCATGGTACAAAATCCATATCACAGAGCAAAACACAGCTCTTAAAACACACAACAATATGAACACCTCTAAACCTTAGAGCACTTACAAGTGGTTCAATAAATAGATAAAAGATAGCGAACACAAGAAGTTCTACAAATGAGCAACCTGCGGCTCTTTAAACAACAAAGATAGCAAACACTTGCTGTTCTACAAATGAGCAACCACCGGCCCTTCCCATTGAAAAATACATGAACCCTTCTAATATAATAGAGCGTTAAAGCGGTACACATCCTAGTATAAAGCAACTTTCACTCTCACAAATTCCGAATACCTGAACACCTCTAACAAAGTTAGAGCACATTGTGGTTCAGCAAAAGACAAAAACTCTTCAAAATATTGAAATCTCATAAACATGGCTCATCCTAAGATGCAAGCCGTAAACACATAAATATACAAAAACGCTGGAATACAATGAAGAATGGAGCACCTCAATAAATGAGCACAAAATGTGGCCCCGCAAAAATACACATGTACACACCCCATGAACATGTAATTAGATGTAACTGCAATCAAACATGCAATCTACCACGGATTTTAAATAAAACAAATGAGCACCTCAACCTGCGTTGAGCATAAAAATGGCTCCCACATTAAAATACCATCTAACTGTAGGATTATAAGCTCCAAAACATACATGCAAAAATTAAAACTATCTCACAGTAGTATAACTAAACACCTTGCAAAATTAAAACGATACTATCTCACTGTAGTATAACTAAACACCTCAACCATTAAAGATACTATCAGTTCCAGAACACACATGCAAAGTACACACATGCAAAATACACACATTCAAAGTACACACATGAAAAATACACACATTCAAAGTACACACATACAACTCATATGAGAAGCAATACATGGCAATTAAAATGATGTGCAGTCCTCCCAAAAAATACATAAATGTAAATGAAAAATCCCTCTGAAAACAAATTACAATAAAGGTCATAATTTCCAGAAAAACACTGGTGAACGATTTTTCACCCGAGGACTTCTCACAATGGGCTTCCTTTAAACAAGTAGAAAGATTTGCAGTACCAAGCAAGACTCTGAAATTTCCTCTTTGAAAACAGTATAGAGCTTATGAATGTAAAATTCCCAGCTGAAAACTTCATAAGCATCACCCATGCTGACGAAAATTCATGCGTGTGAAACAGTGAATCGTCCGTTGAGTTTTAATACAAATACATATCCGCGGCTTAAAAGGATTGGCCAGAATTCTTCAATGAAATCTACCCAATAGGCAACAGAACGTCATTCAAATACCTTCCATCTTCAGGAATATCATGTTATCGAAGCAGAAAATATTCTCCGCTTTGAGGGCAATGTGAAATAAAATTGCAGATGACACAATGACGCTACGTTGCGTCGCGTACGCCGTGCTGCATACGCAACCTTGATGACATCAGCTGCTGCCATGGACGGAGAGAAGACGGAGAGCACAGCGTGTCAAGGTGATGACCACGCTCAATAATCGTTGTAAGCGCTCGAGCCATTGCTCACGTAAGTCGTTGTTATTCTTATTTAAAAATCGCCACAAGAATTGAAAAGCAAGAAATGTGCAAAAATCAGCACTGGGCCATAGAACAGTACACGGGTTTGAAACACTTGAACATCTGTTGTGTGTGCATTCTTAAATTACACTGTCTCTTTAATTGAATATATTCCTGTTATGTCATTTCTAGAACATAGAGTGTTGTACATGTCAGTTTCTGGCATCCTTTGTAAAAGTTCAGTTATTCCTGGATGCTGAACCTGCTGGATTAATTGTACTGTGCTCTTCGATTGATTAAAGGATTCTTATCAATATCCTTGGATTTACTCTCATTTCACTGGCGACGGGATTCGAAGAGCAGAACCTGCGTGAGCAACTTTATTAAACTCATCTTTGAAGTATTTTTATTTTTTTATTAATCTGATGAGAAATATTGACTTGATATCTTCGACCTTTGAACAAAATCAATTGGATTATTGATTTTCTAGCGATATTAATTGGATTATTACTGCTGTGCCTTAACGGAGCTAGCTGTGCTGGAAATGAGTTACTACTTCTACTACCTCTGAGTTAGCTGCGCTGGAAGTGAGTTACTGTTTCCTTCTTCTTACTATACTTTTTCTTACAATATCGACTGTTCACTTTGGAAACAGAGTTTTGATCAACTCAATTCCGTTACCTGCACGCATCACTGCACGCATCGCTGCACGAACTATATTTTAAAAGTAATCACCTGCTGCTCCTCGCACCGTTTGGCATCATCGTTGCAATCTTCCATTGTTGTCAAGCTTGGAGTTCTTCTGCGTTTCGATTCCCTCCACGGACCTCCAACTACGTTGACTGTATGGATTATGGGTACGCTTCGAAAAGGATTGTGGGTACGTTGCGTGTGATGTCACACGTTTTCGGCGGCCATCTTGGTTAAACGTGAAGCCTCAAGAAAGACGTTTCACCAGCGAGTTTTAATTATTCAATTACTACGATTATTTATTGATTAATTCCTTCGTTTTCAGCGATTTTTGTGCGTACCATCAACGGTGATTCGCACACCATCAACGGTGATTCGCACACCATCAACGGTGATTCGCACACCTTCCAATTATATTTTCTGTTAGTAAAGCTTGAACTGAATGACATAATTATTTAATTATTGTTCTACTACTATCGTTCTCTACCTAATTAACCCAGCATTGTTCAGTCAATTATTATTCATTGTAATATTTTGATTTTATTGATTTTAAGTAATCTTCTCTACAATGACTCAACCTAATTATAATATTAGTGCTCCTCAAGCATTTTGGGTTTCTGGTAATGAACCTCCATTGAAATGGTTGGAGTGGAAACCTTATTTTTGTAATTATATAGATGCATTTGATGAGGATGGAAAAATGTCTCATGCTCAAAAGAAGAGACTTCTTTATTCTTTAGGCCCTGTTGGACTAAAAGTGTATGAAACTATGACTAAACCTTCCTTTCCAGGAGATTTGAATGTTTATATGTTAGCACTTTTACATTTAGACACTTACTTTGCTCCTAAAGTTTGTATCGGAGTAACCAGATACAAATTTATTTCAAGGAAACAAGCTAAAGATGAGAATATTGATCATTTTCTTGCTGATCTTAAAAAATGATCATTAGATTGCAAGTTTGGTGTTTTACAAGAAGAGCTTATTAGAGACCAAATTGTTATGCATTCTTACAATGCTTCTATACAGGATAGATTGTGGATTAATGGAGATTGTCCGTTAGATGATATCCTTGCTATTGCACGCAAAGCGGAGATGTCTGGCAGGTGCGCTAATGTGATTAAAAATGATAATAGTTCCAATATCAATGAGGTTGTTGGAAAAGTAAATGCAGTTGATAAAAAGAGGTTTAGTTATAACTCAAAACAATCTTTTGGTTCTAGCAACAAACCATTTTATGCTAAACATTCTCAGTCTTCTTCTAATTTTAGACCTAAATGTTATAGATGTAACAGTTTGGAGCATCTAGCTGACTTCAAGGGATGTCCTGGCCTTAAAGCTAAATGCACTGGTTGCGGTTTGAAAGGTCATTTAACAAAAGCTTGCAACAGGAAAAAGAAAAGTAAAGTGAATTTTGTGAATGATATGGATGATGAGGAAATAACTGAGAATGATTCGGAAGATAATTTAGTAATGAATTTACATGACAAGCTAGTTTTAAGAATACGAGATGAGGATGTGGTTAACAAACCTATTTGTTCAATGAGTATTGGTGGAGTGAACGTTAACATCTATGCTGATTCGGGTTCACCCTATACAATTGTTAATGAAGAAATGTGGAAATCCTCTTTTGTCCAACATGTTGGTGAGAAACTATTACCATCAGATATCCATCCTGAAGGTTATATGGGGGAACCTATTGCTATTCTTGGTTTCCGTTGGTTCATATTTAGATTCAAGGGCAGAGAGAGTGTAGGGGTAAGCTGTACATTTGAAGTAAAGGGCCACCTGTTTTGGGGTGGTTCGACCAAAAACAACTTCACATTATCTTAGATCCTAATAGCAAGGAACAAGTTTTAGTTGTGGATGATAGTTCTGTTGTTACTAATGAGATTTTACGAAAATTTCCAAACGTTTTTAGTAAAACTTTAGGGAATTTGATTGGTTTTGAGCACAAAATCACATTAAAGGAAGATGCTTGCCCCAAAGTGCATAAATGTAGGAATGTTCCCATTTTGGTAAGAGATGAAGTCAGCAAAGAATTAGACAAACTGGTTTTGACCGGCATTATTGAGCCAATTGAAGCGAGTGAATGGGTTTCTCCAATTGTCGTCGCAAGACGTAGCAATGGAAAAATTAGGTTGTGTGTAGATTTAAGGTATCTAAATAACAACATTGTGGTTGATAAGTTCCCACTTCCTAAAATTAATGAGATGGTTTCTAGTCTTGGCAACGCACAATGGTTTTCAACTATAGACTTATTGTCTGCGTATCACCAGATTTCCCTGTGTCCTGAGTCAATGAACCTTACATCATTTGTTACACCTTTTGGTTGTTTCCGTTATAAGCGGATGCCCTTCGGCTTAGCTTCGGCGGCCGCTGTTTTCCAGCGATTAATGTGTCAACTGTTCAAGGAGGAAAAAGGTGTCAGATTTTTTCAAGACGACATTCTTGTTTTTGGGGATGATGAGCGTGAACATTTGTCGAGATTGAAGAGAGTTTTAAGTATTCTTGAGAGCAAGGGCCTTACCGTTGAACATTCTAAATGTAAATTTGCGCAGAAGAGCGTGACTTATTTGGGTCATGTCATTGATGGAGAGGGTGTTAAACCCAAACCTTCTTTGGTTTCTGCTATCTCTGAGGCTCCTGTTCCAACATGTAAAGATGACATTAAATCATTTTTAGGAATGGCAGAATTTTGTTCAAAGTGTGTTCCAAATTTTGCAAGTGTTACCTATAACATTCGGCAGCTCTTAAAAAAAAGTGTAAAATTTGAGTGGTCTGGTTCTTGTGATGAGGATTTTAAAAATATTAAGCATGCGATTGCTAAGGCTACTGCCTTGCATAGTTTTGATCCATCCCTAAAGAATATAATAACTACTGATGCTAGTAACAAGGGTCTCGGGGCAGTTTTAATGCAGGTAGATAAGAAGGGAGTGGAGAAAGTGATAGCCTATGCTTCTAGATCTTTGTCTCATTGTGAGGAAAAATACCCAATAATTGAAAGGGAAGCCTTAGCATGTGCTTGGGCATTAGATCATTTTAAGTCTTTTGTTTGGGGGAAAATGTGTTTATTGCGCAGTGATCACAAAACCGTTAGTGAAAATTTTGACTACTGAAGGTGTGATCAATGCTTCTGCACGTCTTGCTAGAATTTCAATGAGGTTGCAGAATTTCATTTACAAGATTGTTTATGTTCCGGGAAAAAGTAACGTTCTTGCTGATTTTCTATCAAGAATGCCTGTGGTGCTGGAAGAATGTGACAATAATGAGTGGAATGAGTTGCAGGTGGCTTTTGTGCAAGATGAGGGTCTTTCTGCTTTCAGTAAGGAGGAATGGAGTAGTGAATATTCGACAGATGAGTGTTTACAAAAAGTGATTTCTTATACTGTTAACGGTTGGCCAAGTAAAAAGGATTTGTTGGATGAAACTATTAGACCTTTTTGGGAGGTTAGGTCTGAACTTTCTGTTGCACATGAAACACTATTAAGAGGTGAAAAAATAATTCCTCCCAGTGGGCTACGTGAAGGGATTATTGAACTTTGTCATGAGGGGCATCCTGGAATTGTAAGATCAAAGTCTTTGGTTAAACATTTGTTTTGGTGGCCTGGTTGTGATTCCCAGACAGAAAGAGTGGTTAGAGATTGTGTTATTTGTGCATCTGCGGATAAGACCTTACGTACTTTCCATCCTCCTATGTTGGAATGTTCATCTCCTGAGCATCCATGGGAATGTATAGCTGTGGACATTATGGGTCCTCTTCAGGAGCAGGATGGTTCCCACCGTTTTTTAATCGTCCTTATGGATCTATTTTCTAAATGGCCTGTGGTTAAGGTTGTCGAAAGGTCCGACACGGATTCTGTACTTTCTTTCCTTGATGAGACTTTTATTACTGAAGGAATTCCTTCTTGCATCCTCACGGATAATGGCGTCCAGTTCTTATCTATTAGAGCGAAAAGGTATTGCAATAAGCTTGGTATTAAACATAGAACAACTTCACTGTATAATCCAGGTGGTAATGGTGTTGTCGAACGTTTTAATAGCGTTTTGAAGAATACTATTCAGTTGTCAATGAGTAATAATCTGGATTGGACTACTCAAGTAGAAAAAGTTGTTTGGAATTACTGTATTACTAATAATGACTCTACTGGTGTTTCCCCTTTTGTCTTAATGAAGGGTAGGAACCCACGTTCTAAATTACACTGTCTCTTTAATTGAATATATTCCTGTCATGTCATTTCTAGAACATAGAGTGTTGTACATGTCATGTTCTGGCATCCTATGTAAAAGTTCAGTTATTCCTGGATGCTGAACCTGCTGGATTATTGTACTGTGCTCTTCGATTGATTAAAGGATTCTTATCAATATCCTTGGATTTACTCTTCATTTCAACATCCCTTGCCGAAGTAACAGCAGAAACCGCACACAGTGCTCAGCTCACAGATGCCAGCGTCGAAATTACATCAGACACCGCACTCTGTGCTCCGCACACAAAATCCAGCATTTATCTTGGAGGGGCCAAAGCAAAACATTATGTCCATTCTCACGCTGCTCAACCTCTTTAAACATCTAATACAAATGAATGTTGCACCTCCATTCACCACAGCAGATGGCAAAGGCGTGTCTCTCCCAAACATGGCACACATCTTTCCTTTTTAAAAGTTCTTGACAATTCAGGCCAATATGGTTTAAATCTTAAAAGTTTTCTTCAAGTTTTCTTCAAATCATGCAGTTGTAATTCCTTCAGATTCAGGCCAAATCAAGCAGAAAGAATTCTAACACCCTAGGGAAACGGGCTGTCTAGATCACATAAGACACTGGTGGGGTTAACTAGGGTGCTCACATAAAATACCTTTTCCTCCTTGGCGTGAAAAAAAAATTCTCCAGTTGCAGTAGTTCCAATAGTCTTTAAGTTCCTTAGTTGCAGTAATCCATTAAATCAGTCTTCTTTCCACGCACAGTTTCTGTACCTCGTCGCCAAAATTGTAACAAATAGAAGTCCTTAAATCCAGTAAATGTAACAGTAAAGGTTTATTGTAGATTAAAATTCAGGTCAGGTAGATAAAATAGAATAAAGTAGTTCAATGATAGAAAAACCCCACCAGGAGTAGATGGACTTCAGCTCAGCCTCCAGATGTAACTGTCCCTGCTTTCAAGCATATACAATTGGAACACAGATGACACCATAGAAGCCTGCAGAGCTAGTAATGAGAAACACTAAAGAAGGACAGAGAAGAAATGAAAGCAGGATGCAACACATACCCATCTCACTTAGAGTGAAAAATGCTGCACAAACAAATGACGGATGGAATGTAGAACAAATCAAACATTCATCCCCAGTCATTAAATCAGGGTTGAAACCATCGTTCTTTTGCTCACCGTGCCTCCCCGGTTTGGACCCAGCCTTATGCAAATCAGTCTTGAGCCTGTCCCTCATGGGAACAGTCCAGCCCAAACTGCCAAGCCAGGTGGAAACAAGTATCCTGGGGCCGGTTTTGGGGTGTGATCAAGACACCGCCGGGTGTCGAAACGCGTAGCGATATCATGGAATAAACTGGTGGTTATTAACTCCAACTCTGAGTGCGCATTTTTACTGGATTGTTGAACTTTACATATATATATATATATATATATATATATATATATATATATATATATATATATATATATATATATATATATATAATTAAAAAATCAATATTAAATATATTAAATAATAATATACATTTTTTTAAACAATTGGATTTAATATACATTTTAACAAATTTAACAAATAATACCAATATCATAAAATCTATTACAAAATTATAATTAAATTAAAATATTAAACTATTTACAAATCTTTAAACTTAGTAAAAATAATTTTCCAAATAACAAATATTAATAATTCAAAATATTATAATTTAAAATCAACAAAACATAATAATTTAAATTATAACAATACAAAATTAACTATAACATTCACTACACATACTATTCCCAATACAATTTAAACAAAACAACGCAAGCTAATAAAATAAATATATAAACAATTTACCACTCCCATTCACACAACACATAAATATAATCACTGGATACAAATACAATTTACAAATCTCCCTCCAATAAATGCAACAGTAGTAAAAGTGATAAATTACACATAGAAAATATTTGCATCACCCATTGCAGCAAATACAACACCAAGGAATCTATTAAAGAACAGAGTGGAAACTTTTTATATTCTCACTCCAGTCAGTGCAACGGTAGGGAAAGTGTTGGCTAGCGGAGGCATATAAATTACTATTCCCATTCCAATGAGTGCAACAGTAGGGAAAGTGTTGGATAGCGGAGGTATAAAATGTACTGTTACCACTCCTGTCAGCTCAACAGTAGGGGAAGTGTTGGATTGTGGAGGGGTAAAAACTACTATTCCCACTTCAGTGAGTGCAACATTAGGGAAAATGTTGGATTGCGGAGGGGTAACATTTACTATTCCCACTCCAGTCAGTTCAAAATTAAAAACAAACAAAACAAAATATTAAATAAACAAAATAAATAAAAAATATATATAAATACGTTACAAATTAAAAAACAAATATACTTAGGGCCAGATGTAGGTAAATCCGTTTTACCGACTCATACCGATTCGGTATTTAAGAGTCGGTAAATTGGAAGGAGGCAGATGTAGGTAAAAAATTACGAATCTGTAAGAGTCGGTATTTACCAATTCGGTAAATACCGAACCTGTATTTCCCATTGGTTCCTATGGGCCTTGAAGCCCATAGGAATCAATGGGAAATACAGAATCAGTATTTACCGAATCGGTAAATACCGAATCCTGCAAGGGTGCAGGGGGTGTCACTTTGACACCCTCTAGCACCCCAATTCCGGACTTGTGTGTAATGTGGCACACAGACATGCCCTAAGGGCACGTCTGTGTGTCACATTGCACAGGTGTGCATGCACAGATGTGCATGCACACCTGAATTCGGTATTTTACCACCCAATAGGATTGGGTGGTAAAATACCGATTCTAAGGGGCCTTTGGTACTCAGAAGAGTTCCACCTACATGTAGATTTACCGAATTGGAAAATATACCGATTCGGTATTTTACCGATTCTGTAAATTTACCGATTCGGTAAATTTACAGAATCGGTAAAATATAGGCCCCCTACATCTGGAACCCTAATACTGGTCGGTAACGGCCGAATTCGGCCGTTACCGACCGGTATTAGGGCTCCTACATCTGGCCCTTAATATTTAAGAAAATTAAAAATAAAAACATATTATAATGTTAAATACATATCACAAATGCCGGCAAATATTATATTAAATAAAAATAATTTCCAAACAAAGAAACATTTTTCTATATAAATTATTTATTAACAAAAATATTAATACTTTCATAAACTTAGTTTCTTTACTTCCTACCCTATAACACAACACAATTCACAACCCACATCTAAAATTTTAAAAAATGTACTTGCATTATTAATATATCAAATAAACAACAAATTAAAATACATCATCATTAGTTAACTTCCCACCCTTTACCCCTATAATCCCCACAACCTACACCTAATACGAAACTGTAAAACAAATTAATTACACAATTAAATTGTATTTTCTATTAAATAACTAATAGCATTTAACAACTAATTATGAAGAGGGGATTTACAAGTAAATTAAATATGCCAATTGGGTGTAAGATAATTCTACCATGTTTAAAAGTGAGAGCACAAGCACATTCACACTGGTTATCAGTGGTAAAGTGTACAGAGTCAGAAGGCCAAGAAAACCGAGACCAGCAAAAATAAGAGGGGTGGAGGCAAAACATTTGGGGGAAGACCCCTCCATGGCTGACAGGGCTAACACCATTCATGGACACAATGGGCATGGGGTTGATGGACATTCATAACAAGCCAGATTCAAGTATGCAGCTGTGTACCACAGTAAGGAATGGATACCCAACCATGGCCTAACCCCAAGGTATGCCTCTGACTCGCTTTTCAGTGTACAGAGACTGTATAGTGCATAAGGGTATGATATATCTATGTTATGTGCTGTTCCTGCAGCTGAGTAGGATCTACTTTCCAGGGGCTGATAACCTACAGGTACAGGTTCTCAAGCTGCCATGTATAACTACAGGTAGCAGCTCAGAGTACAGATGGAAAGGAGCAATAGCGTTGTGCAATCAAGAAACAAAGGAGAGTGCTTTTGTGAGTAGCAACTGACATAGGAATGCATGTTTGCATTTTGTGGTAGTTCCCCTCACGAATCGCCAGTCCCAAGCACACACAGACTCCCTCATCCAGTGGAAGTGGCCCTCCATTCACCATTGGTTTGTCCTTCCTTTATGTTCATGTGCATTTGCTGGAGCATATCAGGACACTAACTCTAATCAGAGTTTGAAGTACATTCTTCAAAGTTGGAAGTCAAATTCTTAAACCCACAGATAGGTAACATGTGTCTGGGACTGAATTTGCAAATTTAGCACCTCTGGAATGCAGATGAGCCGCCCACATTCACAGGCCGTTTTCCTCTGCTGGAATGCATTCATAGATAGAACAAGTATCCCTTTGGGCACATATCCAATGCACCAGGACACATCAACCTTTAATCAACCATTGCTATCAAAACTCTAACAATACTATTCCACAACCGACAAGCAGACTTGGTACTGATGTTACAGATTGTAAGTTGTTACTTTTAGAGTATTCCTATATCCACCTTTGTCTGGCATTCCATTCGAAATTCTTCTAACTCCATTCCCTCACCTTAGCGATGCAGTACTCCAGCCCAAAGACTTATTTAAGAGTAACAAGGTATGCTATTTTCACTCTCTTGTAACTTTAATCTGGTTGCTCCAGGAAAAGTTCTATTCTATTTTCTCAAACATTAGATTCAGAGGCAAATTAATACTTTTGGACCCTGTGTAATAGGGAATAGTGAGCATCTATTTAATACCCAGTTCTGTGAGAAAAGAGGAATATCATATCTAAGTTTGGAGATTTTAATACTCTGTTCTGTGAATAACAGTGCATGTAACATCTTATTTGGGGATTTTAAAGCACAGTTCTCTGAACAACAGTGAGTAAAATATCTCATTATGGAATTTTAATTTAGAGTTCTGTGAACAACAGTGCATATAACATCTTAATTTGGGATATTAATGCACAGTTCTGTGAACAACAGTGCATATATCATCTTATTATGGATGGAAGAGAGCATAAGGCAGACAAAATTCAAACTTTTTGAGTGGTATGAGAATCTTTAGTTGTGTTTGAAATCTAATTAATTTGCATGAACAGAATAAATAAGTGATCAGGGAAACTTTTGTGATTAACTAGGACATTGAATGTTCTTCAAGTATGGCTGGATCTGTCTGTCAAGCTGTACCATTGCATCATTGGCCACATTTTATCTTGCCCTTTTTTGGTCACCAAAGTCACAATTTACAGTCAATGACACCCATTGAATAAGACTGCAACTCACTTCAGGAGCACACTTTATAAATTCAGCTTTTTCATCATTACAATATTGTTCGTTTAGATGTAAAAAAAAAGGGAAATCTGACTGGTACCTAGATGTGACCTGACTGAAAATGATTACCTGTCACAAGGAAGTCAAGGAGAGACGGAAATTAGCTTCTTCCTGCTAGAAATTGCTCAAAATATATCCAATTCATGATTTCGAAATGAGTTAGGTGTCAGAGAAGGGCGCTGAAGATTTATCATTATTTTCCTGAATGTATTTAGAAAAGCTCTTTGAACAAGGTAGGGTCAGCTCAACTCAGGGACATTAGCTCGGGGTAATCACTCTTGAGTGAGCCCATCTCTGCTTAGATATGGAAGAAATGTCATTCTGTAGCTGGCATTGTCTTACTAATTGGATTCTACAATATACATGCTTCTCCTTTTTCATTAGAAGGATTCTCCTACAGTGAAAAATGAAATCCCAGGGATATATGGAAATGCATATATGTAAATGACAGTGCATACGTGTTGTCAAAATAATTGAGCTGAATATCAAGTGTAGCGCTTCCTTCACACTTAGGGGTCCATTAGGATGGCGGGCGGATCGCCCCCGCCAGGCCAGCGGTAGCCACCGCCAGCCTGGCGGGGGCGATCCGCCCACCATCCTTGCAGGAATGACCCCCGCCATATTATTATGGCTGGGGGGTCCGTGGCGGATGGAAAGACCGTCTGCCGCATTTCCGCCCGGTCGCAAGGCGGCGTCCGTTAAAAACACAGGAAGCGCCCGCCACTGTGGCGGGTGCATCCTAATTTCCCCCACGGGACCCCTTTCTACGATGGGACGGCGGGCGGACGTCATCCTAATGGGCCCCTTAGATCTAGGCTCTAAACATGGACGATCTCAGAATTCTATATACCATGTTCATGGTACACTTATCCAAGGTTTAGCTCTCTAGCAGTATAGAAATGGTATACCCTCAATGTTATTGCAAACAAAAGCATTTCTTCATACTGCATTTAAAACAACAGCAGCATTGATTTTAAAGGTGAAAAGTCACTTTTTTAGCAGAGTTTGTGAAAAACAATTTGTTTAGCCATTTAAATATCATTTATTTTTATAATAATCAACAGGCTTTATTTTTAAGAACGTTTTTTTGTAAGTAGACGATTGTGTAGTCACTGGAGAATGGCAGTACAGTCAGATCCTGCTGCCTCCTTGGTCTCTGACTACTACCTTTTGTTGACTTACTGTGTGACAGATTAACTAGTCACAGAACAAGCCACTACTGCCTGAGAGAGCTACCACTACCTGATGGGAGAATTACTGCCTGATTGGGGACTTCTGCCCGCCCCCTGGGAGGTACCCATTGCATGTGGGGATGTCTACTGATCAATGGGGAGGGCTTATAGTTCTTCCACTGAACAGTAGTACCCCATTGGTCAGTGTTCCTTTGATGGGGCAGTAAGGTCAAGTTATGTAGTAATAATACATGCATTAAACAGAAGTACCTTTTTCAAAGGTATATCAAGTCACCTCCTTTACATTGATCACCTTATAAAGTATGCTGTTATGAAGTCAAAATAGTTATGTGTTTTCAAAATGTGCTCGGTCTAAAAAACTAAATTATCATTCCATTGGAATTAAAAAAAATGTTTTAAATGTATTGATTGGACAATGTGAATCAAATTGGGGAGCGCTTACTCTTCACTATGGAAATACTTTCTTGAAAATAAAACTTAACTTTATAAATGTCTAGATTACTTACCGAATCCAAAAACCACAGTTGATGGACAGAATGCAGAACAATGTCATACATTCACCCCAGTACAGAGATGTGGGCCTAAATCCATCGTTTTTTTGCACTCCACACCACCCTAGGTCAGACACTGGCTATATGCAAATCAGTCTGACCCTGTGCCTCATGGGAACAGTCCAGCCCGAACTGCCAAGCCATGCCTTCCCTGGACTGGAAACAAGCTTCCGAGGACCGGTTTCTGGCTTTTATCGTGGTCAACTATCAGGATCTCAATGTAAATGTAAATGTAAATGTAGGTATACTTATATAGCGCGACCTGTCACCACAAAGGGCATCCTGGCGCTTGCCTAGGGAACCCGTCCTGGTATTCCCCTGTGAGAGGCCCCGGCAGGGTATCCACAAGGTGAAAGCCAGGCATCCCGCCGCGAGGGGCCGTTGTGGAGATTAAGCAAGCTATTGCCCAGAGTCGCAGAGCGTGAACCCGTGAGTCGAGAAGGCACCGGAGCGAGAATTATCGAGACCGTGGAATTTTTAGCCCAAGACCCGCCGAGGCGGGGAATTGAACCCTGGTCCAGGGCCGATCTCAGCTTCCGGGTCTGCCGCCTCTAACCCCTGAGCCACACTTCTCAATCGTAAGGTTCAACTCTGTTGGCCACTCTACCTGAAGAAAGAAGGTTTGAAGTCTTCAGAGTCGGTGCTGACCTACCAAGGAAGAACACCTTGAAGAACAGCCTGGGCCATTAGGTTTGTGTGGCCAGAGCTCTATGCCTCTCCTTCTACCTTAAGATTCTACACCTAATGCAGGCAGCAGAGTCCTCCCCCATTACATACATTTGTGCCCCAAAAGCCCCCTGTGGCACCCACACCTCCATCAACTCTGGCTACCCTTGCACTGGCTCCTGTGACAACCACAGGCATACCACTAGCCACCCAGTCAAGGTCACATGGCTATTTTTACAGGGCTGGGGCAGGACTTGCTGTGGGGAGGGAGACTCCAGGTGCAGCTACCAGTGCAGCCCCCTTGCACAAAAACCTGATGGTGCAGTGACATGCCAGGAGGAACAGCGGTGTCAGATTATAGAACTTCTAAGGACCCAGAATAATCTCCTGAGTGCTCAGATTGAGATCAAGAGGGCCCAAACTGATCTACCGGAGCTGTGTCTGTGGGTCTACACTTTACACTTTGTACTAATATACACTTTACATTCTGGGGTGGTGCTGGGTGCCTTTAGAGCACTGTTTGCAGCACAGTCAATTTGGCTGGCCCTTTCCATGGTCAAGCAGCATCTGCTTCCAGCTTGGTCTAAAAAACATATCCCACTGTCAGCTCCACAGAAAGGGGGGCACTGCTGGCCATGAAGCCACCTGTCACCTCCTCCCCAGTTGGCACTCAGGTTAATTCAGTGGCTCTTAGGAATGGCTAGCATTCACAGGGATGGTTCATTCATTTGACACAGTTGAGGACAACCCTCAACAAGCAATGATTAAGAGATTTAAAAAGTGATCTGCTCATGCCATTCTACTCATCTTCTGTCCAAACATTTTCAAATGCACTCATGGGCTGTTGCATGGAAAAGGACGCTATCTAATTAGAGCTCATTTTTCAGTTCTCATCCAACATACATGTTAACCCATTTTCTAAGAACGTGAAATTGCATTGTATTATAATTTTGCAATATTAATACAAATGAATACAAATCATGTGATTGTTCATTGTTTAAATGACACAAAAGGATGTATTTAATAATCTTTTAAAAATACAGACCATGTAGTAAAGTTAACTATTTAAACACCCTTTTATTGGCTGCATAGAACACACATTTCACACAAAAAATGGTAAAGATCTAGCCTCTATTTTTTTTGAATTTCAGCTGCAGGGATATATTCAAATATTTGTGTTATAATACATTCCTTAGCACAAAATTGACCAGCAATGGAGAAGTATACATCAACTAAGTCTACCAATACCTGTTAAAACGGAAACCATACAGAGAAGATAACATTAGAAAGTACTCCACTACCAATTGTTTAGGATGCATAATGGAAACAAAAACAATTTGGAGCAATGGAAAGTAGATAAGAAATCCACCTATTATTAAAAAAGTAAAGGTTACATTTTGTTAGCTACTGCTCCTCCAAATTCATTAGCAATACAAATGGGAGCTGTTAGCCCACTTAGGTCCTGCCCTCATGCTGTGCACAGAAATGAAACTCAGACATAGTCAGAACATGCAACCATATTCTACAGATATGCTACAGATGACAAAATAAAGAACTAGTTCTAGACTTCAGACACAGCATGTGTTATTTACCTTAGTAAAACCCCATTAACATTTTCATCACTCGGTGAATGAGATGTGGTGCACAGATATTATTTGCAAACACATCACACTAATAGGCAACTTGCACTGAAGATCTATCCATCATCAGTTTCTGTGCAAGGCCACAATATACCCACCCAGGACTGGCTATAGCTTCACCTTATGACAGGATGACATGACCTAGGAAGTATCAAACAGATATATTAATATGTTTTTGACATACTATAGCATTTTAAAATCCATTTAGTATTTTATAAAAGAATAAGCAATAAAATTAATCAAACTGCATTTGTAAAGTGCAACACTGCCACCCCTATGGGTATATGGGCACTGTGTCTCTGCCGAAGAGCCAGGTCCTGAGCCTCTTTCTGAAGTCTGCCAGTGAGTGGGCAGTATGGAGCTGGATGGAACGTCGTTCCAGGTCTTGGCAGCGATGCAGGAGAAGGAGCAGCCACCGCGGAGGGTGCAACAGGTGCGGAGTGTGCGTGCGAGGGATATAGTGAAGTGATGGTTGAGGTAGGCCAGCCCTAGGTCGTGGAGGCCTTTGTAGGTGTGGATCTTGAACTGGCATCTCTTCTAGATGGGGAGTCAAAGGAGGTCTCTCAGGTTGGGGATGATTTGGATTTGTTTGGGGAATTCCATAATGAGTCTGGCTGCTGCATTCTGTATGGTCTGGAGTCTTCTGAGGAGCTGGGAGGAGAAGCTGGCCACGAGGGCGTTGCTGTAGTTGAGGCGGCTGTTCACGAGTGCCTGACTGACAGTCTGTCTGGTGTTAGTGGGATCCATCTGAAGATTCTGCTGGGCATGTGTGTGGAAGCAGGAGGAGTTGGCTGCCTTGACATGTCATTTCATGGTCAGTTGCCTGTCAAGGATGATGCAGAGGTTGCGTGCATGATCAGTCGGAATGGGTGTAAGTCTGAGTTCTGCAGGCCACCAGCTGTGGTCCCATGTGGAGGTGTTCTTCCTGAAGATCAGTACTTCCATTTTGTCGGAGTTCAGTTGGAGGTAGGTGTCTCTCATCCATTTGGCTACGTTGGTCATGGCGTTGCAGAAGTTGGTTTTGGCATTGGAGGGGTCCTCGATGAGCGAGAGGAACAGTTGAGTGTTGTTTGTGTAGGAGATTATGTTGAGTCCATGGTATCTGATGACATCTGCAAGGGGTGTCATGTAGATGTTGACTAGGGTGGGGCTGAGAGATGATCCTTGTGTTATGATGCATATGATGTCTTTGGGTCCAAAGGTGAAGGGAGGCAGTCAGATGCTCTGTGTGTGCCTGTAAGGAGGGAGGCGATCCACTTGAGGCTGTCTTGCTGCATGCCTTGGTTGTAGAGTTTGTTGATGAAGGTGTTGTGGTAGACTGTGGCGAACAGTGTGACGAGTTCATGGAGGATAAGGGCCACAGATTCCCCATGGTAGAGGAGTGTTCCGATGTCGTCTGTGGTGGCAATCAGTGCGGTCTCAGTGCTGTGGTTGGCTCAGAATCCTGATTGTGAAGTGTCCAGTAAGTGGTTTTGGTCCAGGAATTTGGTGAGCTGCTGGTTGATGGCTTTCTCAAGTGTTTTAGGTGGGTAGAAGATGATAATTTGTGAGATTGTTTGGGTCGGCGGAGGCTTTCTTTATGAGGGGTCTAATGTCTACGTGTTTCCATCTGTCCGAGAAGGTTGCTGTGGAAATTGATGTGTTGAGGATGCTGGTGAGTTGCGTGCTGATTGGGTTCATTTCTAGGTTGTAGAGGTGGTGGGAGCAGGGGTCGGTGGGCACCACAGAGTGGATGAAGATATGAAGGCTGAGTGGTCAGGGTGGTGAGATGACAAGGGGGTAATGGTTTGGCTGGTGTTTGCTGGTTGGGTAAGGTCGTTGGGGATAAGGGTGGTGGGTTGGAGGTTGAAATTGTTGTAGAGGTTGGTGATCTTGCTATGGAAGTAGTCCAAGAGGGTGTCAAAGTGTTCTTGGGAGGGGTAGATGGTGTTCTATATGACTGTTGGTCCTTTGTGTGGTTAGTATTAACACCTGCAACAGATGCACTCACGTATAACATAAAAAGTCTTTTATGTCACATTTCAATTAAACTGAAGTACTTTTATTAAAATTGACCTACAAAAATATTATTTTCCTAGATTATCCGTAAATAATCATAAAAGTAATTACTGCATTAGAAGCATACATTATAAAAGAGGGTATGTCCATTTCTTTGGAATACATTTACATTTTTAAAGATGGTATCAATTAATTCAAGTCTAAGGTCACTGCCTTCATCCTTATCAGTGTCATCTTGATGACTCATCTCAACATCACCTGTGGTTCCCAATGGTAGTCATCATCAGGGATGAAGGGAACGTTCCACCGCAGGACAATGTTGTGCAGAATACAACATAATACAAATGTCTTGTAATCCTTCCCTGGAAAGAACGGCCCCTTTGGGCAGGCATTGGGACCGGGCCTCCAGGAGCCCAAACGCCAGTGCTAGAGGCACCCTTGTTCATACATGAATACTATTGCAGAATACTTCAACTGGTATTGCTGGGTTTCTCAGTGGTGTTAAGAGTTATGTTCAGCTAGGATGAGCTGAATCCCCTGAAAAATAGAATAAAAAAAGCAAACACAATTTTAATTAAGTGTGGAAGGCCTAAATCTTACCAAAAATGTTAGTTTAACACTAATGTTAACTCTTACCAACAAGCTAGGTCATCTTTGGTGCAAAGTCTGCCTCTGTTGTGGTAAGGTGCATTTGCGTAGCACCACCGAGTCATGGGTTAGAAAGTGCACCACAGACAGGCACCAACTAATGATCCAGGGTTTAAATCGAGTTAATTCATACTAGTCCCATTTATCATTCAAGAATGCTCCTTCAGCCATGATATTGTATTAACTTGAACTTTATTTACTCATTACCTTAATAATCAAGAAACACACACTATAACCAACAAGTTTCACTCATCACAAGAAGAGCTTTTTGAGGGTGAAAAAGATATCCTTTAGAATGCGATACAACAAGGCAATCCATTTGTGCAACTATAATGTCCCATCATTGGTAATAAGCAATTGGGATGTATAAATCCCATTTTGCATAGTAGGTACATTGGGGCATATTATCAAGGGGGTTTATCTCCGCTTTTTTGGCTTTAAAAGCCAAGAAAGCGGAGATTAAATTATCTCCCTATTACCTAGCTGTCGCTAACACCAGTTAGTGACAGCTAGTAGGAGATAGCGACCATCTTGGGCCCCGCTTTGCATGTCAGTGATATTTATCACTAATGACATGCAAAGTGGGCGTGCCAAGATGTTAGCGACTGGAAACAGTCGCTAACATCGCTATCACCTATTACCAACTTTTGGAGATATTCGCGCTAAGCGCGAATATCTCCAAAAGCTAACAGCTGCCCTGAGCAGTTCTTAGCCATGTTATCCAATAGGAGGTGGATAACATGGCTAAGAGCATTAGCTCGGTAATGCATGAATATCGCCGACTTTTCAGCGATATTCATGCATTGTGGCCGATTTTTATCGCATTTGCGATAAACCTTGGTAATACCAAGGTTTATCTGAGATAAAAATCGCCGCAGCTCAGCTGTCAATTTTTGTCTCTAACCAAGCAATAGCGATAATTATCGCTATTGCTTGGTAATATGCCCCATTGTTTCCATCTGTGATCACAATTCCAAAACATAGACTTGTCATTACAGATAGGAAGGATAAACCAGCAGTACAAAAAGTTGGATGGCTCTGCAAAAAGGTGGATGGTTCATCAGTGAATTGAGAAACTGACATGTAAAGCAAAATTTCATTCAACAACATTCAAAATTATACATATGTAGACATAAGAAGTTTTGTGAATTATTGTGGTCTAAGGAAACATTACAGTTAATTAGTTTAGTTTTTTTCTTGTCTCACTCTCTGTATGTCAGCCTTCATTTCAAGAAGAATATCTTGCTAGCCATGGCTAGGCAAATGCGGTAGCAGGGGTTTTAAAGTTGTGCAGCATCGGATGCCGCAAAAGGTGGGAGGGTTGTTGGCGGCAAGCCCGACTCATCACCATAGCAAAACTGGGAAGGTCTTTCCAACAAAATTAGGAGGTGCAGTGGTCACTGTCTCCCGTGATGCTGCACACTCTGACAGTGGCCAACCCGAACACGGATGGGGACCTGAAGGCCATGGAGAAGCAACAAGGGAGTAATGTATGACTTGACATGTAAAACTTTCCAAGTTGTTTTTAATCATTCTGCATATTTTGCAGCTTGTAATATTATACTCCATTTCAAGCATTATGCACTTCCCATCTACCTTATGACATGTGCCGGAGGGTATAATGCAGTAGCAAAAAGTCTGATGCAACATCTTACATGTTTGTGAGGGAGTTAAACATCTAGTTAATAAAAATCGGGGCATTCAAGCTTATACAAAGTTCTGAATATAAACCACACACAGTATATTACACATTGGCCCAGATTTTGGGACTGAATTTAAATTTTACTCTATCAAAATGTTACTGATATCACATCCGCTTTAATACAAATGCATTATATTACAATGCACATGTAATAATGCAGACTGGATATGTGTCACACTGTAACAGAGAAACTTGTTCCCAAAAATCAAAATCAGGGCGTAAAGAAATAAGCTATTCCATCCCAAATATAACAAATATCCCATCCACCTTTTTGCATATGAATTTATATTTACATATAAGGCACTGATAAGTACTATTGGCAAACAGGATGTAAAGCAATTTTTTTACAGAGTACCTTCAAAAGAATAAATGCGCATATGTATGCAATGGAAAAATGTTGGCATTAGTGGCTGACAAAATGGACACATTTGAAAAGACCTGGTCCTGTTTTAAAGCATGTTAAAAATATGGGCAGATATAGAATTGGTCCAGGACATATGTGGATAGTCCAACATAGATCAACAATTTTCAGGCTGCGCCCCTCTCTTCTGTCAAGACAAGACCATATTGGGGAGAGAAATGGCCATCAGGAGCCATATTAGGAATAATCTTTTAAATATCAATTTTTGTAATGCTTAACTTTTCTACAAAAGACTTGCTTATTTTGGCCTCTCAGGGCAGGTTGTGTGGGTGTGCCTCCCGGTCTCACCCCGTATACCTCTTCCTCCTTTTCCCTATCTCGAAATTGTGATTTAGATAATGTATGTGAGATATGCAATACTTATTGGACTGTAATATTGAACAATGTTTATGATGCTTTTATCCACCTGCTTCCATTTTCAAACTTTTCAAAATCTTTAAATACATTCTGGAAAAAGCAAAATACAAATGTGGCACTGTGACAATATTGTGGTTGTAACTTTGCTGATATCATATTTGATACATAAATATTAACTAGCTTAAAGAAGTCCAACCTGGCCTTACAACAAGTGCTTCCTGAGACTCTCACCAATATAGCACAACGAAAAAGTCTGACAAACTGTTTATTTATATAGTACCAGTATTGTTTTTAGAAGATTGATGAATGACTGTACAATAGGTGTTATAGATGATTTCATTTGGCCATAGCCTCATCATCTAAATGATTAATGACACCCAGAACCCGGCCAAGTGGCGGCAGAACAAACGTTTGTTAGAAAGGTAGCCTAGGTCTTTATATAGAACTTCATTTTTACTTCTAAAAATGTGTATATAGGGCCTGATTTAGAGTTTGGGTGATAGATACTAACTGCAAGTTCACTGGAGTATAATTAACTTGAAATAGGGCAGACAAGATTTGTATCACATTTGTGAAGGAGTACCTGTCCGTCAAATTCAGCATCAGACCCATAGTCATGGGCATCTGAGTACAGATGTCTATGAAAGTTAATGTTGGACATGTCCTATGAGTATACACCATGTGCATAAAAGTGGTCTCAACATAATTTTAAATAACCAAAAATAATCATTTACTATAGTTCATTTTTAACAGATAGGAGAGCCCTTCAAAAAAAGTCTCAGCAGACCTACAATTTTGTACATCATTAGCAAAGCATATAAAAGTTGTAAGGTGTTGGGCAGAAAAGTATGGATCTCCTTTATAGTTTGATGGCTGGGTTACTCCAACACAAATGTGGCATATAACATGTCCACCTTCTTACCAGTGTTAATAAATATTATCCACTTTAAGTAAGACAAACAGAATATCCTTGCTGCCAACCTTGGTGTCACAGGAAGAACTGGAAGTACTCAAAAACATCCCTGTGGCGCAGAAGCAATTGTTGCGTGGGAGCCCAGGGACCCGCCAAGATGGTTCAATCTTTAAAAGCATCCACTTACAAATCACGCGGTGGAGAATGCTTGCGGCTCCGGAAAGGTCGACGGACCTTCTCCACTGTAGGTGAATTAGAGCTCTTTCAAAATTTTGTACGGTGATTCTCAGAATTCCCATTCCGATCCTCCAGTGTAGTTACATTGCTAGAATGTAGCCCCTTAATGATTTTACTTATTTTATCCTCAAAAACACGGCTAGCCCATCACAAAGAGTTTGTGTTGGGGGAATTTCCCTTTTCGTACAGATGGGATTAGTGATATCATTCACTATTTTAAAGATGCTCTTGGCGCTATTAGAGTATTTCAGAATAAAATCAGCAAAATATTCGGCTTTAGCTGTAGTTATTTCTCTTTTGTAAGTGGATATTGTTTCTCTCCAGGTTTTTTTATCCTCATCTATATATGTTTTCCTCCATCTCTGTTCTGCTAGCTTACATTCCTTTTTCAGATGTTTTAAATTATCATTGTACCAGGGGGCAGAGGGTCAACCCCTTTTAGTAATAATTTTTAGGGGTGCTAGCTGGTCCAGCCGCGTGATAATTTGATTGCAGAAGTTCGAGTAGTTTTCATCCACCCGTACAATGCACAAGAGACTCTGGTAGTGACATTGTCGTACCGGCGAGTCTCCTCCATTCCCTGCTTTTGAAAGTCTTATTTTCCATTGGGGTAGCTGTACCCAGTTTCGGGCAGACAATTCCAAATTCTACTAGATAATGGGCAGTCCAGTCTACTGCCAAATTGTCCCCATCTAAATTAGACCTTTATTTGCGAAAATTAAATCCAGTGCATGTCGCCCTCTGTGTTTGGGCTCTCTGACCCACTGTACCATATTCAAGTTTTCGCATGTCTGGAGGAGGTTATGATATCCAGAGTCTAGATCCCATTGAGCCATAAGTTGAAATCTCCTAAGAAAAGAGGTCTTGTGTGGGTTAGCGCCATATTGCGAAGAACATCTGCCAAAGCACCCTGCTGTTGGGGGCTGGCTACTCCAGGTGATCTATAGCAGACTATGCCAGTCACTACATGTCCCTTAGGATCCCAAAGGGCAAATCCCAAAAGTTTGGAGCCACTCACCTCATCAATATTGACTGAGATGAAATCCCATTTGTTTTTCAAAACAATACCAACCCCTCCGCCTTTCCCAGTCTGCCTGAGTTTGTGTATTGCCTTGTAGCCTGGAGGGCAGCTAAGACCCAACTCCAGGTCTGACTCAGGTTGTATCAACGTTTCGGTCATTAAAAGGACCTCCAGTTTGTGGATGTCTATGAGTAATTGGACCTCCACCCAGTGTTTGTGTAATGATCTAACATTAAGCATGCCACACGCAAGCCTAATCTCATCAGATGGCTTTACTTGCCTCCTGGGCGAGGCAGCCTCCTTCGCCACCATTCCCAACTCACCTATTTCTCATTGCTTACTGCTTGTGTAGGTGTAGTCCCTTTGTCCTTTGCCTAGGAGATCAAATTGGGCAGAGTGGCTGGCACTGGGTGCAGACGGTGCGCGTATGGTCGCAGATGGGCTTGCCTTTGGCGCGCCTGCTGCTGGCGACCGTTGCGCGGTCACGTCAGCATGAGTTTGAATACCCAGAAACAAGGAAGAGCTAGAGCGTAGACCCAAATCACAGCAGGCTCGCTCTAACAGGCGAGCACGGTCGGGTCAAAAGCGCTAACAAAGTATGTGCAATAGTAAAGTGACAAAAGATGTTCAAAATTAACAATTTTAAAAGTTTTAACACATTCAAAGTGCAAATAAGAGATAGCAGCAGTAAAGCCTTCCGCCCCCCCACACTCGCGGTATCTAAACCACGTGTCTCACGCTGCGCGGTCGCATCAGCTTGAGTTTAAATACCCGGAAGCAAGGAAGAGCTAGAGCGCTGACCCAAATCACTGCGGACTTGCTCTAACAGGCGAGCACCGCCAGGTCAAAAGCGCAAACAAAGTATGTGCAATAGTAAAGTGACAAAAGATGTTCAAGATAAACAATTTAAAAAGTTAAAAAAAATTCAAAGTGCAAACTAGAGAGAGCAGCAGTAAAGCCTTCCGCCCCCCTACACTTGCGGTAACTAAACCACGTGACTCAGGCGGCAGCCTATTGAGTTTGGATTATAACTTGCCTACCCCACACATCTCACCCACAATATGCCAGGCTGTGAGAAGGTAGGGCGCAAGATGGAGATGGGGCACAAGTGCTTTGATGGGTGTCAATAACTACAATAGTTAACTGGTAAGCATGTGAAATGTATTCAACTCAGAGGAAAAGATGTGACTGTGAAAACTGAGGGAGTGCATATCATTCAGCCATTGAGTCACATGGATTTCAATTTCTATCTGTACTTTATCTTATTGTAAGTCAGAAAAATACAGGTGAGAGATATGTTTTCTATTCCTATGCAAGTGTAGACTAGGCTTCTCCAACGAGTAGCTCATGAGCTACTGGTAGCTCTCCAGCTACCTGTGAGTAGCTCTCCTGTGTCCTGCCCAGCCTACTAAATTAAAAGCTTTTATTTGGCTAAATTAATAAATGCATACCAAAATTGAAAAGCGTGCATTTTTCTGAATTTATAAGCTGATGTTTGGAGAAAATTGCTTTTACTGAATATATATTCAAAACTAAATTGAAAAGTGTGTATTCATGACTTAGGGCCTAATTATGATGTTGGGCGGAAAGCTATCCGACAGCTCGTTGGAGGCTTTCCCCCCATTTTCACAGGTTCCCGTCTGATGGCCGTATTACAATGCTGGTGGTCGGAGTGAAGCCTATGGGGTAATTCGGCTGTGGTTCCCATGGGCTCACAGAGTCCGTCGGGCGGCAGGCGGAAAAGTAATCCCATAATGACAGAAGAGCCAGCCTCATCGGGATTATGATGTGGCATTCCACCTGCCCTTTCACTTCTGCCCGCCTGCCATAAAAAGGCAGGCGGAAAGTACTTTGGGGGCCCCTAGGAGGGTCCCCTTCTCTCCCTGGCACTCCGCTATAGGGCCTTGGGGGCATCTATAGTGCCCCCTGAACATCCCTGCACCGTGTGGCAGGCACCGCATGGTGCCTGCCACATTGTGCAGGGGTTCTTGAAAACATAATTCTTTTTATTGTAGCTTGCGCTGCAGCCCTTTTCCAGCCGCTGCACAAGCGACTATTGAAAAATGGATGTTTGCATCCTAATTTAGTGGGTGGCACTGCTGACTTATGGTCAGACATCATTGCCTTCAATAAAAATGGATAAAATTAGCCCTTGGTTAAAAAATAGATTCTGCCTAAAACATCTCTGTTAAATAAGTTTAGTACCTTCAACTGCTTTGTTCCATTCTGGAATTGATTTAGCCGTCTTTGGTCATTAATAGACATGTCCTATATTTTCCATTTTTCTACGACATACAGATGGGCACTCATGTAGTTATACATATATGTTGTTGTTCTCTCTTATATATTTAAAGAAATATGTCTATCTTCAAGTTTGAGATACCCTCTTGTGTATTTCTGTTTTTTATACAATGCATTTAAATATGTGAATTGAATTGTAGTATTGTTATCACGATTTTAATATTATGTATTTTTAAATTCCTGTAGAATTGTGTGGCAATTCCTGAAGAAGGCGTTTGTTGTACGCTGAAACGCGCTTCGGATACAGAATTTTGTTCTACCTGCCACTAAATATTTTTAATGTTCTCATTATATGGAAATGCATATTAAGTATTGTACTATAATGAAATGTATAACATGTCTTTTTTAATTCTTTATTAAATTTGTATACATTTGCACACTTGGGTATCTCATAATTATTGTTTATAGGGGTTTTTATTACATTGTTGTAGTTTATTTGATATATGTGGATTGCCTAGGATTGTTATTTCTCAAATATTATTTTCCCTGTCCTAGGAATCATTTATCTATGGTTCAGGGGGTCCTTGTTTTTCTCAATTATTATTACCTTTTAGACACAGAAATTGCAGCTCCGGCTGTTATGTATTACCTATGTAAAGGCATTCCAGATTGACAAGATCAGTTTTTCACATTGCAACTGGCAACCTTGCCTGCTGCGCAGAGGTGAACAAAGCGATACAAAAGGGGATGATAGACGGAGTGCTTGAGCAAATCAAACACTCACCCCCAGTCAACTGATCTGGGTTTAATCCATCACCATTCTTTAGCTCACTCTGCCACCCCAGTTCAGACATGGCCATATGCAAATCAGTCTGACCCTTTGCCTCATGGGAACAGTCCAGCCTGAACTGCCAAGCCATGTCTTCCCTGGACTGGAAACAAGCATCCTGGGACCTGTTTCGGATTCATAATCCTCATCAGCCAGGCTATCTTGAATCCAGTGGCAAAATGAGCAAGGGACTCACGTCTGAGCATACCCTGCCAATTTAGGGCGAACCAAGCGATAAAAAAGCCCCATTCAACTGATCTGGGTTTAATCCATCACCATTCTTTAGCTCACTCTGCCACCCCAGTTCAAACATGGCCATATGCAAATCAGTCTGACCCTGTGCCTCATGGGAACAGTCCAGCCCGAATTGGACTGGCAGAGGTGATCACTGTTTCTAATCTAGCATAGGTTGGCCACTAATGTAATCGTGTCCGGTGTGTTCACTAGTACAACACTAACAATACTAGTAGCTCACAATATTTTTTGTTGAACATTAGTATCTCTTGTTACAGAAAAAGTTGGAGATCCCTGCTGTAGACCAAGCAAAGGGCTACAATCTTGCATGGGGCATTTTGCAAATAGGAGTTTGGAACAATGCCCACTATCCAATAGTTTTATTAAAGATAACCTATAACTTCAGTAATTAAAAAAAATCATATATAAAGAAGTACAACTACCCCGCAGGGAGCAGTTCATTAAAGTAGGGTTAATTAACAAGTATTGGTAAAGTCATTAGGTCTCGCCTATACATGACCTATTGGCTTTGGCAATGTGATTTTGCCATGTGGTAAACCAGTGTGGCTGCTGTTCAGCATGGCTAAAAGTTAGTGGAGATGATTGCCCTAGAGTGGAGTAGGGGAAGTAGAGTGTCGTAGACTGGATTTGTTGAAGCAGAATGTTGTAGAGTGGAGTAGGGGGAGTAGAGTGTCATAGAGTTGAGTAGATGGGTGTACAATTCAGTAGTTCAGTGGCAGAGAGTGTTGTAGAGTGCAGTACCATAGAGTGGAGTGTCGTAGAGTGGAGTGTCATAGACTGGAGTGGCATAGTTTGGAGTGACGTAGAGTGGAGTGGAATAGGGTAGAGTGAGTTGGAGGGGATTGAGGTAGTGGGGTGGATTGGACTGTAGTAGATCGGGTGGATTGGGGTATGATGGATTGGATTGAGTGAAGTGGGGTGGATTGGCGTGGGTGGACTGGATGAGGTGGGTTGGGTTGGAGTTGGGTGGGGTGGATCGGATTAAAGTAGGGTGGTTTGGAGTGGGTTGAATTAGAGTGGAGGGGTGGATTGGACTGGATTTTAGAGGTTGGATTGGATTGGAGTGGGGTGAATAAATTGGATTGAGTGGGGTGGACTGAAGTGGGGCGCGGTGAAGTGGATTGGGTTGGGGTAGAGTGTGGTGGATTGGACTGGAGTGGAGTAGATTGAAATTTGGGTTTGGTGGACTGGTATGGGGTGGGGTGTGGTGGATTTGAGTGGAGTGCAGTGGAATGGAGTGGGGTGGGGTGGATTGGATTGGCTTGTGGTGAGGTGGATTCAAGATGAGTAGTTTGGATTGCAGTGTGGTGGATGGGATTGGAGTACGGTGGATTGGATTGGAGTGGGTGGATTTTATTGTGGTGAGGTGGATTGGTTTGGAGTGGGGCAGATTATTTTGGATTGGAGTGGTGCACAATGTTTTTGATTGGAGTGGGGCAGATTGGAGTGGACAGATTGTTTTGGATTGGAGTGGGGAAGACTCGAGTGCGGCTGATTGTTTTGGATTGGAGTGGGGAAGACTCGAGTGCCGGCTGATTGTTTTGGATTGGAGTGTCGCAGACTGGTTTGGATTGGAGTAGGATAGATTGTGTGGGGCAGATTGCTGTGGGGCGGGTTGCTTTGGATTGGCATGGATGGATTGGTTTGGAGAGGGGTGGATTGAGGAGGTAGTGGGGTGGATTGGAGTGGAGTGATGTGGATTGGATTTGGGTAGGTTTCGATTGGGCTGGATTGGTGTGGGGATGATTGGATTGGAGTCGGGTGGATTGTTGCGCATTGGAGTGGGTGAATTGGGATGAGTGGGTGGATTGGGGTGAGGTGGATTGGAATGGAGGTGGACAGGTTGGAGTGGGGATGATCATTTTGGTTTGGAGTGGGGCAGATTGGAGTGAGTGGCTTGGAGTGGGCAGATTGTTTTGGACTGGAGTGGGGCAGATGAGAGTGGAGCAGACTGTTTTGGACTGGTGTGGGGTATACTGGAGGGGGGCAGATTGAAGTGGAGCATACTGTTTTGAATTGGGCTGGGGCAGATTGGAGTGGGGCAGATGAGAGTGGGGCAGATTGTTTTGGACAGGTGTGGGGTACAGTGGAGTGGGGCAGATTGAAGTGGAGCATACTGTTTTGGATTGGAATCGGGCAGATTGGAGTGGAACAGATCGGAGTGGTGCAGATTGTATTGGATTGAGTGGGGCAGATTTAAGCGGGGTGGATTGGAGTGGGCATATTGTTTTGGATTGGAGTGCAGCAGATTGGAGTGCGGAGGATTGGAGTGGTGCAGATTGGAGAGGGGCAAATTGTAGTGGGAAAAATTGGAGTGAGGCAGATTATTTTGGATTGGAGTGGCACACAATGTTTTAGATTGTAGTGGGGCAGATTGTTTTGAATTGGAATGGGACTGTCTGGAGTGGGCAAACTGTTTTTGATTGGAGTGGGGCAGATTGGAGTGGACAGATTGTTTTGGATTGGAGTGGGGCAGACTCGAGTGCGGCCGATTGTTTTGGATTGAAGTGTTGCAGACTGGTTTGGATTGGAGTAGGGTAGATTGTGTGGGGCAGATTGCTGTGGGGCAGGTTGTTTTGGATTGGCATTGGGTAGATTGGTTTGGAAAGGGGTGGATTGGGGAGGTAGTGGGGTGGATTGGAGTGGGGTGATGTGGATTGGATTTGGGTAGGTTTCGATTGGGCTGGTTTGGTGTGGGGAGGATTGGATTGGAGTGGGGTGGATTGTTGCGGTTTGGAGTTGGTGAATTTGGATGGAGTGGGTGGATTGGGGTGAGGTGGATTGGAATGGAGGTGGGCAGGTTGGAGTGAGGATGATCATTTTGGTTTGGAGTGAGTGGCTTGGAGATGGTTGATTGTTTTTGACTAGAGTGGGGCAGATGAGAGTGGGGCAGACTGTTTTGGACTGGAGTGGGGCAGACTGGAGTGGGGCAGATTGAAGTGGAGCATACTGTTTTGGATTGGAGTGGGGCAGATGAGAGTGGGGCAGATGAGAGTAGGGTAGACTGTTTTGGACTGGTGTGGGGCAGCCTGGAGTGGGGCAGATTGAAGTGGATCATACTGTTGTAGATTGGAATGGGGCAGATTGCAGTGGAATGGATTGGAGTGGGGCAGATTGTTTTGGATTGAGTGGAGTGTATTGGAGTGGGCATATTGTACTGGATTGTGGTGCAGCAGATTGGAGTGGGGAGGATTGGAGTGGTGCAGATTGGAGAGGGGCAAATTGTAGTGGGAAAGATTGGAGTGAGGCAGATTATTTTGGATTGGAGTGGGACAGATTGTTTTGGATTGGGGTGGGGCAGATTGTATTGGATTGAGTGGGGCAGATTGTTTTGGATTAGAGTGTGGCATATTGGAGTGGGGCAGAGTGTTTTTTAATTGGAGTGGAGCAGACTGTTTCAGACGAGTGGTGCAGATTGTTTTGGATTTAAGTGGGGCAGATTGTTTTGGAGTGGGGCAGATTGTTTTGGATTGGAGTGGGGCAGATTGTTTTGTGTTGAAGTGGGGCAGATTGCAGTGTGGAAGATGGGAGTGGGACAGAATGTTATGGTTTGAAGTGGGGAAGATTGTTTTGGAGTGGAGTAGAGCAAATTGGAGAGGGGCAGATTGGAGAGGGGTGGGTTGGGAGAAGTGGAGTGTGGTGGATTGGATTTGAGTGGATTGGATAGGGGTGAGTGGATTGGATTGGATTGTGTTGATCCAGGGTGGATTGGTCTTGCGTGGATTGGATTGAGTGGGGTGGATTGGTATGGGGTGTAGTGACGTGGGGTGGATTGGGGTGTACTGCACGATTCTGTGCTAAAGCATCTTTTCAGAAATTACACATAAGAAAGGAACAATGTTGCTGTGCAATAACATAATCCTCATTCCTTTGAGAATGACACACAAAATCATAAGCAAAAGAAAACATGAGTGCAAAATGAGAAAAGAAGACTTGCCAAAAAAAAGGAAAGTTAACTATGGAAAAGAAATCATTGCAATTTTGTTTGTCCTGCTGGGCACATGTTTGCCAGTCACACACCTTCTGTTTGCAGGACACTAAAAGTTAAAAAGAACAAAATAGTACCACAATCACGTAGGGGGCAGCCGACGGGCTCTGATTAAGTTGAATAAATCGGTGCTTGGTCCCTGCTCCACAGAGAGGAACGGAAATTATGTCAGGCATGCCTTAACAAATCACAGGGCTATTAATAAGAGTGCCAAGTAATCTAACAAATGGTAAGCAATGGCGTGCTCCAAGCTCTTTTTTGTATATAAGAGAGTCTTGCAAGCGAGACGCATGCACTAGCACATCCTCTTGCAATCACAACCCTAAAAAAGCATAAAATTATACATTACCAAGCAAGGGTCTGCTCTCCTCTGTAAATTAGAAAAGACGTATACTTTCCCCATGTTTGGCAAAACACCCAAACTCACAATTGCTTCCAAAATATGTGTAGTTTGGATTACAGCCATACAACGTTTGAAGTACCATAGTCTTACAGAGTGAGCACAGACAATATTGCTGCACATGTAAATGTGTCTGACAATCCATACAGTCGTGTACCTCCACATGTACATCCACCACTGCATTTTCATGCATATATAAAGGGTCCCCTAGGGAAAATTATTACCAGCAGATTTGAGAGGATAGATAAGAAATATTGTTATCCATGGTGTGTCTCAGAAGTGTATACTACGGCAGCCTTATAAAGCTTGAGATGTCAGTCTTGCATGAAGGAAACACAACTGCTGGGATCGTCCTAAGCGGGCTTTGTATGTCTGTGTATTAGAGTGAGTGTGAGTGTAAACCTCTGTGCAAGTATGCTTCTGGTAACATCAGTAGAGAAAGCTGATTAACTTTGGGATGTGTTCAGTGACTATCACTGTGGAGAATTGCGGGCATTGTGGGGGCCATCCCCATAGAGCGAATGTATGATGTTACAAAGCATACATTTACAACGTATGCCTTTACAACACAGTTTTTACATCATAACATCCTTTGCAACGCACTCCATTACATCGCATGCAACTACAACACATTTTTAGAAACTACCTTTACAACGCATTCCATTACATCGCATTACAACTTTACAACGCATACATTACACCGCATACCATTACATTGCATATAACCTAAGTCTTGGATAGTATAGGGGTAAAAATTACTATTCTAAATACAGGGGTTGCAACGGTAGGGTAAGTGTTGAATAGTTTAGGGGTAAATATTACTATTCTAACTCCAGGGGGTGCAACAGTAGGGTACATATTGGATAGTGTAGGGGTACTATGCGTTGTAATGGTATGCGTTGTAATGGTATGTGTTGTAATGCCGGCCTTGTAGTGACATGAGATGTAGTGTCATATGATGTAATGTCATGCGTTGTAATGCCTGCGTTGTAGTGACATGCGTTGTAAATGATGTTGCGATGTAATGGTTGCGTTGTACAGGATGTTTCCCCATAGAGCTTTTGTAGTGTTTTCCTACTGAATATCCTCTTTCAAAGCTTAATGCAAGATTATTTACTTGGCTTATTTTACATTTGTCATTGTGATTCAAGTGTAATTGGATTCAGAAATGGAAGTTATCCATTATTGGAAGTCATGGGCATGTCTCTGCTAACACAGCGTCTACCCTAAAAAGGGAAATACAGCAACAGATGAGAGATTCTCTTCCAGAAACTAAAAATCATCCCATTATCCCAAAACCAGTTCAATCAATTTTCTGCTGTCCATCAATATGTAATTGCTCTTTTCCAGTATCAATCTGCACCTTAGTGCAGGCAACAACTTTGAGGCTTGCAAAAACTCCTTTAAAGTTTTCAGTTTCTGAAACTTTGCTGAATTTGCAGTTCATGTCTTGATCAATTGTATCCCTGCCCATTAGCTCTATAGCTGTGATGGAGATTTTTTTTTAGTCTATTATTGTCTGTATTTTTTCAGACACTGCCTTACAAAACTGTGACCAAATTGGACATCAGCTAAGATATGATCTTGATATATTATACTTAAAGCATTTGTTAAATAACGAGACACACATTTTCTTTTTCAATTTATTCGGAAGTGAAATAAATGCAACAAGATATAAAATTCTGTACCTTCTTATGATATGCATGCAGCAATCCCTTGTGTCACATCTTGTACTCCAGGTACCAATTGGCCAAAATCATTGCTATTTTTTGCAATCGTATTCTCTTGGTCAATTCATTTTAGTTGAATGGTTCTTTCATTTATTCGGTTTTTCAGATTGTTCAACTTAACTTCTGTAAGACCAGGGCTTTAAGTGGGCCGGGTCTTCAGGGGTCTGAGCACCGGCAGTTTTTTAAAGGGGACCTCGAAACGGGTCTCTATCGGGCTCTGTTTTGAGCCCTAGCACAGGTGGTCCGTTTTTTTTTCCGGACTGCAGTGACAGTACTTTGCTGTCACTGTAGTCTGGAAAAAAGTGCCAGGGTGCAAAACAGCCCGATAGAGACCCGTTTCGAGACAGCAAGCACATCGATGTTGCCTGCCCTCACTTCTCACTAGCGGAGAAGTTACGTCATGTCGTCATGCCAGGTGAGCGTTTTGGGGGAAGGGAAATCCTTTAAAGAGAGATTTTCTATATGGATTTCCCGTCTCTTTTTGAAAGAGCAGCAACATTGTGGTAGGGTCACCAGGGCTTCAATTGGAAGCTTTTTCTATATTATAAATAACAAGCCATAATTGCAGCTTATTTATCTTATGCAACTAATAACCATTGACAAAGCAAATAGTACTAATAACCATTGACAAAGCAAATAGTACTTACTTGTTGTAAGTATGATGTTACTTGTTGTATCACATATCTGGATGCTATGACAGAAACAGCAAAATACAAGTCGGGCGGCACACTATGCTAAACAGATTTTTTGCATAAGTGTTTTAAAGCCACGCCCCTAATTACACTGGCCACGCCCCTTTGAGAAACCCCCCAGTTTTTTCATCCCACTTAAAGCCCTGTGTAAGACGATCGGTCTTGGGGTATTTATTGTAATGATTCTTGATATTATTGAAGCACTGATGTTATGTGATACTCCTAGCCAGGACAATAAGCTACTACAGAGCCAAATTAAAGTTAGTTGTTTATTAGATAGCAAATCTCACTGGGATGATGTGGTGGTGTTATTGGTTATCAGATTTTGATGAGTCTTCTTTCCAGTACACGTTTTTCATGCACCAAACCCCACACCCCCACACCCACGACACACACCTTTGCAGCATCCAACCACCCACTGGATAGAATACAGTAAAAAAAAAAAGCTCACATATGTCACTGCTGCACCCAGATTAGTTAGTCCAGTACTGCAAACTAGCACCTTCTATAGTTTGGCCCTAAATGGGCAAATATGATACATAACCCTTAATGTGTCCCTTCCAATCAGGGTCGTATCTACTGGGGTTGGTGTTTGTGGAGTAACACCTCCTTAATAGGTGGATTCTGGTGTGTTTATTTGGGTCTAGAGGCCTCCAGTTGGTTTGGCAGTGTATGTGGTCGGGTTTCCACCTGGATTAGCAGACCTCATATCACAGATACATGTCCCTATGAAATGTATACACCCACCACTCCTCTTCCCTCTCACACAAAACAGGCCAAGAATAAACAAAGGACTGGATGGCTCTTGTGTGGTGCAGAGAAGACTTTTAAATTTAAGACAATTTTATCCATTTTGCCATAATCTCTCTCTCTCTCTCTCTCTCTCTCTTTCTCTCTATCTATATAGACCGGGCCCAGGGGAGCTCATCCCCTGGGACCGGCCTTTTTTTAAATTATACTACTAGTAGGGGAGAGAGGTCCTGTGGCCCGCTCCCAGGGCCCGGCCATTTACAAATCGGGGAGGGAGACTGCACAGCCCCCTCATCCCTGGGCTGATTTTGGCCCTGGGTCCCCATCCCCCGGGCCTGGCTATTAATCCTGAGTGACCCCAGAACACCAAGTTTGCATTGGGACTGTGGGGGGAGCCTCAAGGCCACCGCAATCCCGCCTCCAGCAAGAGCCGGCATTATTTTCAGACCAGGGAGCTGCAAAACATGCAGCTCCCTGTTTCTGAAAGCAATTTGTCTGTTTCCCTGCATCTACACACACTAGGCCCCTCACCCCCACTGCACTCACCGGCACGAACAAAAGATCCCTGATAAAGAGCCCCGGTTCCGGGTGCCCGTCAGATATTGCAGCGCCGACCTGACGAGGGGCAGGCTCAAATGATGAAGCATGACACCTAGCTTGTTGGGTGTGTCAGAGCCCTAGTTCCAACAAGGAGAACTCCCTCTCCTTCCCTCACACATTAATGGTCCTTCAGTGACCCTACTACCTCTTCATTCTCTAACCTCTCTACACATCCTAACATAGGTGTCTATTAGTATGGCGGACGGACCTGCGTCCGTCCGCCACCCCCGAGGTGGAGGGACCGTCCGCAGGGGCAGCGGCGTTCACTCCATAGGAATTAGGATGTGACCGCCACCCTGGATGTCACATCCTGTATATTTAACATTGCGGCGGGTTCTGCTTAAAGCAGCACCCGCCGCAAAGTTAAAAATGCATGCTTGAGGAGGAGCTACGCGCGCATCCAAGACGGTCTCATGAGCACAGGGCTCCCGAGACCCTAGTAGCCCCCCGAATATATCCTGCCACTTATCCTGTTCGTCGTTGAACTCTCAGTGTTGCTGAACCATGGGAGAATCGAACGCTGTAACCCGTGTCCCGAACGGACCCCGGATGCCAGAGTTGTGAGGTTAAAGAGTTTGCAGCCTCTACCTTCCGGGTGCCCGGCGCTTGAGTTGGCTAAGGGCCCGAGGTATAGTTCAACAACAACGGTGCGATTTACCGGAAGTGGCCGGTCTGGCCCTACTTTCGCTTTCGATTTCATCAATCGACATCAACTTCAGATCTGGGTGCATTTCACTAGCGTGGGCGACTCTATCGCTGTTAAAAGAGCTGGTTGACTGCACAGTCAGGTGAGGGACAAATCTTGTCTTGAGAACTGGGTTTCTGGCCGACCATCGCTGGTGCTCTGCCTTGAGGCCTTCCTGTACCCTACCTCCGTGGGAGCGGTGTGAGAGTGTTCCGTGGATCGGAGGCTGAGGGTGCGATCTTATCGTGGGCACTTGGAAGTCTTACCCCCTCCCTGAATTGTACGACAAACTGTGGATTGTACCGAAATGGCAAATAAACCGGAGGGGGATAAGCAGAAATGGAAGACCACTAGACGGGGAGGATACACCCAATCGAATGTTATGGACCGCTATGCCCAAGTTAAAGTATCGCTTGGGAGACCGGGTGGAACACATGATGAGGCGAGGAATTCCTCTGGTCCGGTAACAGAGCCAACGTTACAAGATGTAATGGCCGCCCTTGATGGGATCAAAGCCTCCCTTGGGAAGCAAATGGAGACTCTTGCTCATAAGCTGGACACAATGTCTATTGAGGTGAATTTGATTTGTACTGACCTCACGAAAACTAGTGAAAATGTCAAATCATTGGACATTAAAACATCAACTCTCACGGATGATGTCACAGAATTGCAGACTGAGGTCCGGAATCTGAGGGCCTCGAATGACCTCGTCGTCCGTCGTCTGGAGGATTTCGAAGGGAGGGCCCGGAGGAATAACGTACGCATCATCGGAGTACCGGAAAAGGCGGAGGAGCAGGCGGCAGACCTCTTTGTTGAGGATCTCATTGTCAACCATCTTGCACCCAAAGGCCTGAGCCAGTTCTTTACTGTCGAGCGGGCACACAGGGTCCCTGGTGGGAAGCCGCGAGTGGGCGCCACGCCTAGGCCTATTATATCTCGGGTATTTAATTTTTGGGACAGAGATGCCATCCTCCAGGCCTCCCGAGCGGGTGGGCCCTTGAAGTATGAGAATGCGTCCATCAGTTTCTACCCGGATTTCACACAGACTGTTCAGAAACAGAGACTCAGTTTCCTGGGAGTAAAGAGAATACTTCGGGACATGGGACTCAAATATGCGATGCTTTTCCCTGCTAGGCTGTGGATCGAACACAGTGAGCGGGCCTACTTCTTTGAAAAACCGGAGACCGCGGCTGACTGGTTGGAAACCTTGTCGGTTCAGCAAGAGCCAGAGGGACAGAGTGGTGGTACGGAGGGGGGATCACAGGACCAGGAATAAGCACTGTGGTTCTGGTATCTGGGAACACCTTGGGTGCTGATTGTTGTGATGGTTCAGATCTTATTATATTGATTCATGTAGTAAGGTGGGGGGTTAACGGGCAATCGGGGGTCTTTCTCCTCCTCAGATGTACTTCTCGTAGTTTAGTTTAGATGTGGGGGCGACAGGCACACTGCGAGTTGGGGTGGCTTTATAGTCGGAAGCAGGGGTGCAGGGAGGGGGGTATTGAAACGGGAAGTTTGGGAGGGGGTGGGGGGTATTGTTTTTTTGTTTTGTTTTGTTCATGTTCCTGCAAGGCACCATATCTCGAGACTTTTTCATTACTTTGCTAGACTCAAGAGAGGGTTGGGTCTTCTTTCTCTTTCATGATGGGGGTTAGGGGGTTGAGGGTGATGAGCTGGAATGTAAATGGGTTGGGCGATAAGATTAAACGCAGTGTAGTATTACAGCTACTTAAAAGGCATTCTCCTGATGTGGTACTGCTTCAAGAAACCCACTTGATAGGGAATACGTGCAAAGCAATGAATAGGAAGGGATATCGCCTAGTGGCTCATGCTGGATTTACGACTGGTTCCCGAGGAGTTGGCATCCTTCTCAAAAATTCTCTTCCATTAGAGGTGAAATCTATTGTTTTGGATGATACGGGGCTGCTGTATCGGGACACTGGGAGGGCTCTATGCTTTCTCTGGTGTCTATTTATGTTACTCCTGGCTTGCAGTCTGCGACATTTGCTGACCTGGGACGGGTAATACTAGTTTTCCGGGTGGTTTCATGATCCTGGGTGGTGACTTTAATGCAGTAGTTTCTGGCGGGTTGGATCGATATCCCCCTAGGAATGTCGGAAGGACCCATAGGTGGTTGCCTGACTTTATTGAGACAATGGGCCTGATAGATTGCTGGAGGTTGCTCCACTCCAATCAGCAGCAATATACATTCCTCTCGGGCGCCCATGGCAGTCTTTCGAGGATAGACTATGTTTTGGTACCAGCGGCCCAGGCGTCGTATGTCGCTGAGGTCATTCATATGGCTTGGGGTGTTTCGGATCATTCCCCGCTTTGGCTTAGATTTGAACTAGCTCCTGGCTCAGGGGGGAGGATAGCCCCCATTAACCCTTGGTATCTGCGCAACGCTAAGATTTGGAACGATTTGGTAAAAGCGTTGGAACATTATTTCCAGGATAATGAAGTCTCAGTCTCCTCGTCGGTCTCTCTGTGGGAGGCTTTTAAGACGGTGCTCAGGGGCCAGGCTTTGTCCCTTATTACAGGTGTCAAAAGGCAGAAAGAGGAGTATGTGGTTAGAATTGAGACTGATATCGTTAGCTTAGAACGGGAGCTTGAGCAAGAGGTGACCCGCGCTAGACTACATGTCCTGCAGTTGAAGCAGCTAGAATACAGAACGTTGATCACGGACGTGGCGAAGGCCCTTAGTCGGGAAAAGCAAGGGCGTCTTTATGACATTGGTGACAAGGCCGGCAAATTGATTGCTTGGCTGGACAAGAAAGACAGAGCTAGTCGCATAGTTCCTGAGGTAGAAGCGGAGGGTGGTGTTTGTATAACTGATCCGCAGGGGATAGTGGACTGCTTCGCCGATCACTTTCGCTCTATCTACTCTTCTGTATCTGATAGACCAGAGGAGGATTCTCGCTTATTGTTACGAGACATAGTGCTTCCGTGTCTATCTGTCTAGGATCGTGACCTCATTGATGGTAAGATTACCACGGAGGAAGTGGCCTTAGCGGTGAAATCCCTGAATTCGGGTAAGGCAATGGGCCCCAATGGTCTCCCGATTGAACTCTACAAACTTAGGCCAGACAAGATTGCTCCCTATCTGAGAGACATGTTCTTAGAATCTCTGGAGTGTGGTCTTCTCCCTCGAGATCAGAGGCTGGCGTCGATAGTGGTGATTCATAAGGAAGGGAAGCCTAGGAATAGATGTGCTTCATATCGGCCGATCTCATTGTTAAACGCGGAACCCAAGATTTTGGCTAAATTGTTAGCTACCAGATTGCTTAAGGTCATTAGTGAACTTATCCATCCAGATCAATCTGGCTTTATCCCGCACAGGAATACTGCCTTGAATCTTAGGCGTCTGCATGGGGTTCTGGCGAGGGCCTCTACGTTACGGGAGCCAGCCGTTTTGGCGTCATTAGACGCAGCGATGGCATTTGATACTGTTGAATGGCCGTATCTATGGGCAGTATTGACCAAGTTTGGTTTCGGCCAAGACTTCATCAGTTGGGTGCGTCTTCTCTATACCGCACCCCTCGCTCAAGTAGTGGTTAATGGTCGTGTTTCTGCACCATTTTGTCTTGGGAGGGGCACCCGACAGGGCTGCCCCCTTTCCCCTCATTTGTTTGCTTTGGCCCTTGAACCTCTAGCGGCTTGGCTTCGCTGGGAGCTTTCGATCAAAGGTATTCGATGGTGTCCGCAGTTCGAAGATCACATTTCATTATATGCGGACGATATTTTATTGTATCTGACCTCTCCCAGGAAATCGTTGAATGCTCTCTGTGATGTTCTGGTCTCCTATGGTAGAAACTCGGGATTGGTTATAAATTGGGCGAAATCTTATTTGTATGTCCTGTGTGGCGATGCGCCTGTTTTGCCTCGTAATTGTCTGATCCAAATTACGAAGGATGGGTTCAAATATCTCGGGATATATGTCTCTATGGATCCCGTTGTCAGATACGAACAAAACCTTCTCCCCCCGTTGATTCGGCTGAAGCGTGATGTTGCGTGCTGGCAGAAGCTTCTGCTGTCTATGTTGGGTCGGGCTGCCCTCTTTAAAATGATGTCACTTCCTCGTTTTCTCTATGCCCTTCAGAATACCATTGATATCGTTCCAGCGAAGTATTTTGCCGAATTGGAGGGTTTGCAACGGAAATTGTTATGGGATGGTAGACCGTGTATAGCATTGGCTAAATTGACACTCCCGTGGTTTGATGGGGGGATTGCTCTCCCTGATATCAAAAGATATTATTGGGCGTCACAGTTGGCGGCTATTAATCATGATATGTACGGGCCTGTGTCGGATCCCGGCTATGCCATGGATAGATGGATACTTCCTGGAGGCAATTACAACAGAGCGTTGTATACTAGGTCTGTGGAGAAGAGTTTGACTGGGCCGACTAGGACGGCAGTGCGGATATGGCATGATGCTACTAGCTCGCTTGGATGGAAAGACCGTTTGACTTTAGCGACCCTGCTTTTCGGCTCCGAGAGGTTCGGCAGACTGTGGAATACAAAGGGTTTTGACAAATGGGATCTTATTGGCATTTCCACAGTAGGCGACCTCTGGGTGAAAGGAAAGATTAAATCATTTGTAGATTTACAGACTAAATGCGAATTAGGAGAGTCGAAATACTTTCGATATGCGCAGGTTCGTCATGCACTGACATCGGTTTTCCCTGAGGGGGTAGAGATACCGGAGACAGCCCCATTGGAGGACCGTATATTGGATGGTTATCTGCCTGATAGTACCATTTCCCTTGTTTATAAGAAGCTGATTAATCATAGAGCGGACCTTTTGACACAACTACGGGATAGATGGACCCAAGACGGCCTAGAACTTGATGATGAGAACTGGCAGTCGGCGATCTCCTCACCAAAGGAGGTCGCGATTCCAGCACGACTGAGATTGGTACAGCTTAAAATACTACACAGAGTATATATCACAGGTCCTTGATTGGTACGAATGGGTTTTACGACAGAGGGTCTGTGTCAGCGGGGATGTGGACACTTGGGAACATTTCTCCATATCATATGGGAATGTCAATATGTGGTTGAATTTTGGGGCAGGGTCCACGGGGTAATGCAAGACGTGACAGGGGTGGCCCTATTGCCAGAAGCCAGGCGATGTTTGTTGAATGTCTGGGAGCCGACTGATCTCAATACAGCACAAACTCGGTGGGTGACTTTGGGGGCCATAATTGCTAAACGGAACATAGCACAGCAATGGGGGTCCCAGATGCCGCCCACTATTGAGGTGTGGGTAGAAAACATGGATTGGTGCATGTTCCGGGATAAAACTGTGTATTTGGCTCAGGCCGCTTGAGGAAATGGAATAATGTATGGGGCCCGTGGAATCGATACAGGGGGAGCATATGTATACCACCTGCGACTGCAACCTTTGATGTCCCACTTTCCCCCTGACCCCTTATTATTGACGCTGACGTTGTGTCTCTTCAGTACCCTATCCTACTCTCCCCTCCCCCCCTCAGTTCATCACTAATTGTATTGTATGTTGATATTGTGGACGACCCTCGTATGCTCTATGCACTCATGTATTCTGTGGTTGCCTTGCTTTCAATAAAAAGAAATATTAAAATAAAATGCATGCTTTTCATGTGCATGCACAAAGCGGCAGGCACCACTCGGTGCCTGCCGCTTTGTGCATGCATATGCAGGGGGTACCATAGGTACCCCACATGTGCACCCCCCCACTCCCCAACATCCTGGGGGCCCGCAAGGGGCCCCCAGAAGCAAAGGTCCACATGCTTTTCCGCAGCGAGAAAAGCATGTTTCGCACCCATCATAATATGGCTGGCGGTGTCTTGCAGACACCGCCACCATATTGTGGTCCACACCCCGTGGATCAGCAGCGGACGGACCTGCCGTCCGCCGCTGATCCCACCGCCATCATAATCTGGCGGTGGGTGTTTTCATGGACCGCGGCGGTGAATCCGCATCCTCCGGGCCGGCAGTGGCTTCCACCGGCCCGGAGGATGCGGATTCACTGCCATCATAATCGACCCCATAGTTCTTGCATCACAGCCTCTAGGGGCATGTAAGCTGGACCTCAGTAAACTAACCCCCAGTCCCTCCTTTTGTTTAACAAGGTATGCTACAATTGTCATCCTAGCACCCTCACAGCATTTCCACACACTTTGTCAATGTATCCAAGTCAGCAAATGTATATTCCCCTTTTCTGACATGGAATGGATTTTTTTATGTGGTTCATATCGAACACCTTGAAAGACACCTTTTGCACACCTTTCTTCTGATCAACTCCTGCTTTTATCTATCTATCAATTCTTCTACCCTTATATTGACAACCTATCCAGCTCCACCAGAGACACTCCTTGTTTTTAACCATCTGGCCATCAATACTGGAAATACATTGGACAAAGGCCATTTACTTCCGAAAAACTCAAAAGGTAACACCTTTTGTCATAAGCCACCTACCTGGATCCCAGGTGAAATCGCAGGGGGAAAGGGGTTGGGATGGAGAGAGCATGTAGATGCAGGAAAGATGTTGTGGCTCGTCTACTCAACAGCAATACTACAGCAGTCATTCATACCAGTCTGATGAATGGTACCAGCAGTTATGGTACCTATAAACAAACAAATAATAAGGCTTTAGTCTAGTGTTAACTCTATCTCTTAAGGTATCACCTCATGAAAGCTTTTCAAATCTCAACCAACCTTTAGTTTTGCTGTTTTGTTTTCATTTAGATTGTCTGCAGAGGCTCCTTTATCAGAAATTTCGAAACTGTACTGAGTATGATTTCAGCATCAAACGCACTAGCAAATTTGGATGGGGTTAGCTTCACCCAGGTCCTCTCTGACAGAGGTCTGCCAACAGTATGTACAAGTTGAACAAAAAAACTGGTTACCTTTGTTTGCAGCAAGATGTTGCAACTGAGCTCAGCACATAGTAAAATCAAGTCTGTTAATGTGTCTCTCCTTTTCTTCTTGTTCTTTTTTCCATCCAGGTGCAAGAATAATGCGGGACTTTCTTTGCGGTGAGGTTGAAGCGGGAGGATCAAGGGAGCTAGCAAGATAGTGTCCGGGAAGCCAGGAAACAGGTAAGTGGAAGGCAAAGAGGCTAAGCGAAGGGGAGGAGTATGGATGATCTTTAAATAAGACTGCTTTAGAACTATCATAAAGGTCACATTTTAATTGTTTTTAAGAAGGAGCAGGTGCAGATATTTAACTTGATGAAGCTGCCTTCTAGAAGGTGCTTTAGAATGTTCAGAAAGGTCACATTCTAATTGCTTATAGCAAGGAACAGGTGCAGATGATTATTCGATGAGGCTGTCTTCTAGGAGGTGTTTTAGAATGTTCACAAAGGTTGAGTTCTAAGTGCTAATAGCTAAGTCTGGGCGTAGCAGACTTAATGCCTCTACGCGTATTTCCATGAAGTTTGAAAAAACTCTGCGGAAGGACGGCGAGGAGCAGGGAGCAGAGCGGCCAGGCAAAGGAGGAGACAGCCACGCAAGTAAGTGCCTTCTTTTTCATTGTTTTAATAATTTGGGAGGGTGGAGGGGCTGGCTAACTCCTGAAACCTGGCCTTGTATATGCATGGTAACACATTTGTAAAAGCTATTAAGCCTTTTCAAACAATCCGGGTAACACCAGATGCAGCTAGCTATTAACAACAGCATGCAATATGGTCAAAAGTCAGGGTACAAGACGTTTGTATATTCATAAGTGTTGGGATGAATGATATGAGTAATGCTGGTATATTGTGATAGTCAAGAGAAGTGAGCTGTGGCATGAATCCTGACACCTTTGTAACATAATGTGAAGTAGTATGGTAGTACCATATCATTGACCTCATTGCATCTATGATATTACAATCATGTAGATGTATTCTTCCAAATTTCTGTTCATGAATTTGACATGCCCATTAGTTTAAGGGTGGTACAAAGCACTCTTCAAATGTTTCACTCAAGCAGCATCTAAAAGAATCATGTCTTAACTCAGAAACTGGGGCCCATTATCTGGGACCAACAGTTCTGGGAAACCTTTCATAAAAACATCCTATAAAACCTCTACCATGTTCTTAGAAGATGATTCAGCCTCAAACCTAACTTCATGCCATTTACTATGGTAATAAATGTACACCAAGGCAATACTACATTTTATTGCCAAAGATTTAAGAGGCCCCACAAACGCAATACCACTTTAGACCAGGGCCTAGAAGGGTGCTGGAGAGGTGTGTTCACCTTAAGTTGTTTTCTTGTAGTTGGCACAAATTACTGACCCTTCTGATACTCTTCTTTAGGTTCTAGACCAGCCCCACCCACTAAAAGACTGAAAGTGCCCTTCATTTCATCATAGTGCATCTCTAAGTGACCTTCATGGGCAATCTTTATTAGTCTTTACCTCAGCGTTTCAAGGAAAATAAATCTAGCATCATGCGTTAAAACTACATCTTCATCAGATAATTCATCAGCTATTTTTACAACCCCTGAAGGCTGGAATGCGACCTCTGTTCCTGAGCCAACCTGCTGTGACAAACCCTGCTGCTTGTTAGAGCATCTCATCCTGCTGTGCCACTTCATACCATTCATGTTCCCTATAAAATCTTGCTTGGACCACATCTTCATGCAATGATACAATTCCACAGTGCATCCAGTGCATCCTCACCCACATCATGCCTGGAAAGAAAACTTAACAAGAAGTCAGCCCTGCTGTTTCTCCCACCTGGAATATGGCCAACTTTAAAAGTAGTTTGGAGTAACCTAGTAGAAATGTAGAAATCCTACCAGCAGGCAAAAAAGGGATGGCATGCCTCCACAAGGAGAAGATCATGGAAATGCAATTTCTTCTAGAAGCATTTCCTTTAAGGGCCAAGGACATAATTAAACCACTGGTGGCATGCTTTATCAAAGGGTCAAATATTCTTTCAAGGCGGAATATCTGCCTCAATGGGCCCCAAATTAGAACTTGTGTACAGATTTTGTAACAGAAGGATGTGATTTGGAAGATGTATATACCAAAATGTATTTAATGGTAAACCGACAAACTTTATTAAAAATGCCACTGATCAGATTATAAGATGAAAAATTGTTTTTTAGGAAGTCCTATTATTCCCACATAACCAGCTCAATATAATTCAGCCACTAATAAGCTCACAAGTCAGCAACCTTCTTTTGGATATAGGATCCAAATTACATTCACTATCCTAAACATTTTGTGTATATCAGTAAAGGTGAAAGTGCTGCAATTGAAAAAGTATAGTGATAGGGTAATGCTCTTGGCTCTATAAAACCAGAATGAAATGAGTACCTTGTTACACACCAAAGGAAGTCCATAGGTAGCCATGAATTAAGTTGCAGGTAAGATGTTTATCAAGCTTAGTTACAGGATTGTAAGTGGGATAATAAGTTCAGCAGTTCAGCCCCACCAGGAGCAGCATCCTTGCTGCTCAGCCAACACACTCCAACTGTCTCTCTCTCTCCACTCCAACAGGCACTCCAACATTCCCCCACCTCATCAAGCATTCTAACATTCCACACACATCACATTCGTACTGGTTGAGCAGCAGGCAATGGGTAACCAGGGGATAGGATGCATTATAGGAATTCAAGTTACAACACATCTCCTTCCCGTGGGAAAACAATCAATAATGATATTACAGCAAAATAATATTACAACAAAGTATAATATGGACGTACGCACTACTTCAAAAATACACATACAATTAAAATATGACTAGTAGGAAATTAGAAGAACTAAGGATAGAAGAATATGAACACAATATTTTTGAAGCAGGGCCGGGAGATAAAAGGACACCACTGAGCTGTAGCGTCCTAATCACGCATCCCCTTCTGCACATCACAACTAGTACACAACACAACTGCACAAGGTACACAACCCTTCAACGCACACCTAGGCAAGACAGCTGCACAGGGTACACAACCCTTCAACGCACAAATAGATAAAATAATAGTACAGGGTACACAACCCTTCAATGCACACTTAGATAAAACAAAACAACCGCACAGGGTACAGGACCCTTCAATGCACACCTAGATAAAACAACCGTACATGGTATATGTTGTAATGGAAGGATGTCCAGCAGACCATGTAGATTATGTAAGTTGATTTATTAAGATAGATGTTAAGATGAAGAGCCCCACCAGGAGCAGCCTTCCTGCTGCTCAGCCCATTTTCCAACTGACTCACTCACACAACCAACATTCCACAGCATCACACACACCAACATTCCACACCCCAGTCACACTGGCAGAGCAGCAGGTACAACACATCTCCCTTCTTTACAAAAAATAACAATAGAAGGTCCTGCATGCATGTTGATACTATAGCAAACAAGATGTAATAAAGGTGCATGGAAATAACAGATGGAAAAATGAATAAGCAACATGTCAAAACATATTAATTGGAAAGGGCCATGCACGTTGCCACAGCAAATAAAGAAAATACATTTAACCCAATGATAAGTTCACGTCAACCTTCTTTACAAAGGAACAAATAAGAATACCCTCATCTTCCTTTCTACATATGGAAAGGAAAACCTGCTTCAGTTCACACTCCACCAAGTGGGATAATCTGCCACTGATGACTGTTGAAGGACTCCGACACCCACTTGCAGATGAGCAGTTCCAGATAGCCACAGTGCTTCACTCCTCCAAATTGTGTAGAGTTCTGCTTAAAGTTTGTCCGACCCTGCAGTGTCCGACACCGCAAGGGTTTGTTAGAAGAACCCTCACACACCAACCTTGTTGGTGTCATGCTTCCTCAAGTACATGCATATACACGTGGCGTAATTACTTTTTGCCACTCACTTTTCACTTTTTCACCTACACCACATTTTTAATTCACTGTGAGTATGGTCCTGAAGAAAGCCCCACAATTGTTTTACATGGGCTGAAACATGTCGACCTAGCTGATGACTGAGACTCAATTAACAGTCTCTTTTAGTTATCCACTCGTTTTTATTATACCCTGGACCACTGGGAATAAAGTAAATTGTCAGGTAGAGACCCAAAGTTATTTTTAACACACCACTTCATCACACTTTCTCCTAACAAACTCCAACTCCACTGTAATCAAGTGTCGCAGCACAGCTGAGTAGCATTCGGTTACTCAGCTGGGAACCTGATGATCAAGCATGACACCAACTAGTTTGGTGTGTGAGGGTTCTTCTAACAAACCCTTGCGGTACTGAACACTGCAGTGTTGGACAAACTGCTAGACAGGTCCTTCCTAGTTGTTTTCTAACATTTACCAAGCGACAAGGACGGCCCACAACTAGTCCTAGCTCTCCCATTTGTTTATCAGAGTTCTGCATAAACCCAGAGTAGCTCACCGATGTTCCTCTGAAATTGCAGTGTAGTGGACAGTGATGCACGCTGCACCCAATGCAAAAACCTTCTATTGCACTGCCACTGAACAACGCTCGACTCGCGACCCCAACATGCAAAAGGACAACCAAAGCGCCATATTCAATTTGAGTGCCCTTAACCAGGAATGCAGCAACACTGCTAACCAATATTCTTCTCTGCAGACGAGTCCGGTAATTGCTGCACCTCCAGCTGTAGAGCAACCTCAGGATGCGTCGGATGGCTCACAGTGAGTGCGTGCTCACACAACGTTGTGGGACAGCTCGCATTCCAAGATGCCAAGATGATTACACTAGTTACTCCAACTGTTACCATACTTGTAGCGAGGAAATTCTGGCTCCAAGGTCTAAGCAGCTACTGGATGCCGCAAATGACTCCTCCAAAGTGCCTCCATAAGCATCAGTTTCGTAGTACTCCCAGAAAGAAGCTGTTGACTCGCTCTACATCAGTCACGCCAATTGTGCAGATTTTGTTCAAATTCGTTGCCAGTTTCTGTAGATGACCAATTCACGCCTAAGCAGTGGGTTGTTTTGTGGTGTGCCAGTCTTTGTTGATGAGATATTATCGCCCTGGCAGTGGGTTGTCCAATAGTAAGAACACTGGTGGGGTTCGTCCTCTCTTGAGTTTCAAGTTTCTTCAACTCAGGTTCAGTAGTTTCAGGTACACTTTATCTTTCACAGGTTATTTTCTCCAAATCGTCGCCATTGATGTACTCCAAAAGAAGCCCATAGGTAGCCATGAAGTAGGTTGTAGGAAAGGAGTTTATTAAGCTTAGTTATAGGATGGTAAGTAAGAATAAATGAAAACCCAAACCAAGCACTAAAATTGCAGGCAGCTACAGTGTGGCAATAGCACCTAAATACTTAATACCATAAACTTTCAAAAGGAGCTCGGGCTTAATAAATAGCCGGTATTTAAAGTTAATATTAAAATAAATAAAATAGAAATGCACACCTTAAACTAGTGTTGTCAATGAAAAGAAAGGAACTACTATTAAGCTGATGTGAACTATGTGCACAGGCTTTGTGCAGTCACTCAAACGGAGGGGAAAGTGGGATCACCTGCTGTCCCGTGCTGTAAGCTGGGGGAGCATTGCAACCCCGCCGACTGCAAGCTGCATCGGAAAAAATAAAATGGCGATTTCATTGCCATTTTATTATTCCGATGTGCGTACTTAAAGCAGTACCTTCCCCGAGCCCAGAGACATGTGGCACGTGTCCTCTGCTGCCAATTGGCAGCATAGGTTAGGAGCAGTAGCTGGCTGGATGCTCAAAAATGCGCATGTCACTTTTGCCGGCTGTCTTGCTCCTGCCAAAGTGACATGCACACTTTGAAGCTCTCCACCTAGCTGGGAGGAGACCAAGCACAGGCCTACAGGGCCCGAGGAGCATCCAGCCAGCCTGCTCCATCCAATCCTGGTGCTCCTTTCACAGCATGAAAGCAGTGCCAGGATTGGTTAAGGGAGTTGGCTGGTTGGCTGGTTGGATGCTCGAGCAAGAAGAAGATCAGGACCAGTGAAGATGTGCAGTCAAGTATGTGACTTTTTTAAATGTATGTATTTTATTTTCTGTCCTGTCATTTACTGTTCTTTTACTGTTCGTTTAACTGGCCACGTTATATATCATACTCTACTTTAATTACATTTATACAGCGTGCAGCTACCCGGAGGTTTCCTGGCGCTAGAGAACACAGAAGGTCAAGATGAAAGGTTGAGCCCAAAAGGAGTAGAAGGACTACTGATTAGGTTTTTAAGTTTTTGCGTAATTTATGATAGTGTTGTTCAGTACGTAAGTGAGTTGGAAGAGAGTTCCAGAGAGAAGGGGCCAAATAGGCAAAGGAGCGTCCTCCCATTCTGGCTTGTTTGATCCTACGGACTTTGAATTTGTGTTGATTTGAGGATCGAAGAAGGTGTGGGGGATGATAGTGGTGCACCAAGGCCTTTAGATAGTGGGGAGCTATGCCGGAGTTGATTTTATGCATGTAGCATAAGGCTTTAAATTTGGCTCGACTGTCAATTCACAGCCAGTGGAGGTCACGGAGTGAGGCTGAGATGGGAGTCCTATTGGGTAATTTGCAGAGCAATCTGGCAGCAGAGTTCTATACAACCTGCAGCCTGCGCAGTACTTCCTTGATTGCCCCTAAATAAAGTGCATTACCGTAATCCAATCTGGATGCGACAAGGGCTTAGATGACAGTTTTTTGGGTAGATAAAGGAAACGTCCAGAGAATTTTCCTAAGCCATTTAAGAATTGCAAAGCAGGTGGAGGCCACTCTCATTCATATGTATGTGTTTTTTTTTATTTTTTACACCAGTGGCGGTTTGCCTGTCCCATTACTACACATAGCTGGAAGACGCAACTGGTGGTGGGCAAAATTAAAAAGTGATTGACAATTTAAAAGACCAATAGATGAAGATCCTCTCTGCAAGTATTTAATTTAGGATTTTTTTGGGCGCAGTCAATGGACTGGGAAGCTAGCTAAAGCTGTCTCAAAGGCCAGCTCTAAAAATAACATCTAAAATACACCCTGCTTCGCGAGACAGGGGGAGCCTCGCTAATTTTGTAACCCAATAGTGGCATGGATCGCAAACAAATCTGTAACCTCTGTGGAAGTCAGATCCTCCATCTAGAAATTAAAGTCGACTAATAAGTGAAAATGAGCTGCTTCCAACACAGTCAGAAACAATATCAATTAATGCGCCCATAAAACCTGTTGATGTGCAGATAAGACAATATGGGATTTAATTTTTTTTTTATAGATCAGGACATTAAATAGCAATAATTTGCCTGCCATTAGTGATTATTAGGTGATCCTGCTAAACAATCATTAACCTCCCCCTGTACTCACTCCCATGGGCTTATTCTGTGGATCAAGCTGCATGAATTTATAAAAAATATTTCCAAAGTGGGTCCAGTGCACTCTTTCAGACATGTCTCCATCTCAAATACCAAATCAGCATCTGTATATAGAAGTAGATCCCATATTCCCCATTTTGCTCTTCACCATGGAGTGAGTATTTAATATAAATACTTTAAAAACGAGCAACCCATATTTTAAAAATTGTGGTTTGATATGTACCTTACTGTTGTTATGGGTGGGGTATGTTGATTGAACCAGATTACCCACCTATAACTGACAAAAGAATAGAAGGGTGCAGCATTTTTCTATTCTGGTTAGTAAGGAGTGGATATAATGAAGAATGAAGGCAGGAGCTACACCTGTCATGTGAATCTTGGCAGCATGTTTTTGAGACTTGTCATTGAGAATCAATGCTTTCGCATTTTTTTGAGTGTAGCTGAAATGGGCGATTTGTGTAGCAGAATATGAGATTTCGAGTTGGATCTTGGAAATACAGTGGGTTTTATCCTCGACAATAGTTCAGTATGTGTCCGTGTAGTAGTATCAATATTCCAGTTAATGGGTCGGAAAACCTTGATTTACTATGGTGTTAAACTGTCTGGTATCAATTGTGAGGGGTGTGTAGCTGCTAAAGTGAAGATGGGGGAGTGAAGGTGAGTGGTGTTGTGGTGTCATATTCAATAGAGATAGTAGGTGTGGTATTGATGTTATCATCCCTAGTCATGGTAGACGCTTTTAGTACCTTCTTGGAAGCAAACAATGTATTGAGGATATAGATGTTGTGTTGGAAATAACCATCTTTTGTGTGGTACTCCATCAGATTTTTGCCTTGTTACGCTGAACCTATTTTTGCTGGCCATAGGACTCTGCACTTTACCCCTGCTAACCAGAGGTAAAGTGCCTGTGCTCTCTCTGTTAAAATGGTAAAATTGATATACCCCTAACTCTCTAGCAAGGACTGTGAATTAAATGCTACTAGTGGGATGCAGCACTCGTACTGTCAAACATGACTCTGGGCCTGCCCTTGCAGCCTCGGCATGTAGTTTTAAACTGCCATTTTAACCTGGCAAAACAAACCTTTACCAAGCCAAATATCTTCCCTTTAAATACTTATACGTCACCCCCAGTGCTTATTTTGTTTTTAAAAAGTGCCAGCGCCCTTGTCAGGAGGCAACTGCAGCTCGCACCACCCATTGCTCCTGCCAGCATTGCCGATGCAACTCTAAAAACAACTACAAACCACCTCCCTCCTACAAGCATGAGGATTCAGACTATTCCAGGCCCCCAAAGGCTTGGGCAGAAGGTATAGTAATGTTTAATGTTTATTTAATTAATAAACAACTGTTGTTATGCTCATTCCTAAATTAGAAGAACAGCACCACCATGTAAACTATAAGTGCGGGTGTTGACAATTAAGTGCCGGTGCTGAGCACCGGAAATCACCGGCTCAGTTTAAGCACTGGACCCCTAAGGTAGTTTTTGAAAGCCCATAGGGCAGGACTGATAGTATTTAAACGGCAGGACATGTATAGTTCATGTTTTATTATGTGGCTAGGCTGTCTGTCCCATAGGTTAACACTGGTTTACACTATTACCTTTAATATAATTGCTAAATTCAGTTTGGTAATAGCTAGAAAAATGGTTCAAAAACTCATTTAAATTGTAATTTGAAAACCAGCTTGATGGTCAAGTTGGATTTTTTATTACTATTTTAGGGATTACACTTTTAGATAATTGTCATTTTCCTGCCTAAAACCACCTAGGGGCTTTCCTGCCAGTGTTCCATTGTCACCTGACCTCTGATTGCTCCCCTGTGCTGAGATGTGTCCCAGACATTTGGCAAAAGGCTCTATTTGTGGGGAGAGACACGCCTTCCTTGACATAATGGCCTGGGCGTCTATGGATGCCTACCTTGTCACTGGCAGATGAGGCTCAGACCTCGGCCTGCCTCTCCTTTTTCACTCTAGTCAAGCTGATTCACATACAATGGGAGTGGAGAATCTGACCAGAACTGGTTTAGGGGTGAACAAAGGCTTGCCCTCCACCCACAGGCTGTGAGTAGGCACGAAAGTGGACCCCACAGACCTCTCCTCAGAACATTCCTACACCTATGTAGATCGGCAGGAGGACTCCCCTGCTGTCTGAAACTTGAAGGAAGACTGTACATGCTTGCCTTAAAATTTAGATCTCCAGAAATGACTCCAAGGATCATTTGGTTGACCTCTTGTTTGGGCTACAGGGACACAACAAACTTCCAGAGGTTTCTCTTCCTGCAACTGTCCAGCTGACCAGTTCCATCTGCATCTATCCTGGTGCTTGCCTCTGTTCAAGTGGGTCCTAAACCCCGGGTGGTGCCCCCATGTTCCTGGACCCTTGGCTGTTGTTAAAATGTACTCCACCTGTCCCAAAAACTGCAAGAAGTTGGACTTGTAAACTTTTGACAACTTTCTTCCTGGAGAACCGACAGAGGCTGAGCTCGTCATCAAAGCCACAGCCATCGACATTGAATCGCTGTTTCGCCTCAGCTTGCCAGTTTGCCCCTCTGATGGAAATCTGACTTCCAGAAAAATGTGTACGCCTGAGCAAAGAGGGCTTCATCAGGTCGACGCCAAACAGCAGCCGATCGATATCAAGGCCTTCAAGGCAGGGGACTTCAGGTTTTGCCCGCTCTGAGCTTTCCCTCACACTTCAGCAAACCCACTGTTGTTGAACCCAACTTCGGATCCAGCTTGTAGCTTTCCTCACCGACGACTCATCAACTACCACTTTTTCTTTAAAAAAAATTCTAAGTCAGAAGTTAAACTTTCCACTTGGATGAACAAGGTTCCTGTATCTGACCCACTCTCCAGCATAGCCGTCATTAACTTTTTAAATTGACCCTGTCTAGCGTGACACATAACCACTGTTGGGGTTTGGTGCTCTTTGTGACTATTTTTAATGCAAAACTTAAAAATTCATATCTTTAGTTTTACTTGGTGGAATTTTGTAGTTTTGGTGTCTTTTTATTTACTGAAATATTCTTTATTTTTCTGAATTGGTTTTGGATATTTCTTCTATTGTGTGTTTTACTTTATTACTGTTTGAGTGCTGCCTAAATTCTTTACACACCTCTAAGTTAAGCATGACTGTTTGGAGCATGATGCTACTACAGGGTCAAGCACAAGTCTAATTAGCAACTTTAGTTGTTCACCATGACAAGGATGATAATTTTTATCTTAGGTGGGTTCTCACCACCCAAAACTATTACTATCATTTCTTTCAACTGCAAACACAGGGATGGTGGCCTGTAAGTGACAGCACACCACCATCCCTATGTCTGCATTCCCAAACGTAATTGTTTTTTTCTTTTAAAGCAGCCAGAGATCCATAAAGGATCCAGTGCTACTGTTTTGTTTTATTTAGGATAGAAGTTTCCAGTTTGAGAAAGTTTCAGGAGGAGCATAAATTGGTGCCCTGAACCACTGCCTACTACCCCTGAGACTGCCCCATTCCCAAAGAGACCCCTTCACCTTTGAGAATTGGTAACAACCACATTTGAGGAGTTAGTAGCTGGTAAATGATTTGCAACACAAATTGTAGTCAGAAACCATTGATATATAGGTTACGAAATAGCAATTTAAAAGGAACGGCCCTTTCATGCCCCTTTCAAATGACAATACGGTATGGTTTTGCAAAACTCATTTTACATGTTGAAAAAACTGTCCCAACCAGTAAAATGGGTTTTGTCCATAACAAATAGGAATTTTGCAGTTGCAAAGCCAGTAAGTTTGTGAAATGCAAGGTTTGTGATCACAAATTTCATTAATATTTCTAGCTTCCTGTTCTCAGGGTAATTTTGAAAAGGTTAACCTTAAGCCTCAATTTTCAAGCAATTAGGGAGGTCTTATCCAACAACAAAAATGCCAGTCTTGGTGGACACAGACAAATTCTCTTTGAAGTTCTGATCCCAGTATCACAAATGTCCCCAAATCCCCTCCCAGTGCTAAAAAAGGCCAACAAGACCATCTTATCAACAGACAGGCTGACTATTTCATCTAAATTTAGGTTAATGTGAGTCCAAAGTACCACTTAGGGAAAAGTGGGTGGCATAATCTTTGGTCTCAATTCTTCCCGGCAAGGTGAACGCAGCATTTCATCCTTTAATAGTCACTACCTCGAGTACCATTGCATTGGTTAACAATGACACCTGTTGATAAAGCAATAGGAGGATTGGCGCACGCAGAACACGTGACAAGTTTTAGTTCAAAGCCTTAATTGAGTGTCAGTATCCCACAAAGCCATCCGCCCACCAATGTGGAGTTTGCTTCTTTGACAGGTGCCTGGGACCATATTCAGCTCTTTCCTACTCAAAGTATGCAATTTCTACATATCTATATGGAACACATCATCAGTACATCTATCATCACAGTTGTTGGGCATTTGTTGCTTAAGGAATACATATCAGATGCCATGATTAGAAGTGGAGAGTCCTTACTAGTTCCCTAAAAGATAAATGAGGTCCAGTGTTACTGATATCACAGGATGTTGAGATGAAGTATAGCAGACCACCTTCATTCCTGCCTGAAGGGACTTCTGCTCTGGCTCAGTTGAACTTGAGCACATGCAGAAGGTTCTTTTTGGGGTACAGAGCGTTCTTACAGGACTATAAACCTGAAATCTGAATGACATATTGAAAGAACCTGTTTAATAAGTGTTGTTATAGTTCTTAACTTCACTCCGGCACATAATGTGACCTATTGTAATTTCCTGGAATTAGTAGATGTGTGTCCTCTATCAGCATCCTGGCCACAATTGTGGTAGTGGTGATCTGCAGGTTGTAGTATGGAATATCAAGAGGGCAATATCACAATCCTGTAATATCATAGTCAAGTTATCGAGGACGAAAATATTGTGGAGATAAGTGCATATAGGTAAGTATAGATTTACTATTCTTAACTCCACTTCCACATACCATGAAGATATATATATATATATATATATATATATATATATATATATATATATATATATATATATATATATGTATTGTTAAATTACATATATGTGGGGTTAGGTATAGAAAACCTATATTTATCTGTAAATATTTTGGGCTCGATATTTTAGATAAGATATTAAGGTATCTCGATAGTGCCTACTCGAAATTCCATACCTACACCAGTTCGGCAGTGCCTGCAATCCTACTATCTGTTTTTTGTGGCACCAATCAGAAGAGTGTTAACATGGTCTAATTTAGATTTAATAATGGCTCTAGCAATGGTGGCTCCAGATTTACTGCAAAAAATTGACAGATTCTGTGTAGTAGCTTTAAATATTAAGTAGATATTGGTACCCTGACATCAATATGGTATCCGTTGAACACGTTGAATCAAAGACGATGCCCAATGTTATTAAATTTGACTGATTTTATTGCCCTGTGAGCCCAACTTTACCTAGTGGGAATCCTGTATTGTGTTTGGAAACAGCATCACTGCGCGCCTTTACAGATGTGGAAAATATGAATCTGTGTTGGTGGCATGCCCATGGTAAGTAGGTTCATGTAATGCAGCTCTTGTAGGAGGGTATTTTTGTAGCGGAGGAAGAACACACAACATGGTGGGGCCGATTCGCAAAGGGCCTCAGCACTCGTGTTGGAGGCCTCGCAGTCGTGGGAGGGGGGCCCACACTTGCGGTTGGGGCGCCACAATGGGTAACTACAGTATGGTGGTCCCGCCACGAGTGCGGAGGCCCTTTGTGAATCAGTCCCACTATCTTTGCCAACTCTGATTGACATTGATGTACTGTAGTGGCCTTTGCATAACCTTCCAGAATGATAAGCGTTATTTTAATTTCGTTATTTTTCTAGCACTGGGGTAGGTACAAAGTACATGTAAGCCCTTATAGGAAGAGTTGTTGCATGGTTCTCTGCTCCATAGGAATGATAAATGATGAACTATGTAAAACTTTGTCCCGTTGGCGCGGGGTGGAAGGGGGGTTATACAGTCAAACAAATTAGACTAAATTAAAACTTGAGAATAGATTTTGGAACAGCTTTGCTCCTGGCCCTCCCTATGCCATCACTGGTAACTTCAGAACCAAACCTAGATTTGACTTGCTCACAGTCCATATCCGGTACAATGTATTAAAAATGCCAAAGTAAATAACCACCTAAACAAATCACTTTTGATCTTTAATTGGATTGTTTTAGGGTGTTTCCTCCTTGTTTTAATAATAGCCACAGAAGCTTGGCCCAGTGCTCTACACACATACGTGGTCACCTAAAAACACAATACATTTGTACAAGAACAGAAAGCAACATAAAGTGTCTGCTCAGCAATGCAAGAAGCGCAGTGGTCCCCATACTTAAAATCTACAAATATCTTTAGCTTTGATGGGTGAAAAGGCTGCAGCAACAATGAAATATTCATCATTTGACGGGTTTCAGAGAGGACCGAGCCTCCCAGGGGACAGCCGACGGTGCCACACGCCCGCCTTGAGCACAGTTTCCTACCTCTCACTTCCGCCCTCATTAGGTCTGCCTTGGGATGAAAGAACAGAGAGGGTCAAAAGGTCCTGTCCCAAGTAATTAGAGAGTCGATTCTTTTATCTAATTGTACCTTGTTAAAGTATATCAGTGTCAGCCAGGTTAATTGGAACTTTAATGCATAATTGATGTTAATTTATGGCCTTTTTGTTCCAGGATGCTCAGGCAGACTTTAATGTCAGGATACAGCTTTCTTGTTATTATATACAGAAAGCCAATATCCCCTTGGGATTCGAACAATGTCACCTGCAGCTTATAAAATAACCATTGCCCCGCCATATCAATTATACTGTCTGTAAAAATAAAGTTGGAAAAACCGAAAGTTTAGCCTGATGACTACAGCAATACACCCAGAAAAAAAAGAGAAAGTATTTTTTAGACTTAAAAACAATATTTTGCATTTTGCTATTGTTGTAAACAAAACAAAATCATGCATATTGGATGAAAAGCCAGATGCTGCTCTATAAAGTTATTGGCAGACAGGGAGAGTTCTACCTGAAGTTACTGGTGACTGATGGATGTCTGGCACTTTCGTGCATTAAAAAATATCTTTTTACTTGCAGTATTGCATAAACCGAGTAAGGGGACCCAAACGCACTACCTTTTATAGTTTATGGTATGCATTTCAAGGAGCAATATTTTTAAAGTTACTCTTTGAAAAGACCGGCATTGTAGAAATTGGGCAGCAGCCAAATTCATTTCAGTTGTAATCGTGAGAGCTCACTTTATATTTGATTAAAAGTAACAGGACTTAGGACAATCATAATTATAACTTGTTTTTAAATATCAACACGTATGTTCGTGTATCAAATGGCATAATTGTGGAACTTTAAATCGTGGGGAAAGAGAGAACTTTGTATTGAATATGGTCTCCTTTCTACCGGAGTTATTTATTTATTTTATCAATAAATACATCATCTATGATAAGAGGTAAAACCTCTACTAAAGTGTAATTTTTTTGAAGCTCCAATGATGCAAGTGTATTCTGCCCCATTCCGATCTAAAAACTATGGGCATATGTATAAGGAAATGGCGCAGCATGGCAAATTTTGCAGTGCCACAACTGCATCATTTCCGTAACGCAGGGATGTGCCATATTTACAAGAATACAGAGCACCCCTGTGTTTTTCCTAGCATCAATGCTAAAAATAGCTGCCTAGCGGCAACGCAGGCCGCCTTCCACCGTAGTGCAAGGATGCCTGAGTTGCAGGGATGATTGTTCACGTGAAGGAAGGTGTCCCTTCCTGCACATAAACAATCAAGAATGTCGATTTGTTACTTCTATGTGCGCTGCATTCTGCGGCCCACATAGAAGTAGAAAATCACCATTATTTAATGATTGTTTAAGCGCAGAAAGGGACACCTTCCTGCACAAAACTAATCATTAATGGTGTTTTCCTCTTTCTACGTTTGCTGCATAATGCCGCGCACATAGAAAAAGCAAAAACGAGGAGAAATAAAAGTATTTCTCCTCATTGCGCTAATCGAACACCTGCTTTTACATGGCATTAGTTTTTGGAGCTGCCTCAGATGTACACATCCTTGTAAATCTGGGGCATCCTCAAAAAGCAATAGGTGTTGTGCTGGAACGCAAACAGAAACACCCATTGCACGCTCTTTTCACGCAGATACCTGCCTGAAAGGGTACCATGTTTACAAAGCGGTGTTAATCCATGCAAAGTGGCTTAACAGCTTTGTAACTACGGTGCAGGGCATTGCGCCACTGGAACATCGAAAAAAGTGATGTAGCAGTGGCGCATACCCTTGTACATATGACTCAATTAGTCCAACATTGCTAGATTGAGTTTAACTAGTAGCACACAATCTAAATAAAGAAATGTCAACAAAACACACCCAAATGGCAAGAGACTAGAGCTTGAACTATGTCATGGTATTTTCAAACATTTTCACACACAGACACTTTTACAATTTTCAGCAGTTTATCCAGGCGCTCCCATAACATAAATATTACAACACAACAAGCCATACTCATCTACAAATGTACTTTTATGGTGTTTCAAATGTCCCCTTGTATTTAGTTTGTTTGTGCTTGTACTTACAATTAGAAAGTTATGCCTCCTTGCTAACATGCACCTCTGTTCCTGGGGATGGGATGGTCATTAAACACAACTTTCAATAGGAAGCCCTGGCTTCAAAAATTCTCTTTTTGGTAAATTGTCCTTTGAAATGTTCCAATATTTCTTAAAAATGATGGTGGCATAGGTATACATTTTGAAATAAGGTTCACGGCACACAAGCTGTAAAATATCCCCGTAAAGTGAGAAAAAGCATAGTTTATTAGGAAAAATGCTTCATTATTATAGTTGATAAAACAATGAACAATTTACAGAATTAACATCAATTGTAATCTTTTTAAGAGCAGTGGACTGTTTTGTTTTTTATGTAAGAAAAGCAGCAGTAAGTTAGATGGAATGGTATTTCAGGCTATGCCAATGTAGAGAGTGGCACAGGAGAAAGAGGAACAGTAGGACATGCGGGTTGGTAATGTTGTGCCACAGATCCACAGATACACATTAGAACAAGCCTCAGAAGTAATGCCCTTGGAACAATAGTCCCAAATCCCACCTAGGCTTAGAGTGTGGTCTGTAAACTGAAACAAGCATTGACAAAGTCTATAGGTGTAGCCTTTTATCATGGAAACTACTAGTTTGCGTTTAATATGGTTGGGTCACTCAGCAAATGTGGGGACGAGCAAGTGAGTGGGCACATGTGAGAATGGCTAAAAGTGAGTGGATGACACATTGAATCCACACCCCTATACTCATCATATCCTGCAACCTGTATCCTCCACTTGTGCTGCGTTTTCTAAGATCATTAACCTAATTACTAGTTATTGAGATCAAGTAAATACCACTGGGACTGTCTAGTCTGTCAGTTCTCCAAAGTGATCCTAGTACAGAGGCACACAGATCTATAGCCACAAAGTCATTGATAGCAGCAAGGGGAAGCAGGCTTACGTGTCCCTTTCATTTGCCTGATTGCTGTAACATCTAAGGACCTTATTTAGAGTTTTCTGGTCAGCAGCCAAGGATTTACTGACCAGATTTAGAGATCTATGCCAGGCAATGCCTTACGCAGAACCGCCTTTATGTTGGCCCCTTGGCCATTTTATTAAGGTGTTTAAGGCTTGCGCTGTTACAGTGCGATGGTAGGGGGTTGGAATGGTCAGTGTGATTGTACTAGTAATGCAGAACCCTGCCAGTGCTCTGGTCAGATTGGCCGGCTGCCTACAGCCGACCAATCTGACCCTGTGCACTACAGAGTCAGCAATCTCAAGGCTGAGAAACAGCCGCAGGATTGCAGCCGCAGGCCCCCAGTCTCAAAATGAGTGCTGGCTTAGCCTGCTCCGAACAATCCTGGAGCTGTGGCTGGTTTTGCGTTGTCCTCGGGCAGTAGTCCTTCCCTATCCACTCGAGTCAGCCGAGGAGAGCCAGGAGGAAGGAGACCACATCCAGAGCCTGCGACAGCGAGGACACGGAAATGAGCGTCCAGCGGCAGGTAAGTTCTTTGTATTTTGTTTTGTTTATGTGTGTTGTATGTCCCCCTTCCTCCCCACATCAGCCGCTACTGACAAATGTATTGATGTCATTTTGCGATTGGCAATGCACGTCTCAAGCTCTACCATATGGTGTCTTGCTAGCTAAAAATGAATGCGTATCCAATTGCAAGATGGCGTCTTGTAGTGCATGTCTGGCTTGGGCCTAGTGGTGGAGCATCGAGCTGCAGGTTTCTGTTTAGCACAGGTGAGGCTGGTGTGATCCTGGCTGAGGTTCAAGTTGTCTGCCAGGACCTGATCATTGGAGCGTTCTCAAAGCTAAAGGGCTCCTAGTTGCCCAACTCTGCGATGCCACAGAGGGTCTATTTCCTTTCACTCATTACCGCTGGAAAAGTTACATGTAACTTTTCAAAACTGCAGTGGGATGGAATGATTCACATGTGAAACACAATTCAATCAACCAGCGGCTGATGCAGGGGTCACCAAAACTGACCAATGGAAGAAGGGGACTCATCCAAAGCCCCATTCTTTATAGTGTGTTGCATTGACCTTTGGGACACAGGAATCTGTCTAGCCACGCCTAAAACGGTAATATTAAAGGAGCCACACCTTAATAAGCACTGTAAGTCTAATTCACAAACCATTTAATGCGCCTAAGTTGGAGTAAAAAGTGAAAAACTTTTTTTATGTGCATACATTTCCTTTGACTACAATGTTAGATGGAGATAGAGCGTTTAGAAATCAGGAATTTTCTTTTTTGCAAATTTAGCGTTAGAAGCTAGTTTGTGCGTCTTTCCAGGTTAGCTTACCTGCAGAGGAACACCCTAAACCTTATATGTTTGATGAGTTTTTAAGTACCTTTTCCACGCCAATTTACCCTTGTAGGTCACGAGCATTTCCATAGTGGGAAAAGGGAGCAAATGCAACCATATGTATTTGGATGCAATGAAAAAGGTTTCTTAATCGAGAAAACTATATTTTGTATTCCGAAACAAAAAAAAAATTAAAAAGTGCAGATGCACATTTAAGTCAGGCTTACACATGCAGAACTTTCTATCTGGTAGACATTGTTTCTCTGCCATGTACATATTTCAGAACTCCAGGATATCTATCACTCTCATACATTTCCTCAAGCACTCCTCACATTCTTTGTGCTTCCCTAGAGCACGGGACCAAATTTATGAAGTAACTCTACAGGGTCGAATTTCTATCTTTTAAATATAGGAGCATTGTACTTTAAACTCAAAACCTCCTTCTTCAGGCCAATCCTCAAAAAAGCCTGAATGCACTGGACCCAGCAAACCACAGACCTATCTCTAATAACCCACGCATAGTCAAGCTTATTGAAAGAACTGTCTTCTGACATATCTTTAAATTTACTGAAGAAAACAACTTACTTTTGGACCACCAACCTGGGTTTCACCCAGCCAGAATTCCAAGATGGCCAGAAACTGGGGGGAGGGAGATGCCAGGCTCAGAGTTGCTGATTCAAGCCAGTATCTCCACCCCATTTACCAATTATCACAAACCTTTTGAGCCCAGAATTGGAAATAACAAATGGGAGCCCAAATTATTGAGTTTATTACTGCATGTGTTTCAGATTTTGGGAATTTTTAGCTTGAGGAAAATGTTACTGAAAAAGCATTGCATTTTAGTGAGTGCATTCCCACACCTGGAAAAACCTGAAATTGTGCCAGTTAGCATCTCTTAGGCCCCGGCATCGCTTCTTTAACTGTGCTTCAGGTCCCACTGGTGGTTTGCGAGCCGATTTTTGGCAGGCCACAAAAGTCCTGGTCTGTATGTAAGCACCAGTGCAAAGGTGCTGACCTACATCCCTACGTCCAGTTTTAAAACAAACACTTGCAAGTATTCCCAAGCAAGACTCCTGGTGAACCTTCCAGTATGTGTTGTTGCAGTGTTTTTTACTTCACCAAGCTATTTCACCAGAGAATGTGCCCACTATACGTGATCGTGCACAACCATGCCACTTGCGCATGACTTTCACAATTAAATTCAGAAATGTGGATGTGGCCTACCTGCCAGAGCTGCTGACTTTGTGTCTGGGGAACCAGGTTCGAGTTCTGGTGTTGGTTCAACATCTTTTGATTGTGGGCAAATCCCTTAATCTTCTGTGCCTAAAATAAAATGAATCTGACCATGTGTAATGTAATCCGGGGCTCATTTATTGCTTTCCAGTGCCCTTGAGCCGCGTTTGTGCTACATAAAACTACAATATATACCACTGGACCTGGTTTTACATGAAAAAGTGAGAGGAGGCCTTACACCACACAAATTTGCTAAAATCGACACCAAGATTTTTTCAGAAGCTCTTCGGTTAATCCAGTTTGAGTTTGTTAGCACCTGTAGTGGCCTGGAGCCAATTAAAACACATATGAACACCGACACATGACCCCGTAAATAGCTGAACTCTCTCTCATGTATGGCCCATTCCACCAGCCAAGCAGTGCTTCACATAAGCTCTGTGCTGCCTACAGCACCGGTGCATTTGCATGACCTATTTTCTCACACTGTTTGGGCACAAAAAGTTCCAATTTGCATGTGTTAATGCATGCTCATACTTACAAATGACACAGTAAATCAATCAATCAATCGATCATAGCATTTGTAAAGCACACTACATACCCGTGAGGGTCTCAAGGCGCTGGGGGGAGTAAAAACTCTCTCCCAAAAATTCAACACAATGCATTTTGCAAATGCTAATTTTGCCATCAAACATGCCAATTATGTATATGACTTCATCATAAATAATAACATTGAACTTCTACTGATTTGTTTCACAAATATCTCTGCCTCACAAATACTCCATGAGTACAGTCACTCTAACAATTAAGCATTATTCGGTGGGGTAGTTAGCCATAATATACACAAAAAAACTCACACCAGCCTGCATTCCTGTCCACATTATGAACACCTGCACACTACAGGATTCCTCATACAGCCATTCCAAACCTACCTTCAAATCTCTGACCTTCTATCACCCACCAGATGAAGATAAAGCCTTACTTGAGCCTTGGACAAAGAAAATGATGACTTGTCAAAGTTATATATTTAGGAAAGTTTTAAATTGATTTAAGATACTGGTTGAGTTTTATGTGTGATACTTTACTTCCCTGCTTTTATTCTACAGACAGCAAATTAAATATACGCTTTACGTCAAGACCTGAGGATCATGTTCTATTTGTTCAAACATGTTAACAAGAGCAAACATGCATGATCCAACTGGATTATGTTACAAAGTGCAAAAAGTAGAACCTGAAGGCCAATCAGGCGCTCTCAGAATATCCTCCAGCACCAACTAACCTAGCTTTAGAAGTCAATCCCCTCTTGACAAATGAGCACCAAAGAAAGAACTTCACTTGTTGCATAACACATTTAATCCACCTGGAAAAAGTATCAGCAGACACTGGTAGGTGAGGATTTCTGAAGAAAATCAGTAACTAGTGGGAAAATACTGGTGTGCTTGTATGTTAATCATATTCCTTAAGATAGCGTACAACACAAAGCTTTGGATACGCATGAAAAGAAGTTAGTCAATCAGTAGAAGAAAGTCTTCATTCATCGAAAGGTATGAAAAGTGGCCAGTGACAGGATAAATTGACATGCCAATCAATCAAAACCCTGCCATCCAATACCTATTTGGAAGAAATCATTCATAACAATATGGTGAGTGTAGAAGGCAAAACATTGAAGGAAAGAGAGGAATTATCATAACAAAATTTAAACATTTGACGTATCAAAACTATTTCAAACAAGTATTAATATTTAGGAGAAGGAGGGATACTTAACCGAATTCCCCTGACAAGTCATCATTTCAAAGGTTGTTTATTCACTAGTTTGCCATTTATTATATGTGACTGAGTGAGATAGCAGAACTGTAGGTATTAACCACCCTATTAAACTTGCCAAACTTGACTACAGAAGTCAAAACATTTTCAATGAGTAAAACATCTGAGGAAACAGGATCAGAACCTGAGTCCAAACACCAGCTGGCCACAGAAAATTAGCCCGACTTGTATTGTGTTGCGGTACCTGGTGCCACGTGACTTGTTGATGAGTTGCTTAGAGTCTGACTCTCCAGATGACCTGAACAAAGTAGATTGTGATAATTCACTGAGAGGTTGAGGGGGAGATGTGGGTAGCCTTGACGAAGAACAGGAATTCTGTGGACAGTTGTAAAAGATCTGAGAACCAAATTTGGGATTCCTGAAAAGGAGCTAAGAAAATTCCTTGTTGGCTCTGAATTTTGACATCTGGAAATCATGAGGAATCTGGGGTGGAAGAGTAATGAACACCCAGAAATCAGATCTTGATAAAAGTATCCATGGCAAGCGCTGGTGGATCTGGTTGACAGGGACATTCAGTGTCAATTTCACCAAGTCCCACATAATGATAATTGGCTGTAAAACTAAAAGGGCTAAAACCTTTCATTGCGAGGGGAATGTGTTGTCCAGGGTTTCCACCTTCCCGTATTTAGGTATTATATTTGACGACCAAGGCTCATGGACACCACAAATTCTAGCGAAAAGAAATGCCCTGGCCAGATCGACGTCTGCTGTTTTGGGGTTTGCACGCAAATTGGGGGCTAGACCAATACAAGCCCTTTTGAAAATATGCGAAGCAAAATGCGTCTCCCTCGCAATGTACGGTGCGGACATTTGGGGAATTAGGAATGCGAAGGCATTCCAGGTTGTTGAAAATAAGTTTTTTAGAAATATTTTATCTGTCCCACAATCTACAGCTGGCTAAATTGTTCATCAGGAGTGTGGAGCGGGTTTTGTGGAGGATTTAATAGCCATTGCACTTCTTTTAAAATGGATCTTGACTTGGTTGAACCCGGAACAAGAGCTAAATCAGGAAATTCTAAAAGACTGTTTAGCTCTTGATCATGGAAATCATATCCCCTGGCTCAGATATGTTTATAACCTGACAGTGAAATTGGGCCGACCTGAGATATATAACTCGCCTGAAAAGCTGTTGAAGGGGGACTTTAAATGGGTAAAGGATTCATATTTATTAATGGCTGCCATGGCTAGAGAAGAAAGAGAGTTGGCAAAGCCGACCGTAAGAGCTCACCAATTGCTAAAGACCACTTTGACAATTGAACCATATTTGAATATCGTCACAAACCCTAATCATCGATTCCTACTGGGTAGATTCAGGCTGAATCAATTTCGTTTCCTCCTTGCGGAATCTCCAGGTTGGAAAAGGGTGGAAGATCTGGGGGTATGATCATGTGATGATTTCTCTGTACAGGACACAACGCATTTTTTTTTTTGTGAGCACCTTCTTCAAATTCGGAAGCGTTTTATCCTCCCAATCCTAGTAAACAAAGGATTCTTGCAAGTCAAGCCAGCTCTTCTCTATCTGCAGTTATTATCAAATGTGTGGGAAATTTTTAATGTAGCCAGTTTCCTTACCGCGGCCGTCAGATTAAAGAAAAAAAATAAGCTATGTATAATCTGTCCCAATATACTAATCTGAAATAATTGAATGTATGGATGTTCAATCTTGAAACGTGGATTTTAAGTAATTAACCTAAAATGAATTGACTATATGTTTTGAATGTATTTAATTATTTTGTATATTTTTTATGTAATTTATGGTTTTATATTTTACTGATACAAAATGCTTAGTATGCTTTTATGGTTTTAACACAAACTGAATAAAGTACGTTTGACTGACTGCCAGGGACATTCAAATAGGAGGAAAAAAGATCTATCAAGAAAGGGCTCCAAAATCTGTCAAAAGGGTGAAAGACTGCAAAACAGTGTTGCCAATCACTGTAAACTGTGATGGCGAGATTGTAAATCCGTGCCTTTTTTCTGTACGGCTGGAATATATTCTGCCTTTACTAATACCTTATAGGATAGAACATCCTTATTACAAAACCTAGGTTTTCCAGATGGGAAGCAGACATAAGCAGTTGCAAGAGAAGGGTGAATGTGTCTTGGACCATGAAGAGAATATTGTTCAGATAATCAATAATTTGACACACTGAGATTGGAGCTAAACCAATAAACCAGGGGGCAGATGAAAGATCAAAAGGAAGGGAAGTAAAATGAAACAACTGGTCTTTCTTGAAAAATGAATGAGATTTCCTGTAAGAAAAACATATCAGAACTGTTTAGTAAGAGTCTTTGAGATCCAGTCTCACCAGCCACTCTAGTGGTTGGAGGCAGTCTTTGAGATGGAGAATAGCCTCAATTTTGAAAGGCTGATTATGATGATTATCGCCATTAGGACTCAGTTTATATTTTACCGTTGGTATTCTTTTTTTATTTTACTTTTGTATACTGCTTACCCGCCTTGATATGTTTCTTGCTTCTACAAAGGTATACAGAAAAAATTAAGCAGATGATTGAACACAACACGTGCACCCCAAATATCTGGAGAGAAGCCATGCATTAAGATGTTTTCAAAAAGTAAACAAATGAGAAATTTTCTGTAATCCCTAAAAGAAAATTGTTCCACAGTGTTAGCACCAACACAAAAATGATGTGCCAGAAAATCTGTGTTTATTGAAACAAGGAACTTTCAACATGTGAAAATTGGAGGCACCATGCACACAGCGTTCACATTGATTTTTGCCTGGATAGGAGCCGGGTGGAGCTTCTCAAGGGGCACTTTCGCCACCTTTTTCAGTGTTAGGGAATATACCACGGTTGTCTCTTCCGTCACAGCATCTCAGACCTATTCTTTTTCGACAAGCAGCTAAATCTTGTCGTCTTCCACAAATTCCAACCTTTCGCACAGCCACTCCTTGCACCGCTGCAATTAGTTTTTAAAAATTGTGGTGCATGAATCACCATACCCACATTGCAGAACCTCGTTGTAGGTCACGGTCCTCAAAGGGTTTTCATTTTCACAGATGCCCTCCATTACCGTGTACTGTTTTCATGCTGATACACAGGTGGCTGTGACCTTTGTAACACCGTGCAGTGTAAGGGTCACACAGAGGGTGAGTCTAAACTCCGGAAGGGGCTAAACACCCGATCCATTGAGGTAAGGAAAGCCGAAGGGCCATAATCCTGCAGCCTATCAGCTTTCTTCAGACCCTTCCTTGGGGGAGCTGTCAGCAGGGGGCCAGTGCTGACAGTGACCCCATACTGACCTCACAACCCTTCAGTGAACTCAAGTACATGCAGCACACCATTAAGAGGTGGGTAGCCTAAGTTTACAAAGTGTAAATGTGAAGGAATGGTAAAGCCCTCTACCCCACCATACAGAGTTGTGGTACCCTGCATTGGGGTCAATCTTTAGTCCAGAAAAAAACTCCCCAAATAGATTCAAAGACACAGAGAGCAAACAGGGCTTAAAAATTGAAGTTAGCAAAAAGAATTCATAAATACAGACATGCATCCTTCTGTACTGCACACTGACCTACACCGCGCTGCACCCCATAGCCACAGTGATCAACTCATCCCGGCTAAATTTGCACTCTGTAATTTGTTACTGCTGCTGTAATTTCCCCTTTGTTGACTCAGGGGTATCACTATCACTGCTATTGTTGTGCATCACTATCTTCATTGACTGACATGCACTGACATGGTTCCATTCTGTTTTGACACTGAGAGCAGGCTTAACAGACTCCTACTGGCTTCAATGTCACTGAGCTGTTATGATGATGCAGAGTACCGACTCACTATGTGAGGAATTAGCGAGCCGCCTTAGCAGCTGACACTGTATGTGCTCCTGAGTTTTATTTTTTAAAACTTAAATACACCTCAGCCATTTCAAAACATTCTGTTGCTCTTAAAATAACAAAAGGGCCAGAGTGTAACTCAATACTTTACTGTACTGATTAACACAAAACAAGAACAACTCTGTGCAGTGCTTAAGCCAACTGCCAGAAACTTAATTTCCTGCAAATTTAACTATGACTGATATTTAAAAAAAATGGGTGAATTAACAAAAAACAACTTTTCATTTCGACAAAAAAAAGTTGTTTCACATTCAAATTTCCTGCATCAACTTTGATATAAAAAGATAATGTTATCTTTTAAAGATCACTTACAATGGAAATAAAAGCCTCTTAAGATAGAAAGCCAAATGAAAATAATTGATTTTCAAGGAACATTTGAAAAGTTTAAAGCAGACACCTTGCTAAATGCCTTAGGGCCTTATAATAATTTTGGCGGTGCAGGATTGGGACCGCCCACTCCCTTCCCATCAAACCGTATTTGAACCGCCCAACAGGTTAGGAGTTTCCTCATGTCTGGCAGGCTGTTCCTTGGCATTTCCAGCGCAGTGCCTATGAAATGTCCATGCCGTGCAAGTACTGGTGTGCATGCACACAGAGGGCACATTTTGTAGCCCCCTGTGTGCATCCACATTGAGGCATCTAGGGGCCCTGTAGGGTCCCCTTTATTTCCTCACCGCCACACTTTCCTTGGTGGTCGCACCGCCATGAAAAATGTGGCAGGGAGGAAACGCGTAACATGCTTGGCGGGCATCAGCGGCCCACCAAGCATATTGTAGCTTCAATGCTTCTGCTCCACCGCCAAGGATCTCTAATACCTGGCGGTTGTGGTGGTCTCAGGGCGGCCCGACCTCCCTGGTCGTTATAGGGTGGTCGGAAGATGGCCACTGCTGCGTTCCCACGAGTCTGGCAGTCTTTGGCCCACCAGACTCGTAATAATCCCCTTAGAAACCACAATAATCTCTGAGACCTAGGAGATCTGAACATATGCTTCAGCAGCCCAAACTCAGACCCCCATGTTCAACTGAGAGGTCCTCAATACTATCCCAGCTGGTATCTGGACCAACACACTAGGCTGAGCAGACCTTAGAGGCAATAGGCACTCTTCCCGGACTCACCACAATAATAGGAAATGTCCCCATAACCTGGAGGTAGCGCCACCTCTTCTCCTTCATGTGAGAGCAAATAAGACAACAGCTTTGACCAATAAATAGTGCATAGACAATGGACCAAGCTCTGCCTCGCAGCACTTGGCTCCCATTTCACCATCACCTCCCCCACATCTAAGTAATAGAAGTAGAGCAGCTGCACAAGTGACTCCGTTATGGTAAGTTATGTTATGTTATGTTATGTTATGTTATGTTATGTTATGTTCTGTTATGTTATGGTATGTTATGGTATGTTACATTATGTTATGTTATGGTATGTTACGTTATGCAGATCTGTAGAGCGCACTATCACCCTGGGGGTATTGTGGGCAGCAGTGTCAGCTCCTCCGCTATGGCAGAGGAGCGTCGCCCCACTGCTTTCAAGCAGTGCGAGAAGCAAAAACATAAAATAATAATAACTTTCAGTTATTATCATTTTATGTTTGTGCTACTTTGCGGGTGGGCGGGTGGGCGGATGGGAGGGGCTGCTCTGCTCTCAGAGCAGGATAGGGGAGGAGTGGTTTGCCCACTCCTAAGTGTCCAATGACTGTTTGGTCGGCCCTCTCGGGCTGCCCAAACCAGTCATGCGCACTTTCCCCATTCTCCATGCAGGCTACATTACAACCTGCATGGAGAACATGCACACCCCTCCAGACCCTGGCTGAGGGCCGTGTTACGGGGCTCAGACCAAGCAAAACGCTGCATTGCAGCATTGTGGTTGGCTTAGTGGAGGGAGTCTGGCTGCCTGCTTTCTGTTCCTGATGTCGGAGACAGGAGAGCAGGAGCAGAGACACGGGACCTGGCGGCAAAGTAAGTTATTATAATTTGTTTTATTATGCTCACTCCCTCCTGCAATCGTGAACCATCCCGGGACCCACCACCCCGCGCCGACCCCCCTCCCGCGCCCACCTCCCTCCCGCGAGCCATACCGGACGCCACTGCTGGGCAGGCTGAGAAGGTGTGAGCCTAGGCAAAACTAGAACCTAGGGGGGCATTTTATGAGTAGCGGTAGGTCGTTCCATGCTTTCGGAGCAATGAAGGAGAAGGCATGAAGACTGGATCTGTTTTTCCATATGGGTGGGTTGTGTACAAGAAGGTGACTGGACAAGTGCAGGCGTCTGGAAGGTCTGTGAAAGCAGCTACAATTTTTGATGTATGTTGGTCCAGTGCCATGCAGTGACGTGAAAGTGTAAGTGAGGAGCCAGTGGAACCCCTTCAAGTGTTCAAGTGTGGCGTAATGTGAGTGCGGGGTGGGAGGTTGAAAGTGATTCTGGTGGCTACACAGGAAGATGGCCGCCTGACCGCTGAGCTCCGCCATGGGACAGGCCCCTGCCGGGATTTCTGCCGCTTACCTTTGCCGCCGGAGTCTCCCTTTGTCTCCCACTGGCGTCTGGGTGCAGGCGGAGGGGTTTCATGATGTTTTTCGGCGGCTGTGCAGGAGTTTCGTGATGTTCCCCGACGGCTGGGTGATGACGGCTCCTGGTTCCCAGCAGCTGGTGCAGTGAGTTCCCAGAGACGCGCGCAGGCTCCTCAGTGCTGCCTTCGGCCGCGCCTCCTTGCCTTGCCAACCGCACCTCCTTCAGCGTTCTACACGCCCAGACTTGTAGCTTGCCTCCTCCTGGCACCTCGGAGGTGCTGCGGCTATATTATTGAAGTATAATTACTCATTTTAGACACTATTTCAATGCTGCGCATTTTCTCCTCATTCAGTCACGTTTCAGTTTGTCAAAACGCGCTTCCTCAGCATTTGAGCGCGCTCTGGCTTCGAATCGACATTCCTCATGCAAACTGGAACTCCTTTTCATTTTTTTTTACTCATTAACACTACTTTTCATGATTCTTTAGTACTTTTTGCACATTTCCTTTAATAATGGACTCGGCAATTCTCAGGCATTTATGATAATTGTGCAAGTGTTACTGCTTTACCATGATTACTATGGTATTACATTGCATAATTTCAATTACTTTGCTCTTCTGTGACATGGTTTTGTACAGATAATACTTATGTTGCATGACCAGTATTCTCCTCACAACATTTGTATTTTTTCATTGTGTGTGGTGAGGTACTAACTGTATCGCTGGGAGTGTGCTCTTTTCCTTTCTTAGGCCAGTTCTTCCTGTGATAAAATTGATTACCTCCAATGAATCTCACTTGCTTTGCGCAACTCACTTATTAGGGGATTTCACATAATGTTTTAAGACACGCAACGCCTTATCTACCACTGATTTACCTCTAATTACTAGTCACATGGCCAGGTTGCCATGTATTCTCATTGAGGTGTTTTTCACTTTCTTTTCTGTCAGTCTTGTGTCTAATACCTTTGCATGCTCATTAATTTTCTCGTATGTTGGGGCTTATTGCATGTGCTCATTTGCTGAGGCGTAGAGTGACGGTTAGTTACTCCTTTTGAAAATATATCACCTTTCCGCATGTGTTTCTTGTGGGGGGGGGAATTTTAGTGCATTGACCATATGTGATATATACTCACCTTTATTTTCTTGGTACTACATGCCATATTGTTTTGCCCTTTTTCTTGTTATATACTGCGACATTGCCCTCATCATTGCTTCATATCACACCACCACATCGATTCACTTTTGTAGGACGTCTGTGAAGCGGGCAGCACTAATGTCTACCAATAGGAACGGTAGTAAAGGACATAAGCAACCACTCTTTGCTGAGGCTTTGAAACAACCTACTAGTATGTCAATATTGCAGGAGCTTTCTGGGGTCAATCGCCGACTAGAAGGCATGGATCTTACAATAACATCCTTAGCTGAAGAAACTAAATCGATTCAAGCGGATCTCACCCCTTTTCATACGAAAATTGAAATTCTTGACTCTAAAGTACTGGCTATGGAGAGTCGCTTAGATTCGGTTCAAAGTTCGGAACAGGATCTTCTTTTCCTACACAGCAAAATCATAGATTTGGAAGATCGCAGTCGCAGAGACAATGTCCGCTTTTTTGGTTTTCCTGAGAATATTGAAGGCCAAAACATGAAAACATTCCTCTGTGGTACTCTTCCATTAATGACTGGCATCTCCTTCACTCCACCTCTGGAAATCCAACGAGCTCACAGAATTGGCCCTCCACGTTCTGATCCCAATGCACGTCCGAGGCCCATTATTGCTTGTTTTCTCAGACATGAACAAACCCGACAAATTTTGTCTGCGGCACGTTTACGAGGTCCCTTTCTCTTCCAGGGTAACACTATCCACATAGCAGCTGATTTCTCTAAGGAAACGAATGAGCGAAGGAAGGCATTTCTATCCATGCGACCTCAATTACGTCAATTAGACATTAAGTATGGTTTGTTTGAGCCCGCACGTTTTCGGATTACCAGGAATGGAGAATCCAAGGAATTCTATGACCCTGCTCTTCTGCAACAATTTTGGATGATATCAAAACTCACAACATGGACACACAGTCTTCTTATTGTGATCAATCCCAGCCATCTACTTCCTCTTCCTCAAATGTACCAACCCAACATCTACATGCTACTAGTAGCTCCAGGCAAGGAGGCAGAGATTTTAGTACACTCAATCGCTCCCAGGATGATAAGGCCTCTGCTTTGCGCTCTGTCTCTACTCACAGAAAGGAACCTCAGAGGGACAATTCTAGATCGCCTTTGAAAACACCTTCAGATGCTGACTGAACAATACTTTATTGTTTAATGGTTTACTTTGATGTATTTTTGCGTTTCCAATCATATAATGTAACCACTATTGTTTCCTCTATCATCTTACTGTTCTTGTTCTAATACTCTTGCATACTTTCTGTTTAGCACTATTTTCTTCCTATAAAACTCACGTTTCCCTTTATATTTCAGTGTTTATTGCATGCTTTCACATAGTAACTAGTATTTCAAATGCTTTTCCTTTGTTATAGTTCCCCTCCTTTTGGAGATGTTAACGTTATTCTATTTGGCACTGCATTCTTATCATTTTTGAGCTATCTTAGGAGTTATAGTCAGTACTAACATTTAATTGTTTCTGTGTTTGAGGGTAAGCTTTGTCGTTTCCTTTCTTTCTATGCTTATATTTTTTTCTCATACATGTCTTCCTCTTCTCCTTGTCTTCCTTCTTCCCTATTTCTTTTTATATCTCATTCTGCACTATGTTTTTTCCTCTTGTATTCATGTCTTCTATACCTCTTTACTCTTCGTTTGTTATTGCTGTTCATCTATCCTACTCTTGTATCCTCATTCATCCATGGATGTTTGTTGTCCTTCTCATATTTTCTTCTGCTGTGTGTTCTTCCTTTACTCCTTTTCAATTCTTTTTGCCCTTATGTATTGTGATATTTTCTGATTTTATTATAGCTCTGTTACAGTGTAGCTTACATTGCCTTATATTCCACTGTTTTATATCATAATGATTGTCTGCCATGTTTTATTATGATTGTGATGGCATTGCATTGAGTACTTTATATATTTCATACTATCCTTTACTTGCTTCTTTGACCCGTATTTCTCTTTTCCCGGATGGGGTCCTATCCCACGGCGCTGCTTTTGGTGCGCCCAGACCCGTGGTTCAGTCTAGGTTTTCTTACTACTCACTTATTTTATTCTTTATCCATCCTTTCTAAGTTTCCTACCCTATTCCTTCCTTCTATTTATTTAATTTCTTTTCTTTTGCTTTTCATATCCAGTTCATCTACTTCGCTTTCCTCCTTTTCTCTTTTCTATCTCTTCCTTTTATTTCTTCTTCATTAGTTTCTGTTCATTTCCATAACTATTAATCTTTACCATCCAGAGTAACATTCTTCTCCAAAAACTCTCTCTACCCCTACTCTTCTTCTTCTTCTTCTTTTTGTTCTTTGGAACCCTCCTATCATGTCTCAAACTCATCCTCTGTTGGCGGTTTCTCGGAATGTTCATGGCCTTACCCACTATATCAAAAGAAAGAAAGTTCTCTCATATTTGAAATCTAAACATGTGGATGTAGCTTTGCTACAAGAAACACACTTGGATGACATTGAATCTAATAAACTCAGTAGAGACTGGGTTGGGAAGGTTATTCACAGTAGCATTTCTAAGACTGATCCTACTAATCCTAATCCTGTCCGCAAGTGTGGCGTAGCTATCCTAATCCGGAAATCGCTTCCCTTCACGATTTCCAAGACATGGTCTGACCCAGAGGGTCGCTATGTTTTTGCTAAATTGAAAATTGGGAACTCTTTTCTTTGTCTTGGCTCCATCTTTGCTCCAATTGGTGCTAAAAAGCAGTTCTTTCTCAGACTAAATCGTCTTCTTACTGAGATCAATGCCACTCAATACCTTCTTGGAGTGGACTGGAATTTGGTCCAAGACCCTATCCTCGACAAAACTGGACGTTTTGATAACGTTAACGCCTCGGATAGAGCCATTTTGCCAGATATTCTTGCTGATAATCGTCTAGATGATCACTGGAGGCTTAGCCATCCACAAGATAAGGAGTATACATTATTTTCTTCTGTACATGGAACATTCTCTCGTCTAGATTATTTTCTTCTCTCACAGAAGTCAGTACAATTGGTTACAGACTCTAAAATATTAGAAGCTGCCATATCTGATCACTCTCCTGTTCTTCTCTCCCTTGACTTAGGTCTTTCTAGACCAGGGCGCAAACCATGGAGAATGAGTCTTCATAAATATAAGCTGCCTGCAGGTAAACGTCTTTTGCAATCACATTTTCAAGATTATCTCATTAACAATGAGAACTCAATCTCTTCTAAGAGAACAGTTTGGGCAGCAGCAAAGGCTACCATTAGAGGACAACTAATGCGTGAAGCCGCCCTTATTAACAAAAGTAATGCTGCTAAACAAGTAGAACTAGAACAGGATATTAAACACTATTCCTACTTGTATGTCTCGCATCCTACTTTACAGACCTGTAAGCTGTTGGAACAAGCGCAGAAGTCTTTTAACAGTCTTTTTACATCCAAGGCCGAATATGCTTTGCAAAAGATGAAAGGAAGACACTATGAGCAGGGGGGAAAAGCTGGTCGGTTACTGGCTGCCCAATTGCGTCAAAGAGAGGCTGCGATGGCAATCCCAGCTATTAAATCTAGTACTGGCAAAATACTTACTAAGCCTCAAGAAATAGTTGAAGAATTTGCTTCCTTCTATAGATCTCTTTACTCTCCGAGCGATCAAATAGATACAACTAAAATGTCCAATTTTTTGGATCAAGTAAACCTCCCACAACTTTCTGATGATGGCAGGGGCTTACTTGAAGGTAACAGCACGAGAGATGAGATCTCCTCAGCTATTACTGCTTTACCGTATCATAAGGCTCCTGGAGAAGATTGTTTTCGTCCCGAATTTTACAAATGGACCGGTCAAACCATAATTGATACTCTACATGCCGTGTTTTCAGAAGCTGTTAAAGTATCCTCTTCAGGGTCCCTTCCTAACAAAGCAATTATAGCTGTCTTACCAAAACCTGATAATCCCTTGTTGTGTGGCAGTTATCGACCTATATCTCTTCTAAACTTTGATATTAAAATACTAGCTAGTATACTTGTGTCCAGTCTTCGCAAAGTTCTGCCTTCCTTAATTCATAATTCCCAGGTGGGTTTTGTTCCGGGTCGTTCCTCCCGGAATCACCTCCGTACTTTGTCTCATGCCTAATGGTCAGCTATATATAGGGGTCCCAGACCGGACACAGAATCAATTACAGAATTTTTCACATTTTGATAAAAAATTGATCCAAACAATGAAAATGCACAGTGTTTTTATTTTCACTGCACACTTATTACCATTCAATGATTAGTAGATATGTATCAAGCAATTATATATACAAATTTCAATACGCCCACATGGGGAAGGGGAAGGGGTGCAGGGAAAAACATTTTTGATAGTTGTACATCACTAGTCAAATTGCTCATATACGCATAAATTCACGAATATAATTAATAAATGCTAATTGATCCCCATAAGAGAGGCCAAATGAAATGAGCATACATCAAAGCATTTTCATAACAAGAAACTCCTAATCTGCTGTGTACATCATGCTATTGTTAGGAGTTCAAACTCCTAACAATAGCATGATGTACACAGCAGATTAGGAGTTTCTTGTTATGAAAATGCTTTGATGTATGCTCATTTCATTTGGCCTCTCTTATGGGGATCAATTAGCATTTATTAATTATATTCGTGAATTTATGCGTATATGAGCAATTTGACTAGTGATGTACAACTATCAAAAATGTTTTTCCCTGCACCCCTTCCCCTTCCCCATGTGGGCATATTGAAATTTGTATATATAATTGCTTGATACATATCTACTAATCATTGAATGGTAATAAGTGTGCAGTGAAAATAAAAACACTGTGCATTTTCATTGTTTGGATCCATTTTTTATCAAAATTTGAAAAATTCTATAATTGATTCTGTGTCCGGTCTGGGACCCCTATATATATATTGATTATTTACCCAGGTCCCACTAACTACATGGGTCTAACCCAATTATTTATAACATAATGGTCAGCTAAACACCTGACGGAAGATGCTCTGACTCTCTCGCTTGATGCTGAAAAAGCATTTGATCGTTTTGAATGGGAGTATCTCTTTACGATTATGCAACGATTCGGCTTGGGTGACCAATTTATTGATAAAGTACGTCTATTATATGATAGTCCATATGCTCAAGTTAATTGTGGAGGTTTCCTTTCTTCCCCCTTTCCTATTCGCAAAGGTACTCGTCAAGGTTGTCCATTGTCCCCTCTTCTCTTTCTCTTGGCAATGGAGCCTTTGGCCGCGGCAATCCGACAATCTACTGAAGTTACAGGTGTTTCTCTTCCTCTTGGTCATTCTAAAATGTACTTATATGTAGATGACGTTCTTCTCACTCTTACTGACCTCCCCCGCTCTTTCCCTTCTCTTCTTCATATTATCACTGACTTCTCCTCATTTTCAGGCTACAAAATAAATTGGGATAAAAGTGAAGCGTTACCCATTTCCATTGGTACCACGAAGGCAGCAATTTCTGGATTCTCTTTTCGTTGGCAACCATCACGTCTTAAGTATTTAGGAATTTTGATCAATAGAGGCCTGGACAATATGGTTACAGATAATTTGAACCCTTTATTCACACAAATGCAAAAGGACTTTGACAAATGGTCAGCTCTGGGATTATCCCTTTGGGGAAGAGTTCAAGCGGTTAAGATGGTCACGCCACCAAGATTTCTTTATGTTTTAGGAATGCTTCCTCTCCATATTCCTTTAACTACTCTTCGGTCCATTGACTCTAAAATAAAACTCTTCATTTGGAGTACGGCTAAGCCGCGTCTTGCCATTGCCAAATTCAAAGCAGATCAGCTATATGGGGGTATGGGACTTCCCTCTATTGAACATTATTCACTTGCCTTCCATCTTTCCCAACTCTCATTTTTTCTTCCCAGATCCAAAGATATTCCCCAATGGGTACAAGTAGAACGTCACCTTTTGGAGCAAGATATGGGATTATCTCTTTTATACGGTACTGAGACTAGCTCTTCTGATCCTACAAACCCTATTTTATCTGCAATGCACAAATCTTGGCAGAGAGGTCACCGCATATTAAAGTATAATTCGCGTATTCATATTAAGGCTTCCCTGTGGCACAATTCAGCTATTCGTGTTCGTGGCCGTACTTTGTTCTGGCCTATATGGAAAGAGGCTGGTATTTTATTCATAGATCAACTTCTACATGACGGAGATTTCAAATCTTTTGCCCAAATTTGTGAGGAATTTTATCTCCCAGCCTCACAATCCTCTCAATATATTAAACTTCAACAATGTCTTAGTAAGCATTTAGGCTCCCCGCCCAGTTTGCTTCAAATATCTCCCAGTTTGTTTTATTTTCAGACATGGGGGAACTTTAAAGGAGTGACTTCTGGTCTTTATAAAACGTTTTTACATCCTCTTTTTTCACAGCCTCTTTCATATACTCTCCAGATGAAATGGCAATCCCGTTTATCAACTACTCATTCCAACACTCAATGGGATCTCATCTTAGAAGGTTTACACAAAGGGGTTCGGGAGGCTCGTCTTAAATTCTGGATCTTCAAAATTCTTCATGAATGGCATTGGTCTCCTGTTAAATTACATCAAGCTCAGTTATTATCACATACTTCTTGTTGAAGATGTTCTGTTTCAGGTTGTGATATATTCCATATTATTTGCGAATGTCCACGTACTAGACCCTTTTGGCTTTTTGTGGGGAAGACATAAAAATATGCAATGTCATTAACATTACCTCTTACGTCTGCCACCATTATTCTACATGATTTTCGAGGCTTCCCGAAGCTCTCTAAGTATCAAACCTGTCTTCTTCACACTGCTTTGGCCACAGCCAAGATTTGTATCTTACGTCACTGGAAATCTTCTTCGGCTCCTTCTCAGGAGGAATGGTTGGTAGCAATGATGCAAACGGCTTTACACGAACGCACAATTTATAATTTTCAAGAACAAGCTGCCACTTTTCTTCAAACTTGGTCTCCGTTCTTGGAAGCCACGATAGATAATGACTCTACTCCTTCTCCTTCTTCATCCTCGAATGCTATACCTACTTACATTTTTCTTTACTGAATTCTTGTATATTCCTCTACTCGAATTATTCTTCCCTTCCTTCTTTCCTTCCCTCTTTCCTTTCTGTTCCTCTTTCAATGTTACTCTGGTACTTTCTTACTTATTAATCATTCTATTTTCCTGTTTTCTTTCTTTCCCTTTTCTTTCTTTTTTTTCTTTTTTTTTTTCTCTTCTATTTTTCTTTCCCTTAATCGTTTCGCCTTGCATGCTGCGGCATGTTTATATCCTTTTTTTGCTATTACCCTGTATTGGATTGTGGAATATATACTGCTATTTATATCTTTATTCACTTTTCTCAAATTTGTTTTGCTCTGCATAAGATTTTTATTGTTTAATCTTTTTCTCATTTTTGCCATGTCATCTTACTGCTTTGTTATCACCTTTGTATTTTCTTAAATATTTCAATAAAAAATTTCCACACAAGAAAGTGATTCTGGCTGCTTAGTTCTGAATGTTCTGCAGCCTCATGGTGAAATTGTTGTTGATCCAGGCTTAGAGGGTGTCTTTGACAACCTGATGCCCCTCAAGTCATTCCCATGCCCTACTCACAAAAAAGGACCCATTGGCCCATCAAAAAGATGAAAAAGTAAAGAAAGACTTCAGTGCTAGTGGAAGACATTAGACACCAAAATGACAACATACCTCCAATGTCTCAAGAGTATCTACAAATCTTCCACCAATAAGGCTATTGGTGTTTATGATATGATGCAACTGCAAAAGGCTAAGACAAGCGTTGACAAGCAATTAAAATGTGGATTGCTTTGTTATATACCCAAGTATGCATAATTACTTGTCTGCTTTGAAATTTTTAACAAAAAATAGCTCGACCAAGCTAAATGCACTTACAAGGATCTACACTTACAATTCCTCAACTCTCACTGCCACCAAAATCTTGCACCACCGATCCTTCTGAAAAGGTTATTCAAATTAAACTGTCATAAGTAAAGACCATGAAACAGAACCTCATAAGCAAGATCCACAACAACTAGGTTACAGAGAAGAGGACTAACAAAAGATATGGCAAAGGAGACATTAGTTTGTGGCCTCCATCAAACAACTCTCTGAGTACCAAATCAAGGACATTGTCTCTGCAACTGGGCCATCTTGCTCCTCACAGAATTCCCATAAGGCTCAAATAGTCAAGGATATCCTATTGTCCACAACTGCTGCCTCCACAGAAAGAACCACCTTCAATAACTCGTTACCTTTGGCACCTGTCAGAAAATAAAAACCTGCATGCTAACATGTGAGTTTTCCAGTTTTCTCAGAGTGACATGGATCACCTTTTCCTATACACAATCAAGTTGCTTTCTTCTGATGAAGTAGGGAAAAGTGGTGTGGAAGGTATAAAGAGAAAGAGACAGAACTTCACATTCAGTCTGCGTTCCTCCCTGGTCTCAGGTTGGTTTTGTCTGATACTCTTCAATAAGCTCTCTGGGGGAAATGAAGCCAGAATCACACTGTGCCTTTACAGCGCCAGCAACGGAATGAACGTGTCGTTACCACGCATTTGGTTAGCACGCAAGTCATTACAACGACTTGCTTTGGGGGGCATTGGTGGACTGGTGTTGGATTTTAAGGCCAACACCTTCCCTACTGTTGCGCAGATTGGAGTTGGAATAGTAAATTATCCTATGCCAAAGTTGAGTGCACCCCCAAGGCAAGTCACAGTAACAACTTGATAGCTAAAGCCAACGCGTTGTAAAATCGTGTTTGTTGTGAAAGCATGCGTGCTAAATTCATGCAGGATTCCATCATACATTTCTCTCTGAGGCACACACAGAGTATGAACCATATTAACAATCAGCAACTCAAAATAATATATAATATTATCTAATGGCCCCAATGGTTGGCGCTAAGTTTAGCAACTTTGCACCAACGCATGTGCCCTTGCACCATAGTGCAAGGGTGTCTGCGGGCAAGGGAGGATTGGTTATGTGTAGGAAGGTGTCCCTTCCTGCACATAAACAATCCTAAAATGCCATTCTGCACTGTCATGGTATGCTACTTCATCCAGCACAAATGAAAGTTACAAATTGGCATTTTTTTAAAGGATTGTTTATGTACAGGAAGGGACCTCTCCTGTACATAACCAATCCATGGCATTTTGCTTTTTCCATGTGTGCTGCACAAGGCAGCACACATGGAAAAAGCAAAAATGAGGAGAAATAATGCATTTCTCCTTGTTTCGCCAACTTAAGACCAGGTTTTTTCTGGTCTTAATTTTGGCACTTCATCCTTCTAAATAGGGGGCAGCGTCAAAAATGTTGGGTGTTGTGGTAGAACGCCCACTGCAACACCCAGTGCCCAACCCTTTCATGCTAACCATAGCGTGAAAGGGGGCATTATTTACAAGGCATCGTTAAGCCACTTTAAGTGGCTGAACGCTGCCTTGTAAATAAGGGGCAGCCCCTACCACAACATCGATAAAAGTGACGTTGTGGTGGCGATAGGAGCTTGTACATGTGCCCCATTGTTTTTATGGAGGCCACCGCTTCTGAAAGGACATCAGATGGTGTACATTGCCCTCTCTAAATCTAGTTAAAGTCTGTTTATGTATTTACTTATTTATTCATGTGTTTATTTATATATTTATGGGTTTTATATAGCTTGGCTATCACTCCAAATGAGTCTCTTGGCGCTAATGATATGTACGTAGGGGAGCAGAAAGGGTCCGGGCTAGCGTTACAGTGTAAAGGGCTGTGGTGTTAAAGCCTTTTTGAACTTTTGGACATAGATCACCTGGGATCTAATTTTCAAGGGAATCTGGTTTCACAGATTAGCTGCTTCCGCCCTTAAGGCCCTACATCCCGTTTGATAATCTACATTGGAGAACTTAAAAAAATGTCTGGGAGTGAGATCGAAGATTTCGCACTGGGGTCCATATGCTAGACAGGAAATATGAGTTTGAGTCATGGAAGAATGTGAACATCAGTCAAGCTGACTGTAAGAGATCACCCTTCCTCAAGGGAAGCCCTGTAATTGGAAATTGAACCAAATTTGTTTAGCTTGAAGCTAGCCCTGGCTAGCACATTTTAAGTTTTTTTGTGGTCAGAATAGTATTGATTGATAGAGATTTAGTTAGGCTGAATCTCCATAGTACACGTGCAGGGCTGGCTTTAGTGCAGGTGGAGCCGGGTGCGACAACCTTTGTTGGTGCCCCCCAATGACCTCCTTCTCCAGGGATTCCCTCACTTCCACGTTCCAATGGTGGCCCTCATCTCTCCATAGCCACTCTCTCACATGTATTTAATTTGTTTCATAGCTCTACATACCAATGTAGGGTGTCACAGCCCTTTACATCGCACACACACACACACACACACATTATACAGGGACAATGACTCAAGTCAAGTCAACTCATACAAGTGTGTAAATTATTGTATAGGAAATCTTACATAAGACAATGAGGACTATAAGGGTTAGGAATCACATGTCATCCATGCTGGTAGGCAGTATATTTTAGGAGTGCACAAACTCACACAAACAAACGAGGCTCAGCGGTTGGAGTTAGCTTCACTAATAAACATTTATTGCTACCCAAAAATTGGAGGAAATCATAAGTGTCTAAACCTATGCCTTGCTGCTTGCATGCAGCTCTCTGATGCCAGTTCACAGCTCATTGTGTCATACTATAAGGAGTGTAACTATGAACTGCAAGTAACAAAATATTCTCTGTGACAAAAGCAGCAACCCACTGAGCCATCTACATAAAATACAGTTCTGTGATGTGCATGTTTCCTGTGCTTTGCAGTAGGCACATTTATTACATGCTTTACTTTATGATGAGTCGAAACTGTGACTATACAAAACTGAGATCTCTTCAGCCAGTAAATTCATCGCAAGAGGTATCTTAACATTTTTATTTTTGCCGGAAAGTTGCTGGGCACACAAGGAACTGTGCAGCAAGTGCTTTGGACCCCATAGGATATGTCAAAAGGCAGTGCTCCCCCAAAGTTTGGCACCCGGTGCGGTGGCACCTGTCACACTGCCCTAAAGCTGGCCCTGATACTACACGATCATACATGCTGAAGCTGCCCACATCTTGTCCCTGAATGAGATATTAGTAGAGTAATAGTTTATCAAGGTTTTAAATAAACAATATAAACTCTACGGTTAAAAAAATATAACAACAATCCATTTACATGTTCTGCCAAACACTTGCTTCTGAGTCCTTTAAAATAAAACATTACATGTAATAGGCATTGCAGTAGTATGTACAGACTCAACATGTATGTCTATAATCGGGGACCTCCAGCCCCATTTCAACTGCATGTAAAATATGAATGTGACTGGTTATCAGAAGTATTTAGGGCCTACTATAGAGTTTAACAAATGTGAGGCTATCCCATCTGCTTTATTATAAGTATCATGGAATTTAATGCATTTGTAATGTCTATGCCGAAGTAGCACGTCTGCCAAACTCTAAATCAGGGCCTATGTTTTCATGCAACACAACACAGCACAGCAACCAAGCTTGCTCACCTGCCCAGGGTGACAGTGAAAGAGCATAACAGCACCATATCAACTGAGAAAAGGTGCTGTTTATCTCTCCTCCCTTCACTGGCACACTTTTGGCAGCCTTGCACTATTGCGCATACCTTTACTCCATTTTCTTTGTTTTTTTAACCCCTTCTTTGCTGCTGTCGGCCATTGGCCGACGGCAGCACTACCTTCCCAGTGCTGCCGTCGGCCAATGGCCGACGCGGCCCGCCCGTTTTGCGGAAGTGCCGCACTTCGGTAAAATCGGGGCCGCAGGAAAGGGGTTAAAGAGTTTTATATAGCCTGAACTAGACCCGAGGATATTAGGTATCAGAGCGCTTTGCATAGCACCAGTTTCATTACAGATGATCACATTCATTTTTGTTAAGCACAGGGAGATTAAGTGATTTGCCCAGAACCACAAGATGTTGAGCGTCGTTGCCTGAGACTCAAGCTTGGTTCCCCATCTTCGACGTCGACCACTCTAGCCGTAAGGCTACATCCGCTCCCCATCCTCTGTGACTCCACCTAACGCAGCAGAAAGTACTTCACAGAAGGAAGAGGCTATACTCTCTGTAAATATCTAGATGACTTCTCATTCATTGATGTGTGTGCTCTTCACCCTGGATTCACCCATGACTCAATGATCCTACTGAAAAGCAGTCCCTTCAACCTCATGAGCCGATAACATCTACACAAGAACTGGCTCCTTGGTAGACAAAAATGCACCACAAAACACACATGTGTGGGGATAGTACAACCCAAGCTGGGTAGCAACACAGCACAATTACATAAGACACATTTCTACACTATTATACAATTGAGCATTTTCCCTGCATAAGAGGATTTATGGTCCAATTGTCTGAACCAGGATTAGACCTCCGGTTCACTTATTTCAAAAACAGCAACCCAATTGATAAGTCACCCCCCTCCCCATCTTCCATGGAGGCAATTATTATAACCTATGCAGGTGTGCAGACATATTTCACATACTAATGCATTTGCCTCATTCCCAGAATGAGTAACCATGGCATATATCATGTTGGTAATGAGCATTATATAACAGAGCGCCCTTGGATCAGGGTCTGTAAAATAATAGAAGAGATCTCTGAGACATAAACAGCACATTTTGATGGTCTTTCTGTGGGTCATGGACAAGACTTTATGAAACCACACTTCTAAACACATATGTACTGACATGGTCACACAACAAAGTATTACATATATGTACCTGGTGCGCACTGACCGGGCGGACCTTGTTCACATGCTATGGGCAGTCACGACAGCATTGTCATTCCCGACTCCCCAACGGGCTTCCTTCATGGCCTTTTCCCTTGTCTATCTATTGATCTGCCCGCTACTAGATTCCCTAACTTAGCCCTCTTTTTAGCTATGAGGTGGAAACAGTCTCCACCCCCTCCATTGCTGCTAGGTCCCAGGCAAGAGCTAGGTAAGTGGTTTTATTTTTTTTTAAATTTAATTTGACCTATCCCGTCATCTGTCGACTCCCCCTCCCCTCCAAACTGGAAATGAGGCCCTCAGTTTACTTACTTTGCACGACTTTAACTGAAGGAAAGTTTAACCTGGCTGGCTACTGGTGATGATTAACCCGCAAGTTTTCTCAGGTTGAAAGTGACAGGAGGCCATGACAGTATAGGAAGGAGGGGGAGGTGTGATGGATGGCAGCAGAGGACAGTGTGGGGGAATGTAGTGGGATTGTGTAGCTCCTCTGGGCCTGGGCTTGGGGTCTCACACTCTGGTAGCTTTTCAAGGGGTTGAGGCCTCCTCAAAGCAGTAGACGGGAGACTGCTGCCCAGCAGCAGTCATCCACCAACTTTTACTGGGCAGCAGTCATCCACCCACGTTTATGAGTGGCCATGTGCTGTAGTGAAAACAGCTTTACCACTGTGCAAAGTGCTACTATAGCTGCCTACTTTTTTCTAAAACCCTGCAAGCTTCACACTTCAATGATTTTAACTTTTTTTTAAATTTGCAAAGTTGTGAGTCAGATGTTGTTAAAACTTTGCACACCTCAGTATACAACCTAGGAAATGGTCCGGAGACCTGACACAGGTATGCCAACATACTTACGTGGAACGGTGCACAGACAGAATACCGAATCACAAATATCGAGTTGCATAGATATCGAGTTGCAAATATCCTGGGTCAGAAATATCAACAGCAAGAATATTGTGGTCAAGATAATCGACTTAAGGAAAGAAATATCAATGTTAAAAATACCAAAGTGTTTAATATTGTTTGTAAAAATATAGTTGTTAAAAATATTGTTTGTTTATTAATGTTATGTATTTTAGTATATATTTTATATGTATGTGTTGCATGTTTTTGGGTATTAGAATTGTTTGTATTTTTAATATATGTGTTACATTTTTAGTAGCTATTAATTAATTTTTAAAAAATTGCGTTTTTAGTTCTATAGCGGGTTGTGGGTTTATAGGGGAATAGGGTGGGAAGTAATTTTATTATATTACATTTACTGATTATTTTGTATTCATTAATATTTAATTTATTGAAATGTTATAGTGTTAAATGTGTAAAGTAATGAAGTGGTAAATAATTATGGTAATTGTGTAATTAACTTTAGGTGTGTGTTGGGGCGTTTATAGGTGTTAAGGTTGGAAAGTAATTTATTTTTAGTTGATGAATTAATAATTGCATGTTAATTCATTTTTATTAATTAATCGATGATTAATTATGGTAATTGTGTAATTAATTTTAGGTGTATGTTTTGGTGTTTATAGGAGTAAAGGGTGGGAAATAATTTGTATTTAATTAATTAATATATAGCTGTTAAATATTGTTAATTATTTGATGTGTATTTTGAGTAATTGTTTTTTTTGTCTGTTGTCTTTACTTTTAAAGGGGTAAACGGTGGGTATTAAATACATTTTAATTACTTCATTATTAGTTGTTCAAAGTAATATTTTTTTATTTATAAATACGTTTTAATTGTGTTTTATTATTTTAGAGTTTAATTTAGGTGTGTGTTGAGGATATCATAGTGTTAAATTGTGTGTATCAATGAATGTTTATTAGTTTTTTGTATTAATAATAATTTTTAATTGATTATTAGTTATGTTAATTTTGGGGGAAATTATTTAAATGTTTGAAGTGTTTTATTATTGGTGTGGTGTTATAGGGTAGGGAATATAAGAAATACATTTATGTATTAATTAATTTATTTTATTTATTTGTACATATTTTCTAGTTTAGAATAAGTTTTTTAAATACATGTTTTATATTGTATATTATTTGTAGGTTTTTACATGTAATTAATATAATATTTCTTTTTATATAATTAATGTATTTGATTTCACATTGTTGAATATTGTTTATTTATTTTCATGATTGCCTTGTGAATGGCATATGTCTGTTGGACTGGGTCACCACATCAGTGTGGTGACTACTCGATTCTCTCATTTACCATAACTGTCAACTCACTACTTCACTAATCACCTCAATGTAAATGTTCACCCCCCTCACATGTCACCATTGTAAATAAATACTCCTTACACACATGTTGTTGTTTCTGCTCCGGGTTTATTCCCGGATGTGCAGTCTTCAGCATGATTACAATGTACCATGAGTATGGAATGTATGTAGGCAAGGAGAGGCTGAAGGGACCTTGGAAAACACAACAGAACAAGATTCACTAGTCAAGGATTGGCATCACAGACATCACACAACACATACCATCAAGCTACTCCATCATGCACACATCACAATGAGCAATAGTGCCAACATATACATCCTGTAGATGTGCCAAAATACCCTGTTCCAGCAATATTAAGCCACTAGAGTCAACAACCGTCTGCAGTCACAAAGCTCACATACGCCTTGCCAACAACAGCGACATCATCAGACAATGGGTCCGTTGTACCTCGTCGCTCACCTTCAAGTGAAGTAGCTGTTTATGAGCTGTTGACGCAGGTCAACACCCTCCTCCTCTCCACTATCCTCATCACAGGACGTGGGTTGGTTTGCAGGCGGGGGCCTTGGCTGCTCATCAACATCCCAGAGCAGGGGGATCTCCTTGCTAATGGCCAGGTTGTGGAGCATGCAGCATGTAACTACAATCTGACACACCTTCCTGGGCGAGTACATCAGTGCACCTCCGGTCTTGTCCAGGTAGCGAAATCGTGACTTCAGGAGACCAAAAGTACTCTCCACCACACAATGTGTCCTCCCATGGCCATCATTGTTGCGGACTTCACCCGGGATCCTGGTTCGGTTGGGATATGCAGAGTCACCTAGGTATGAGACACACAGAGAAACCTTGTAATGTTACTGTGGCAGATGGCAGCATGTCACACACACAGCACGCAAAGTGACTCTGCATACTCACCCTCAATCAATGTACGTTCAGGTAGCAGATTAGCCATCAGCAGTGGTACAATGCTGTTACGCATGATGTATGAGTCATGGGCCGAGCCTGGAAATTTGGTACACACGTGGGAGATGATCATATCCGCCTGGCACACCACTTGCACATTTATGGAGTGGAAATGTTTACGATTCCTGTAGATGTGTCTCGGATGTGGGTCAGTCACAGTGCTTGGCTAGTATTGCTCTCACAGCGCGGGGACACGCCGAGATGGCGCAGCCATAGCGCTTTACAAATATCTTTATTATTATTATTATGTGCTCACATGCCTGTGATGGAAGAAACCCAACATGTGTGCAGTCAATGGCACGGGCAACATGGGGGATGTGTCCAAGGGCATAAAAATCGCCCTTAACACATGCCAATTCACGCCACCTGGGGAAATGGATATATCTGTCCTTGTAGATCATCATAGCGGACAGGACATCATGCAGCACCATGCTGAACATAGGTTGTGACATCCCACCTGCGTTGGACACCGAGTACTGGAAAGATCCAGAAGCAAAAAAATTCAGGGCCGCCATCACCTTAGACGTTGGTGTGAAAGCATCCGGATATGTCCGGCGAGGTTGCAGGTGGGGCTCCAACATAGCACATAGGTCTTTCAGGGTTTCTCTATCCGGACAGAATTTCCGTAAGACATCCTCATCCTCCATGTCTGCCAGCACTGTGAAGGGACGATGTACATTCAGTCTCCTCCTAGGCGAGATGAGAGAGGACACATGTCAATGCCATCCACCAGGAGATGTGTCTGATATCTTACGTTTTGACTGACACAACTGCAATATTGACAAGCATCACAGTTGAGCTTACATCACACCTTATATGTAGGGATACCTTCTGCTACACCAGTCGTACACTTGGCCACCTTACACACAGCAAGTACCTACAAAAATAATCTGACTATGAGAATGCCCAAAGGGATATGCAAAAAGAACTATTGATGGACGGAATGCAGAACAATGTCATACTTTCACCCCAGTACAGAGATCTGGGTCTAAATCCATCATTTTTTTGCTCACCATGCCATTCCAGTTTGGACACAGCCATATGCAAATCAGTCTTGACCCTGCGCCCAATGGGAACAGTCCAGCCTGAACTGCCAGGCCAGGTCCTCCCTGGACTGCAAACAAGCATCAGAGGACCGCTTTCGGGGTTTCACCCCTCTTCAGCCAGGATAATTTGATTCCAGTGGCATGGAAAGCACGGGACTCACGTCTGAGCATACTTGTATTTTTATATGGTGACTTTAATGCCAAGATTAATAGGGGTCCCAGGTCACAAGACTCTGTCACAAATAGAAATTGCATTTTGCAAGATGCGAGGGGGGGCAGAGCTTTTTAAAAATCGTACTGCTCACGGCTTGGTCGACTTACTTTAATTCCTAGGGGGAGCTTGCAACACGTAGACACCATTTAGAGGGGGGAGCTTTCCTTATAGATGATATGTTTGTCAGCCCTGACTTTTTATTTTGGTTTTCCAAAGGTGAGATCTTGCCTACAGACTGGGGTGATCATAATGCTTTGAGCGCTTCTATGTTTTTTTCGCTGAAGGACCTTGCCCGTAGCTATAATCTAGCGTTTATTATGCACCATTCCAAAGCTTCAACTGCTTCATCGAGTAGTGACCTGGGACTTCTGGCCCACATAGAGGAACATTTTAACCAAAGTCCCATATTTATGGATGTATAAACTCTACACAAGCGAGGATTGGTTTGGCATTCGAAGACTCTGACTAAACCGGTTGGCAGTCTAGTTGCAGGGAGCAGGCAGGAATAAAGGCATTTGGCTCGGGGCTGCGATGCGGTGAGTGGGGCTGTGGCAGGTCTCTCTTACTGCTTGGAGCTGCAATCTGGGAATTTATTTATTTTAAAACGCTGACGATATCACATGCATTTGCATTTGCTTTTAACTGCACTGAATGCTGAGGGTATTTGTTTTTAACTGTGCTATCTCTTTTGGAGGGGAGTGTTGAGGGCATTTTGCGGCTCACCTTCTTGGGGGGCTCACGGAGGCCTGGGCTCAATCTTGATTCCCCCACGCCCGGTCCGACGCGGTAACCAGTACTGTTGCACGGAGGGCGGGGTAGGGTGAGCCTGGCACTTCCGGTCAACCGGTTAGCGTTCTAGTTGCGGGGAGCAGGTAACTATAAACCCACATGCCTCTCAGGACACGCGCAGCGGGCACGCCAAAGGCGTGCCAAAGGCAAGCCCGTCTGCGCCTGTCCGCGGCCGGACGGGGCCCGGGGCCAGAACCCCTGGTTGTACAGCTCCCAAGAACTGCTTGCTCTTTGCCCCGCTACAGCGGACCGATGTAGACATGGCATGGAGGGAGGTAGAAAGAGATGGGACTGTATGTACTGCCCTTTCAAGTTCAGTGTGGTGAAGGAGACAAGCTCACCTCTTAACTGCTGCTTGCTGAACTCTCGATCTCTCAGGAAGCATAGAATAGAGATCTATGACCAGCTTCTAGAGAGTCGGGTAGATGTGATGCTTCTTACTGAGACCTGGCTGGACGAGGACTCTGCGCCAGAGATCCTAGAGGCATTACCTAGTAGCTATATGATCACTAGGCTAGGCAGGGATTCTGGCAGAGGGGGCGGAGTGGCAATCATATTTAAACACTCCATTCAATGCTTCCTCGAGCCTATCACTGTCGCTGATTGTGAGGCCGGTCTTTTTACGATTAAGGTGGGCCGCATTAAGTGAACCGGAGGCTGCTGCTGGGTTACTCCTCACCTGCGCTGGACTTGGGGGGCCACTGCATTCCACCAGAAGTATCCCCCGCCGCCGCTACCAACAACTCGCGGCTGCCGAGGGGGGGGACTACAGCCCCCAGGTCTCCTTGCTCTCTCACCCCGCCGTCTCCCGCCCACTTCCGCGCCCGGAGGCGCTCAAAGGTGAGGCTTCATTCCATCAAATTAACCGTTGTTAATGACAAATGTATATGTCTTTTACTGTGTCTCCCTTTGGTATATTTTTTAACATTGTGTGCAACATTTTTATGTATTGTTTTTAATTGTTTTATTGTGAATCTGTACACAAATGTATGATCAACTTTTTTTAAGGATATAATATTAAACTTGGATTCCTTAGAACTGCCTTCCCCGTCCCTTTCAAGACTAGGGGAGTGGAATATTTCAGTGCTTCTTGGTGTGTGAGTTGAAAATGTGAGTACATGCCTTCCAAAATTAACAGAATTTTTAAGCCATTACTGGAACCCTGACTTTTGGAATCGAGGAGTCATTCTCGCTTTCTCTAACACATTTTCTACACTGCCTGCACTCTGACCTTTCAGCCCGGGTTCGTATAAATTCTCATCGGGAGCTTTATTCCGAATTTCCTCTAAAGAGTGGACTGAGGTAGGGCTGCATATTGGCACCCCTATTATTTATTTGATAAATTAATGGACTAACAGCTCACTTATCCTCTTCGCACACAGACATACCCAGAATTGCAGGCTCCCCCATTCCCGCTCTACTGTATGCTGATGATGCGGTTTTGCTAGCTCTCACTCCAAAAGCACTGAGACATCAGGTGGACTGTTTTGCCTCCTTAATGCATAATTTGAACCTAAATACTAATGATTCTAAATCACACAGTATGTCCTGTGGCCAGGGCAAATTAAGGTTAAACAAAATCAGTATCAATGGGCATGTTCTGACGACGGAAGAAGATTTTTGTTATCTAGGATTAAATTTCAACTCAACAGGGTCATGGTATTCCCATCTTGCTCAGGCTAGTCTAAAATGAAATAAAACCGTGGGTAGAGTCTGCAACCTCATTAGATCACAAATCAGGACGATAGTGTTTCCACTACTGAAAGTTTATAATTTGCAATGCATCAGTGTAGCTACTTATGGAGCTGGAGGGTGGAGTTTCAGTAAATGCTATCCTCTCCAGACTGTGGAAAACCTTTTTTTGCGAAGTTTGTTAAGTACCCCCCCCCCCGTCCACTCCCAGTCGCATTATACATTTCGAGTTAAAGCAGGGCTTCATAAAGGATAAGGTCCATTTGGTGCCAATTTTATCCTGGGTGAGTGTTTGGTTGAACCCAGCCGCTAAACTCTGTAAGGATATTATATCTGACTGACTCACACTGGATAGGGCATGCTCTATACCCTGGTTGAGCTACATACAAGATACTCTTATGTTATGTTATTATATGTTATGTTATTATAGGTCTTCTATAGCGCACGGCTACTCCAAAGGAGTGTCCCGGCGCTTTGTGCTCCAGACCTAGGAGAGAATACAGACAAAACATAACAGTGAAAAAATTAAAAACAGTCACAAAACCTAAGACGGGGCAGAAAGTCTCTAACGGGTAAAGAGCCAGGTCTTTAAACCCTTCCTGAAAGCAAGTAAGTTGGGCGTGGAACGCAAGGACAAAGGTAAAGAGTTCCACAACTGAGGGGTCAATAGTCTAAATGACCGTCCTCCGATGCGGGCTTTTTTTATTCGGGGGACTACTGCAAGTGCAAGGGAATCCGATCTCAAAGATCGTGCCGGAAGATAAAAAATCAGCCTCTTTTGCAAGTATTGAGCTCCCGTAGCATGCAAAGCTTTGTGGGCCAGTGTCATAGCCTTGAATATTATCCGGTTCTGGATGGGGAGCCAATGTAGAGCTTGCAGTAAACTCGAGGCGCTAGCTCGCCGATGCAGGCCAAAGATGGCTCGAGCGGCAGCATTCTGAGCCACCTGCAGGCGTTGTAGGAGGTATTCCGGGAGGCCAAGGTACAAGATGTTAGCATAATCCAATCTGGATCCAATGAGGGCCTGAACAATTGTCCTATGTTCTTCTGAAAGTAACGGAAAGAACTTCCGGAGCATCCTGAGGATGCCGAAACATGTTCCTGTGAGAGTCAGCACCTGGGATTTGAGCGTCAGCCCATTGTCTACTTTAATTCCCAGGTTCTTGGCTGACTGGGATGAATGGGCTGGGGGGAACATTTCAGCGGGCCACCACCCTTGCCAATCCGGATCCGATGAGCATCCGAAAAAAAGTATCTCGTATTTGTCTGAGTTGCACTTGAGGCTGTTCAGTTGGAACCAGTTAAAAACAGCCCCAAGGCACTCCCGGATACTTTCGCCATCAAATTCTTCACCCTTCCGGCAGGTAAAGAGAAGCTGGGTGTCATCGGAATAGGAAACGATCTGGGCCCTGTAGGACTCCACCAATGTCGCCAGAGGGGTCACAAAGATGTTAAATAGAGTTGGGCTCAATACTGAGCCCTGAGGAACTCCGACTCCCAAAGGCGACATTTCAGCAGAACCAGGGGAGGCCCAGACCGTTTGTCGGCGGTTGGCTAGAAAAGAACGAAACCAACTAGTTCTCTCTGTATAGCCTGGTGGTTTACCGAACCCAGTCGCATCCCCAAAAACGCTAGGACGGAAGTGAAACAATTATTTAAGGACCACCACGCAAACATTAGGGTGAAACATGAGCTATCCAAACCGTCGGTGTTGCATTTTTATAGTTTTTCATACACAGTTGATTCCCCTCTGTACCTGTTGCTGGACCTGTCACAATGGGAGCGGTCTCTTCTTTACCGCTTCAGAGCAGTGACAATTTATTGGTCTCTTTTTTCTAAAGATTTTTTTGATACAGAGTGGAATTTAGTCTCTTCCTGCTCCTGTGATAACCATTCTGCGCAATCACTATTGCACTTTATTTTCTTCTGCAATCTGCAAAGCTTAGCACCAAGGCACTGTAAGGCTTGGCCTCTGCCACTACAGACCAGCCCTCCTTCACTTACAATCTCAGTGTTCTCTTGAAATTATTTTCACCATCTGTGCCTTTTTGAAAGTAGCACTAAGGGCTAGACACACTATGATGGGCTAGTCTGTCAGACTTTTATGATCAGTGTGGCTTAGTATATAGACTTGGCAATTATGTTGGGTTTATTAATGGGGGCCAGTGGGAGCGCATGCCGGACCCTATTTGAGGTTTTTCTCTTCTTTCTATCTCCCTTTTATGCGTTTTTAAAGTGCAGTTACTGCCCACATTATTATACAGCGCACTGAAAGCTGACTTTGATTTGTATTTTCTTGCTTATCCAAAGCAATGATATCTGGTGTATTACTTGATGTGTTTTTAAATTTTAAATCTTTTATGCACTTATTTTTTTAAATGTTTAATGTACGATCATTTTTTAACTTGTATGTGTGATTATAGCTATGTGCAATATTTCTTATTACTTTTATGGTCTATTGCTTTTAGATCAAATAAAGTTATATTGACTTGACTTGACCTTTCAGTGTTCCTTCGTCAAGGTCTTGTTCTCAGGCTCTCTCTTCTATCTCTAGTACAGTAATGTATCTATTCTACAACTAACAATGCATGTGAATACCTGCAAGAATAGTCATGTTAGCAGAAAATGAAAACAGTATTTATGCAGCATTGTGAAATACAGGCCTAATGAAGACAGCATTAAGCATTAGCTTAATGGTGACGATTTAATAAGCGTGCGCACGTTCAAACACAAATGAATATTAATTTCTAGTGCATTAGATTCCCACTACTTGAAACATTCAGCATGTCTTCAAATTAATCATGTTTCAGTATGGCTAGGAACTACATTTATATCAAATATATGAAATATTAATGCACACATTACATACAATTGTTATAATTTTGAGTGAAATTACATTTGACATATATGATGATGGTTTCTATCCAGTTTTCTAAATAATACGTGTTGTTTAATATATTAAGACACACATTATGAAAGTCGAATTTCATCTTTATAGTGAGTACATTATCTGCTAAATACAGATGGTTTAATTCATTAAGACTTCAGATGAAATCTCACTCAGTTAGGGTAAAATACATAATATGAGTAAATTCTCTAATTCTACAGTAGATGCACTCTAATAATGATGTCAAGCGCAACACTTACATTATTTCGTTAAGTCACACAAGATACATGTGCTAAGTGCACGTTTAGGTCACGTATCTGTTAAGTATTTGTGGCATATTTGTGAGGTGGGAAGGTTGACAATTTAGCACTGCACTACATCTTAAAAATTATTTAAAACATTAGCATGCGCTAGACGACAGATCAGAAAAGGACTATACATGCGACACTTAGAGCATATGCGAATCAAGCCATCACACCCATATGCTAAACGATAGGCTACGAGAACTCTGTGCAACCATAACCATGTGACTTGTGTTTTACAGGCGTTAATTTGTAAGAACCCCACATCATAGCATCTCCTATCGGGTCTACTCGCAGAGCAAATACTCATGGACCTCGGGCCAGGTAGTACTATACATTCTTATGCCCGAAACAAATTATATACTATACCAAAATTGTCCAATTTCCCAAGTCTCTGCATGAGCAGCTCATGTAGTCTAGAATTTTTGCTTTGTATTCACAGAATTGCCGTCCTAAATTCACAATGGGATAAACAGGACAACAAGATACTGTAATTAAAGGGAAAATTGGACGGCATGAGTTACTCACACAGGATCTGAGAAAGCCAGAGTTGGTTTATTTAGGATTATCAAGAAACCCGTCACAGTATCATACCCCAAAACAATCACTTAGCATATATCTAAAAAATAAGTACTTTTAGGGTACACAGCACTACAGTTTTATCAATGTACTTCTAGAATTTCCTTTATGACTCTAAACCCCTGGAATCTTGATCCTCTATACACACCTGGGGTTCTATGAACTGCAGTTCTTCGATTCTCCAATTCCCGCGATTGAATTTGAAACTAACCTCAGCAACTTCTGAGGAATCCGTGAATATTCTACCGACCGCAGAGGCCTAGCAATATGGCCGATGCCCGATAGCGCTACCTAGGTAGCTATAGATTGGCTGTGGATCTCCACCTCGGCCGTCACCTACCCAGCCTGACATTGGGCAGCCTTTCTTTCATCTCCCCGCCGTGTCTCCTTCCTCCCCCGCCTTCTGACGAATCAGCCGGCTTGTTTGACTTTCACTTTGTCTTTTTGGTTCCCCTGAATTTCTTTCCCCCTTTCTGGTCCTTCCTGACCCGATCTTCATTCTAACCCCATGTTACTTTTCCCATTTCCTTCTATACCCCATTGGATGTGTGTATATGTTTAAGCTATTCACTAGTAACTCATGTTACTGTGTAACACTGTTTCTTTCATATGTTATACCAGGCCCCCTGTAACTGACTTCATTTTGTAACTCGCTAATCCTCATGTAAAGTGCTCTGATACCTCCGGGTCTAGCCAGCACTATATAAAACTCTGCAAATAAAATAAATAAAAAGTATATCTAGTAAAATATACACAGACCACCTGTTATTACTTAATGCTTTTGTTGTTAATGGACGTTTTATAGTTTGTATGTGGTTAATGAGCTGAGTACTATGTACTACTAGTTTTGTATATGCACTTAAGAAAGGGATTCAATATTATAATATGGCATCACAAGGTATAAAGAAAATGTGTAGGCCACTGTGACTGGGGTACCCATGCTCTCACAAATTACACACATAAACAAATGGTGAAAACTATGCCTCCAATATTATTTTGAACTACTCAGACTACACTCGTAGCTCAGTGGATGCACTCAGTAATCTGTGAATCTAGGATTGTGGTAGTAGTTATTTATTTACCAGTGCATCAAGACAGTTTTATAAAACAATTCACAACTAGGATAACACATAAACATTTTATACACACTTTCAAATTACAATTAAAAACATATTTTTAATACAATTTAAAAATAAAACAATTGCAATTATTGCATAAACAGAAAATACTGGGCAGACCAAACATGCAGCATTAGAAAGAGTCAGAGTATTATATGTTATAAATATAGAACTTAATATATGTGTGTGAAGTAAAAACAGGGACATTCAAGCAAAAGATACCTAACAACAAATTTACAATTCAAAGTACGCCAACGAGTCCGTTCATGCACTTTGATTGCTGCCATCAAACTATTAATTTGCTAAACTATTAATTTGCTTAAACAGAATAATCCCTACCCTTAAGACTAGGATCTGAAGGAGCTCTGCCCTATATGATAGCCTCTTGCATAAGGAAAGGACTAACAATGTTCCATTCAAGCCAAAAATTGAGATAAAGCTCACTACTAGACAAGTAGGCTAGAGTGCGTTCCTACTGTACTGGTCTTCTGGGCATCTTAACTGGGATTTAAACACAGATACACAGCCAAATAATTATTTTCTTTCTGCATCAGGTGCCATGCCTATGTCAATATTTGATTTATAGTCAAATCTAAAGCAAACAGACTAGATCCACTCACCAATGTATTCCAACAAGCAGAGGATAAGATGTCTTTTAGTGAACAATATCTCAGGATCTACACAAGTCTTAAACAACTAGGTTGAGCAATCTTGTTAAAGTTATATAATTAAACTCTAATCTTGGACCACAATACTGGTGGGCAACTAAAATATGTGCTTCAAACAGCACCCCTCTATCTTTAAACAATTGACCCTTGTAACTAAGGCTAAACATTAAACAAGCTATTACTTTGCAGATACAGGCTTTGACCTGCATAAGTATCAAAAACCCACCATACACAATATCAGAAAAGCAATGACCATTTACTGCGGCTATTACTCAAGATGCACAGCCCAACTTAGGTTTGATGAAAATATTAACCTAAAGGATTTATACGGTGAGACTTGCTCCAATTTTACATTTGATGGCCACCTAAAAAAATGTGTGGTCTTCTTGCAAAGATCAACAGCACGGTCCTGTCTAAAATAATTACTTATGGGTTCTACAATGCGAATTAAGAGCTGTCAATTCCCTTTAAAGCCCTACCAGTTTGCTGTCCATAATGACAAGATTATTGGCATAAAGTAAGTAAAATTCCCCATCTTTTGGGGGACAAACCCCTATGTTTCAGCCAAAGTATTGGGAAGAGTAAATAAAAACAAAACAAAAAGCACAGGTGCCATAGCACAGCCATGTTTTAGGCCTTTCTCTATGGACATACAAGGGGTAAGACAACCACTGGCATAACCTTCCGACTAAGCAGAATGGCCGGAGTACAGCCTCTGAAGAACCACGAATAGTCCATCAGGAATACTGCAGCTCAACATTTTACCATACAAAGTATTGGGGTCAACCAAATAAAAAGCAGAACAAAAGTCCACAAATCAGATGCAGGTTTCCTGTTACCTCAGCCAGTTGGCAAAACAATAGACCACCTAAGAGTACTTTTCACTGAAGCTTCCCTGTTCATACTGAACAGGTTTCTTGTCCCTTGACCATACAATTAGGCACTAAAATACTGATCTGGAATGAATGTTTGCTATTGAGTCGAGCAGCGATATTAAAGGGTTAATCTTGAATTCCTTTCCCATCGATATGCTTGATTATTGCTCCTTTCCAAGAATCAATTGGTAATTAATTTACATAAACGACACAAGATCGAAGTCCACCTTAAAGGTTCCAATGAATGACCATAGCTGGAACATTATCTAAGCCACCTGCTCTTGAAGGGTTTGTAGTAACCATAATAGCAACTATTACATCTGTCTTTAGTAAGTCAATAAGTTCTAAGTCAGGTGTAGAAGGAGCGTCGTTTTTTACCAAGATAACCCTAATCATTACCTGTTTGGTGATTTTTGATATAGATGGGCTAAGATGCATCTATAGCGACATATTCTAAAGAAACTGAAGAAGCCCTAACATTTTTTTAGCTAGAAAACAATGTTCTTTGGAATCTTTTTTCTGAATTGCATTAATGATTTACTCCCTGTTTGCATGACAGAATTTATCTATGCTCTCTTGTTGCGGTTTCCGATATATATCCCTCTTATGTCTTTGTATGTATTCATTTTTTTTTGTAATGGCGACAAGCAAGTGCCACTGCTTTGAATATATGATGTTACAACGCAAACAATTACAACGCATGCTTTTACAATGCGGTTTTTACATCGCAACTACCATTACAATGCATGCCATTACAACGCATTTTATAAACTACCATTACAACGCATTGCAATACAATGCATACCTTACAACCCATAATACTTTTAGGGCAACAGTAGGGTAAGTGTTGGATAGTGATGGGGTAAAAATTACTATTCCCACCCAAGTGAGGGCAACAGTACTGAAAGTGTTGGATAGTGTAGGAGTAAAAATTACTATTCGCATCTACCCCGAATCCCAAACCCACCCTAAAACTAAAAAATCTCCATTACTTACCTTATAATACGTTGTAATGGCATGCGTTGTAATGGTATGCGTTGTAATGGCATGCGTTGTAGTGAGATCCGTTGTAATGGCATGCAATGTAAAGGCAGTTGTGTTGTAACAGTTGCTTTGTAAAAGCAGTGCAATGTAATGACTGCGATGTAATGGATGTTTCCCCACTGCTTTCTTCTTAAGGAAGCATTCCTGGTTAAACCAAACCGACTCTGGAAATCCTTAACTGGGGTCTTGATGGCATATCTGGGAACTGAAGGGCAATAACAATGATACATTTTGCTACCATAGACATTAACCATTTAATTTAATAATAATTTCTGAAGAACAAATTAATTAGCTGTAGATTGTTTGAGATATTGAAAGTCCTCTCGGATAAGCATGTATGAACTCTTTGAGGATTACTGATTACAAGTGAAATTTGTTATGTCATATGTTCGCTTAAATGATATACTTCACTTCCAAATCGGAGAAAGATGAGAGATGTGTAAGAGACACAAATATATAATCAATGAAAACTGTTACAATTCCCAAAACAAACGGTGAGGCATTTCCTTAGAGCTACGATTATTCAAGTTGATTAAAATTTGATGTGCTAAAATGGATATTTGTTAGAACTGGAGGTCTCTAGTTGTCAGAGGTAGGTACCACTGTCCAAATAGGGATCCTTGCTTCTAGTCAGGGTAAGGAGGAAACACTCTTAGATAACCCCTGCTCCCCCTTGGTAGCTTGGCACGAGCAGTCAAGGCTTATAAAAGGCAATGTGTAAAGTATTTGTACCAACACTCACAGTAACACAGTGAAAACACCACAAACTGACTCCATAACAGTTTTAGAAAAATAAAGGTATTTAATCTAAACTACACAAGACCAAAACGACAAAAATCCAACATACACAGTTCAAGAATATGGTTTCAAAAGAGTTCTTAAGGAAAAGTTCACAGTTGCGTCACATTTAGCCAACAGTACCTTCAAATGTGACAAAGTTCCAAAACAGAAGCTGGTGCGGTGGAAAACAAGCGATGCGTCTCTCCTGAGACCCTGGGGAGGTGGTACGACAACCCCGCTGCAGCAGCAGGCGTGTTGCGACGAATCCGGTCTGTATGGGGAGGAAGGCGATGACTTGTATGGATTCTGGTGCGTAGGTTCATTAGGAAGTTTTCTCTCGCAAAGGCACGATGCGATGATCTTTGGGGCTGCGAGGATCTACGGTGCGGCGACGATGCACGGCTCAGCGGCGATCTTCTCCTCTCGCGGCCTTCGATGCGATGGCTCTGCGACGATGCTCGCAGCAACGTGATGCGGTCCGCAAGCAAGCGATGCGGCCATCTCACCCAGCGATGACAGGCTCTGCGACGATGTTCGCAGCGATGGTAATCTCCCCGCAAGCAAAGGATGCAACGTCTCTGGCAGCAGCAACAAGCACTGCGACGATCTCGACCTCCGTAGCGGGGGGAATTTCCTCGCACTGTCGGGGATGCGCTCCGCAAGCGAGCGATGAGATAAATTTCCTGTAGCAAAGTCTCTCAAATCTTGGTTTCCAGCTTCCCAACACAGGTACCACTTCCAGAGGCACCACAACTGACCCAAGCACTCTAGGAAGGACAGAACTCTCTCAGCAGAGTTCAGGGAAGCTGGGGGTGAAGTCCTTATGTTCCTGGGACTTCAAAACAGGGAGCCAGCTCACAACAGGTCCTTGGAGATTCCTTCAAGTCAGGGGACAAAGCAACAACAAAGTCCTTCCCCTCTCCTAGGCAGCAAAGCAACTGCAGGTCAGTCCAGCATCACACAGCAGGGCAGTCCTTCTTCTTCAGTCTTCCAGCTTTCTCCCAGGCAGAGGTTCCTTCTTGTTTGTAGGATGATCTAATTTTCTGTAGTCAGGGGTCCTGTACTTATACCCCTAAAAGTCTTTGTTCCCTTTGTGCAGGAGGGCTCTGAGCCCAGTCTGAACCAGTTCTGGGTGTTCCTTGAGCACTTTGTTTTCCTGGTCTCTCCTTTCCTTTCAGAGAGATGGGCAGGGTTGTCAGCCACCCAGCAGGAGGTGGAGCCAGCATTGTGGAAGGCAGGCCCAGCCCTATTCAGTCCCAGGTGCTATCCCCTCTCACCACTCAAGATGCAGATGCAGTCATTCAGCCTAGGGCTGGCTCAGCCAACCTCCTGGACTCCTCAGCCCCTGTCACTTTCAAACCAGACAGTCAATTCACAAACAGGCCAAGGCAGACAGGAAGGTCAGACAAGAGAACAGCAACTTTCTAAAAGTGTTGTTCTCATACACAGGATTTAAAAAACACCTTTCCTAAAAGATGTGTTGTTAAATTCTGAGTTACGGGATACCAGACTTTTATGTCCTACCTTGCTCCTATGGGAAGATATGCTGGTAGCCACTGTAGCCAGAATTCCCCATGATAGCCTATGGGCAAGGTAGCCTTACAACAGTGAAAAACGAAAATGGCTGCCTTTTTCCTACCAGAGCATGTCACCTGCACTAGTACATGCTCTACCTTTCACAAACGCTGCACCCTGCCCAAGGGGGTACCTTGGGCCTTCCATAGGGGTGACCAATGTGTACAGAAAGGGAAGGAGTAGGAATTAAACAAGGACCCCCTGGGTAGTAAGATACGCAGACTCCTAGGGCAGGGTAAGAACCAACATGAGAAAGAAACCTAGGCCGTCAGCAAGAAATAGTGTGCAGTTTGTCCAAACTATACAGAGAGAGGAACAATGACATGTAATTCTAGGTTAAAAATATATTTAATTTGTGTAGATAAAAATCATATAGTAACTACAACACGTTGAAACTATATGATACAATAAAAATGACATAACACATAATAATCACCATAAATACACAACATATTTAAATCATAAACAATGCAAATAAAGATAATTCATATACGGAATATAAAAGGTGACAATAAAACTCGACGCGCGTTTCGGCTGAAAAAAACGCCTTCCTCAGGAGTCACTGGATGAAAACTCTGAAAATACATTTTTATAAGAAAGACATACATCAGTATTCTGGCGACCAAATAATGAGTTTACAAAAAACATACATTTTTTTGTACAAAATATTAAAAACAGCAGTTCTAAAAAATATAACAGTTTTATATTTCTTATTACTAAAGTCAAAGTTCTTATCAAACTGACAGTTCTGGACTCATAAATCTGAACACTAAAGTCATATGATAGACAGATATTTTCTAGTCAATATTTTCTATGTGCTCAGGAAGATAACATTTAAGATTTCTTGATATAAAAAACATATACATGCTATCTTCTTCATGATGTAATGTCTACGGCAATAAAGATAACAGATTCTTCAAAGCAAAAGTGGCTAAAATAGATAAATCAAAAACCAACTTACAGCTAAAGAGTTTTGTTCTTGCTTAGCATTTCAAAAATTGAAAAACATCTTCTCGCAATTTCTCAATCACAAAGGAGCCACTTGATAAAGGCTAATTCCTGCATAGTTAAAAAGACATCCAAATATATAAAGAATGAAGGTAGTAGATGGATCACTTTAAGCACACATGGTTGTATGGCGTACAGAACATCTAATTTAATAGGTTAATAATAAGTGTAGGATAGAGATTCCTTTTTCTAAGTTGGCGTAACTCCAGAATATGTTGACACAAAAAGAAAATGTGACGATGATTCCCTTAATTTTATATATATTAAGGGGTACCTCATGGGCAAAACCTATCTTTGATACTACTGGCGGGGTAAACACAAGATTGCTATTTCTTATAGAGTAAGCCGTTTGGGAGATATTAAGAAGATTGGAGATCTCTATCTTAGAATTATAGTGGCATAAAGCTGTATATTGTAGGCTCTATAAGTATCAGAGAATCAGACTATAACCACATACCAAATATCCTGATCATACTCAGTTGCTATAGGCTACTTAGGTATGAGGAGGAATGATAATAGTGAATAACAATGGCATAGAGTAGGTATACAAATTACCTGATTTATAAATATGGTGATCCTACTAATAATCTTCTATACATAATTGTATGTGGAGGTTGTTGGATTACTCGAGACGAATTGTTAAAAAACGATAGACATGTAGCTGGACATCCTCTATGTGAACATCAGATTACACATCGCTAAGAGGTAGCTAAGGGTAAAAAATAATTATAAATTAGCTCGAATAATTATACTTAATGTTTATTTTGGCACCAGTATAATGCCAAACATACTACATATCATAACGGCATTCTATTCATTTAACATTGTTCAAATACCTTCAATTCTGAAGTAGATGTTTCAATCCAAAAGAAAGAGTGGAGGAGGGGCGCGGGAATAGCTATTAACCCCGCAGCTCACACGTATAGTGCCAAGTACTTGCTAGCTTGATGCTGTAGAAAAAGTGAAATATACGCGTGCATTTTTAACGTGGGTGAAACTTAGTGATAGTTGGAATATAGATGTTCTACCTACTTAGGGATTACATGAAGAACTTATATCGAAATATGTACCTTTTTAAGCGTGGCACAGCATCTTTAGAGTACCACCAACTCAATTAGTGCAGGATATTGCAGAAACTTCTTTACTTAAGGATAAATGGTGGCTTGTTTACGGGCTAAAAGGTAAAGAGATAAACAAACCAAGGGTTGGACATTATATCCATGAAGATATGGTAATAAGAACAAAAGCCAAAGTCTTTAACTAATCAGAAAGCAAGACGTTCGTCTACTACGTTTTACCTGATAAAGAGTTGCCGCCGAGCGTGCAGCAAGATGGTGCTGTTCCAGGTTCGGGAGCGCTCTGCTTCACCGGTAGAATGAAAAAAGGTTTGCTAGATCGGGTTCGTATTTAAAGCTCTTTAAAACGCGCGAAAAATCCAAACCGGGTATAATGGGAGACAGCGATAGCGGACTAAGGTCCTAGTTCGTAATTGAAAGAAAGAGCGGACTGTACACGGAAGGGAATAGTCCGTTTTGATATTACAAATGATCCAGGATGATATTTGATAAGTTAACTATGTAAAAAAGATAGGGTGAATCAGACCATTCATACATATAACGTAGCCATATGTTGGTTTACGTATATTGCGATTCTCTCGATATTAACAAACTGCATGGACTCGATATTGCAGTTAAAACTGGCTTATACCTCAGTTAAAGATGGCGCTCAAAATAGAGCCTGTTAGTAAATAATTGTAATTCCACTACAACGTGTGTTGTGTGAATAAAATGAAAAAATACATCGTGAATCATAAGTGATTTAAAACTAAATAGAGAGCTGAGAGATGTTAATTGTATAATCATGGCAGTATGATACAGCCCTGGGCAGAATGCTTAGGGAGTCAAATAATGGCATTCTCCCAGGGGATCTCAGCATTCAAACCTCTTTGAAAAGTCCCCAAAGAAAAAATCCAGAAGACTTCCCTTTTCTTCCTGATTTTGTCGCCTCCTTTATTATTTGGGAGCCTTATTTTTTCCAAAATGCGCCATTTAAAATCATTGGGGCCATGCTGATTTTCTACAAAGTGCTTAACAAGGGGAGCCACATTCTTATTTGTCCGGATGGCTGACCTATGTTCTGTCAGTCTAGTCTGTATAGGTCTCGAGGTTTCTCCCACATAGCCTAGCTGACAAGGGCAAAGAATAAAGTATATGCAGTTAGCCGTTTTGCAATTCCACATATCACTTGCGCTAATTTTACAACCATTGTGCTCAAAGGATTCACCCATTAGGATATTATTGCAAGATTTGCAGGATGAGCATTTAACAGTGCCCTTAACAGGGAAGTTGTCATTAATCGATCTTTGAACAAATTCAGAGCGTGCATTATTGGTTGTAAATCTGGAATGAACAATCAGATCTTTGAGGTTTTTATTCCTTCTATGTGCGAACATAGGCTTATCAAGTTTAACTGTAGTGGGGTTCGAATTCAGAATATGCCAGTTGGAATTCACAATGTGTCGAACTGTATTATCTAAAGTGGAGTGCTTCGTTATACAGACTAGTTTGTTGTTTTCCTTCGGTGGTTTTGATGTAAGCAAGGAATCTCGATCATAAAACCTTGCTCGTTTATAGGAATCTCTGATAAGTCTATGGGGATACCCTCTATCCAAGAATTTTTGTCGCATTATGGTTGCCTGGCTGTCAAAATCAGCTAAATTAGAACAGTTCCTTCTGACTCGAAGGAACTGTGAGAAGGGTATACTCTCCCGTTGGCATCTTGGATGAAAACTTTTAAAATGAAGGAGGGTATTCCTCGCTGTGGGTTTAATAAAAAGGTCAACCGCAAGTTTGTTTTCTTGGTGTTTAATAATTATGTCTAGAAGCTCTACTTGGATACTGCTGTATTGGGCCGTAAATTTGAGGTTCATGTCTGCCAGATTGATCCATTCTAAAAATTCGATCAGTGAATCCCTCCCATTGGTCCAGATAAAAAAGATGTCATCAATATACCTGGACCAATGGGAGATGGATTCAAAGAAGGGGGCCATTTCGTTATATATGACTTTTGATTCAAAGGATGCCATATAGATGTTTGCAATGGAGGGGGCTACAGAGGCCCCCATACTTACACCTTTAGTTTGACGATACAAAGTATTACCAAATTCTATTATGTTCTCAGTTAACACAATATGGAGAAGTTTTAATAGAAATTCTTTGGGACAATTGATGTCAAAGGTGTCTATAAACCAGCTTGTGGCTGTCATTGCTCCATGTTGGGGTATATTACTATACAATGCTTCGATATCCATGGTTACTAACAAATGTAAATTGGGATCGAAGGGTAGATTTTCTATTTTAGCTATCATTGAACCTGTATCTTTAATGTATGAGGTTGTTTTGGGAATGTGGGGACGTAAAAAAGAGTCTATGAATTTAGACAGGGGCTCAGTATTGGTACCTATTGTAGACACAATGGGTCTATAGGGGGGAGTCTGTGGTGCTTTTATGGATCTTTGGTAGACCATATATACATGCTGTCTTATGTTGGTGGTGGTTTAAAAAATCAAATTCCTTCTGACTGATATCACCTGTGTTAAGGGCTGTGGTTGTGAGCGCAAGTATATTCTTAGATATTTGAGCCACAGGATTAGTTCTCACTGGTAGATAGGTGGTTGTATCAGATAACATGGTCCTCATTTTCTGTTCATATATGTTGGTATCTATGAGGACAATACCACCCCCTTTGTCGCAGCTTTTAATGACTAAGTCATTGTTTTGTCGAAGGGTTTTGAGGGACTCTGATTCTTCTCTACTTAAATTGTAGATGGGTTTCGGTATATATCGCATCGCTCTTTCGAGTTGCTGAAGAACAACTAATTCGAAAGCTGCGACCTCAGGGCCTAACTGTTCTAGAGAAGGATTGAAAGTGGAGGGTAATGATAATGGTCTCAGTTCCTGAGCTGTACTGTTAGTATCCTCAATCTGTGAGAAAAATTTCTTTAGCATAATCTTGCGAAAAAAAGAAATAATATCTTTCTGTAGCTCAAAAATATTTACTTGAGAATGGGGGACATAGGAAAGGCCTTTAGATAATAAAGACTCAGTAGAGTGGTCTATATTACCTGTGGACAGATTAAAAATTGGGATTACATCCCTTGTTCCCAGTATTGGCGATTCCGGGTTTCTCGTATGAATTGCGGTTCTTGAGGTTGATGCTGATGGTGTTGGTGTGCATGCTGATTTTGATGTTGCTGTTGTTGATGATGGACTTGCTGGAAATGGCCCCTGGTTTGATTTTGAAAGTGGACTCGCGGCCGTCCCCGGCGTGGGCCTCTGTGGGACAAAAAAGGTTGTTTCGGTCTGGGGCCATTATATTGGTTGTAATTATTTTCCCCTTCATAATAGCTATTCGTACTTTCATTCTCAGAGTCCGAAGAGTCTGTGAAATTATTAACTCTTTGTGGTGTTGTTCTAATCTCATCCACGTAATGATTCTGTTTATAGAAATCTTGCTTTAAGTACGGGTATGTACCCTCCAATGTGTAAAACCGTTTATCTTTTGTTAATTTATCATTCTTACGTTTATTGAGGTATGAGCTGAACGATTCTAATTCTTTGTTAGCTTCTTCTATTTTTTTGATGGCGTCATCTATATTACTTGATTTAAGTTTAGCTTCTAAAGCGTCAATTTCTTTCTTAATATCCACGGCTAGTTCTTTCGCTGTTTCGATAATAAGAATCATCAGGTCTCTAGAGCACCTGTTGGCTATAAGACTCCATTTTTCTAGAAATGGTCTATGGTTGACAAAGAGGCCTGGAATATTTCGAACTTTTAAGCCCATTGGGATGATGCCATTTTTTAGATAAGCTAGCATAAACTCCCCGTGGGCCTCCATACGGGTTAGTTTCTTTTTAAGCTCAATCAATTTGCGACTATCTTCATTGGTGGTAATATTTGTTGCTCCACCACTACTGGTGGTCGCATTTGCGCCTACTAACGAGGCGAATAATTCATCTGAAAACCCAAATGTTGGTAACTGGGCCATGGTCGGTTATACACAAATGATATAGAACAAGGGGTTTGATGCACAAACAGCTAAGAAGGTGAGCACAGAAAATATTTGATGAAGTTAGTTATGATACACAGTAGAGCAGCCCTACACAGACAAGCTGTGGGTAAACAGTAGGAATTAAACAAGGACCCCCTGGGTAGTAAGATACGCAGACAGAAAGGGAAGGGTCAGGCCCGGTCAGTGGGGATACTGACCAGGAGGACATGGCAGTTCACAGACTGCACACAGGCACTGCGGTGGCAGGCCTGAGACACCATTTTAAGGCTACTCGTGTGGGTGGCACAATCAGTGCTGCAGGCCCACTAGTAGCATTTGTATCACCAGCCCTGGCACACTCAGTGCACTTTACTAGGGACTTCTTGGTGGTACAAATATGTCAATCATGGATAACCAATCACAATAACAATTTACACAGGGAGCATTTGCACTTTGACACTGATCAGCAGGGTCAAAGTGCCCAACGCATCTAAACCAGCAAAAGCAAAATCCAGCACAGCGTCAAAAATACAGGAGGCAGAGGCAAAAAGACAGGAGAAACCACGCAAAAGATGCCAGGTCTAACAATATTATTTTATTGGCACAATTTGGTATAGTCACCGAAGTGCACGTTGCCTTTAGGATAGCATAAGCACTCCATTGTGTAGCCAAAATGTTGTCATATTTGGCCAGATTTCACTTTAAATGAAATCTCCTATCACTAGGATGGCACCTGGGAGTGCTTCTCTTATCATTCTGAGATCATCTTGCAGCACTGTGACTTCATCACAGTAACCACCTGGTTGAATATTGATATCCATAAGTAAACAAATTATATTATTGAAGCATAAATTAATCAAATAGAGCAATATCAAGTTACACTTTGGAACTGATCATGACTACCGGAGTCGCGGTGGAGGTTCTGTGGCGTTTGGGGACGCCACACCAGGGGTCTGACCGCCATATTACAAGTACAGCGGTTGTACCGCCATGGGATCACCTCAGCCGCCAGGGATCCGCGATCCCTGGTGCTAACGCAGCGGTCTTGAGGCCACAATATGCTTGGAAGTGCTGTTGCTGCACCACCATGCACATTACGAGTTTCCTCACCACCAGCAGTCTCATATTGGTTCTCACATCATGAAAAAGCTGGCAGTGAGGAAACATAGAGGGCCTCCCTCAGGGCCTAGGGAAGCATGCAGGAGCGCACATGGTGTGCCCCTCTGTCTGCATGTACCCCTGTTTCAGAAAAACATGGACGTTACAGTCCGTCCCATGGTGGAACGCGCTGTGGCGGACCCTCGGCGCTGCCTTTCTAAGGCTCTCCTATGAGCCTTTGAAAGGCAGCGCCAAGGGCCTGCCACCGCAGGACCGCCTGCCCAGATTACGACAACTTGTAATCCAGCAGGCAGTCGGCTTTGTCAGTGTGGGAGCGGGGCGGTAGCGTGGCGCCCCGCTCCGACACCACCAAGATCGTAATCAGGCCTTTTGTATTTACAACATATGTAGCTCTTAATCATAAGGTGGAAATTATTGCAAGTAGGCCACCCAGAGGGCGTCTCATCGCTCATATCTATACTAGTCAAAGCTCAAATAGTCATCTGTAGTTGTGGTATCCCACAACCCGAGCTTATGAAACATCAACACTACATTCACATCCCTCAAACTGGCTAGGATATCAGACCCCGGAAATGCATTGAAGCCATGAATATTCCAAACCATGAGACCAGAACGCAGGGTTCCTCGCCCCTCTTCAAAAAAATCACTAAATCCATTTGCCTTCTTTAATGAAAATTTAGAAGATGGGATAGCGGGATAGCACAAATGAAGGGATCTAACACTCAAGAAAAGGATTCAGCTGCCAAAGGGGAATTACAAAATATCACCAAATTGAGGTCAGATGTACTAAGCATTTCAATGGTCGCACATACACAAATACTGAATTTGCAACCGATAAACTGAGTTTTATTATTTACAAATTCGACTGTAGGAGTCCGAAAAGTTTTTCCGACTCCTAAAATGGGTTTCTGAATAGATACCAATTCTCTAGCTGGAAAGGGCATGTTGTAGACGTCCCATCCAAATATCTACTCTGTATCAAATATATAGATGTTTTGTGACCAAAATCCAGTTGCAAACATTGATATTTAAGGTGATACCAACACATTTTTTTAATGCAGATTTGTATAGCGCGAACTCTACCCGAAGGTATTGGAGCACTTTACATGAGCACCGGTTACGTTACACAAGGACACATCCAGGCACGAGGAGATAAGTGATTTGCACAGGATGTGGACGCGACTCGGAGGCTCAAACCTTGGTTTCCATCACCAAAGTCAGCAGTCTATCCGACGGACCACATCCTAAATCTAGTGCCCTTGAACCTTCCTAGTCTGATTTTCATTTCTATAAACACATCTTTGTGGGGCATAGACTTTCAAGTCATCAGAGCTCAATTTTGCATGAATATTAATAAGATTTGGAGAGAGCAATTCCAGGGCACTTCCTTAATGCCTTAAAATTTGAAAGTGATATCTTATTTACAACTTTAAATTGCTAAAGAACTGCTCCATAACTCATTTCAGTGCATCTATATATGCACAATATGTAAACATGTCACGTATATTGGGAAGTTGTAAGGCTTGGACAAAGTGGTCATTTGCCTAGGGCCCCCATCTTTCAAGTGGCCCGCTGGGAACTTGATTTTTCTCCCCATAACACCTCTATTTCTCTTTCTCAAACTATCTTCCTCAGTTTGCCTACCTCTACCTTGGATTCTGCTGTCTCTACCCAGTCTCATCTTAGACATTTGGGTACCCAGGCATGGCATAGTTTGGCTGTTTTTGTTTGAACATGTTTCTGTTAACTAAACCCATAATGTAATATTGTTTGGTATATTACAGGCTTCTATTAGCAGAAAATAGGTCACAAAAAGGCCATATTTACAAGGGAATTGCTCCACCAGAGAGTCACCTTTTACAATGCTACAGTGGCACAATGCCCTGCATCATATTCACAAATAGGCTTGTAAATATCATACCCTTTCACATAGGTATCTGCGTAAAGGGGTGTGCAATGGGGTTGCTGTTCCAGCACAACACCCATTGCTTTTTTATGCTGTCTCAGAATTACAAGGATGTATAAATCTGAGGTAGGGCCAAAAAAGTAACGTAAATGAAAAGCAGGCGCTAGAAAGGCACAATGAGGAGAAATACTTTTATTTCTCTTCGTTTTCGCTATTTTTATGTGTTTTGCATTGTGCAGGAATGCGTCCGTTCCTGCACATAAACAATCATCCCTGCAAACCATGCACCCTTTCAACATGGCTGAAGAGGGCCTGTGTTGGCGCTAGCCGCATTTTTCAGCGCCGGCGCAAAGGCAATACGATGCATCCAGGGCCGGACTGGGAAACAAAACTGGCCCTGACAAACTTCTGGGCCAGGCCCCGGGGGGGTTGGGGGTGCGGCCGAGCTGTTTGCCACGCCCGGTTTCAGACGATTTCGTTACAGCGGCCGATATTGCAGCTATGCTGCAAAAACGGCCCTGTAACAAAATCGGCCACCAGGGACCCAACACCGGCCCCCAGCCCTGCAGGCCCAATGCCCGATATATGGCCAGTCCGGCCCTGGACGCATCACTGCGTCTTTTAAATCACGAAGCATGGCGCTGCTAAATTGCCTGCAGTGCATCGCTGCACCAATTCTTTGTGAATATGCCCCAAAGTTGTTCCGAACAGCACTTGACTTGGAACCCAAAAATCCTTCAGATAACATTTATCACATAAGCTCAGAGTAAAGACAATCCACTTCCAAACACACAAACGCCTGCACAGTGTAGCGTGATATCCGTGTGGATAAGCACTTCAGCGCCCACATAGGGGTACTAAGCGCTACACAAAAGCTATAACACAATGCGTCTAGTGTAATTCACTTACAAGGCTCACTGGGTAAAGTGACTGCTGTTATAGCCTGCGTGCAAACTACAGATCGCAGGTTTGAATCTCCTAGGCTGGAAGTTACTAAACTTCCATGAATGTATAAATGCAATATGTATGAATATGTTATTATATCAATCGTTATTAGTTTTGTGAACTACACTACTCGTCTTAGTTTCTTTGTGTGTGTGTGTGTGTACATATACTATAGATAATTAAATAATTAACACCTTTCCACTCTGCAACATTTGTTCTACCTCCCCTTTTTTCTTTATATATAAAATTAAGTGTTTTATTTACGGTTGTCACAACTTAATGTTGACCTGTGGTAGTACACTTTTATGGTTGTTTTGCATGGATTTACTGTAATGTTTATTCTTAACTTACATAGGGACAACCGCTATTGTGATTATTTGTATTTCATATAGAATATATACATTGGGGCCATGTAAACCCCGACTATTCACAAAATTGTGAAATGGCAAAACAAAGTAAAAAATGCTACATACAAAACACGATATTATATTATGACGCTTTAAGTACTCGCCGATGCTCTACCGACTCGCCGGGTTACACCTAAATTTTGACTTGGATGTGATAAAAACGGATACTTGGTTTTCTGCATTCATAAAATACAAACACAGGTGCTTCTGAATAGCGAGCTTTTACTGCCACCTATTGTTCTTTAGTCTGCATTACAATTGATGCTTAGACCAAAAAATCTTTCCGTATTGCGCTACCCTGAGTGACTGTTGAGGAAAGGTTGTATTTTATATCTGTTATAGCACATTTGATGTGGAACGGTGTCTTAGTTGACTTTGCTACTCATATACATTGTTATGTTATTGATAGTTAAAAATATCCTTTCATTTAACTCTTCTACATGGGCAGATTGCAAACCACATTTGAAATAAGAAATTGAGTAGATTTTTTAATTTTCAGTGCAAGTAAAGGTGTTTATCGGAATAGCAAATAAGGTTTCATTTTTTTTAGTAACAACTCGTGTATATAGACAAATCAGGTCGTCGCATTCACAGAAGAGGTGTGCATTGTAACCCCGCTGGTAAGTAAGTACAGGAATCTGATGGCCGGATCACATCAAGAAGTGATGAGTGCAGAGAAGTATTTACAGATATGTACATGTTTCCATTATGCGGGTTGTGTTGGGATGCGGTGGCCTGTTAGGCTTGTGATGTTTGGCCACTCCATGGGGGCTGTGACAAGGGTCAGCAGAGGGGGGGTTGTGCTCCAAGCCGTGCACCTTTCAGGGCCTTGCAGTTCTTCAATATAAGGTATTTATAGATGTTTATATGTAACCAAACATGACGCCTTCTTTGCCTAGTCTGTCTTTCTCGCCACAGTAATAACACAATGAGCTTTAGCCTCCCTACAGAAACTTCCAAGAAAAAGTTAGCAGACTAGTTGCCCATCCCTCCAATATGGCCGACTTCCTCTCCCTCCATGCACTATAAAAAGGAAGTGCACCCAGAGCCCCCCTATAAACAAAGGAAACCACCGCATGACCATACATACCAGTGAAGGGAGGAATGGGAAACTATACTGTGGCGGGAAGTAACCGGGGCATAACCTACTCGTCCGTCGCCTCAAACAAAGTAATAACACAATGAGGTGATACCAAAGCTTCATGACAATGTGCAAAGAAAACATACACCAAAGTATGAAATGCAAATTCATGTTTAATCCAAAAACTGATGTACTCATACATGTACACTAATCCATACTGGAATGTAGTCCAGAAACAGCAAAAGAAACCGAGGCACCACCCCAACCTCCAGCCTGTAACGAGTCATAAAGGTATGAGGAGTAGCCCTCGTGGCAGCCCTGCAAATATCTTCCATGGACACACCCTGAAAAGGCTGCCATATTAATACTGTGGCGAGGAAGACTAGGACTCGGAGTGATGAAGATTACCGGTAAGGAACTGGGGCATTAATATTGAGGTCGTTTACATGGCCTTACCACTATTGAAATTTGAAATGAAAATTGTTTTTTTTTTGCTTGATATAGACCTAAACTGAGATCCACAATATGTTAAAATAATATATACAAATTTCCAATCCCACAGTATTACAATATATCATAAAATTCTTTATAAGCAAAATCGATTATTGTTCTTAGCTTATATCTCTCTAAAATAACGAAAATAATACTTTAAGAAAGTTAAAAACTTTGTAACATACAAATTCATCAGGAGGGTTTCTTATAATCTCAATCAGATCCGTAGTACTAAAAATATTCTATTTGTTACTTATAGGTTTTAACCTCTTGCATGCTGCCACGGCGCTCCAGTGCTCATGACGAGCTCAGCTCGTCATGGCCGGTGGAACGCTCAGGTGCGGGGAGAATTCCCCCGCTGTGCTGAGCGTTCCACGGGAGGCAATACACCTGTGACGAGCTGAGCTCGTCATGAGCACAGGAACGCCGTAGCTCATGACGAGCTCAGCTCGTCATGAGCATGCAGGCGCTGTGCGCGCCCCCCTCCCCCCCAGCACAGCGGGGGATTAACCCGGCAGCGAAGGGGTTAAAAATCGAGAGCATGCCTCAAACAAACTACTATTTGGACAGACAAATAGAACATGTACCAAATCTTGAATTCCTCCTTTACACAAATTACATTGGCCAGTTTTATTAAAGTTACCGTCCCACTTTTTTGTTAAATCTTTTAGTAGGAGTGTCCTCAGCCTCAGCACCAGACCACTTACCACTAGATAGCATGAAAAAAACGGTGTTTTCTTTATTAAGGCATAAAAATGTACTTATAGCACCTGCTAAACAGGGAGGAAGTGTGCAGGGTTTCCTGCATTGCTTTGGAACCAGGGTGCAGGAGCGGCATCGAAATCTCATTGAAATTTTAATAGGTTGCTCCAAGCTGTAGTGCGGCAGCATTGCAAGTAAATGAGCCAAAAAGCACAAACAGTGCCTGGATACCCTCACGGATGACAAGTAGTCTCCAAAAATCTAGTGATTAATTGATTGATTGATTGACTGAATGAGATGATCTGGGCCTAGGAGTAATTCAGGTGGGATTGAAAGGAGGCTGAAGTTGGCTCACTGGAGGAAGCGTGATGGAGTATGGTGTGTTGCATATCATGTAGGGTAGCGAGGAGCTGTACTATTACTGCTTTAAATACAAAGTTGAATTATTTCTACTACAGCTTGTGATTGGAAGTCAGCTATCTGGAGCCAGTGCAAAGAGGTGAGTGTGTGCCCTAATGGGTTATGCATAGGTTCACTTATATTATGCGATTATGCCGCAGAGGCGTTTTCCGCATAATTATGGATCTGCTGTACTTGCCACATTTTTCACCATTTGCTTTTTTCAACAACATTTTTTTTTTTGCTCCAGCAGATCAAGAATTACCAACAGAAACATGCACTCTTGTAGCAACACACTGGTAGACACTTTGAAGAAGTTAACTGGTCACCTTTCAGTTGTTAAATGCTATATTTAAGTGTTACATTGTTACCAATGAGGTGGGACTGTTGCTTTGGCAGTTCGGGCTGGACTGTTCCCATGAGGCACAGGGTCAGACTCATTTGCATATGGCCATGTCTGAACTGGGGTGGTGGAATGAGCTAAAGAATGGTGATGGATTAAACCCAGATCAGTTGACTCGGGTGAGTGTTTGATTTGCTCAGGCGCTCCGCCCATCATCCCCTTTTGAATCGGGACTGTTGACTAGACATTATTAATGTAACCAATTTAAGGACAGAGAATGAACTTTTGTAGGCATAGTTATCCACCCGGTTTCGGCTTGGTACAACTGCCATCACTGAAGGCACTAGCTTCACCGTCAGCCACTAAGTGACCCCATACATGTGTCATACATTAAGGTACAATATTAAGCCAGCTGCTCTTGGGTTCTGTTATGTTATGTTATGTTATGTTAAAAATAATTTATAAAGCGCACGTTCACCAGCGGTTTCTTGGCACTTGATACTTGAAGTTTCGCATTTCAATTAGGGCTGCTGTTAATCTGTTCTTTCCTAAAACAATGGTGTCGTACAACACATAAGGCTACTTAGCAACCAGTAGAACACTTCAACCACTCTTTGACATGCTCTAACTAGGGTGACCAGGCGTCCCGGTTTTGCCCGGAGAGTCCCGGTTTTTCGCATCTGTCCCGGCAGATTTCTAGGAAATTAAGCTCATGTCCCGTTTTTTTGAGAGGGTCAGCTGAAAAGGGTGGGATGTATTTTTTGTAAGCTTCGCAAAGCAGGAACAGTTAGCCGCTGTTTTAGGAAAGCAATTAAATTAACAGGCATGCAACTGGCTTTAAATGGCATTTTATGTTTTTTCTTACTGCCTTTTCTGTAATTTTCTGCTAAGGAGCACTGCCATTCTGTGTTGCAGGAACATTGTAGTCCTTCTTCTATTTTTGGGAAATGTCCCTGTTTTTTGCTTTAAAATTCTGGTCACTCTATGTTCTAACTAAAATAACCATTGCTCAGGCAATTGCCATTGGCACACATTTCCCAGACCCAATATAAATCAGCTACAGCACCACACAAGTACACGTGCTGCAGGAGTAATCAGCACTTAAAAAGAAAGATATTTTGCATCATTTTTTTTAATATTATCATCTTCACTGGATATCAGACGCGGGCATTTCCAAGACTGAAACATTAACTTGCCTCTGATTAAAAGGCAGATTTCTTTTATGTATAGCTGCTACGTTTCCCAGATCCATGTGTGACAGCTGTTTTTCTTAGAAATCTGGACTAATAGTCTTATGTAACCCAGTATAAAACCAGAACTACAAGTCCCAGAATTCAATGAAAAAATTTGACTGGACTGACTAGCCATATATGGACACAGGAAACTTATTATGGAAATATCATATACATTAAAAAAACACAGTTTACTCTGAGTACTTAGAACAGTATATCCCCAATTGCCGACTGACCCCATGTTTTTCTAGTGACCTTCAAACAGCTCTGTTTTTTTAGCTAACAGCACTGAGCATGCATTTACTTGTAATCCCATGCATGTAATGGTACATGTAAAACTACAAGTCAATGCTTGCTTACTGCAGTTTGATAAAACTAGGACTCGCTGTAGGTTACCTTGTTGACATGAGGCTTGTTTACAGCTATGTGTATTTATTTTGGATATAAGGTTACTAAATTCCAGTATAGCGTTTTTCTCTACAAGCCATCCCAGACTAGAACTTTAGTCTGTTTCATGAAAGTAGTTCTACAATGACTACAGGCCCCAGCATGCATCAAGTTTATATATTTAAATCCCTGGTCTGGAAATTCAAAGCTCAATCTCGGGATCCCTGCATGAGTACTCGCACCAGCCTGTATTTTCTTTGCATTATGGGACTTGTAGTCCTGATTTTATAATAGAATAGCGAGAGAAACATTTCGCAAAATGAAAAACAAAAACATGGTCAGGTTCAGCTACTCACACATGAACATTGGAAAATTGAGAGCTCTGGAACATGTTAACACTAAGGACATGAGTGACCTTAATGTGTTGCAAACGTGTGTATGTAGAGTGAACAGATGGCTCTGGTTTTATGACAGAGGCGCTCAAGGCTGAACCACGCGTGCCTCTACAGCGCCATCATAACCACGAATGAGTCTAAACCATGCATACTGATATCACGCATGCCTTTAACATGCATGTCTTTACCCCGCAATTTCATGGTAAAAGCATGATTGGTAAAGGAATATGCGCAGTAGTGGCCCGTGGTGGGAGTTCTGCTGGGCATTGACATGGGGCGGGGGAGGGGCAGGGTGGGGGTTAGTAAACTCTGGAATACGGCCGCACAGAGGTGAGTACACAAACAAATAAATAAAACAAATGTATTTGCGCACACTGCAACCCTGCCCCTACTCAAAACTACCTCAACCCCAGTCCCCCTGCCCTGAGCCCTAAAACTTACCCTGCGCTGTCCTTGCAACTGCCCCTACCCCTTCCACTGCCCTGGGACCTAAAACCGTGTCCCCCTTTAAATAAACTATTCGCCCCCCCCAGCCCTAAAAACTGCACTCTGCCCTGAAAACTGCCCCTTCCCCCCTACCATGAACCCTATAACCTGTCCCCTTCCCTAAAACCTACATTGACCCCAGCCCCACACCCTGAGCCCCTGAACTGGCCCCCTCCCCTAAAACCTATCCTCCCTCCCGGCCCCAGCCCAACTTACACCCAGCATCCGGGTCCTTCTTGTAGTCCTCTCGCCGCCCGCTTAGACAGCTAGATCGCCGACTGCTTTAACCACGCATATGTATGGTTAAAGCATATGCGTGGTCGCGGCAAGCTTTGTTCAGCTTGCGTGGAAACGGCACGCATGTTAAGGCCACATTGTAAAGGCCATTTCCCGATGCTCCATGTCACAGGGAAGCCATGTTTCCTTTCCTGGACTATGCTTTTACATATCAATGCAGTCTGAGAGTTGTAACCTAACTGGACCAGTTGGACCAACAGACCTGATAACAATGCGATGAAAAAGAAAAGTTCAAAAATAGAATCGAGAATTTCTCGAGACGGGAGGCCATCTGATCACCCTCTACAAACATCACTTTTAGATATAAATAGTATAGCAGTAAAGCGCTTTCCATCAAATACGCAGAAAGTATGTACTCACAATGGGAGATTTTTTTTACACACTCAAAATGTTAACGTCTTTTCAGGAACTTCTTTGAAATCCGAGACCAGATGCTGTGGGATGGGCAAAGAGCGCTGTTTGTTCTATCAAATGCCCTAGTTGTTGAGACAGAGCTGCGTTTGCACGGCCGCGTTTATCATTTTGATTCACTGGCGGGCCACCACTCTTAGGGTTTAACTAGCTTCCGTTCATGGTTGCTTGTTTGCTAGGGTGACCAGAACTTTAAAGCCAAAAACCGGGACATTTCCCAAAAACAGAAGAAGGGCTACAATTTTACTTCAACCCAGGACCAAGAATGACAGTGCTCCTTAGCAGAGAATTACAGAAGAGGCAGTAGGAACATACATAAAATGCCATTTTTAGAGCCAGTAAAAGACACACAATGACATGGTGAGCAAAAACACGATGGATTTTTATGCCCAGATCTCTGTACTGGGGTGAATGTATGACATTGTTCTGCATTCTGTCCATCAACTGTTGTTTTTGCATTTGTCACCCCGAGTGGGACGGGTATGCTCAGACATGAGTACCCTGCTCTCCATGCCACTGGAATCAAGCTATCCTGGCTGATGAGGGCTGAAAGCACGAAACCGGTCCTAGGATGCTTGTTTCCAGTCCAGGAAGGACCTGGCTTGGCAGTTTGGGCTGGACTGTTCCAATGGGGCACAGGGTCAAGACTGATTTGCATATGGCTGGGTTCAACCTGGAATGGCATGGTGAGCAAAAAACAATGGATTTAGGCCCAGATCTCTGTACTGGGGTGAATGTATGACATTGTTCTGCATTCTGTCCATCAACTGTTGTTTTTGCATTTTTAGAGCCAGTAGCATGCCTGTAAATTAAATTGCTTTCTTATAACAACTGCTAACTATCCCTGCTTTGCAAAACATAAAAATATAACTCCCACCATTTTTCCCCGACCCTCTCTACAACCGGGGCATGAGCTTAATTTCATGACAACCTGGTCACCCTATTGTTTGCACAGAGGTTCCCTCCCACTGAAACAACTCTTGCAGCCCTGCTCAAAGCTCCTCTCCAAATCTGTGTGTGTTTACTTCAGCATTTTTGCCTGATGGGTGTGGCTTAACACCTAGGGTGGCAGGCCTTGAAGCTGGGGAACCAGGTTCGAATCTGACAAGAGACTCAAACATCCTGTGATTCTGGACAAATCACCTAATCTCTCCATGCCTAAAAATGAATGTGTCCATCTGTAACACAACTGGTGCTCATGTAAACCGCTCTTATACCTTTGGGTCCAGTTCTCGCTATATAAAACTGCAAAAAAAAAGACAAAGCCGAATGGACTTCACGCTGGTCTAGGCACTCAGATGTCATGCACCGATTCAAATGGTGTGTGCATTCGAGCTGCCTATACATGTTTGCACCTGGCACATATCGTTTTAAAGCCGGGCATCAAGGGCTGCAGGCCCCTCTCTAAATATAGGGCATGTGAAAGTGCACATAAATGGAGATGCGCATGCTCTTGGTCACCTGACAAAAGAGGACACCAAATCCAACAACAAGACTTTTCATAAGTTCAGAGGTGCCAGGCATGTGCTTGTTACACCAATATTTTAGGGACAACAGACGTGACATCACAGACCCTTTGACCCTCCCCCCCCATGACATCACAGGACTGATACTCCTTTTCCTTTTTCCTGTCTCTGTTTTTTTATGTCTCTTGAGTCCAGAGGTACCAAGAGCAAGCCAGGGGTACTATCCGTTACCCCAAATAGACATACACGAGGACAGTGTCACCCAGGACATTGATGTCGTCCTACCCCATAATTCTTCCTTTATCAAGTGAGAAAAACATGAATATATGTGTAAATCTGATCCCTACCCTTTGAGCTTCAGGACCATTGTAAATTACTCAAATGGACCACCCTCTGCCTTCCAGGTAAGTGACCCCTTAACCAGGGGTATAGCTTCATAGGGGGTGTTTAGGGTGTTGCACCACCCTAATGAATGTATTTTCGTATGAATAGTTGGGTACAAGAGCTTTCAGTAGGGTATTGTGATATGTAAGTCACATTTCACCAGGGATGTTTACAGACAAAAACTAACACACACTCTCTCCCTCTCTGTTTTAAACGTCCTCAAAATATTAGTTTTTTACAAAATATTGTGTTTTCTCTTTTAATACTTCTACCAATCCACATTCCTCTCCCTTTCCAGTGTCCCTTAGACCACTCAAATGACACCTGCTTGTTGTATAATGAATTGAAACATTATATACCAGCCTGATTGTTGGAAAATCTAAAGCTCACACTCCCCCAATCTTACTAACCAAGCTACGCCACTGCCCATAACACACTTTTTGGGGGTCGATTCCGATTCGGGAAACAAATCCGTACGGCGATTTGTATTCGTAGCCGTTTCCGAACGAATCTTATGAATCTGTCCGAATCGCATAGTACGAACCGTTGCGAGAAAATACGTCTGAATCATTGCGAACCGTACAAAAATGAAGGGTAAATCCGTACGACATCGACCCGCATAGTGAACCTTACGATTCGTAAAAATGCCATACGACTCACAGAGTATGATCCAGACCGGGGAATCAGTACGTGATTCGTATGGTAAACATCACGTATGAGCAATTTGTACGGAGGGCAACACTATTACATATGCACCGTATCCCTAAAATCAAGGGGTGTACGCACGGGGTGTCCGCACCGTACACCTATGACCTTGGGGTGTATGGACCGTACCCCTACGCTCCGTACACCTACGATCATGGGGTGTATGCACGGGGACATACGCACCATACCCCTGAAATCCAGGGGTGTACGCACCATACCCCGATGCACCGTACCCCTGCAGTCATGGGGTGTACGCACTGTACCCGGGGGGGTCCGTTTCGTACACATTTCGAGGCGAAATCTGCTTTTACGGACGTTTTAAGCTCCCGTAGAAACAGAGTCGTACGGAGTGTTGTCGATACGATTAGTACTTGCTGGGTCGGAAAATGCAGCTTCGATCTGTACAGACATAGCGTACTCTGCGCTCCGAATGCGATTCGTACGGATTAGTGAGTTGTACGGTCTTCGGTACGAATCATACAGAGAACTACTTTGGGTACACATCGTACTACATCGTACGTACGGGTACGGTTCTGCATACAATTCGTACGGGAAAAAAGCTTGGTGCGGCTATTCGGAGGGCATTTTACCGAATCGGAATCGGCCCCTTAGTAGTCCTGGTATTTTAGACACTACTTTGTATTCTGGGGCCAATTTAATGTTTAAAAACTGTGAGTTTGGCCTAAAAAATATCACAGCGAGCAAAATGACATTTAGACCAATTGGTAGCTATGCCTCTTCAGAGGACCTTGTCTTCTTTCAAAAGCCATTTTACCTGCCAATCTGCATTTGCTGGTTCCTGCATTTGAATTAAGATCCCCGAATGACTCCATGTCACCAAGAATGCAATTCTCCTGCCCTGTACCTTTCTTTTACAAATCATTGTTTCCAGCAGTGGCGGCTGGTGATCTTTGAAAGTGGTAGGGGGGGTCATACCTGCCAGGTGTTCACCCCATTTTATTCAACATTTGGCTCACTCATATTCACTCCGTCTCACATTTACTCGCTTCCCCCTCGCTTGCTCTTAAATCACATTCTCTCACTTACTCATTCTCACTCATACTCACTCCAACTCTCTGTTACTCCTGCACAAATGTCCTCATACTCACTTAAAAAACAGACACACTCACTCCTTCACACTCACTAACTCTCTGCCCTGCTGCAAATGCTTTAACCCTTTCGATGCTGATGACGAGCTGGGCTCGTCATGGTGCACGGTGGTCGTGTGCTGATGACGAGCCCAGCTCGTCATGAGCCCCACCCTCGGGGGAAGCGCTGGCGCTCCCCCCGAGGTTCTCTGATCTTCGTTGTTTTGCTCGGGGCGGCAGCGGAAGAGCTTCCGCTGCCGCCCCCCCCCCCCCCCCCCCCGGGAATCCCTGATGACGTCAGCGCGCACAGCGCGCGCTGACATCATCAGGGATGCCCTGCGCTCGGGAAGCCATTTGCTTCCTGCGCGCCAAGGAGAAAGGTAAGTTTCTCGTGTCCGGCGGGGGTTTGGGGCCGCAAAGAGGCATCAGGGGAGAGGAAAGAGATTTTCCTTTCCCCTGAAGTCTCTTTGCAGGGCATTTCTGCCTCACGATCGCGCACAGCGTCGCGATCGTGCGGCGGAAATGCCCCCACTAGCACCAGGGATTGTAAATTTAGCGTTTCGGAAGCGACCCCTTGGGCAAGGGTCGCTTCCAGGTGGGCAGACATTTTCTCGACGATTTTCTGCCCCCCCTGGGGGCAAATCGGCCCGTTATTTCGGCCGTTTTGCCCCCAGGGGGGGCAGAAATAAACCACTGGCACCAGGGATTATTTGTTTTGGCAATGTTTGTTTTGGGAAGCGACCCCTTGGGTAAGGGTCGCTTCCTGGGGGCCAATATTTTGTCGTTTATTTTCTGTCCCCCCTGGGGGCAAATCGGCCCGTTTTTTTTGCCGTTTTGCCCCCGGGGGGGTCCGAAAATGCCCACTAGCACCAGGGATCGTGAAATTAGCTTTTAGGATGCGACCCCTTGGGCAAGGGTCGCTTCCAGGTGGGCAGCCATTTTATTTTCGATTTTCTGCTGACCCTGGGGGCAAATCGGGCCGTTATTTCGGCCGTTTTGCCCCCGGGGGGGGCAGAAATAAACCACTGGCACCAGGGATTTTTTATTAGTGCATGTTTGTTTTGGGAAGCGACCCCTTGGGTAAGGGTCGCCTCCAGGGGGCCTTGATTTTGTTGTTTATTTTCTGTCCCCCCCCCCTTGGGGCAAATAGGGCCTTTTTTTGCCGTTTTGCCCCCGGGGGGGGGGCAGAAAATGCCCACTAGCACCAGGGATCTTGAAATTAGCTTTTAGGAAGCGACCCCTTGGGCAAGGGTCGCTTCCAGGTGGGCTGTGATAATATTTTTGTTTTTCTGCCCCCCCGGGGGGCAAATCAGCCCGTTTTTTTAGTTGCTTTGCCCCCAGGTGGGGGCAGAAATTCCCCACTGGCACCAGGGAACTGTTTTGAGACAATGTATATGTTTTGGAGGCGACCCCTTGGGCAAGGGTCTCTTCCTGGTGGCAAGTAATTGTTTTTGAATTTCTGCCCCCCCTTGGGGCAAATCGGAGTGGTGTTTGCCTGGCGGTGTGTGTAGTGGTGCTTGGCTGGATGGTGTGCGTGGAGTGGTACTTGGCTGTATGTGCACGGAGTGCTGCTTGGCTGGCGGTGTGTGTGGAGTGGCGCATGGCTGGATGGTGTGCGTGGAGCGGTACTTGGCTGTCTGTGCACGGAGTGGTGCTTTGCTTGCGGTGTGCGTGGAGTGGCGCTTTGCTTGCGGTGTGCGTGGAGTGGTGCTTGGCTGGCGGTGTGCGTGGAGTGGCGCTTGCGGTGTGCGTGGAGTGGTGCTTGGCTGGTGGTGTGCGTGGAGTGGTACTTGGCTGTCTGTGCGTGGAGTGGTGCTTGGCTGGCGGTGTGTGTGGACTGGTGCTTGGCTGGCGGTGTGCATGGAGTGGTGCTTGGCTTGCGGTGTGGTGCTTGGCTGGCGGTGTGTGTGGAGTGGCGCTTGGCTGGATGGTGTGCGTGGAGTGGCGCTTGGCTGGATGGTGTGCGTGGAGTGGCGCTTGGCTGGATGGTGTGCGTGGAGTGGTGCTTGGCTTGCGGTGTGCGTGGAGTGGTGCTTGGCTTGCGGTGTGCGTGGAGTGGCGCTTGGCTTGCGGTGTGCGTGGAGTGGCGCTTGGCTTGCGGTGTGCGTGGAGTGGCGCTTGGCTTGCGGTGTGCGTGGAGTGGCGCTTGGCTGGCGGTGTGGCGCTTGGCTGGCGGTGTGGCGCTTGGCTGGCGGTGTGGTGCTTGGCTGGCGGTGTGGTGCTTGGCTGGCGGTGTGTGTGGAGTGGCGCATGGCTGGATGGTGTGCGTTGAGTAGTACTTGGCTGTCTGTGCACGGAGTGGTGCTTGGCTGGTGGTGTGTGTGGAGTGGACTTTGGCTGGATGGTGTGCGTGGAGTGGCGCTTGGCTGGATGGTGTGCGTGGAGTGGCGCTTGGCTGGATGGTGTGCGTGGAGTGGTGCTTGGCTTGCGGTGTGCGTGGAGTGGTGCTTGGCTTGCGGTGTGCGTGGAGTGGTGCTTGGCTTGCGGTGTGCATGGAGTGGCGCTTGGCTTGCGGTGTGGTGCTTGGCTGGCGGTGTGTGTGGAGTGGCGCATGGCTGGATGGTGTGCGTGGAGTAGTACTTGGCTGTCTGTGCACGGAGTGGTGCTTGGCTGGATGGTGTGCGTGGAGTGGTGCTTGGCTTGCGGTGTGCGTGGAGTGGTGCTTGGCTTGCGGTGTGCGTGGAGTGGCGCTTGGCTTGCGGTGTGCGTGGAGTGGCGCTGTGCTTGCGGTGTGCGTGGAGTGGTGCTTGGCTTGCGGTGTGCATAGAGTGGCGCTTGGCTTGCGGTGTGCGTGGAGTGGCGCTTGGCTAGCGGTGTGGTGCTTGGCTGGCGGTGTGTGTGGAGTGGCGCATGGCTGGATGGTGTGCGTGGAGTAGTACTTGGCTGTCTGTGCACGGAGTGGTGCTTGGCTGGCAGTGTGTGTGGAGTGGCGCTTGGCTGGATGGTGTGCGTGGAGTGGTACTTAGCTGTCTGTGCATGGAGTGGTACTTGGCTGTCTGTGCATGGAGTGGTGTTTGGCTGGCGGTGTGTGTGGAGTGGCGCTTGGCTGGATGGTGTGCGTGGAGTGGTTCGTGGCTGTCTGTGCACGGAGTGCTGCTTGTCTGGCGGTGTGTGTGGAGTGGTGCTTGGCTGGCGGTGTGTGTGGAGTGGCGCTTGGCTTGCGGTGTGGTGCTTGGCTGGCGGTGTGTGTGGAGTGGCGCATGGCTGGATGGTGTGCGTGGAGTAGTACTTGGCTGTCTGTGCACGGAGTGGTGCTTGGCTGGTGGTGTGTGTGGAGTGGAGCTTGGCTGGATGGTGTGCGTGGAGTGGTGCCTGGCTTGCGGTGTGCGTGGAGTGGCGCTTGGCTTGCGGTGTGCGTGGAGTGGCGCTTGGCTTGCGGTGTGCGTGGAGTGGTGCTTGGCTTGCGGTGTGCATGGAGTGGCGCTTGGCTTGCGGTGTGGTGCTTGGCTGGCGGTGTGTGTGGAGTGGCGCATGGCTGGATGGTGTGCGTGGAGTAGTACTTGGCTGTCTGTGCACGGAGTGGTGCTTGGCTGGATGGTGTGCGTGGAGTGGTGCTTGGCTTGCGGTGTGCGTGGAGTGGCGCTTGGCTTGCGGTGTGCGTGGAGTGGCGCTGTGTATTGCGGTGTGCGTGGAGTGGTGTTTGGCTGGCAGTGTGCATGGTCTGTCGCTTGGATGGTGGTGTGGGTGGACAGGCGCTCGGCTGGCGGTGTGTGAGTACCTACTTTCTGTTGGTCACTACACACACTGCTAGTTGAGTGACACTGTACTCAGTCCATCATTTTGTGTAGTTGCTGTGGCAGATATTTGGGTGTGTGAAAGTGATGGGCCCTTGAATGGCGCTGTCTGCTGGTGTGAGTGTTGTAATGTGATGGGTCTGCGGCTGGTGGTGTGAATGTTTTGTATGTGTCACACGTACGAAAGGTGTATGAATGTCCTTACTGCCCCCGTGTGATGGGGGTACTGGTAGGAGCAGAAGACCGACTGGCACCAAAGGGGTTAGGCAGTAAAATAAATTCAAAAAATTAACCAGTGTCTTGATGTTAAACCTCATCTAATCCCAATTGGTCTTTGCCCTATTTGATGGCCCCTCTGTGCAAATGTAAATTTGGGGGGCAAATTTGTGTGTGGTTTTTTCAATTGTTATATTGTTTGTGAAATGTGGTAGTAATTTTTTTATCTTCTCCATTTTTGCCTTGTTCCAGGCTTTTGCTGTTTGGATTGTTGTAGGTTGCGGGTCCGTTACTGTTGGTTTTGCAGCTTGTGTAGTTGCTTGTGCTTGGTAAGTGAATGTATTTTGTACTACTTTCCCTTGTTTTTTGTCTTTTTGAAAAAGGTTGTACTTATATCACTTTGTGTGGCTCTGTTTCTTTTTTTCTTCAGCATTAGTGTTTTATGTGCACTTTGATTTCTAATTTGTTTTTTTTCTTTTCTTTCTAGTGGGATATCATTTCTTTTTGCTGTGTCTCAGCAGAGTAGGTGCTGGTGAGTGTAGCTGTATTTGGTAAGAGTGAAATTGTTTTGGATTGTATTGATCTTTGTGTGAAAGCCTTACCTTGTTTACTTCTTACTTTGCACAGTGTAGGTTGTTGTTCACTTGTGTGTGCTGTCTTTCTTTGTAAGGATAATGGCTAGTCCCAGGATTACTGCTCAGCAGGTTCTTAGTTTGCTTTTTGAGTCTTCCTCTGACCATGGTTCAGAGACTGACTCTGATTCGGATTTGGAGGTTGGTGGAGAAGATTCAGGCAGTGAGTTTTCTCTTTGCCTGCATTCATCATCATCGGATGAAGAATCTTCTTCTAGTGCTGATGAAGTGTCTATGGTAGCGGAGGACATTGTTGCGCCGGTAGTGGACCAAGAGGCAGCTGTGCTACTTCCTAGGGCTGCAAGGTATCCTTTCTTTTTACGTCGGCATGAGGCAGGTGGGCTACAGCCTGCGCCCAAAAGGCTTCACATTGCTGTGGTGCGCCAAGCGGCATCTGGTGCTGTTAGGCCTCCTATTGTTGTAGAGCGGCAAGGTGCATCAGGGTCTGATTTGTTTTCCGGTGGTGTAGTGCAGCAAGAAGCTTCTCAGGCTGCTGGGCTTCCCGTTGGTGAAGTGCTGCAAGAGGCATCTGGGGCTGGTAGGCTTCCCATTGTTGTAGAGCAGCAAGATGCATCTGGACCTGCTTTGTTTCCCGGTGGTGTAGTGCAGCAAGAGTCTTCTGGGGATACTATGTTTTCTGTTGGTGATGTGCAGCCAGAAGTATCTGTGGATGTTAGGCTTCCCGTACGTGTACAGCAACAAGTGGCTTCTGGTCTGCAGGCTGAGGTGGCTGCTCCCCCCGTTCATGGGGATGGCCTCTGGGTCCCCCCTGGCATGGTGCAGCCGGCATTGCCAGAGTTCACTGGTGTTCCTGGGTGTAGAGTGAATACTGAGAATTTTCAGCCAATAAATTTTTTTCAGTTGTTTATGGACGATGTGTTTTTGCAAAATATTGTTGACCAAACCAATTTGTATGCAGAACAGTTTTTGAGGGACAATAGTGCCAGGCTTAAGCCCCATTCTAGAGCTACTCTGTGGACTCCCACAAATGTTGAAGAGATGAAGAAGTTTTTGGGTTTAACTTTTTTGATGGGCTTGCTAAGGAAGCCATCAATGTCTTCATATTGGTCCACTAGTCCCTTGATGACAACAGCTATATATCCAGCAGTCATAAGTCGTGATCGGTTTTTGCTTCTTCTTCGGATGATGCATTTTGTTGATAATGGTTTAGCCTTGGCACGCGATCACCCTGATTGTGACCGTCTGTTTAAAATTCGGCCTGTCCTTGATCACTTTGTTGATCGTTTTTCTGAGATCTTTGCTCCTGGAAAAGAAATTGCAGTGGATGAGTCTTTGCTATTGTTCAAGGGCCGCTTGGTTTTTAGGCAGTACATTCCTAGTAAGAGGGCACGCTATGGAATCAAACTGTATATGTTGTGTGACAGTGAGACTGGATATGTCTACAATTTCAGGGTGTACACTGGTAAGGAGTCCAGCATTAACCCTCCTGGTTGTCCTTCCACTTTTGGAGTGACTGAGAAGATTGTATGGGAACTAGGTAGAGGATTATTTCACAAAGGCCACCATTTGTATGTAGATAACTTCTACACTGGTGTGCGGTTGTTCAAGGAGTTGGCCAAAGTGGGCACTGTTGCTTGTGGCACAATGCGCAGTAACCGGAAAGGTTTCCCAAAGGAACTTGTTTGCAAAAGGCTTGTGAGGGGACAGTCTACTGCATTGCGATGTGGGGAGCTTCTGGCTGTGAAGTTTTCAGACAAGAGAGATGTGTACATGCTGACTACTATCCATGACGAAAGTACTGTACCTCAGCCTGTTTGGGGTCAGGTTGCTGAAGTGCGCAAACCTGTGTGCATTCTAGATTACAATAAGTACATGGGTGGTGTTGACCGAGTAGATCAGAGGTTGGAACCTTATGATGCTATTCGAAAGGCTTACGTTTGGTACAAGAAATTGGCTATTCATCTTTTCCATTTGGCATCCTTCAATGCTATTGTTGTGTTCCAGAAGTCTTGTCCTGAGTCGAAGATGCCTTTTGTTAAGTTTCAGGAGTCTGTAATAGCCAGCCTTGTACTAGTGGAGCAGGCAAGTGTTCCTAGATTTGGAGTGGTGGAGGAGGTGGCTAGATTGAAAGATCGCCACTTTGCTGAATTCATTCCTCCCACTACCGCAAAAGACTTTCCGACTAGAAGATGCAGAGTCTGTTGGCGTAGAGGCGTGCGGAAGGAGTCTCGTATGTACTGCCCTGACTGTCCTTCTAAGCCTGGATTGTGTCTGTCAGCTTGTTTTAAATCATACCACACGAAAAAGAAGTATTGGGAGTTTTAATGAGCTGTGAAGTGAATTGCCTGGTCTGTATTCTGTAAAAAAATGTGGTTTGTTTCAAGGTTTGGCTTTAGTGCAATGTGTTTGGTTTTAGAATTTGTGTAAGTTGATTTGTAGGTATTTCCATTTGTTTAGTGTTTTTTTGAAAAGAATAATTCTAAATGTGATTGTGGTGTGTGCAGGCTGGCGCTTGGATGGCGGTGTGCGTAGACTGGCGCTTGGCTGGAGGTGTGTGTGGATTGGTGCCTCCCTGGCAGAGTGCATGGTTTGGTGTTTTGCGGGTGGTGTGTGTGGATTTTTGTTTGGCAGGCGGAGTGCATGGTTAGGTGCTTGGCTGGCAGTGTGAGTGTATGGTGCTTGGCTGGTGGAGTGCAAGGAATGGTGTTTGGTTGGCGGTGTGTGTGGAGTGGCGCTTGGCTGGATGGTGTGCGTGGAGTGGCGCTTGGCTGGATGGTGTGCGTGGAGTGGTGCTTGGCTTGCGGTGTGCGCAGAGTGGTGCTTGGCTTGCGGTGTGGTGCTTGGCTGGCGGTGTGTGTGGAGTGGCGCATGGCTGGATGGTGTGCATGGAGTGGTACTTGGCTGTCTGTGCATGGAGTACTGCTTGGCTGGCGGTGTGTGTCGAGTGGTGTTTGGCTGGCGGTGTGTGTGGAGTGGCGCTTGGCTGGATGGTGAGCGTGGAGTGGTACTTGGCTGTCTGTGCACGGAGTGGTGCTTGGCTGGCGGTGTGCGTGGAGTGGAGCTTTGCTTGCGGTGTGCTTGGAGTGGTTCTTGGCTGGCGGTGTGCGTGGAGTGGTACTTGGCTGGCGGTGTGCGTGGTGTGGTACTTGGCTGTCTGTGTGCGCTGAGTGATGTTTGGCTGGCTGTGTGCATGGTTTGGTGCTTGGATGGTGGTGTGGGTGGTCTGGCGCTCGGCTGGCGGTGTGTGAGTACTAACTTTCTGTTGGTCACTACATACACTGCTAGTTGAGTGACACTCTACGCAGTCCATCATTTTGTGTAGTTGCTGTGGCAGATATATGGGCGTGTGAAAGTGATGGGCCCTTGAATGGCGCTGTCTGCTGGTGTGAGTGTTGTAATGTGATGGGTCCGCGGCTGGCGGCGTGAATGTTTTGTATGTGTCACACGTGCGAAAGGTGTATGAATGGCCTGTAAAGAGGTTGGTGCCTTGACGTGGCTTTACAGCTCACGAGCTGTGAGTCAGTGGTTCAGTTTATCATACTTTCAATTATACGCAGTGTATTTCATTTTTGTGAAATTACTTGCAAATAAAATTGTATGTACTGAATCATCACTCATCCTCGTGCCAAATCCAACCAGTATGTGTGTGTGTTTGCGGTTTAGATGGCTGTCCAGTAATATTTGTTTTTGTTTTCCCTTTTAGAAGTAGGGTGTACCTTATCCCTTTTTGTGAATGTTGTAATGTGTTGCTTTTCCTTCCGGATGGTGTCAATGGTCTGGTGTGTAACAGGTATGAAAGGTGCGTGAATGGCCTGTAAAACGGTTGGTGCCTTGTCGTGGCTTTACAGCTCACGAGTTGGGAGTCACTGGTTTGGTTTTTATGCATTTATTTATTGACAGAGCATTTCATTTTTTGAAATATCTTGTTAATAAAATTTTATGTACTGAACCATCACTCGCCCTCGTGCCAAATCCAACCTGTATGTGTGTGTCTTTGAGGAATAGTTAGCCGTGCTTGAATGTTTGACTTTTGAGTAACTCTGTTACGGTGTACATTATAGCTATAAATAACTTACTAAATTTCGATTTTATTGTTAAACCATGGAAGTATATGGTCATGTCTTTCTGGTGAATTTTATTGATTTTTTTCCACAATCTCCTGCAAACTTGAAATTGTCGGTCAAAATTTCCTTGAATCACACGCTCTCAAATTGAAAACTTAATTCGCCACCGTACAATTTGGACCGTTTCCTTTTGCAGCCACTATGCCTACCCACGCAAGTGAGGTACCATTTTTATCGGGAGACCTGGGGGAACGCTGGGTGGGAGGAAATTTGTGTGAGCCCAGTGACGCCACGCTTTCCCACGCAAAAAAAGTATGTAAACACTGATTTTTCCAGCAAAAATTGAGGTTTACAAGGGATTCTGGGTAAAGGACCGTTGGAGGATCCACGCAAGCCATACCTCCTTGGAAGCCCCTGGGTGTCTACTTTTCAGAAATGTGTGGGTTTAGTAGGTTTCCCTACATGGCCGTCTCGCACGGGGCCAAAAACCCAGTTAACCCCTCTTTCAAAAGCTGGTGCTATTGACATTCAATAGCCCCAGCTTTTGCAAGAGAGGTTACCTGGGTTTTTGGCCCCGTGCGAGACGGCCATGTAGGGAAACCTACCAAACCCACACATTTCTGACAAGTAGACACCCAGGGGCTTCCAAGGAGGTATGGCTTGCGTGGATCCTCCAACGTTCCTTTACCCAGAATCCCTTGCAAACCTCAATTTTTGCTGGAAAGATCATTTTTTACACACTTTTTTTGCGTGGGAAAGCGTGGCGTCACTGGGCTCACACAAATTTCCTCCCACCCTGCGTTCCCCCAGGTCTCCCGATAAAAATGGTACCTCACTTGCGTGGGTAGGCATAGTGGCGGCAACAGGAAAAGGTCCAAATCGTACGGTGGAGACATTACAATAACCAATAGCAAGATTACCTTCTTTTTTTAGGGGGGGGGGACTGAGTTATTGGACCGGGGCTCGGCGGGCATCTTTGGTAACTACCAAACCCAAACATTTCTGAAAACTAGACACCCGGGGGAGTCTGGGGAGGTATGGCATGCGTGGGTCCCCCAATGTTTTCCTACCCAGAAATCCCTGCAAACCATAAATGTAGGTTAAAAAAACAGTTTTCCATACATTTTTGCGTGGGATCGCCGTGTCGGCACAAATGTCCTACCACCCTGCGTTCCCCTTGTTCTCCCGAGTAAAATGATACCTCACTTGTGTGGGTGGGCCAAAGGCCTGTGACTAAGGCAGGGGGGCTTAATTTGCAACACTGAAATACTACTTTTTTCAACATTCATTTTTGGCCTGTTCTGCTTTGGGGCACTCACACAAGTGAGGTATCCTTTTACTCGGGAGAACAGGGGGAGCGCTGGGTGGTAGGACATTTTTGCCGGTACGGTGATCCCACGCAAAAAAGTTTGGAAAAGTGATTATTTTACCTAATTTTAAGGTTTGCAAGGTGGTCTGGGTAGGAAAACGTTCGGGGACCCACGCATGCCATACCTCCCTGGACTCCCCCGGGGGTCTACTTTTCAGATCTGTTTGGGTTTGGTACTTTCCAAAGAATACCACCGAGCCCCAGGCCAAAAACTCAGGTGCCCCCCCCCCAAAATGAAGGTTGTTTAGCAATTTGGTATTGTAAATTCACCACCGTACAATTTGAACCATTTCCTTTCGCAGCCACTATGCCTACCCACGCAAGTGAGGTACCATTTTTCTCGGGAGACCTGGGGGAACGCTGGGTGGGAGGAAATTTGTGTGAGCCCAGTGACGCCACGCTTTCCCACGCAAAAAAAGTGTGTAAAAACTGATTTTTCCAGCAAAAATTGAGGTTTGCAAGGGATTCTGGGTAAAGGAACGTTGGAGGATCCACGCAAGCTATACCTCCTTGGAAGCCCCCGGGTGTCTACTTGTCAGAAATGTGTGGGTTTGGTAGGTTTCCCTACATGGCCGTCTCGCACGGGGCCAAAAACCCAGGTAACCTCTCTTTCAAAAGCTGGTGGTATTCAATGTGAATACCACCAGCTTTTGCAAGAGGGGTTACCTGGGTTTTGGCCCCGTGCGAGGCGGCCATGTAGGGAAACCTACCAAACCCACACATTTCTGACAAGTAGACACCCGGGGGCTTCCAAGGAGGTATGGCTTGCGTGGATCCTCCAACGTTCCTTTACCCAGAATCCCTTGCAAAACTCAATTTTTGCTGGAAAGATCATTTTTTACACACTTTTTTTGCGTGGGAAAGCGTGGCGTCACTGGGCTCACACAAATTTCCTCCCACCCTGCGTTCCCCCAGGTCTCCCGATAAAAATGGTACCTCACTTGCGTGGGTAGGCATAGTGGCGGCAACAGGAAAAGGTCCAAATCGTACGGTGGAGACATTACAATAACCAATAGCAAGATTACCTTCTTTTTTTAGGGGGGGGGGGCTGAGTTATTGGACCGGGGCTCGGCGGGCATCTTTGGTAACTACCAAACCCAAACATTTCTGAAAACTAGACACCCGGGGGAGTCTGGGGAGGTATGGCATGCGTGGGTCCCCCAATGTTTTCCTACCCAGAAATCCCTGCAAACCATAAATTTAGGTTAAAAAAACAGTTTTCCATACATTTTTGCGTGGGATCGCCGTGTCGGCACAAATGTCCTACCACCCTGCGTTCCCCTTGTTCTCCCGAGTAAAATGATACCTCACTTGTGTGGGTGGGCCAAAGGCCTGTGACTAAGGCAGGGGGGCTTAATTTGCAACACTGAAATACTACTTTTTTCAACATTCATTTTTGGCCTGTTCTGCTTTGGGGCACCCACACAAGTGAGGTATCCTTTTACTCGGGAGAACAGGGGGAGCGCTGGGTGGTAGGACATTTTTGCCGGCACGGTGATCCCACGCAAAAAAGTTTGGAAAAGTGAATATTTTACCTAATTTTAAGGTTTGCAAGGTGGTCTGGGTAGGAAAACGTTCGGGGACCCACGCATGCCATACCTCCCTGGACTCCCCCGGGGGTCTACTTTTCAGATCTGTTTGGGTTTGGTACTTTCCAAAGAATACCACCGAGCCCCGGGCCAAAAACTCAGGTGCCCCCCCCCCAAAATGAAGGTTGTTTAGCAATTTGGTATTGTAAATTCACCACCGTACAATTTGAACCATTTCCTTTCGCAGCCACTATGCCTACCCACGCAAGTGAGGTACCATTTTTATCGGGAGACCTGGGGGAACGCTGGGTGGGAGGAAATTTGTGTGAGCCCAGTGACGCCACGCTTTCCCACGCAAAAAAAGTGTGTAAAAACTGATTTTTCCAGCAAAAATTGTGGTTTGCAAGGGATTCTGGGTAAAGGAACGTTGGAGGATCCACGCAAGCCATACCTCCTTGGAAGCCCCCGGGTGTCTACTTTTCAGAAATGTGTGGGTTTAGTAGGTTTCCCTACATGGCCGTCTCGCACGGGGCCAAAAACCCAGGTAACCTCTCTTTCAAAAGCTGGTGGTATTCAATGTGAATACCACCAGCTTTTGCAAGAGGGGTTACCTGGGTTTTTGGCCCCGTGCGAGGCGGCCATGTAGGGAAACCTACCAAACCCACACATTTCTGACAAGTAGACACCCGGGGGCTTCCAAGGAGGTATGGCTTGCGTGGATCCTCCAACGTTCCTTTACCCAGAATCCCTTGCAAACCTCAATTTTTGCTGGAAAGATCATTTTTTACACACTTTTTTTGCGTGGGAAAGCGTGGCGTCACTGGGCTCACACAAATTTCCTCCCACCCTGCGTTCCCCCAGGTCTCCCGATAAAAATGGTACCTCACTTGCGTGGGTAGGCATAGTGGCGGCAACAGGAAAAGGTCCAAATCGTACGGTGGAGACATTACAATAACCAATAGCAAGATTACCTTCTTTTTTTAGGGGGGGGGGGACTGAGTTATTGGACCGGGGCTCGGCGGGCATCTTTGGTAACTACCAAACCCAAACATTTCTGAACACTAGACACCCGGGGGAGTCTGGGGAGGTATGGCATGCGTGGGTCCCCCAATGTTTTCCTACCCAGAAATCCCTGCAAACCATAAATTTAGGTTAAAAAAACAGTTTTCCATACATTTTTGCGTGGGATCGCCGTGTCGGCACAAATGTCCTCCCACCCTGCGTTCCCCTTGTTCTCCCGAGTAAAATGATACCTCACTTGTGTGGGTGGGCCAAAGGCCTGTGACTAAGGCAGGGGGGCTTAATTTGCAACACTGAAATACTACTTTTTTCAACATTCATTTTTGGCCTGTTCTGCTTTGGGGCACCCACACAAGTGAGGTATCCTTTTACTCGGGAGAATAGGGGGAGCGCTGGGTGGTAGGACATTTTTGCCGGCACGGTGATCCCACGCAAAAAAGTTTGGAAAAGTGATTATTTTACCTAATTTTAAGGTTTGCAAGGTGGTCTGGGTAGGAAAACGTTCGGGGACCCACGCATGCCATACCTCCCTGGACTCCCCCGGGGGTCTACTTTTCAGATCTGTTTGGGTTTGGTACTTTCCAAAGAATACCACCGAGCCCCGGGCCAAAAACTCAGGTGCCCCCCCCCCCCAAAATGAAGGTTGTTTAGCAATTTGGTATTGTAAATTCACCACCGTACAATTTGAACCATTTCCTTTCGCAGCCACTATGCCTACCCACGCAAGTGAGGTACCATTTTTATCGGGAGACCTGGGGGAACGCTGGGTGGGTGGAAATTTGTTGATCCACGCAGATTCCGTAACTTTCCACCACAGAAATGTGAGGAAAATGCGTTTTTTTTCTCCAATTTCTTAGCTTTGCAAGGGATTCTGGGTAAGAGAACCTGGGGGTAGGCAGTCGAGTCACCCCATCCTGAATTCCCCTGGGTGTCTACTTTTCAAAAATATATAGGTTTGCTAGGTTTCCCTGGGTGCCGGCAGAGCTAGGGTTCAAAAACAAAAGGTAGTCTCTTTGCCCAAAAAGGCCACAATTTCACAGAAAAATTGAGTTGTGACCACGTTGCGTTTTGCGCTGTTTCCTGTCGCAGCCACTATGCCTACCCACACAAGTGAGATACCATTTTTCTCGGGAGACCTGGGGGAACGCTGCGTGGGTGTAAATTTGTTGATCCACGCAGATTCCGGAACTTTCCACCACAGAAATGTGAGGAAAATGTGTTTTTTTTCCGATTTCTTAGCTTTGCAAGGGATTCTGGGTAAGAGAACCTGGGGGTAGGCAGTCGAGTCACCCCATCCTGAATTTCCCTGGGTGTCTTCTTTTCAAAAATATATAGGTTTGCTAGGTTTCCCTGGGTGCCGGCAGAGCTAGGGTTCAAAAACAAAAGATAGTCTCTTTGCCCAAAAAGGCCACAATTTCACAGAAAAATTGAGTTGTGGCCACGTTGCGTTTTGCGCAGTTTCCTGTCGCAGCCACTATGCCTACCCACGCAAGTGAGATACCAATTTTCTCGGGAGACCTGGGGGAACGCTGGGTGGGTGGAAATTTGTTGATCCACGCAGATTCCGGAACTTTCCACCACAGAAATGTGAGGAAAATGCGTTTTTTTTCCAATTTCTTAGCTTTGCAAGGGATTCTGGGTAAGAGAACCTGGGGGTAGGCAGTCGAGTCACCCCATCCTGAATTTCACTGGGTGTCTACTTTTCAAAAATATATAGGTTTGCTAGGTTTCCCTGGTTGCCGGCAGAGCTAGGGTTCAAAAACAAAAGATAGTCTCTTTGCCCAAAAAGGCCACAATTTCACAGAAAAATTGAGTTGTGACCACGTTGCGTTCTGCGCTGTTTCCTGTCGCAGCCACTATGCCTACCCACGCAAGTGAGATACCATTTTTCTCGGGAGACCTGGGGGAACGCTGGGTGGGTGGAAATTTGTTGATCCACGCAGATTCCGGAACTTTCCACCACAGAAATGTGAGGAAAATGCATTTTTTTTCCAATTTCTTAGCTTTGCAAGGGATTCTGGGTAAGAGAACCTGGGGGTAGGCAGTCGAGTCACCCATCCTGAATTCCCCTGGGTGTCTACTTTTCAAAAATATATAGGTTTGCTAGGTTTCCCTGGGTGCCGGCAGAGCTAGGGTTCAAAAACAAAAGGTAGTCTCTTTGCCCAAAAAGGCCACAATTTCACAGAAAAATTGAGTTGTGACCACGTTGCGTTTTGCGCTGTTTCCTGTCGCAGCCACTATGCCTACCCACGCAAGTGAGATACCATTTTTCTCGGGAGACCTGGGGGAACGCTGGGTGGGTAGAAATTTGTTGATCCACGTAGATTCCGGAACTTTCCACCACAGAAATGTGAGGAAAATGTGTTTTTTTTTGTCATAATTTTAGCTTTGCAAGGGATTCTGGGTAACAAAACCTGGGGGTAGGCAGACGAGTCACCCCATCCTGAATTCCCCTGGGTGTCTAGTTTTCAAAAATGTATAGGTTTGCTAGGTTTCCCTATGTGCTGGCAGAGCTAGGACTCAAAAACAAAAGGTAGTCTCTTTGTCCAAATAGCACAAGATTTCACTGGGAAATTGAAGTGCAACCACGTTGCGTTTTGAGCTGTTTCGTGTCGCAGCCACTATGCCTACCCACGCAAGTGAGGTACCATTTTTCTCGGGAGACCTGGGGGAACGCTGGGTGGGTGGAAATTTGTTAATCCACACAGATTCCAGAACTTTCCACCACAGAAATGTGAGGAAAATGTGTTTTTTTTGTCATAATTTTAGCTTTGCAAGGGATTCTGGGTAACAAAACCTGGGGGTAGGCAGACGAGTCACCCCATCCTGAATTCCCCTGGGTGTCTAGTTTTCAAAAATGTATAGGTTTGCTAGGTTTCCCTATGTGCTGGCAGAGCTAGGACTCAAAAACAAAAGGTAGTCTCTTTGTCCAAATAGCACAAGATTTCACTGGGAAATTGAAGTGCAACCACGTTGCGTTTTGAGCTGTTTCGTGTCGCAGCCACTATGCCTACCCACGCAAGTGAGGTACCATTTTTCTCGGGAGACCTGGGGGAACGCTGGGTGGGTGGAAATTTGTTAATCCACGCAGATTCCAGAACTTTCCACCACAGAAATGTGAGGAAAATGTGTTTTTTTTGTCATAATGTTAGCTTTGCAAGGGATTCTGGGTAACAAAACCTGGGGGTAGGCAGACGAGTCACCCCATCCTGAATTCCCCTGGGTGTCTAGTTTTCAAAAATGTATAGGTTTGCTAGGTTTCCCTATGTGCTGGCAGAGCTAGGACTCAAAAACAAAAGGTAGTCTCTTTGTCCAAATAGCACAAGATTTCACTGGGAAATTGAAGTGCAACCACGTTGCATTTTGAGCTGTTTCGTGTCGCAGCCACTATGCCTACCCACGCAAGTGAGGTACCATTTTTCTCGGGAGACCTGGGGGAACGCTGGGTGGGTGGAAGTTTGTTGATCCACGCAGATTCCAGCACTTTCCACCACAGAAATGTGAGGAAAATGTGTGTTTTTTGTCATAATTTTAGCTTTGCAAGGGATTCTGGGTAACAAAACCTGGGGGTAGGCAGACGAGTCACCCCATCCTGAATTCCCCTGGGTGTCTAGTTTTCAAAAATGTATAGGTTTGCTAGGTTTCCTTATGTGCTGGCAGAGCTAGGACTCAAAAACAAAAGGTAGTCTCTTTGTCCAAATAGCACAAGATTTCACTGGGAAATTGAAGTGCAACCACGTTGCATTTTGAGCTGTTTCGTGTCGCAGCCACTATGCCTACCCACGCAAGTGAGGTACCATTTTTCTCGGGAGACCTGGGGGAACGCTGGGTGGGTGGAAGTTTGTTGATCCACGCAGATTCCAGCACTTTCCACCACAGAAATGTGAGGAAAATGTGTTTTTTTTGTCATAATTTTAGCTTTGCAAGGGATTCTGGGTAACAAAACCTGGGGGTAGGCAGACGAGTCACCCCATCCTGAATTCCCCTGGGTGTCTAGTTTTCAAAAATGTATAGGTTTGCTAGGTTTCCCTATGTGCTGGCAGAGCTAGGACTCAAAAACAAAAGGTAGTCTCTTTGTCCAAATAGCACAAGATTTCACTGGGAAATTGAGGTGCAACCGCGTTGCGTTTTGCGCTGTTTCGTGTTGCAGCCACTATGCCTACCCACACAAGTGAGGTATCATTTTTCTCAGGAGACCTGGGGGAACGCTGGGTGGGTGGAAATTTGTTAATCCACGCAGATTCCAGAACTTTCCACCACAGAAATGTGAGGAAAATGTGTTTTTTTTGTCAAATTCTAAACTTTGCAAGGGATTCTGGGTAACAAAGCCTGGTGGTAGGCAGTCGAGTCACCCCATCCTGAATTTCCCAGGGTGTCTACTTTCCAAAAATGTATAGGTTTGCTAGGTTTCCCTAGGTGCCGGCAGAGCTAGGGTGCAAAAACTACAGGTAGGCACTTTGCCATAAAAGGGTCAATTTGTAACTGCAAAATTGAGGTGTGACCACGTTGCATTTTGCGCCGTTTCCTATCGCAGGCACAAGGCCGACCCACACAAGTGAGGTACCGTTTTTATCGGGAGACTTCGGGTAATTCAGATTTGTAAATCAACTGTTATTACCTAATGAGCTTTCTAGCATTTCTCCCTTTCAATGACAGACATTGTGTAAAAAAAAATGTTTTTGAAAAATGACCAATAATTCTCAAGCTAGTATGGGTATTCCCAATTTTGAAAATGTGCAATTATATACTGTTTCTGAACTCTATATTTTGTACCCAAATCAGAAATACATAGGTGTCTTTCATACAGATTTTTCCATGTATACATTTTCTAAGACAAAGTGCTCTATACCCAGTAAAAGAAAAAAAAACATTGCAAGTTGCTGCTCAGTTTTTGGATCTGGGTTCGTTGGGTTCTTGGTGAAACTACAACTCCTATATATCCCCACAACCAGGAAGGTCTAACGGATGTAACAGTATATTGCTTTCCAAGAGCTGTCAAGATTAGAAAAAGTTATAGGTGAAAACGTTGAGACAAAAGGCTGTTTTTTTCAACAAATTTTCTATTATTCCAAGATTTAACTGTTACTTTCGATAAAGAATCCTTCATGGATTTAGACAAATTACCCCTTTCTGAATTCAGAATTTTGTTTACTTTCCGAAAATGTACAGCTTTCTAGGATCCATTATTGCTTTCAAACTCTTTTCTACCATTAATTGGAAGGAGGTGGAAAGCTCTAAAAATAGCAAAAATAGGCTATGTCCCAGAAAAATGCCAAAACTGTGTGAAAAATGTTGGTTCCCTGACAAAAGACTGTCATTCCCTGAAAGCTGAGAAAACGGAGATTTCAGCCCCACAAACCCTTTTTTGATACCATTTTCAGGGAAAAACCCAGAGGCTTTCATTTGCAGCTCGTTTTTCCAGTTTTTCTGAAAAAAACAAAAAAATCACTATATTTTGGTTAATTTCTGGGACCCCTCCAAGGGAATCCACAAACCCTGGGCGCCTTTGGAATCCACATGATGTTGGAAGAAAAGGACGCAAATTTGGCGTGGATAGCTTATGTGGTCAAAAAGTTACAGGGGCCTAAGCGCGCACTACCCCAAATAGCCAAAAAAGGGCTCAGCACAGGAGGGGAAAAGGCCCAGCAGCGAAGGGGTTAATAGCTACATTCCTGACTCACTTCTTATCACAATATTGCACTCACTCTCTCATTCTAACACACTCATACGCCGTCACTCTCTCTCACTTGTTTATGCACACTCTCAAATTCAGATTCCCATTCACTTTCACTGTCATTGACACTCACAAACACACTTTCACTCAATCACATGTATTTTTATTAACTCCCTCACACATACTCACATCACATATATACATGATCAGAGAAACTTTTTTTTATTTACCTTGCTTACTGTGCTGGTAACTCGGAGGCTCCATGACAGCAGTACAGCAGGAAATGACTGGACATTGGAATCAGCAAGTCATGATTCTGAACAAGAGGCCAGGCAGAGAAGCAGGGCAGGTTTAAACGGGAAAGACCCACCTCAACCCCTCTCCCTGCTTTCTTGATAGGACCGGAAGCACAGACCTATAAGAAGTTGGGGGTCCTGCACCAGCAGCTCTGTCTGGCTTCTCAGTGGCATAAATGAAACTTGAGGGAGCTTCCCTGCAGAGTACATGTCGAGGCCACCATTATTCTGGACCCAGTCAAGAGATCTCAGCTTTCGCCCGTGCACAGTGCCAAAAGGGCACCCGCACCCGCACCGCGGGGTCTATTGTTATGCCACTTAATAGCCTCAGGATAGCACTGATGTGCACCCGGAAAGCCAAATTTTAGCAGATATACTCTGCTGCCTGAGGCTTGTGCAGTATGTCCGAGTGAGGGGACCGTAGTTGAACTGCAACTGTCAGACATGCTCAATCCGGGCACCCATCGGGTGCACTCTAGCTGGACATTGCCTCAGCTCTCTCAGTGCCCCCACCCCCTTCTGTCCTCAGAAGCCTGGATATCCCAAGAGGGCTGACCCGCTGCATCGGCAGTTTTTATGAAAACACAAAAGCTGTGTTTTCATGAAAACTGGTCAACTAAATATTGTGCAGCACCAGGACAAAGAGCAGAATGTTGGCATCACAGGAGGCAGGAGGCCTGTGCCTTGGAATCACTGGTTTTAAGGGGTTTTAGTTCAATTGGAATAATTGAAGTACATCAAGACTTCACTCCTAGAATGTACTATGTTGTCAAAATTATCCCCAGGAGATGAGTACTGTGCCATTAGTAACGGGTGGGTCAGTTCGTAAACTCAGTCTGTGTCCTGGCTCCTTGAAGATTGGAACAGTTTTAATTTAATTTAATGTTATTTTGTTTTTTGCATGTGTGGAGAGTGGCCTAAACCCAAGAGTCAACATATTTCAATTTCCTCAAATCTGTTTGTGAGCAACTTATCTAGTCCAGGTTTTTTGTTTGTACTCTTCTAAACCAAAAGTACCAGAATGCAAAGAAAAAACTGATGTTACTATAAACCAATGTACTGGTCTCAGTTGACAGGTCCTGGAAAGTTGAAAACCTCAGCCTGCTTAACCGGGATTCAAACCCTTGTAATTACTGCATACCCCAACCAAAAACATTGGCTCACTGAGCAATGTAGTCGCCAGAATCCTAAGTGAGAGGGTTCAAATCACATAACATAACAGGTGTATTTGTAAAGCACACAATTACCCAAAGGTGTTCTGGGGCTGAATAACAGATGTTTATTGTTACTCAACTCAATGGTACTCATTTTATCGACCTCAAATGGATGAAAGTCTGAGTGGACCTAACAGGATTTGAACCTGTGACCATGAGGTCAAACACAGGCCCCTGCAGTGGCTGCTTTAGTCCCCTGAGCCACCAGACCCAGTAATGTTGTAATGTTTCAGAGACTGGGGTCTTGGCTTGCGAAGGCCACTTGCAAGAGGCCTAAAGTTCAAGTGAAACTGTTCATCCAAGACAGACTCAGACAGTGCAATTCTCAAATTCAATCAGCTGAGGAGTTTCAGTACAGCACATTTCTTCAAGATACCTATCTGATCTCAGTGACAGTAAAGAGAAAAATCCCTGAATATTATGACTGACAGTTACAACTTCTAATGACTGACATCTGAGCTGGTCCAATTATGAGTAAGACAATGATCAATAAATGACAGAAGGGAACACATCTATTGCCCCTCTCTTTGTGTTATGCTCATGCCAAATGCTCTGGGACCCAGATACCGCTGGCTCTATCCGGGTCTAAAAATGGACCTGGCTCTTATTAGAAATATTATTATTTTTTTTTATTTTTTTATTGATTTTCACAAAGTCGGAATCTTAACAAATTACACAAGAAAGATAATTCATGACCCCCCCCCCCCCCCCACCCGCCTCCCACCTTCCATCTTCATTACAAACCAGTGGCACAGATACTTATAAACAAAGATGAAAAAAGAAAGAAAATAGGATAAAGCTGGAAAAGAAAAAAAAATGTGGCAAGAGAATATGTCTGTAAAAGAAAGAAAAACAGGAAGAAGAAGGAAAGAAGAAAAATAAAGAGGTAAAAGGAACCAATATTTTGTGGATTTCTGGTGGCCCTTCTATGTCTCTGTATCCGCCTGCCCTTGTTGATCAATCCATTTGGAGAATGCCCCCCAAACTTCAATGCCCATCTTCCTTTTTCTTCTTCCCTTCTTAGCATATACAGATTTTTCAAGATGGTATGTGGCAACTAATCTAGCCAGCCATTGTGCATAGGAGGGGGACTCTGAGTCTAGCCATCCAGAAGAAATGCATATCCTCCATACTGCCATTGCTACAAATATTAGCCCTTCTTCTTTTACTCTCAAGGAGTCAGATTGTGTTCCCAAAAGAATAGTGGTAGGGTTCAGAAGGATTGATTGATTTGTTATTTTACTCAGTAAGTTCTGTATTCTGAGTAGGGTGGAATTAATAATTGGGCATGTTGCAAATATATGTATAGAGTCGGCCCCTATCTCAGAGCAGCGTGGGCATAATGTTTCTCTCCCAGATCCCCATTTGATGATTTTGCTAGGTGTCATATACAAAAAAAATATAGTTTTAAAATGTTGTGCTTGCAATTTGGCCGAAATAAGGATTTGCTGTGATAAACACAGGGAGTTGAAAAATATACTTTGAGGGGAATCAAGTTTAGTGTGCCATTTGGAAGCAATAATTTCTAGATCATCAGGGGTTTCCTTGTTTATTAATTGATATATACTTCCAATGCGAGTAGAGGCGATATTCCGGAGAGTGTTCATAAGCTCAACCTCGGCAAATCCGTTAGCTCCTCCCACTTTCCTGGCAAGGTAATGGTAAATAGCCATATATTTAAATAGTTCTTGACTTTTTAATTTGAATCTAGTCTGCAAAGTTGAGAAGGTCTCAATTCCCCTAGTTGTTATAAGGTCCCCTAGTTTTGTAACCCCTGCTCTATGCCATTCAGATAGATAAGATGAGCTAAATATAGCAGGTAGGTTGTTGTTGTTAATTATAGGGGAGTAATAATTATATCTACCCATTCCAAACTTTTTCCGGACATGGCGAAAAACTTTATAAGAATTCATTAGCGTCTTGAATTTAACGCGATTGTAAAATCCATAGGCTGTTTCTCGGACTAAACAGCCCCATTGTTGTTCCCCTAGCAAGGACCGGAAGGGTGAGGGCAAAGACGGATCAGTTCCACAGGAGGATTCTCTTAACAAAACTGAGCTGTATTTCAAGAACTGCCGCCCAGTAGTATAGGATGATGTTGGGAAAAGCCCATCCCCCCCTGTCTTTCGGTAACGTGAGATGTTTTAATGCACGTCTAGGTTGAGCGTATGACCAAATGAACTGTGTAAAGATTTGTTGAAATTTAAGTAGATCTTTTTTGCTAAACTCAAGAGGGATACAGCGAAAAAAATAAAGTAATTTAGGAAAATAGGTCATTTTAATGACATTGCACCTGCCAACCAGCGTTAGATGTAGATTATCTATTTGTTTTAGTGCCTTCTTAGTCTGAACAGCAAGGGGAGCCAGATTAGCTGCAACTATTTCCTCCAGTCTAGGTGATACTAGTACGCCCAGGTATTTGGCCTTTAATACCACTCTAGCATCAGCCCAGATGATTTTATTATTTACTAATATCTGTGTTTTGCTTTTATTTAAGGCATACCCAGATAGTATTCCAAATTTGTGGGCCTCCCTTTCTAGTGCCTGTATAGAATTGGCAGGGTCTGGAGTAGTGATGGCGAGATCGTCAGCATAGGCCAGGATTTTACAGTTGTTTTGAAAATATGTGACTGGAGAAATGTTGTAATTCTTCTCTATTTGTTTAATGAGAGAGTCTAGGTAGAGCGCAAACAATAGCGGGGAGCAGGGGCAGCCCTGCCTGGTACCTCGTGAGATTTTAAAGAGCTGCGTCAAATGTCCATTTATGACAACGCTAGCGGTTGGGTTGTGATAGAGTGCCTGCGCCACCTGCATGAACCTACCCCCGAATCCCATACTGTCCATTACTCTCCAAAGAAATTGCCAAGAGACCCGGTCGAAGGCCTTTTCGGCGTCGAGTAGTAATAATGACATCGGGTCTCCAGCGACTTGAGCAGCGTCAAACAGAGTAATAACTCTCCGGACATGTTCAGTGGTCCCTTTCTGAGGTATAAAACCGTGTTGCCATTTTGAAACAAGGGGTTCCACTACTCGAGATATTCTAGAGGCTAATACCTTGGAGAAAATTTTAGAGTCGCAGTTGATGAGGGTTATTAGTCTGTAGGAGCTCATATCTAGTGGAGATTTGTCCTTTTTTGGAAAAATAGATATTCTGGCACTAGACCAAGAGCTTGGAGGTAATGTGCCGCTGAAGATGGAGGTAATTACTTCTGAGAATATAACCTTGATTTGGCTGGCAAAGATTTTAAAAAATTCGACGGGAATGCCGTCAGGGCCAAAAGGTTTTCCGTCAGGAAGACTTTTGAGGATATCCAGGATTTCTTCCCATGTAGGGGTGAGGTCTAGTAGTTTACTTTCTTCTGGGCTGAGCTTGTTTAATTCGATCTCGCTAAGGTATTCAAGGATCTTTCTGTCTAGAACATCGGTCATGCAGCAGTTTTCTTCCTTATATAGCTTAGCATAAAACTCCTGGAACTCATGCCGGATGCAGTTAGGATCGGAGACCTCGGTGCCTGAAGACGATCTAATTTTGTGTATTTCATTAGAGGTAATTTGTTGTCTCGTCTTAACAGCTAAGTGATGTCCAATACTGTCACTGCACTCATATGTCTTCTCTCTTGCTGCTGCCCACTTAGCTGCTATTTTACCCATAAATACCGCCCCTATTTCCGCTTTAGCCAGGATCGCCTCTTGCTGGACTGGTTGGCAATCTAGTCCTGCATGGATTGTTTGAGTTAGCTTCATTTCTATTTTTCTTAATTTTTCTTGGAGATCTTTAACCTGGGCTTTTTCTGCTCTGTTTTTATGAACTGAGAACCTAAGGGTCTCGCCTCTAATCCCTGCCTTTAAAGTGTCCCATACTATCATCTGAGAGGCGGAGCCAATATTACTCCCCAGGAACTCTGGGATCCATCCTCGCATATGATTGATGTAACTTGGATCATATAGTAACGCTTTCTCAAAGCTCCATCTAGAAGCCTCTCTAGGTTGCCCAAACTCTCTTATGGTAAGAATGATGGGATTATGATCGGACATAAATCGGGGTGCTATATCTATAGTAAAACTGGTAGCTAATGATGCGGAAATAAAAAAATAGTCCAGCCTAACCAATACTTGGTGCGGAGCCGAATAAAAGGTGTATCCAGGTAGTGAAGGATTTTTGCTCGCCCAACTATCTATCAGTCCATGAATTTGTAAAAGGTTGGTTAGGGCTTGGAAGACTTGGGGTTTCCTTCCTTTGTATTTCCAGATTGTGTTGACATCCCAATTACCTGGTAGGTGTATGTTAAAATCCCCACATAACACTATCGGGGTGGGCCAGTGTGCTAATTCATTTGAGACCTGATTAATAACCCCGGGATCGTCAGCATTGCTCCCGTATAGCGAACAAAGAGTAAAAGAGATATTATTAGGAAGTTGAATCTGGGTGATAGCCCACCTTCCTGATGGATCTGATTTAGTTCGTGGGTTGCTAATAGCAAATTTTCTGTCGGTTAAGATTCCAACCCCCTTTGTTTTACCTCCTTGTGTGGTGGCGCCCACTACTTTGAACCCTAACGTGTTTAGCAGATGTTTTTGGGATTGTTCTACGTGGGTTTCCTGTAAACATATTATATTTCCCCCAAGTGTTCGCAAGCCCACAGCCACCTTTTGTCTCTTTGAGGTGTCATTCAGGCCACAGACATTGACTGAGACAATTCGTACTGGATCTAACCTAGCCATCTAAAGGGCGTCTGAATTCCATAAAAAATTTGGTGTGTGTATGTGTGTGTACAATAAGTATCTCTGTGTGCCTGCAGCAACCCTGCCCTCCCCTCCCACCCCACCCCCCACGGACCCCCCTCCACCCACCCACCCTCCCCCTTATGTGAGCAATCAGGCAGAGCCTGAATGATGGAGGTCATTCATGAGCCATGGCCACCAGCCACGCCAATCATCTGCGAGAAAGTGGCCAATGCTAGACAAAATACTCAAGTGATCCATCATTTAGAGTTACAGTCATCCCTAGTTCCTTTCGTCCCCTTCTTCCCGCCCTTTCCCCATCAAAGGAGGAGTCAGGTTCTAGGAAAAAGATATGGGGTACGAGAGAAAAGAGAGAGAAAAAAAAAACAAAGAGAAGAAATAGACTAATCTAGGGGGAAAAAGGAAAAAGTAGTATTGTTATACACATGGAGTATATGCGCACGCAATCCAGAATGTATGTCAACATTTTTATTTTTATTTTTCTATTCTATCCCTCTATAGAGTGGGAGATAGCATCAGAATAACATCAGGTGTCAAATTAGGTTGTTTGTTAGTTTGTTAGTTTGCCCCTTTTTGACCTTTCTTTCGTTTAATCTCTTCCAGATACTCTTTGGCTTTGATCTCTGATGTGAAAACCTTGGTAGTACCATACAGGATAACTTTCAGTCCTGCCGGGTTCATAAGGTATACCTCTGCACCTAATTGTTGTAAGGGAGAGATCAGCTGTCGCAAGTGCCATCTACGCTCAACAGTCTGATGGCAAAAATCTGGTTTAGAAAAAAAGGTGATCCCATGAGCTCCTTTTTTTGAGTTGGGTCGAGCCTTATCGTATACCAATTGTCTCAGAAGAAAATTGCCAAAGTATACAAGGAATACCCGGGGCTGACTTTCAGTCACATTACCATTCTTATATTGCTTCTTCAAAAAAAAGGGGAACCTATGTGCTCGTTGCACTTCATGGTCCCAGTCCCATTCTGAGTGTTCTGGGAACGAATCTTGCAGCAATTTGACAATGAACTGTCTGGGGTCTTCCCCCTCCTTTCCTTCAGGAATCCCCAGCAGACGCAGGTTGTTCCGGCGTTGCCTATTTTCATTTTCTTCCATTTTCACCATTAGATCTGTAAGACAAGCAGAGTTGGAATCGGTGACTTGTTTGGTTGCCACTGCTTCTGTCTCCCTGAGCCACCAGACCCAGGAGTGTTGTAGTGTTTCAGAGACTGGGGTCTTGGCTTGCGAAGGCCACTTGCAAGCGGCCTAAAGTTCAAGTGAAACTGTTCATCCAAGACAGACTCAGACAGTGCAATTCTCAAATTCAATCAGCTGAGGGGTTTCAGTACAGCACATTTCTTCAAGATACCTATCTGATCTCAGTGACAGTAAAGAGAAAAATCCCTGAATATTATGACTGACAGTTACAACTTCTAATGACTGTCATCTGAGCTGGTCCAATTATGAGTAAGACAATGATGAATAAATGGCAGAAGGGGACACATCTATTGCCCCTCTCTTTGTGTTATGCTCATGCCAAATGCTCTGGGACCCAGATACCGCTGGCTCTATCCGGGTCTAAAAATGGACCTGGCTCTTATTAGAAATATTGATGTTACCCTGGTTGCTTTAATTGGATTTCTTCTAAGGCACCTTTTGGCACTAATGGTAAGTAGGACATGCCATTGAGAAGCTCAGGTCATGCTTGCTCCCCTTTGAAAAATACAATGGTGTGTCCTCTGAGCTCAAATATTCAAGGAACCTTTGAAAAATGCGAATGTATTTTTTTCAAATTTATATAGGAGTAGATTAACATACCAAATAGAGTTCAGGAAGACCGGATGGGCCTTATGTAAAGTTGGGTGCTAATTGAAAAAATACTATAATTTCAGGAGGGAATGCTAAACCCAGAGGCTAAATCTCCTTTACCAAACTAGCCCGTCTGGGTGTGAAATTCCAGCAATGCCTTTTCCTTCTTAGTTAGGTTTGAATATAAGTGAGGATGCGCGTAGATCCCAGATGGCCAGAATTTAAGTTTCTGACGCTTCCTCCACATAAGTATACTCATACCATGACTTCAACCCCACAGAATGGGAACAACTGGGTGGAACTTGTTTTTATGGATGGAATTCCTCAAAGACTTCCCAACTCCGTGTGGATTAATGCATATGTTAGCACCTGCTCTCAGTGTGGGGGGGCCCCTTAGTCAGGATGGGGCAGTGGGAGAGGGATTGGGAGGATGCTGAATACAAGAGGGCGGTACAAAAGGGGGTGGTGATGGACGGAGCATCTGAATCAATCAAACACTCACACCCAGTCAAAAGATCTGGGTTTAATCAATGCTCTGTCCATCACCACCCCCTTTTGTACCACTTTTGGCCGCCATCAGTGTGGCAGGGTATGCTCAGACGTGAGTCCCTTGCTCACTTTGCCACTGGATTCAAGCAAGCCGGGCTGAAGACGGCTGGAATGCCAGAAACCGGTCCTCTGAAGCTTGTTTCCGGTCCAGGGAAGACATGGCTTGGCAGTTCGGGCTGGACTGTTCCCATGAGGCACAGGGTCAGACTGATTTGCATATGGCCATGTCTGAACTGGGGTGGCAGAGTGGGCTAAAGAACGGTGATGGATTAAACCCAGATCTTTTGACTGGCTGTGAGTGTTTGATTGATTCAGATGCTCCGTCCATCACCACCCCCTTTTGTACCGAATACAAGAGGGCAGCCATTACATGCCCCACTTTGCCTTGAAAGGGTGTCCAGCAGGGATAAGGGACTGGACACAAAGCCTATTTGCAGGGCAATTTTTTATTGGCTGGTTCAATTAGTGTCCATTGTTTCCACATCCGGGTAAATCCACCGACTACTCATGGTTGAGCAAAGCCTGATTTCACATGGGAATTCTGCTCCACTGAACTCATAATCGTGCCTGTAAAGGTTTCTACATAAATTGGCAAATTTCTAGGAATTGCCCAAGTCAAACTTAGGGCCTACATGAGCATTTCAGGTCATTTCCGTTAGCGTTAGTCTATTCAGGGTTCAGATTTTTAAATAACTGCATTTTTCTAAATGGGGATATGCTAAAGATCTGGCATGGATCCAGCACTCCAGGACCGCCTTTTGAGAACCCTGGTCTATGCGAATGCCTCAGAGCCACCACCCCACTTGATCATACTGCAAGTGAATTGTAGAATGTCCCCTTGCCTTGTTCTTTTGTTTTAATCTGCTACCGAAAAGGGGTTTCGAACAGGGATCTGGGGAAGAGCATGCCTGGGGGAAGGTTTGTTGACACAGCTGGGGCTTCACATCTGTGCATCACCCTTATGCCCACACTGAGCAACGACTTTTCCCCCACTTGTTCCCATATGTTATTGGTCAAAGGATGTGGAGTTGGGTAAAACGCTAAGCAAAAGATGATGGTCAAAAACATGGCTTCTTCCATGAATTAAAATGGCTCTAAAATTACTTTGAATGTCGATTTGGGTTGGCTTGAGGTGAAGTGTGGCCTTCTGGTGACCTGCACCTTTGCTCAAGCCATAGGATGCTCACATTGCTGTGACTGGGTTAGATCAAGTGAATTACCCTGTCGCTTGTTGTCACTTTGTAAAGTCCTGGTTATGGGTATTTCAGTCAATCCTTCTATAAAGTCCGGAGAGATGTTTTGAATATGTCAAGTGATCAGTGCTTAATTTGAGCCAGTGGATTCCGGTGTTCGGCACCAGCACTTAATTGTCAACATTGGTGCGCGTGACAACGTACCACAAAGTGGCGCTGTTTGGCTAATATAGAGATGACCACAACAACAGTTACTTATTAATTCAGTATACAATAAAAATGACTATTACCTGCTGCCCAAGCCATTCTTATAGCTTTGAGGCCAGAAATAGTCTGAAATTGTCACACTTGTAGGACTGTGATTGTTACTAGCTGTGTTTGTTACTATCATTGGCAGTATAGCAGGGATAGTGTATGGTGCAAGCTGCAGTGGCCTCCTGGTGAGAGCCTGGGCACTTAAATCTTAAATTTTTTTAACAAATTAAGCACTTGTCAAGTGTCAGTGTTATAAATGTTGCACACCCAGGGCCTCATTTATAAAAAGTGGAGCATTGCTGCATGAAACCAGTGATGCAACACTTTTCATTGCACCCTCTTTGCAACACCTTGGATGTGCTGTATTTACTGTACGGTTCTCCATGACGCAAGTAGTCAACAGATACATCAGTATTCCTGACGTATCTGTTGGCGCAGTAATTATGCATTGCTGGAGTGTGTGCAAAACAGATGCAACTCCAGCAATGGGTCATTACACATGGCAAGTCTCATGCTACAGGCGCCAGCATCGGTTTTACGCCTGCTGTGAGGCAGGCGTACGGATTTGACACAGTGGCATCCTAGAAGTGGCGTAGTAAAATCTGTTAGATTTCACTGCGCCACTTCTACAACCCTTCTACAACCCTTTTTCTGCAGGAGAACGCCCACCCTGCATACATTATAATGTGGCGCAGGGGGTTACAAAGTGACACATCTGCCTAGGTGCGTCACTTTGTAAATACGGTGCAGTGTAGCCCATATTTTACACCACCGCAGAACCACAAAAAGTGATGCAACAGAGGCGTAAAGGGCTCATAAACAAGGCCCCCAAGGTTTTTCACTGCTCTAGTTAAAGTGGTCAACAATTTCCTGTACTGTTAAGGTTTAAGCTTTGTGCACTAAAAGTAAGTTGTGGCCAAATATAGAACCCAAGAGTGGTTCTCTCTTCACCTGTGCGGCGGTAAGTACCTGTGTGCAGGCTCATGAAGGTTGTCTTACCCACACATGGACTTTCTGCTCCATCTAAAGCCATGCCCTTTTCATAGCAAAAACATGCCATCCTTGTACAAATTAATCAAATCCACAAAATAAGCGAGTGACATTTTTGTTAAGCACTCTAGCGTGGGGGGTGCTTCTCAAAAGGTGCTCGAAATAAATCGTCTTCCATCAGATGTCTTTTGTGAACAGGACGCCGAGGGCTCCCCCTCACTCATTACTTCAAGGCCTGTTAATCAAGAACGGAATTGCAGCCAAATTTGCTTTGTTAGCAGGCAGGGTAATTCCAAAAACTCCAGAAGATGTAAATTAAAAAACGTTAATTAGAAGGTCTTAAAAGAGACACTTCGATCAGGTGCTGTCGGTCGCTTTGGGAGAGGCTGGCCCACCTTGGCAAACCGCTGGCGGCGTCTCTCTCGGCCACGTGCAAGGAAGGCGTCCCTGATTACTTTAAATGTAAGAAATGAATGTTTGTTTGTTTGTTTACTCATTGCGTACTTAGAGCATGTAAGCCGATAGCGCAGTGCAATTGAAATAAAAATGACAAACAGACGTGTGACATACAGTCACATTTCTAGGTTAAGTCTGTTGAGTTTAAAGATTACATTTTGCGTGAAAAAAGTAGTTATTTTTACCATTTTTTTAAAAATGATCGCAAGAGGCTATGGGCCATATGTAGAAGGCCCAATACCGGTCGGTAACGGCCGAAATTACCGAATTTCGGCCGTTACTGACCGGTATTGGGCATTTGAGAGGTAGGGGCTAAATTTAAGGATTCAGTAAGTTACCGAATCGGTAATTTAAGGAATTGGTATATTACTGATTCCTTAAAATACCAATTTGGTAAATTACTGAATCCTTAATGTAGGGAGCAGTCAAGTGAGTGCATTTCTGAGTTAAGGATTCCGTATTTACCACCCACTAAAAGTTGGTGGTAAATATTGAAAACCTTAGAAAAAGCAAAATTGTGCTCTTCCAAGAGTGCCATGTGGCAGACATGCATGCCCTTAGGGCATGTATGTGTGCCACATGTGCACCCATGCACTATTCAGGGGTGCAACAGGGTGTCAATGTGACACCCTGCTACCCTTGTAAGTCTTCCCCCTATTACAGATTCGGTATTTACCGAATCGGTAAATACCATTCATTATTATTTGCCTCCAGGCCCATAGGAATGAATGGGAATTACCGAATCGGTAAATACTGAATCGGTAATTACCGAATTGTACCAATTCGGTAAAATTTAACGAATTAAAACCTACATCCCATTTACCGGTTCTAAAATACCGAATCGGTAAAATTCGGTATTTTAGAATCGGTAAAAATGGATTACCTACATATGGCCCTAAATGACAGGAAGAGATGGAAATGTATCCCTTTCCATATTCTGTGAGTTGTCATAAAACAACCAAAACAAAATGGAGAACAGAGAGTTGAGGAAAGTAAGTTAAAGGTTGAGCGTAGGGCCCTGAGAGACAAGTGTCTACACAGTGCTATGTTCAATTACACTTTACTTAAGTGAGAACAGGCTGTGGATACCAAAAGGTGAGAGTGCGTGGGTTTGTAGAAGAATTTTTTATATTGCTAAAATAGCTGCTTTCTCCTCGTCTTATAATTTTGATATCTACATCTAAGCCCTGCTGCTGAATGACATTTTTTTTAATGTGGAAATGATTGTTTTTTTCAGGTTTCCCTTCACCAGAACGTACCGAACGTTCAACCGTTCCTCTCTTCAGAATTCATCTGTGGTCTGCCGTGGGTCAGAAAAATTGGGTAAAGAGCGTTCATTTCCATTGCCAAACCCATCGTGCCATTTCCGAGTCCTCTGGCATTGGCTGAATGTAAATAATGTGGTATTTTTTTGTGCTCAGCAGCGAGCCTTTGATATAATCCGGAATTTGGCAATAAACATTAATCCCTGCTGCAGAGAAGAATGGCTTGCATGTTAAGGTCAGGGCCACTGGAATTAAGCAACAGGGTACGCCCTAATTATGCGGTAGGGCAGACTAAATTATCCAGCAATAAAATACGGCACCTTTTGTGATAGTATTACTTCATCATTTTGTCCTTTTCACACATGGTAACCCAGTCTGTGTAAAAGGTTTGAGCTGCTCAGTAGTAGTTTAACAACCAAACACAACAAAAAGCAACTGAAAGATGACCAGTCAACTTTCGCAAAAAGGCCTTCCTCAGGGCACTTTACCATGTTTTTTGTTGTTGTTACTTTTCAGTTGTTTGAGCTAGAAACACATTTTGCAGCTTATGCAGCAGATGATGGACTATGAGGCACATGCAGAAAATCTATAATTATGCGGAAAACACAGCTGCTTCAGACCCACATAATTCCAGTGTCCATGTAGGAGCCAGACCTCACAATCAAGACAGGCCTGAAGTAATTGTATCTCAGCACTTCATGCAGGCTTACATGCGTCTGGTCTGTGATAACTGAGGCAGGGTGTGATCTGACCAAGAAGATGGACATGACGCCCCACCTTGGACTGGGCTACAAATGGAAATGCCCTGGGGCTGCATCGGAAGTTGCTGATCACCTTAGGTATACCACGTAATTTGCACCAAGGCGTGTTTACAAGTAAACCCTATGGCATGATATTCTCAGAGGGCTGTGCATGCATTTCTAGAGAGTGCCTGGCTGCTTGACCTTCTCTGGGAGCTAGAGCCAGGCCATACACCAACAGTAATGTTTACGAAATTCTATATTTAATCTACCTGATGACTGATTACCTGGGAAAGCAAATTAGGGATGGGCAGAGCCTCAACACCCTGATGGAGAAGTTGCCCCTGTGCTCCACCTTATTTCCATTGTGGCCAGTAATTAAACATCTGTTGGGCAAATTATCACTTGTACTCACAGTGTATTTTTCTTACTAGGCCTATAGTATACAACTGGGATTTAGACCTCTGAAGATTCCTATCCCATGAATAAATATGGTTGTTATTTACTTTTTAAGATCTTTGTGAACAAATTAAAGTTATGATGATGATGATGATGATGAATGAATAGCCGTAATACTATGAGGAAGCCTCCTCATCTTATTACTTCGAAGATGGCCTCTCTCTGGCTTTCGATCATAGTGTACAGTAATCCATCCAGCGTGCTGTTGCACAAGCCCTCAAGTCCTAAGGTAGCAACTGACATCTTTGGCCCTGTCCAATAAGGGAGGTCACTGCCCTGGTTCCCATTTGGTCTCCAATTCAGAGGGGTCTTGGTAGATGGGTAAGAAGGCAAAAAATAAATCAGATTGCTCTGCTCATTCAGTTGCCTTTGAAAGGTTACATTTAGCTTTTCTAGGCAACCATAGTTACAGCGCCCTGGAGCAGACCTTCAGGAATACACATTCTGAGGCCAATTCCATGAGAAAAGGCGGTTCAGACTCAGAGTCAACTCCTTCACCTATTCAGACCCCCAACATTCTTGATGTACGTCTTCTCCTGGGTTTAAAGGGAAGAAGGAATTATTAGAAGATGGTCATGGCTTTCTGGAGCAGAATCTGTCTGGTGGCCCCCTGCAACTGATAAATTGTAACCAAGAGACATAGTACATCGCAGGACCACAGACTAGCTTCCCTCGCCAGTAATCATGGCCAGTCCAGATTAGGAGGTCCATAATCAGCTGAAGGAGGAATGCGGCAGACCTTCATTGGAAGGTCACGTAGCGGTCACTCCAGATGTCACTCTGAACCTGATGACATTTATAAAAAGAAGTCTCTTGGGGTCCAAAAATGGATAGGAATGTGTGTCAGGATATTCTCCTCAACCTATCTGGAATCACGACAAAGACCTTGAACTGCTTGCCAAGCCGAGGATGAGGATCTCCCTACAATACGGAAATTCCAGTGAGTGTGATGGACACAACAAGTAATTTGTCTCCTAGGGAATGCTAATCCCACCATCTCATCAAAAGGCAGCATTCCCTTCTTTTCCAATTCAACCCGAAGTTGGCCGAACAAGGAACATCTAATAAAGGTCTGGTTGTGGAGGGTTTATTCTTTGAAGACACTTTTGTTAAAGATCTTAGAATATCAGAGCGTTGGACGAAGCCCTGTCTTCGATGAGGAACGTGCTCAATCTTGCCACCATCTTTGAGGAGGATGGCAGGACCAATCTTGTAGAAGCACATTGCTCCTGTCTAAAGTACAAGTCAGACGAACCAGGGTTGGAAGTGGGAATAACAAACATTTAATCAATTTCATTCCATGCACCAACTACTCAGGTAAAACGTATCCCCTTTTCTGGAGTAAGGATGAGGAAAGACTAACACTGTTTGTACATAACTGGAGTAGTCTTACCCAAGATTATTAGATGTTGGAGGTGGTTTTAGCTGGAGTTTTAAGGGACTCCTTCTAAATCATCTCTTTTGGGAGCTTTGTGTTTTTCCCTTCAAGATCAGTGCATAATTGACAAAGAAGTAAAGAATCTGTTGCACAAGGGAGCTATTTGAAAGGTACTACCACATGCAAGGGATTGATCAGTAAAATGTTTTTGGGTACAGAACAAGGACAGATGTTTCAGGTTAGTCCTTAACCTTAATACAATTTCAACATTGGGTGACATCCATCTTCTGAGTGATTTGCCAAGAGACATGGATTGAATAGGTCACTTGGACCTCAATGAAGCATATCTAATGCTACACAGTTTTCCTCCCCATCGGCGCAGACTCCAGTCTTGGTGGGGATGGCAAACCTATAAGCTCCTATCCCTACCTTTTGGGCTGTCTTTGTGCCCTGGTGCTTCACCAAGTTAATGAAACCAGTACCAGAATTCTAAAGATTAAAGGAAGCATACACAATATTTTACCTGGACTACTTGCGTCTCAAATTGCAGCACCAACAAGAGTTGTTGACTCACATCTATTGTAGAGTCACTCTCCTGCAAGACCCTGGTTTCATCATCAATGAGAGGAAATCAGCCATAACTCCCTGTGAGCAGGTGGAGTTTCTGGGGGTTTCCATGGATTCTCCAAGGGCATGTTGCCAACTTTCAGCCTCAAAGATGACTTATCAGTAAGGAGATGAGATTAGTTATTCCCTGGAATCAGATATCACTGCATCTCCAACCTCAGTTTGGAATCCTTCTGGCTTCATCGATTCAGGTGATCGTCCCAGACCCTCTTCACCACAGAGCTTTCAGGAGATTGGATAGCCAACATTTTCTAAATAGTCTTCTGATTCAGACCTAACAGCTTTGTCAGAAGAATCCAAACAGGAATCTTGCTGGAAGCTAAAACATATGGGGCTAGAATGGCAAGGTAGTTTCCAGTAGCTTCCAAAAATTCTCATTGTATTCGATGCCAACAGATCAGCTTGGGTTCTAGGTGTTGCTCCCTCTTTCCTAAGGGCCGATGGTCATGCACTGAACTCAACTATCATATTAACCACCTGGAGGTACTGATGGGCATGTTTGGCGTAAGATCTTTCCTCTGACGATGAATTATTGCATTTTTCTCAGGAAGGACAACTTTTCTGTGTAGTACATAAACAAGCAGGGTAGCACACAGTCCAAGATTTTATGGAGATCAAAAAAGGCTTTTGGTTTTATTGCGTAGAATAACAATAGTTGGTGACAGATACATACCTTCTGGGCCAAGCAAATGTGGTAGCAAACGGAAAATCCTACTATGTGAAGGACTACAGTGATTAGAAGTTTCAAGTAAATATCTTTCATGTCTTGAGGACAATCTGGAGTCCATTTTCCATAGACCTGTTTGTAATTTGTCTGATTAGAGGACATTTTGAGGGCTGCTGATTGGTCTTCAAACTTGTTCTTTTACTATAAAAGGGGTTTCTTGTATTGAGCTGGCACCAAAACCCAAGGGCAAGACAATGCTTCTCTCTTTCAACACAGAAAAGTCCTTGAATAGGATGGAGTGGGGTTTCTAAGTCAGGCAATGTGCCAGTAACTGAGGCTGGAGGTGCAGCTTGCCATGAAGTCTGTTTAGAATGGAAGGAAGCAGTACCTAGAGGGGCTCCATGCTGAGTGCCTTTCACTGAAGGAAAGGTCTGGAGGTCATTACACAGGTTGCATGCTCATCGGAAACGTGCTGCACAGTAAAGCACTAGCAATGGACCATTGGAACACAGACTCCCACTTGTCTAGAGAAACAAAAAATAAATTGTCCCCGAGCACATATATGCCAGTTCTTATATTGTTACATATTTCCATATATTTGGCACTGGTCCTTTTGATCTATTGGCTACATTCTGTATGAACTTGATGAAGACTGTGAAGAGATTTGATGTATGAAGAGAAAAGAAATGGAAATTAAAGGAATTTGATTCGATGAACTTTGAAAGAACACTCATTTGATTGTGGCTATCTTTTCTCTTGGAAAAATATAAGAACTGGCATATATGTGCTCGGGGACAATTTATTTTTTGTTATTGAATTCTCTGTTTTCAGAGGACTCCTTTGGGGACGCAAGTGGCCGCTTTCCCCTGTTCCCTTGAGCCACCTTAGTAGGAGAATATTAATTTAGTTGTAGTTGCGCAAGAGCTACCCAGCCACTATCTGTTCTGCTTTGTCTAGAGAAACAGTAGCCCATCTTGGATCTTCAGGTATAACTTTCCCCATGGTGCTTGGCGTCCTTGCTGGGAAATTGTGCAATAATGTGGTTTGCTGCTTTACCTTGCTACACGGATGTTGGTTTTCAAGCATCAGATCTGTATTTCCTAAAGGATTAGATTATGAACAATTTGATTTACAGAGAAGTATCCTGAAGTTGTGTGATTTGAAAACAAAGTTAAAACTATTCCTTACTCATTTATGTGAACTATAAAGTCTTGGGTTATATGTTCTACTAATAATTCCTGTGAAGGAACAGGCAGATTCTTAGGAGGACATTTCACATAAATATAAAAATTAATGTACATAATGTACAAGGTATATGATTTTCAGCCTCTGTAAATTTGGTAAGTGTTAGGAATCAGAGGATGTTAATGGTGTTACTTTCTGGTTTTACAGAAGTCAGGTAAAACCTGTACTCATCTCCCTCAAAGAGTGTATAGAGTCAAAGCTGGAGGTAGTTATTCTATACATTTAGAAATTTGTAAGCATACATGTATTTAGCCCACTATTTATGTTTCCTTACATTTAGTTTGCAGCAATTCACAGTTACCTGTTGCTGCATAGAGAGTTGGTTATGCAGAGATATTGCTAAGGTGCATCACTTTATAATTCAGTTATGTTCAGTGCTCCAATGACAAGTTACTTAAGGCATCGCATCTCCTTGCCTTGTACATATCTACTACAACCTGCAGACCTCCTTGACACCAGGGGCCATATTACAGATGACTGTGCCAGCGCTAATTGTCGTTGTGCACCAGAGTATGCGCCCCACAGCATTACAAAGGATCGCACTGTAATGAGCTGTGATGTTGGAGCAGACTTTGAACCCTGTGTTTATGTGCGTTTGCGTCAGCATGCAAAATGTATTAGCGCACAGACACAAACGCACATAAACACAAACATACTCTGGTGCACAGCGACATTTAGCTCTGGCACAGTCATCTGTAATACACCAGGTGTCATGGGGCTGAAGGAGGAGTCCTGTGTCTCTTTTTTTTTGGTGGTGATGGTAAGTGACAGAAATGAACATCACTTCCATTGGATCCTTCATACAAGGTTAGCGCAAACTTGACACAGTGGTAGCGAGTGGAGTCGGTAGCAGATTTAGGAATATGGTGACAGCGGTTTATGCAGATTCTGTTGCATAAATTAAGAATCCTTAACCTAAGTTTGGAGATGGTGAATAAGAAAAGGGGAAGTAGACAGGGGTGTCCTTTGTTCCAGCTCCTGTTTGCACTACATCTAGGTCTCCTGACTCAAACAATTTTAGATAGTCAGGCTATAATAGGGCTCAAGATGGGACCTAACATGATTAAATTAACAATGGTTGCAGACAACATCTTTGCTTATATCTCAGATCTGGCCTTGGCAGTCCATGCTTTGTTGGGGAATATTGATCAATTCAGGCAAGTCACAGGTTACAAAATCGCAGCTACTACATCCTACCAGATCATAGGTCTTAAGCCTTATAGCTTCTCAAACGATGTTCAGGCAACTGAAGGGATAGCTACCATTCCAATACAAAAATAAATCAACAAGCACATGGGGGTTCCTCTGACAACTACATTGCCAGAGGTATATACCATAAACCTACTTCTATTACATAGTGTAGGAAAGTCATCCTTTTTGCCCTGATCACTCCCATTTTTTGACTGATGCTGGTGGTTACTGACACTGAAAGTGCCCAGGGCTCTGCTAAACAGGCCCACGGCCAGTGCTCTGTCCTCTAAAGGTATATGGTAATTGGTATAATTCTAATTCACAACAACCTACCTGTAAGCACCTGGTCTATGGTAGGGCATGTTGGTTTAGAGACTCCAGTGAGCTTAATGCACTTAAGTGTGCACTGCTATTGTGTCCGGTGTTATTTTAAAGTTGGCCTTCCTTACAGGCTGGTTTTAAAATAAAACGATGTCCAAATTCGACTTTGGAATTAAAAGTACTTCCAAAGCCCAAAACTACCTTTTCTAGAACTTATAAGTATCATGTGGAGAAGTGTGGCTCAATGGTTAGAAGGGCAGACCCTGATGCAGAGGTCTGGCCCCGGACCACGGTTAAATTCCCACCTCGGCGGCTCTTGGTCTCAATCTCCATGGACCTGATTATTCTCGCCTCGGTGCCTAGTTTAATCATGGGTCCCACTCTGTGACTCTGGGCAATAGCTTTCTTAATCTCCACAACGGCCCCAGCAGCGCTTAGATGCTTGGCTTCACCTTGGGGGTGCCCAGGAGTGGACATCTCACAGGAAAGCCAGGAAGGGTTCCACAGCAGTATGAATACAGCGCTACGAGACCTCTGGATAGAAGGCGCTACATAAATACAAACACATTTACATAACTTATAAGTCACACCTAATGTCTGCCGTAGGAGCCCCAAGGGTAGGGTGCATTGTCATAAAAAGCACGGACAATATAAAATATGTTTTATATGCCCTGGTAAGTAAAAAAAGGCGTTCATGGGAAGGCTTTAATAAACTTATTAAAGTATACCTTTTTTTTTTTACTTTGTTTATTGAATAAAATCACAGTAATACAGCACATGATTGGACAACACATTGCATGTTTTCGATAAGATAGTATGATTAAAACTTTTAGCAAGAAGTGTTCATCACATATCTCCTACCAGTCTCTCCTGTCTTCGCATTTCCATCTCAGTTGTGAGCGACACACACAAATCTCCCCTGTATGCATTCCACTGTGACCATTTCTTATCCCACTTTTTGGGGCATCCCTGAACCTTATAGACCTCGGTCTCCGCCAGCATACATTGATCCATTTCCTTGGCCCACAGTGTGACACGAGGAGGGTGCCTGTCCCCCCAGCCCCTAGCCACCTCTCTTTTAACCAGTGTGTAACCCAACGTTGCAAACTGCCTCTCAACTTTTGTTAGGTCAGTGGCCTCCCATATATTCAATATCCTGAGCTGTGGTGTAAGTGTCTTAACTTTCCCCAGGGCTGTGTGCATATGATTCGTGGCTTCCACCCAAAATAAGCGTACCTTGGGGCAGGACAATAGTGTATGGTAAAAAGTGGCCTGTTGCCCACATCCCCTCACATATTTGTCATCAGGTCTGGATCCTATCTTGGCCAAGTCTGTCCCTGTCATATATGATCGATGGAGTATTTTCAGTTGAATAAGGCGAAACCTCTGAGTGATAGCTGCTTCACTCGGGGAATTTAGGGCCGATTGCCAGTCGTCATCCTCTATGGGGCCTACGTCGTCTTGCCACTGCTCCCTGAGCTTCGGTAAGGTGTCTGGGAGGTTGTTACTCAGCTTCCTGTAAGTTAGGGATATCGCCTTCGAATTGAGAGGCCCATCAAGCAAGCGATCTTCTAGGGGCGACGTTTCCGGTATGTCCATAAAAGACGGAAAAGCTGCCCACAACGCGTGTCTGATCTGGAGGTATCTGTATATTTCTGCCTGTGCCATCTGATATTTTGTCTGGAGTTCGGCGAAAGTCACTATTGTCCCTTTTTGTAACCAAATTCCCTACTTTTGATAGTCCAATAAGATCCCATTTGTCAAATCCAGGATGGTAGCCTAGCCTACCGAGCCCTTGAGCAAACCATCATGGCGTGGCTAACGAGAGAGTGCCCGCCCATCCCAGTCGAGAGGTAACCAGACACCAAATTTCTAGTGTATGTTTGGTCAGTCCGAAGAACTTCCCTTTGTCTTTCCTGTCGGTGGTCTATAAAGCTCCCAGATACCCTGAGCAGTCAGTTTGGTACTTTTCGAGGGCGTATGCCGGGTCATCCGGGGGACGATATATTCAGTGGTTGACAGGCACCAGTTGCGCCGCCCAGTAGTACATTTGCAGGTCCGGGAGAGCTATGCCTCCATTGTACCAGCTTTTAGTAAATTTTTGCCTTGCTATTCTGGGGGACTTACCGTCCCATAGCAGAGTGGTTATCTCGCTCTCTATAGCTCTGAAGTATGGGTCCGGGAACCTGTGAGGACAGTTATGTAAGACATAAAGGAAGAGCGGAAGGGCCAGCATCTTGAAAAGTGTCGCCCTCCCCAGCAGCGTCAAGGGCAGGGTCCTCCAATGTTTCACGTCTGCCCGCAGCCTGGCCAGAGGCGGGCCAAGTTCGAACTATAGAACCAGGCCGGGTCTGAGGTAATAAAGATCCCTAGATACCGAAATCTTTCTGTTACAACCTTTATCGCACACTGTGGCAGGAATAAAATATACCTTTGATTGGAGCTAGCTAGCAATATCCTTCAAAGTATCAAATTGATGGTCACATTAAATACAACGAGTTGCAAAAGTTGGGTTTTATGGAACTGTTTCAGGAAAGTATTTTTAGAACTTGCTATCCTGGAGTTACCTAAAACAGCCCTGTAGCAGCCTCTTCTGAGTGTTCAGCCAAGCTGCTCCCTGAGGAGGTGTAAAGAGGCCTGGGGATGAAACAATACACCCATCTGGTGGGAGGAGATTTGCTTCCTGGAGAAGCCAGGGAGAGAAAGGGGGCTGAGGAGAAAAGCTGGACTTCAAAACAAGGAGAGCAGATGTCACAGGCCCCAGGCCAGCCCCCGCTTCCTTAATCCCCAGCCAGATGGGAGCCCCCCCTTACTAATTTAGAAGAGGGGCTAGTAGGAAAGTGTAGTCAGATAGTAGCCACATCTTTGGGTTGGGTTACACATACACACACCAAGGAGAGATTCTATTTAAATTTTTGGCAAGACAGTGGATTGTGGATCAAAATATGCTACACTTCACAGGAAGTGGTCATAGCAGAGGGAGGTAACTTAATCCCTAACGGTTGGGGTGTCCCCCCTCTTGCTAGCCCAGAACAGTGGATAAATATGAAATATCTGCAGGAGCTCCTCAGAACAATGCCTCGAACATCAGAAGAAGGACTGCCCTGGTGGATCCGTGAACTACACCACAGAAGGCTTGAACTCAGAAAGACTTCACCAGCTGCACTCACAAGGCTACACAAAGAAAAGACTGTGCATGACTTAAAGGGAAAGGAGTGGACTATCTGATCAGTAACAGGTAGGACAGAGCTGGATAGCTCAGATAGCTGCAAGTGGCACTTTAAGCGTTTTGGCACGCGAGTGCCCAATTTTTGATTTAATCTTTAAAAACTCTTATCTCCAATTCCCTACATTAGATTTTTGTCATTTTGGTGTTGTTTTAAAGATACAAATATTTGCTATTTTTATAAATTGGTTTTGGATTTTTATTTTGGTGTGGCTTTACATATTTACTGTTTTGGTGATATTAAATACTTTAAACACACCTGTCTCCTAAGTTAAGCCTGACTGCTTGCTTGCCAAGCTACTAAGGGTGCGCAAGGATTCATTTAGTGAGACTAAACTGGACCTATTGTGATTGTGGTATTATTACTAATTGAGGGTAAATACCCTCACCTACTAATAACCCACTTTCCTACATATGGAGTCCCAAACAACCTTCAGCAATGGCACAATAGGCATCAATTGTGGTTGGGCCATACTGCATCTATTCAAATGAAGATCCTTCTGAGGATTCTTTTAATTTTACAAGCACTTCTGGTGAATGTCGCAAGACATATGATAGATAAACTCAAACATCAGTGGATTTGTTTCTTTGGGTAAGGGGCGGCGGGGTTTAGGCCTCAAGCAAAGCTTCCTACCCCCGAAAAAGAGATTTTTGGGTATCCCAAATTTGGTGAAGTACTCCTGAGCTACTCAATTGAGGTATAACAGTCATATGTACAAAGCTTTTCTGGAGGTCGCAAATGGTCCGATTCACAGAATCCGAGCATTTGCAACTGTGAAAAAGCATTTTTAAATGTACAAAAGCCAAATTGTGATTCAGTAATTAGTTACCAAATTTCAGTTGGGTTTGCGATTCGGTATTTGGAAGGGGCGTGTCTAGGGTGTCCCTTCCAAATACTGATTAGCAGTAGTATTTATCAATGTTTTGCAACCCAGTTACGGTTGCAAATCATTAATTTTTTACAGACTATTGAAAGGTAGTGGTAACAGTTCCCAAATATGAAAGGGTCCTTAGGGAACCCCTGGCCCATTGGGAAGAGTGCGCAGTGGTCCTTTAAGAAAAATGGGCAGGGTTTCAAAGAAAAAAAGATTGCTTTATTAAAAATCGATCATAGACATAGGTGGCCTGCTGACCCCAGCAGGCCACCATGCGTGTGATTGCTGTAATTCCTAGTGGGTCAAAAATTGCGACCTACTTCTTTAATATTCATGAGGTAGGTCGATTTGCGACCCCAAAGGAATCGCTATTTTAAAATATATTCTGTAGTAAATTACGAATTGGAATTTTAAAATTGGGTTTCCGTAAGAATTGCAATTTGGAAATCGCTATTCTTAATTTTTGTGCATATGGCCCTGAGTTTCAGTGGTCCAGAAGGGATATTGAACAACAGTGGTGCTTTTTAGATCACTGAATAGCAGTTTCTGCACTGTTGGAACTCCTGCAGCTAAGCTAGAATAATACATCAGAAACAGTAATGGGCTCTAGAGTTCTGAAGACAATACTTAAAAACTCTGTCTGGGACATGATAGGCCCAAGGAAAAACTTAACATATTATCCATTCAGCTTTACCCCACTCTTACAATCAATGCATCAAGTTGAGATAATATAATTTGCACACCTCCGTAAACAGTCTTGTCACCTCATTCGCCACACTAGATTAACTATAACTCACCACTTCACCATGGACTGCATTCTGGCAAATCATGTAGTTCCATCTGTTCTTAGTGTTGATATTAATGCAATGATTTCACATACTATAAGTTATGTAATATGTAAGGGTATAAGTACTGAATGGAGAACAGGCGAGTTATAGTTAATTTAGTGTGGTGAGTGAGGTGACAAGACCGTGTACGGAGGTGTGCGAGTTATATTAATTTGAAGGTGGTGAGTAAGTAAAAATGTGAGTTATAAGTATGGAATGATAATTTGAAAGCGGTGTGCAAATGATAACTGTAAGAGATAACTATAACTTTAAAATTTCGAATGTTTGTGTAGTTTAAGTTGGGGTTGTCACAAATAAGAAATAAGTAAGTGGTTCTAAATCATGAATTTAAGAGCAAATTATAAGTGCAGAATTACTGTGTGTGTAGTGTAAGTTGGGTTTTTATCCCGAAAATAAATAAAGTTTTCCTACCTATAACTTAGCTTTAACCTTTGTTTTTTTCTTGGAATTTCCATGGTATTTATAACTTTAATTACATTTTTTTTATAATCGGACCGTTTACTGTTGTTGAGTGGAGTGTCTAGATTAGCCTACACTGGAATGGCATACAGCATAGTCTTTCACGCATAGGCTTTCACCACTACTGTTCTTTGCCAACTGCGACATGGCCCATGAGTAGGAAGGGTCCTAGTAAAGAAAGAGCCTTAACATCCTGATCAACTATCTACCTCCTTTCCTATATGGCTCCGTGTGGGTAAAATGGGCAAGCACAAGACGGTCGTGGCTGTGGCGCATGCTACGTCAATCTCCAGCACCATGGACTGTTTCTCACAGGTTCCCAGACCCGTACTTTTGACACAATTACACTAAATGCATAGTTGATTTATACTTTTCTTGCATATGTGTATGTCTTAGATTGTCTGGTATATGATTTACAATAATCAGATGACCTGCTATTGCCTGCTATTTCCTTCATGTTGTATGTTCTGTTAGTGTGTCAGTCGGACATCGGCCGGTGTCCCACTTCTATCACACGCAGTGTTTTATTGTTTTATGAATATTTTGTATCAGGGTAATAAATTGTCCGGCTGGACATTTCCCTAACAATATAGTTCCATTTGGTCTATATTCATTTCCCTTAATTGTTTCTCCCTCTAAGGACCCCTGTCTTTGTAATTAAGTACCTACCCATGGTCCTTAGCATATTGCGCCTTGGGTTCCCTTGTCTTGGTCAAATAATGTTTCTTAAAAAGAGCAGCGGGTTATCGAAAAAGAAATTTAACTTGTATCCAGTAGGCTATCCCGGTCCCCGGGTAATCTTCTTCCATTATGTGCCTCCAATAGCAGGTCTCTGGGCTCCTAGGAGGGACTTCAATTGTTAGCCACCTCACCACACTTTGCCTCCTCAGAGATGCAGCCTGTTTTTGATGAGCTAACTGTGGGGTCCAAACCAGGGAGTAGGTTATCTATTCAAACCAAAGCCCTCCGAGTAGCTGTCTAGGGGGTGCAGCCTTGTGGATATGGGGCTAAGTGTAAATACACCACCACTGGGGCTAAGGCGAAACGGTCTAAAGTGAACACACCATCGCTAAACACCCAGTGCGCAGCACCTGTGACAAAAGATGACTTAGCTGCCTTGTTGATCTGAGTTCCCTTTTTGATCATTTGGATCTCAAGCTGGAACCAATAAAACAAAGGCTGTCTTCAGTAGAGCAGGATATTTTCAAACTGTCTCAATCGCTTATAACATCCAAGGTGATGCAGAGGGTGCACCGGGCGGGTCGGCTCCCGTTGCTTCTGTCTCAAATAATATGCACATTGCACAAACCTCCCATCTCGTGAGCACCACTTCCCTACCTGGTCCTTCTGCAAGGACCGGTCAACTTTTACCCTCTACAAACGGGTTGCAGGAGAGGTCATGTCGTCAGTTGATGTCCAGACCAGAGCCCAACATTCGTAGAGAACCAGCCTCACATGTAAGGTGTGCAGAAGGGAATTCTTCTGCTGCTTACCCAACTTCTATCCGTCTACCCCCGGAAGCAACACCCTACATTGTGGTGTTAGGTAATGTGCCAGTCCTAAAGCCGGATACTATCGAGGCTTTCTACCAATTAAAGAACAAGGTCCTTCACTGGCTCAATATCAACACCCCCTTGGGCTTCTGAGTGGAAAGGAACATTCTCATGGTCAGGAGGGCGACCTGGATAGGAGGCTTGAAAAAGAGTTGTAAGGGGGTTTGTATAATCATCAACTTTAACAGCCCACATTTGGCAGAATGGATCCTACATGCTGCCAACCACGGTAACAGAATAGGCCCTCACTCCTCGATAAGATCACTTCCCTTGGGTTATTTTTACCAACCTTCAACCATGTCGCTGCACCTGAGGCAACCTGCGACCCCGACCCCACTGGGCTGGCCTCTACAACCACCTCCGGTCCCTTTATTTAACCCATATCAGCCCTTGGGTCAATTAGACCAATGTGATTGACTTGGTGAACAGGACTCAAAGAAATCCACTGTGCTTCCACCAAAGGTTTCAAAGGATCAGTCAGCCGTGTTGAACTGCGGCAGCCACACAATGGGTAGTAACGTTTTTAACATCATCTCTCGGAACATATCCTGTTTGGCAAGCAAGTTTTCAGGTCTGGGGTGGCTAACCTTCATTAAAAAATATGATATCATTTGCCTCCAAGAGACATGGACTGTTGACAATACTTACTTCTTGGATGGCTTTAAGCTATTTAACATCCCTGCAACTCCGTCAAGGGTGAGATGTTAAAAAGGGGGTCTTGCAACTTATGTATCTCTTGGCCTACGAGGTGATTTTGTAGTACTAAACACAGATAACCCGTGTCTCCAGGCGCTTTCCTTTTTTTCAGGGTCCCACAGCCTAACGCTCTTGAATTTTATAATGCCACTTCTCTTCTCCCCAAAGTGTGTAACGTCACCCGTTTATATTCATTTGTAATGAATGGCAAGGTTTCGTCCCGCAAACCTGATAACATAGTCCTGGTAGGTGACTTTAACACAAGCATATGTGGAGCCTTAAGGCAGGGGGGACCAGGGGCTAGCGAGGAGTTCTTGTGTCCCCTTGTAGATGGTGTGTACTCGAACATAGCAGACAGGGGGAGAAATTAAATGCATTGGTTTGTGATCTGGATTTGCAATTAACCATAGGGCAATTGCCCCTGTCCAGGCGATATCTCATTCCCAGGGCAACCAAACGAGTCATAGCACTCTCTGTTTTCTCCATGTAGGCTGCCGCGCAGCCTGCATGGAGAAAATGGCCTCCCCATAGACGCCTGTAAGGACGGCGTAATAGCCAATCACAACGCTGCTATAACAACGTTATGATTGGCTTAGGGGAGGAGAGGGAAACTGCCTGCTTCTGCTTCCTTTGAGCAGAGAGAGAGCAGGAGACATGATGTGGGAGTCCAGGACTGGAGGCGAAGTTAAGTTAAAACATTTTTTTTTTAATGAATTAACCTCCCCGCCCCCTCCCATCGCGACTCCCTACCCAGGTGACCCCCCGCCTCCCCACCCGCAAGTCATGCTGGCTGTGACTGATATATATATATATATATATATATATATATATATATATATATATATATATATATATATATATATATAAATATATATATATATATATATATATATATATATATATATATATATATATATATATATATATATATATATATATATATATATATATATATATGTCATGTGATCAAGGGAGGGATAATAAAATAATGCACTGAAAAGATTGGGTCCACGCTTGTCTGTTCGAGCACAGAAAGAAGTGAAGGCGAGTTGGAGTGATATATATATATTCCTGATATATCATGTGTACTGCTAATAACTATTCAATGTGTGTTTTGCAAGTGTTATTTTGAGATTATTAGGCACTTGCCATCATTTGTATTTGCATTTTTTGGCCAATATACCAGTAGGGGAAAGGAGCACTATGCTTTTCTTGTTAAAATGCACCTTACTTCCTGTATTTTGTATATCCCCCTGTCATCGTTTTATTGGTTGCTACTATGCCTGCCCCTGATCCTTTGCCTTTCATCCTTTTTTCTTTGGGTGTTAGTGCTTTTAATACACTTTAAAATGGTAGACCTGCTTCTGGCGCATCATGTGACCAAGCTTGCGGAGCGAAACGAGTCGAGGAGAGCACTCGCTCTATGATTGCAGAATATAACTTACCACTGCTGACACGATTTTGGTGTGATGGCGATTTACTAAAATCTTGGATTTGATACTTGGGGAGAGAGGTCTGCGCCTGCTAAGTTCGCGTGGATAGCGGACGGGACTGTTTTTGATTGATATATATATATATATATATATATATAGCATCAAAACTTTCTCCCAGCACGGGAAAAACGGGTCGCACAGCCAACTTTGGATTTAAACAGCAATCCTTTTTATTTTACTCATTTCCAAGGGCAACAGGCGCAGAGATCTACGCGTTTCGGTGTCACTCCACCTTGTTCACGATCACTGGGTTTGCCCCACCCACAAACATTTAACAACAACAATTTTTTTTACTTTTTTTCAAAAACAATTGTGTTTCCTGTCACATGGTGTGCAAAGGATTGTGGTCCTTGTAGTTTTTGCGAATTTTTGACAAAAACTTTTTGTGAAAAAAGTGCACCCAAATTAATAGTTAAATTAAAGCTTTCAAAATTAATATATACATTTAACTATTGCTGTTGTTTAATACCCAAAGCTGCTCTTCATATAAATGTACTCTGCAATAGATGGTGGATTCTTGCCTCAGACGGAACTTTAGAGTATTCCAGAGCACAAGTTTAGTCCCTATGTTTCTTCCTTTCCTAGTCCTTCTTCCCTGTTTTCCCTGGGTCTCATACTCAGTACTTATTCTTGTTGTAAGAGCTTGTATTCTGGATCCAGAGAGGATGGGTTGGCATCTTCAACTACCATGTGTAGTTCTTACATCAATATTGAAATTAATAATCCTGGTGATATATTATAAGTACTTTAATTTGTACAACTACTGTTCAGTCTTGGACATAATCCTTAACAGCAGTTTGACACCAGAAATGTCTTGAGAAGAATGTCTATGTTTTCTCTTCCAAAAGGCGTCCCGCCCCGAGAGTACCATAACACCAATAAACTGTTACTCGGTATATAGAACTTTCCGTGATAATATAGTAATCATGGCCATTTGTTGTGAGGAGTTTTCCTGAATTCACTGTTATATATCAATATTTCTTAAATCTTCCTTTAAATGGATCAGGAAGTCTTCCATGTTAGATACATAAAACTTTTGGATCACAATTATACATGGTGGCATCAGTACTTGATCTATTGTAACTTCTTGCCTGGGTATGGCTGATGTTTTCCCTGTGTAAAGGTGATGACCTATTGATACAGGGAAAAATATCTTCCATCTTGCATGTCTGGAAATAGTGCATTTAATAGACTTCAGGAAGTCAAGGTTTTATGTCCAGCCCAAACTGTTACTGATGGTGCGCTGTGCCTTCAAGGTAATAACATCACCTTCTTTGTTATGAAGTTCCTGTCATATTCAGTGTAATTTCTCTCATTCGCTGACAGAGGGTGTGAAGATGTAAAGATTCTGTTAAGAGTTATCTTTAGAACAAAATTGTTTCAAGGGCAAATAAAGAAGCATACATTTCTTCATCGAAGGGTAATATAGGAGCGGCATGATGCTGCATAGGTTCAGTCGTGAATCCTTGCTTTTCTGATCAATTGAGTTCTATTGCTCTATTTCCCACTGAAATGAAACATTAGATTTGGTAAGGAGTGCAGACTGAAAAAAATTGTCAACCAGTTGTTGATAAAGTTGACAAAACCTAGAAACTTCGGAATGTCTTTCACAGCTCATGGTCAAAGGCAATGTAATGTAGTATACTTGTAAAGCGCACAGCTGCCCCAGCAACGGGGCGTCCCGGCGCTGTATAACGCTGTGGAACCCTTCCTGGCTCTCCCTATGAGATGCCCCTCCTGGGCACCCCCTAGGTGAAGCCAGGCATCCCAGTGTTGTTGGGGCCATTGTGGAGATAAAGCAAGCTATTGCCCAGAGTTGCAGCGTGGGACCCATGATTAGAGTAGGCGCCGAGGCGAGAATTATCGAGTCCGCGGACATTGAGCCCAAGACCCTGCCGCGTCGGCAATTGAACCCTGGTCCCGGGCCTGATTTCTGCTTCAGAGTCTGCCGCTTCTAACCAGTGAGCCACACTTCTCCACTATAGAGGAATAGAGCAATAGAGGAACTCGGAAATATTCTTGAGCTCCTTAGTCATACCCTTGCTTTATATAAAGAAATCCAAAAAGGGAACAAAATTGGGTTCAAAGACACATTTTACATTTTTGCCTTTAGAGAGTAAGTTCTTAAATGATGTAATAATTCCTTCTTTTGTGGGTGCTAATCCAATGTGTCCGAAAGCACAATAGTGTCATTGAAATGGATGCCGATACATATTTACAATATGTCTCATAAAATGTCTTACACTGGACCGTTTACAGTAAAGAAAGACCTATCAAACCTCGTGTCTATGGCTGCCTCCCACAAGGAGAAGGACTAAAGTGACTTATACTGCATGAAGAACTGGGGGTGGGTTGCATGACTGATGTCACAGCCTTTTGCCCTCTTTCTTTTTGGGTTGGACATATGGTTAAGGTCTAGGATTAAACTAAGTAAGGAAATACTAAAGGATTGTTTGTCCCTTGATTACTCACATCATATTCCATGGCTCAATTATATCAGGCAATATACATTTTGTATTATTTGGCCCCCAAGGGAGTTCCCCCAACAAGGCACAGGCGGTCAGTGTACCCCTACTCTGACACCTTATGGCTTATTTCTTTTTAACTTCAGGACATGGGTACTGAGTCTCCGTGTCCTCTAATTGCAGCTGCAACATTTCTGTGGATGTGGTGGCAGTCAATCTGATTTCTGTGGCATTGGGGAAAATAAGTCATGCCAACCAATCAGATCACTCTATTTTTAAATGTACTGCCCAGTGGAGGTACTGTGGTATCAAATGGAACTAACCAACCAGATATCACAAAATTTAAAATCTTCATTTCTCAAAAACGGCTAAATAGACTTACACCAAAACTAAAAAGCAAACTTTCTGACAATGATCTAGCTTCTTGCCAAATTTGGTGTAATTCTGTACAGCCATTTTTCAAAACGTTTCTTAAAATTTCTATGCGAAATTGAATGGGGAGAATGCATTTGGTGACACCACCTTGCTCTCAGCTCCCACTTGACAGATCACCCAAAAACTTTCCATGAAGGAGCTGAAGGGGATGAACATTTTTTTAAATTGAAAGTTTTGTGAAGATTCGTCAAACTGCATCAAAGTTATTAGCAAAACAAATAGAAACTTGTACTTTACTACAAATACACAGTGGTGACTGCCCTTTGTATAGATAGGTAGATAGACAGACAGACAGATGGATGGATGGATGGATGGATGGATGGATGGATGGATGGATGGATGGATGGATGGATGGATGGATGGATGGATGGATGGATGGATGGATGGATGGATGGATGGATGGATGGATGGATGGATGGATGGATGGATGGATGGATGGATGGATGGATAGTAATATGGTATTCATAAAAGGAAAAGTGGGGCATTATTCCCTTCCCCCCTGAACAATGACAATAAAGGGCATTTTACACTGCATATCGGTCTGTATTGTTTATGCTTAATATTTTTTACATGTAGCTGTTACAAATTAAGGTTTTAAGCCATAACCAAAGCATATGGAACTAAATTCATGTATAGAGATACTTTCACAATAACTAAGCATTGGGAGTAGGACCCCCGGTGGTTTGCCTTTGTAAAGTGATTTAAAAATTGATTTTGTGTGAAATTAAGACCGGTTTTCTCAAGTCATTTTAGCTGGGCTGTACTAATAGCATGGAATTTGACCTTAGCATTGTAGTTATAAATGTCTGAATGTGCACGCAGTAGTACACTTGTTACAAATAATGTGTCATTGGGCCACTTTTATTTTCACAGGTACAGCATAAATGTGTGTCTGGGTGGGCCCTGGCTATATGGGCGCTTGGCAGCAGGGTCACAGCTGGCAGCCACGTACAATGGGTTCAGGGACATGTGATGGGGCACAGGGCAGAGTGGTTTGAAGTTCACAGGGGTAGGAAACAAGGCATGGTCCTGTAGGAGGCAGAGTCAGTTGTGCAAATGAATCTGGGTAAACATGGTGGTGGAGCCAGGGTGTGACTAACGCCACATCCTGTGCCAAGAGTCCTCTCCCCATGCCAGCCATCAATTCTAGCTGACCGTGCATGTTTTCCTGCTCAGGAGCCTTAAGTGGGTCTTGGCTTTTGTTTCGCGTGTTGCTCCCAAGCAGTGTACCCCGCTGCGTGAGTCACACTTGACTGGCCAAGTCATGGGTGGCTCTTGGGTGCAGCCAGTGGCGGCTCTTCCGCTAAGCTGGAGGAGCGACGCCCCACTGCTCAAACGGAAAAATAAAATGATAATAAGGTATCGTTATTGTCATTTTATTTTCCGTATTGCTGTCAGTGGCAGGGTGGGACGGGGCTGGCTAGAGCAGGGGGAGGCGTGGTGTGCACTCCCTAAGTGCACATGCAGCCTGGTGAGGAATATGCACAGGCTCCGTCTTCCTGTCTGAGCGCCGAACCACAGCGCTCAGACCAATCACTACCCTGCATTGCTGCGTTGTGATTGGCTCAGGGGAGCCTGGGAGCCTGGGTGCCGGGTGCTTCCTGCTGCCAATCAGGACAGGAAGATGAAGAGGATGAGAACGGATTTGGAGGAGAGGCGGTGGCCGGCCGTTAAAGATAAGTCCTTTTTATATTACATTCCTCTCTCCACTGCCCCCGCCCCAGCTGATTCCTGTTACAGTCTTCACGCCTTTCTGCTGTACATAGTAGGTATTGTCATTCTTTTGCAAAAATGCGCAACCTGTCATGACTGGGACCGCAGCATGGTCAACATGTTTGTATGTACATGAGAGGGTGTGTTGGGTGTGATATTGTGTTGTGCTGTTTTGTGGAGTGGGAGTGTTTACTTCCATGTGTTTGTGTGACTCTTCCATTCACTCTCCTTTCTGATGTTTGTGACTGTGTCCTGATGAGGGTCCATCCTGCTAGCACCCACAGTATTCACACAACCTGCCCATTCACAGTGGTTTCCCATCTGGCATACAGACCATAAACACTCAGCTCCCTCTAAAAAGTAAAACTTAAATGAAATTCGCTTGCAAACCACTGTGATCTGTTTGCACCCAGCCACCACACACAAGCGAACGCTTAATTTGAGCAAGTAGTTTTCCAGCGCTCAGCTGCACTTAATCAACACTGGCGCTTTTCATGAGCACCAAATAAGGACACTTTCATTTTTGGTAAGCACTGTATGTATGTATGTATATAATATTTATTACGCGCAACAAACACACCACGGGTACCCTGGTGCTGAAATACGTAATTTGGAGGACCAATATTAATCGGAGAGACAACAGAGGGAGTGGGTAATAATCAGAGGACAGAGTCAAATTCTAGGAAACAACCATGTCTTAATCCTTTTTCTGAACAGCAGCAGGGAGTTACACTGGTAAATTGAGTGATTTTCCCAGAATCACTGGGTGTTGAGAAGACGCCGAGGCTTGAACCTGATTCGTCAGCTCTAAAGTCTGCAGCTCTGTCCATTGCGACACACCTTCTCCCCACTTTCATGGCTAGTAGATGGTTTTCTTTTAGGCGGCGTTAACAGGAGAAATGGGCTGGTGCAAGCTTCCTCCTGACGAGGGCCCCGGCCCTTATTTATTTACAAATTAACGCAGTGTTCTCCCTTTTCGAGAATGCATGCATTCAGGACTGAGGTTTATTTAGAGTCTGACAGAGCATGAGCAATGCTGTAAACTGCTGTCCTTCTGCCCTTACAAACCTACGATTCGTCCACTTTGTTTAGAGTCAGTGAAACTACTAGGTTAAGGTCAGCATAACCTTCCCCCTGACCCAGTGGTCTGTCCATGACTGGAACCCTGGGCCACAGTGACAGTCATCCCACCACCTAAGAGTGGGACAACTGTCAATCATTTTCCCTGCAGATATCATTCAGGGGGGACAATCCGGAAATGGCCAGAGAAAATAGCAAATTAATTGCCTAAATATGTAAGGAAAGAGCTTTCTGCATATCAGGGCCATTAACATTTTGCTCAGAGAAAACAAATCCCAGTTTGGGAATTTGTTTTCTCTGTACAAAAAAAGTTTGGGAAGCAGGCAATTTAAAAATGGGGACAGCTTGGCCAAATTCACTGCTGTGTACGGAGCAGCTGTGGTAATGGCTTCCTTCACAGCAGAGGGATCCTTGCTAAATAGTCAGGGATTTCTAAATACTGGGGCCAGACCTGCCAAGTCACACGGTGCCACAGTATGACACACAGGATTCGGCTCAAATATCAAACAGTGGCAGGGGAAACAAGCTGAAAACCACTGTAAATAGTGTATTTCCAGCTCTTTGTCTGCGGCTTTGAACTGCCGAGGTCTAATAAGGGGTTCGAAAACACCCCAGGACATTGCCACCAGTCTCAGCAAGCTTTTTGTTTTGGTGGGGGGGACTTGGGGGCAGGGTGGGGTTCAAAGGTGCCTCCTAGGTACTTATCGGCATGCAGCCCCGCCCCTTCGAGGTCCTGCCCTGCTGTTCTGCTCATCTTTAAATTACACAAACAGCGGCACCATGTGGCAGCTCTCATAAGTGCTGGTGTTGACAATTAAGGTGCCGGTGCCGAGCACTGGTTACCACTGGCTCAAATTAAGCACTGTACTGTACGTGAGTTTCTAAACCTTCATCTTCTTTCAAGAGTAAGGGCCTGATTTGGAGTTTTGTGGAAAGGTACTCCGTGACAAACATGATGGATATCTAAAGCGAGCTGGGTACCTGACACATTAGGGACGGAGTACCTGTCCAACAAACCCCAAATCAGGCCCTAAGTTTTGACGGCTCATCTTCGATGCAGCTCCAGAGATGTCAAAGCATTCAGAATGCTGTCGCCCAATTTTTGCAAGGCACTCGGGAATTTGAACCTGTACTGACCCACCTTTGTGCCTTGCATTGGCTCCCAGGTAAAAAGATGCATATTCTAAGCCCTCTTCTTCTGCTATAAAACCACTAGAGCAGGGATCTCCAAACCGGTCCTGGAGGGCCGGATCCATGCCAGATTTTTGGGATATCCCCATTGAGATACATGTAGTAATTTTAAAAATCTGGCATGGATCCGGCACTCCAGGACCGGTTTGGAGACCCCTGCACTAGAGGGCAAAGGGTTTATATAGGTATCAGGATTATTTTACTTCCTTATCTTCCTTTGCACACTTTTAAATCATCATCCACCAACCTTATCTAAATCCCTTGTATGAAGGAACCTAACATTAGTCTCCAGAGTACATCCGGGAACTTGAATTTTGTGATTGGTGTTATCACCATCTGTGCTTTTTGGCCCAGAAAGAGCTTATCTGAGGAATTAGGTCTCTAACAACCTTGACAGGACGTGGTACTGATTAAAACTTTTACGAAGTAGTAGTGAGGTAGTGCCTCCCCAACCAGATGTGTGGCATCTTGCGCCATCAAGTAGCAGGGCTCTGAAATGTTTAATTCCCCCCCATATAACCACCCTTGAAAACAATTGTATTGTTGTGTGGTCCTGAAGAAGGTGGTTGGATGATTTTAATTCCCGCACCGAAATTTGTGTTGACCGTTCATGGAAACGTGATCCCAGCCCACAACATTTCAACGGACAAAAATCAAATCTGTTTTTCCGTTGTTGTTTGGTCAGTGTGTGTGTAGTAGTATGCTGGGATTTGGTATGAATGTTATGTATGAGAGTTTACATTTGTGGTTCTGGATGTATGTAAGAGTGAATGGACTGCTGTGTGGGGGTTATTTTTGTATTTTTGATTGTGTGGAAATGACAATAATATATTCATCAGTGTGATATAATGGTTGTGTCGCAGTACATGGAAGGAATTGTTAAAATGTATTTGAGAAAATAGAATAAACATGGTTTTGTAAAAAGACATTGTATATGTAGCATATTTCTATTTGGGGGAACAGAACCAATAGCGATTGCTAGACGTACGAGAAGAAGTACTGGTCAAGGGGGTACATTCATTTTAATAGTGAATAAATCCTAAAGCAGCAGGTACTGTTTTCAGTGTTTCATAGCCTCTCTCTGGAACACGCTTTCACTGTCACTCAATCTTTCCTCTCCCAATCTGAAATTTAGGAAATATCTTGAATCATATATTTTGTAGATAGTAGGTTTGTTCCGCCTTATCCGACTTGCCAATAATCTTAGTGCCAGGACCTCACCCATGGGTAGTAGTAGCATGTTGTATGAAACACTCATTCACTGCCTGCCATCATGTGTCTTTGTGAATCTTCCAAGGCAGCAACCGCGTTGCGTCTAGTGGAACCAGCATATTAGGAGTAGAAATGGGTTAAAACAGGACAATTTAGCATGTATAGTGGAGCAAGTTAATGGTACGCCATTGTATTAACAAAAAGATCATTTCTATGTAGAATGTGGCCTAGCGAGTGCCTATAATAAACTGAAAACTTTAGATAACGCATATGTCATCAAAGTCGTATCTACCTATTTAAAGGAGATTGTTAGACTCAGGAAGTTGATGTAATTCTGGAACAACTGTATTCATTAGGCCCAGACAATGTGTCCAGTAGTTTTATAATGAATGTATTAGGTCATTAGGAGTAGAGCGCCCTTATTGAAAAGGATTTTATATCTCTTTTAGTATTGTAAAACGTATTGTAAAAAGAAAAAAATATTTTTATTTTTTAACCACTTTTTATTCATCTATTCCATATGTATTGGAAGTTTTTATCATGCCGTTTTTAAATGTATGCTTTTATGATTCTGTTTTACAAATCGAATAAAGCTTTATTGAACTTGACCGGGCGAGTGCCAAACAGGTTTTTACTTGAACTGCACCAAAGTAGCACAAAAACATATATAAATTCAGCAAAAACCTAATGTTTGTTTTCCCTGGCCTATCCTGGACTTCTTCTGTCCAGTATGGGTCCCAATGGAACAACCGATTTGATACCATTGGTGACCGTGAAAATGTCATGGCAGTCTCTGCTGTCAATTTAGCAGACGGTTCAAATAATCCTGTTTCTGCAGAAGATGTATAGAGCAGGGGCGGGAGGGAAATGAGAAGCAGGGGGACCGAAAGCTACCTCCCAAAACAATCGAGCAGTACTCCGGTAACTGTGGTTGTAGTTTCATCATCAAAATCATGTTATAAAGAAACGTTAATAAAGCAACAGGTTGAGATTGTTGCAACGGCAAAAAATAAATCGTCCACTAGATGGAGCCAGAGTAACGCTTAACAAAACAATGTGTTCGATAGCGGCATATGTAGTTGTGGCTTTTATGAAAATTTACTGAAATTGTGTACCTCATACATTTGAGTTACACAATTACTATACACAGGACGCAAGTCCTAAAAAAAGAAGTGGGGGGACTAACCTAGTTAGGCAGTATGTAAGTGACATCACGGCGCGTGACATCACGATGCGTGACATCACAGCACATGACATCACGGCGCATGACATTACATGTGGCGTCACAGGAATTGACATCATAGGAAGTGGCATCGCGAGCCATGACTTTAATATGTACGTGTGATGTAAAGTGTTCTGACACTCTGCTTTGGGATGAGTAGTGCTATACAAGAAAAAATAGTGGTACTTAAATTATTTCAATTCTTCCTCAGGGATTGGATCAGTGGGCGGAACAGAAGTGTGGCCAGAATGCGTAAAACATCCCAATTTTTAGTATTTGGTTGACATTTCACTGCCCAGTTACAGCTTATTATGTTATTTAATTGAACCAATGAATACACATGATTATTTAAGGTTTAATATGAGTTATTGACATTAAAATACATTCACAAAGTGGGATATGTTTCCAATCACAGAATATCCCAAATATGCTTAAAAGTGGAAGCATGTCTCCGAGCCATTGAGCTTCTGTCATCAGCACTTCTCCCTTTTTCCACAAGAGCAGTTCAAACATGAATGGCAAAATATCCTAGTTTGCAAATGTTTTGTATATACTTATGGCTCTGCCGTATTTGCCACATAATACAACGTCTGCTGCATAATCCAACAATTTTAACTATGCAGCTCAGAGGATCAAAATTTACTACAAAAAATTGACTTGTGTTGCTGCAAAGTGGACAGCCCTCCGCAAAGGTTGACTGATCACCTTTGCACTGCTGCATTTGTATGTTACACTGGTACTAATAAGGCAAAATCTTTCCAGAGACTGTTAGCAAGTGTAAAAATGTAATATAATAAAGTAGCAGAAAATATCCTGCATTATGCTCCAACCTTTTTGCTGCATAATTTAGTCAACACTGCGGCATCATTTTGTCCTCCTATGCTGCATAATTCCAGTGGCCCCAAAGAAGGCATCACACGTTAAAAGTGCTAGTGCATGAAGCAGAGAGACTGTGAAGTTTACGAACTTAGTTTGATGTGCGTGCAAATTCTGCATTGCAGATCCCTGGTGAGTTGCAGCTACTACTGCTGAAACAAAGCCAATGGAGGTACCAATGGGTGAGGCGGACTGACCTCAATGGCAGGGCCAACTTTAGCGCTGATAGTGTCCTGTGCAACAATGGTTGTTGGTGCCCCCCAATGACCACCTCCGCCACGGATTCCCTCCTCCCCCACGGATTCCCTCACTACCACCCTTGAACAGTGCCCCTCAAGTCTCCATAACCACACTCTCTCTCAGATACATTTAATTTGATTAACAGCGCCACTCATGCCAGTGCAGGGTGTCAGAGCACTTTACATCACACACATTACACAGAGACAATCAATTATACATGTGTAAATGACTGTATAGGAAATGTTACATAAGACTAAGGACTACATGGTGTAGGAGGCACATGACAACCATACTAGTAGGCAGTATAGTTTAATAGTTATTGGTCTGAAGAAATAGAAACTCAGAATTTAAAAGTTAATACCATGGCTTGGGGTTCTTTTTCATAATCAGAATTGATTTCCATCCAAAAGAATACTTTCTGCAACATTAGGATAATCAAAGACTAGGGGGGAAAACCATAATGCTCTAATTTATACCTTACAGTTTGCATGCAGCTTTTAGGTGACAGTTAATAGCTCACTCTTCTATGTTAGGATTTTAACATATAAACTGCAAGTAACAAAAGAATCTCTCTAACAAAAACAGTAACCCACTTTCCTATTTACATTATGTGCACTTTGTGTGTGATCTGCATGGTACATGTTCCTTGCAGCAGGCAAATTAACCCTCTGTGCTACCTTTCACCGAGTCAAAACTTCCACTAGACAGAACTTCGATCTCTCTCTCTAGGAAGAACATTAATTTCCGGGATCATCATGACATTTTTATTGTTGCTGAAAATTGCTGGAGGCCAGGAAGGTGGCAGCAGGCACTTTTAAAACCATAATATATTGCAAACCTGACGCCCCCTCTCAAAGTCAGCGCCCGGTGTGATCAGACCTGTCGCACCACCCTAGAGCCAGCCCTTCTCATAGGGACCTGTGACCTCAGTGACAGAGTAACTGTTGCTCTAGAGTGTGCTGCTTCATAGGCCTGCCCACAAGACTAGAGGTGAACGTCAGTATGGATTGTGATAGAGAAGCCTTCAAGGTTAACCCACACTTGCCACCGCTGGGGGCCACCTGCTGGTGCTAAGACACCAGGGCTTCTAAGGTCTTGCGGGACCTTCTACGGTCGAGCATGGGAATGTGCTCTCTCAGGAGAGTGGTCTGGGGGACTGGTCATGAAGGCTGAACCTGGTTCTCCAGTTCCAAATTCAGCAACTCTGACCATAGTGCCACATCCTCTCCCCCACTGAACACCTTAGTGCCCCACTGAGAGAAACTTGCACTGCCTTCAACTACAACCCAATTTTTCTCCGCTAAAAACTCCTGAATGAGACTCAATTCAAATTGCGCACTAGACAAGAGCAATATGCTGCCTAAAATATAAAAGTAACAAAATCCTGGGACAAGCAAACACTCAAAGGAATGCAAGATTAAGTAAAGCATGAGAAATGTAAGCTGGGACAACTTGATTACCTTAACGCTTTTACAATCACATTCATAAGCCAGACCTAATGTCTTTGCCAATGCTTGTTCATTCCATTAGTGAGGTAGGCAAATGTGTTCGGAACGCCATTCAAACATCTATTAAATGGATTTAAATATAGCCTTGTTTATCTCTCTATTGGGTATGAGGCACCTGGACACCTTGCTTGCCAGTTGGCTGTGGCCTCCAGTTCCTGCTTGTTCCAGGCTGATCTAGCGACACCACTGCTGCTCATGTTTTCCCTCTAGGATTTTCAAGACTGGGTTTTCCCACTCACCATTCATCCCACCAACAGAAGCCTCTCCCACCCCAGGACACACGTAGTGAAGGCCGCAGTGCAACCGTGCAGCAGACCCAAACATGCAACAAAGGCAGGCCCATCCGTGTCTGGATTACGCCCAGCACCACAACCCCTGGTCCTCCCACCCCACAAAGATACACCATCATCGAGCTCTACACCCTTGACGCTGCAACAAAAACTGCCACTGCGTTGACCCACAGTAGGACCTTTCCCCTGCACCCACTGCGACTTCACCTGCCACTGTAAACCCACCAGCCCACTGACCAGCCCCACCCCAAACACTCCACAGACACCTCCTGAACAAAAATACCAACCTGCATGTGCCCTTCTCAAAACATGCTCACTATTCAAGCATTCCACTGAATTATAGAACCTCATCGCCACCCTCACACCTGACATTGTCTTCCTCACTGAGACCTTGCTCAACCCCACATCCACCCCAGACATTGCCACAGCGATCCCAGACAGATATAAAATCGCTCACCATGACCGCAGCAACAAGCCATCATCCACAGAGAGACCACACAATCTACCACCACCATCGACAACACCATCACCTCCATGAAACATCTCAACTTCAAGCTCCACATAGACAACAAGACAACCGTCAAAGGGACCCTCGTATTCCGACTGCCAGGCCCACGCTCCAGTTTCTACAACACTATCGTAGACTTCATTGCACCCCTCGGTTTAGACTCCAAGGGTTACATCTTCATCTGCAAGCTAAATTTCCACATCGACGACCCAAGTGACAAAAACACCACATACCTCCTGGACAGCATGAGCAGCCTCGGATTGATGCAGATCATCCACGACCCTACACACCGCAGGACACACGCTGGACCCAATTTTCACCTCCAGCACCGAATCAAATACAGCCACGTCACAGAACTCACATGGACCATCCTCCATTTCAGCATCTCCAGCCCCCACACCGCCACCCCCAAGATCAACAAAACTCCCCACCGGATGTGGAACAAAATCTCAGAGACCAGCTGGGTGAAACCCTCAACAACTCCAACCCCACTACAAACACCAACCTCAAACAGGGAGTGAAATACTTCAACACCTGGATCACCAATTGCGCAGACAGTAATATCCCCATCAAGAGCAACATCCAGAGAAAATCCTCCAAAAAGCCCAGCCGGTACACCCAAGAACTCAGGACAGCGAAACGAGACAGCAAACAGTTGGAGAGGAGATGGCGCACCAGCAAGGAAACTGCTGACCTAGTTGCCTTACCCTTCAAGACCTCCTCAACCTCTACCAACACCTGCTGAGAGCAACAAAGAAGACATCCCTTGCCGCATGAATCAAAACTAGTGCCAACAAAACCAAGGAACTTTTCCACCTCGTTGAGGAATCCTCCAACCCGGCTGCCAGTGAAAACAATATCACAGCCTCACAGGAACTGTGTGACATCCTCACCCACTTCTTCCACAAGAAGATCGCAACCATATACAGAAACTTCAAACTCCAACCTACACCTACGGACTTCTTCGACAGATACGCCACCACCTTAACCGACACAAACCACACACTGACCACCTGGAACATCCTCTCCACCCAGGACACCATCTCCACCATGAAATCCATCCACTCAGGAGGTCCCACAGACCCATGCCCACACCACATCTTCAACCTCGGAAACCAAAGGATTGGACAGGAACTTATCACCCTACTCAACACCTCTATCACCACTGGAACATTTCCCGACACCTGGAATTGCAACAAAGTCAGACAGCTACTCAAAAACAAAACGCAGACCCCAACAAACTTAAAACTACCAGCCAATCTCCATGCTCCCATTCCTAGCGAAGGTGCTAAAAACGATCATCAACAATCAACTCAATGCACATCTCGAGCAGAACCAGCTACTCAACGCCTCCCAATCCGGCTTCTGCAGCAATGACAAACCAAAACTGCCCTGATCGCAGCCACCAATAACATTCGAACCCTCCTCGACCGAGGAGAAATAGCAGCTTTGATCGTCCTCGACCTCTTGCTAGCCTTCACCAATGTATCCAAGCACACAATGATCAAAAGACTCCATCACATCATCATCCAAGGGAAAGCACTCAGATGGATCACCTCCCAGAGGATCCACTTCCCATCTTTTACCTCTGAACACAAGGAGATCACCCGCGTCTCATCCCTTATCCCCACACTTTTCAATGCATATATGACCCCACTGGCCAACATCGGAGGTCCCATGGTCTCAACATAATTTCCTACACTCACATCACCCAACTCATCCTCTCACTCACTGACAAACTCACTACCACCAGAACCAACTTCCACAGATGCATGACAAATGTCGCCAACTGGATGAAGAGCAACTGCCTGAAGCTGAACACAGACAAGACGGAGGCTCTGATCTTTGGAAATGGCAACAACACATGGAACGACTCCTGGTGGCCATCAGACCTAGGACCCGCAGCCACTCCCTCCAACCACACCAGAAACCTCAAAATCATCATTGACAACAAGTTCACCATGAAATCACAGATCATCGCCGTTTCCTCTGCCTGCATCCTCACTCTTTGAATACTACATAAGATCTTCAAGTGGCTACCCCTACATACGAGACACACTATGACACAAGCCCTCATCACCAGCCGGCTGGACTACGGCAATGGCTTCTACGTAGGAATTGCCACACACTTTCTACAGAGACTTCAGACCATACAGAAGGCTACAGCCAGGCTCATCCTCAGCCTTCTGCGACAAACCCACATATCATTAACTCTGTCAGGACTCATTTCGACTTTGCTTACATAACTTCTTTTGAGGACTGACTCAAGCAGTTATAGGAAGGGCCAAGGCTTAAAGTTAAACAACATCAATGGCTATGAAAATTTGATCTGACTCTCTGACGGCCCTCAACCTTGTGAACAGGTGCAGCACCAAGGTCGGCATTTCACAGCACCTGTTTCACGCACTTTCAAAACCTCTTCAAAGAGATTGCAACCTTTGTTTTCCTGCATCATAGATACTTAAGCTGTGACTGAGCTATTCAAAATAATATTGGCAAACCATATAACAGCTCAGTCTGTGAAAAACTTGCCACTTTCAGGATGTTGATATGTAATATCATTTAGGTGTGAATGGGGTCTGAACTCACTATTCATTCACTCATCCACTTATACATTCCCCTGAGTGAGTTAAGCACCGGCTCCAGAGATCTGTCTCTACCCTGCATGTCACTTATGCCTTAACTATACATATTCTCAAACCAATGACAGCTTATATTGGTCTTTCCTGCTGCATCTCTTCTGCTGGGTATTGAATATTGCACTTGTTACAATTGTCAACGTTAGAAGATTGCTTCTGTGAGGAGACAAAAGGTGCACTGCTTGCTGTTGATTGAATTGTAGGTGACATGTGATAGGGAGAGCTTGCACTGCTGCTGCCCTACCTAAAGGAGGCATTCTTGCACCATTTTGTTTTTAGAGTTTTATATAGCGCAAACTAGACCGAAGATATTAAGTATCAGAGCGCTTTACATAGCACCAGTTTCGTTACATCAGGACACATTAATTTTTGTTAGGCATGGGGAGATTAAATGATTTGCCCAGAATGACAGGATGTTGAGTGTCGTTGCCGAGACTCGAACTTGGTTTCCCAGCTTCGATGTCGACCGCTTTAGCGTAAGACTACATCCTCTCCCCATTTCTACCTTAGCTTTACCTGATCAATGAAAAAGAGGTGTTTCCACTGCAGAAAGAAGGTATTTCCACTACTTATGAATCAACAAAGGATATATAGAATGCATTTGCGTAGCACGTATCATGAACAGTATATTTTCCGCAACATTTGATGTGAGATGGCTGTAATCCTGAGGAAGTTCATGTCCCTAAAGCGGCAATATTCGAGAGCCAAAACATGTTGACAGAAAAGAGAAGCTAGGTCTGTCACTCCTCCCTCTGTTTTTAATCTTATGGCAGGGACACACCAGAAACACAATTGTAATATCAGTCAGAGAATTTAATAAAGGAAGAACATAAATGTTGGTATATGGGACATAGCTTATTAAAACTAGGAAACCTATAACTGGGAGACTGTGCAACACATGAAAAGTAGTACTCTTGGAGGTTTACATTCCTAGATGTGGAACCAATGAATGAAACATTCCACACTAGGTAGATGAGATTGTAACATCCTGTATAGGTATATGAATGCATGGTAATTCTATTAGAAGTTGGGGTCTTTCTTCCAGGTGTGTTGTGCTTCTTGAATGTTTATGTGTGCTTAAAGAGAGTGTACAACAGTCCTTTAACTCATCTCACTCCCTCTTTACCATGTTAGCTACCTGTGTTGTACCTGTCCTGTAGGTGTGAGAGACATGTGTGATGTTCCTCCTACCACTGTCACCTTTCCTTTACTTATTCTCTGCAGTGGGGAAGCTGTTCTGCTCCTGCCCTTGTTGTAATATTATTGTGTTGTGAAGCTGGCTATAAAGCTTTCCACTACACAAAAGACAATACTGACTGACAAAAGACAAAACAATTTTGATTTCCATTTAATGCATGACGTGAATGAAAGAGTAAATCCTTACAGAATATCTGACAAAGTTTACTTATGCGTTTATGTGTAAAATGAACAGAATTGAAATCGACTACAATACTTTGTAACATTTTAAAACATACCTGGCAAGTGGGATTCCTCTTGTCATCGCTGGGCACTTCGCTACTGGAAACGCTGTTCCTGACCGCTGTGTGCCGCCCCTGCTCGCCGGACCCGCTTCGCGGGTCCCGCTTCGCGGATACACAGCGGCTGTCAATTTACAAGGGGCTTGACTCAACCGGCAGGGCTGCGAGGGTAGAGCGGAGGACTCCATAGACCAGGAGTCCCCGCGCGCCCGTTACCAGCTGGGCTCCTCTCCCTGCCGGCCCCGCCCCCAACGCCGGGAAAGCAGAAAAGGCAGCTGAGCCTTCCCTCTTTGGATTCCTCTTGTCATCGCTGGGCACTTCGCTACTGGAAACGCTGTTCCTGACCGCTGTGTGCCGCCCCTGCTCGCCGGACCCGCTTCGCGGGTCCCGCTTCGCGGATACACAGCGGCTGTCAATTTACAAGGGGCTTGACTCAACCGGCAGGGCTGCGAGGGTAGAGCGGAGGACTCCATAGACCAGGAGTCCCCGCTCGCCCGTTACCAGCTGGGCTCCTCTCCCTGCCGGCCCCGCCCCCTCGGGGTAATTAGCCCTCCTATAAAGCAAAGGTAACAACCCCGCTGCGCGGGAGCGCGCGGGAGGGCGCCGGGAGAAGCCCGGGACAAGGGCGGGACCGTTTGTGACCCGGAGTGACCGGACCGGGCCACCCCTCTAACCTGTGTGCGTTCCCATCCCTAAGGACTATGGCCGGTAGAGACAATAGGATTAAATCCTCCCTAACTGGCAGCCTGTCAACCGCTGGAGGTATGGAGAAATTCCTCATAAGGGCTAATAACATTATAGATAAGGAGATTGTTATATTGGAAAAGCGATTGTCCACAGAACTTATTTCTCTTCAACGATCTTCTATAGGACCCCTTGCTAATGCCAAAACGCCCATTAGAGACAGCGATCAGTCTGCTATTGCGGATACAATATCCCCACCCACAGAAGACCCTAGTCACCTAGCTACCCCGGTTATATCAACTGACATTGCTGCTGACCCTAACTGTGTACCTGTAAGCAATAATGTCTCCATTGTATCCCACCCTGATGTGAGTATTACCGAGTCAAAGAGCTGTGGGGAAAGAGAGGGTGCAGTGAGGAAACGGAAAAGAGTGTACAACAAGAAAGATGTCAAATCGGGAAGGGCCGCAAAAACAGCTAAGGTACGGGAGGCCCCACTACCCCAGACCACATTTACCCCCCGTGATGCCCAACCTCCGAATAGAGAAATATCCATGGAATGGGCCGTGGCTCTACTTAAATCTATCATATCCCCATTAGAGGCTAAACTGGATAGGCTTTGCTCTAGAATATCTAATCTAGAGAAAACATCTGCCTCCATTTTAGCCACCCTTGGTAACCTTCAGAACCAACACATCCCCACGACTACCATATCCCCTGCGATCCCCGCTCCCCCCAATCCGGTTTTGAACCAACCCAATATCCCCCCACCGAATACTTGCATACCACCCCTTATCCAATCTCAGTCCAATAATCCAACAACTAACAATGTGGCGAGCCAACAACCAAGCCAAACTAACCCAACAGATCATTTGGCCCAGGGAGCACCAAGTGAGACACTCAATACCCCTAGACCTAGACGGCCCGATTTACCACCTGAGGCAAACCGGTTTACTGTCATCTTAGCCGGAGTACCACCACTAGAAACAGGGGAATCAGAAACCTTTAGTTCCTTGAAGAACAAAGTTATAAAATGGCTCAACTGGAATAGACCGCTCCCGAGCCACCTGCACAATGAAATTATTATGGTTAGGAGGGTTCCCTGGATAGGCAAGACCCCTAAAAACATCAATGGGGACTGCCTAACCGTTAGTTTTAGAGACCCCCGTACAGTATCCCATATATGTGCAGGTTTCAACAGATCTTTTGACTCCACGATCCAGGCCCTTCCTGTTTCCTATTTCTTCCCACCAACCAACATTCGTTACCAACAAAGAAGAGGGGATTGGTCTGTTGTGGAAAGGAGGGGCAGACAACGAGCATATGATGCTAGACCACCAAGACAACCTCTATATGCACCTCAATTCCACCCCTTTATGGATTACAACCGTTTTGCTTGCTTAGATGGCCTAGAGGGAGTAGACTGACTACACCCCGTCTCTCGCTCTCTGTTGCCGACCAACATTCCGGCTAAACTTGATGTCCCATCTATGGTTCACTTATCCACCCCTACCGTAGTTATCCCCATTAACCCGGCCCAGATTTCACCCGTTACGACACCCACCATACAATGTTCCGAAATTACCACCCTTACCCCTGCCCCAGCTACCCCCACTGTACCGGATCTGGTCCACCCAGATACGACCCTTACTACACCCTCTGTCCCAACTAACCACATTAATACAGTAATGGATCAAAGGGTTAAGGGCTATTCATTGATGAGCTGGAACATTGCTGGGTGGCGGCAAAAGGTTTCAGCACTGGGTTGGAGGGAACACATTGTGGATTTTGATATTTTATGTTTGCAGGAAACGTGGTCAGTGGAAGATATTGCTTTTGATGGTTTTGTTTCCTATAACTGTAATGCGGTGGAATCTGTAATGGGGAGGGCCAAAGGGGGATTGTTGATTTTACTTTCTGTACACCTCCCTTTACGTGTAAGGAAAAGCCATATTGTGGGGTCCCATTCGCAAATTTTGGAAATATCGGTAGGCAGGGATAGAAATTTATTATTGATTAACCATTACAATAACACCTTTGACCCCTCCAGTACCACTGTAGTAGATGAACTTGAATCAGCCCTGGATTCTATTCTCTGCAATATAACTGTATCTTATGATATTGTTTGGGGAGGAGATTTTAATATCAGAACTTGCCCTCACTCATACTCAACTACTTGTGGTTATGATGGGGAAAATGGGGAAAATGTACTCCACTTTTTACACTCTCCATATGGCACCTCCCTTAACAATCTGATGTTAAAAATTGATATATCAATCCACCAACATGCCCCTGATAACGAGGGCAATCTGGCGCCTACCTTTAAGGGGAGAAACACCACCTCTGTTATTGATTTTTTGATTATTTCTAACCGGGTAGCTCCTCATTGTTCTGTTCCCCAGATCTTAGATCACGACCTGAGTGATCACAATGCACTTACCATGGTCCTATATTGTGAGCTCCATAGGGATGTATTCTCCGGTAGGGTTGTCGATGACATTACCCCATGTAGACCAAATGGGACTCGCATAAAGTGGAGTGGGGATAAAGCAGAGAATTTACATCGCAGGGTGGTGAAAGCTGGCCTAAACACGATACTTAGCTGCCTTGATACGGAAGTCCCCCCAGAACAATCTGTAAATAACTTTGAGAAGTTGGGTGTCACAATTAAGCAAACTCTTACCTCTAAGAAGGCTAAAACTAGACAGGCCACGCAGGGTTGGTTCAACCAAGCATGTACAAGGGCACTAAAATCCCTTAAACTTTCCCTCTCAACTACCCCGAGAGACAGGGAAGCGGTTAAATCCCTGAGGGCTAATTACAAAAATGAGCTCAAAATCAGGAAACTAGAACTTAGAGAAATAGCCTGGGAAGACCTGAGCAAAGCTGCAGCCCTCCGGGACAGTAAACTATTTTGGAGTACCATCAATAGCCCATTCCTGCAAAAAGAGGAATTCCCTGTTCTCACTGCCCAAGTTAATGAAGAGGGATGGGTGGCCCACTTCTCAGGGATCTTCGATCCAACCGGAGGGTCCTTTGCAAATTTTAACATCACTAGCAATACCCCAGTTGAATCCCCGAGAATCTCGATTCACGAGGTGGATTTGGCAATAAGGAATAGCAAAGCGGGGAAAGCCCCAGGCCCAGACGGGGTACCAATCGACCTATACAAATATGATCCAGCGCTCTGGAGCCCATTACTGACCATAGCCTTTAATGCTGCTATGGATAACAGGACCCCTTCTACCTGGGGTGAATCCATCATTATTCCAATCTACAAAAAGGGGGATAGAGGAGAGGCCAAGAACTACCGCCCTATCTCCCTGCTGGATTCCTCACTAAAAATTTTGAGCAGGGTCCTGTTAGCACGCTTGGAAGATTGGGCTTTAGATAATAACATTCTTGCCCCATCCCAATATGGCTTTAGAAAGGGCCTTGGTACGATCGAACAATGTATTAATTTGAACCTTTTAATAGGGAAGTATACCAAGGCCAAGCCGGGATCATTATTTTTGTGCTTTGCAGATCTTTCAAGCGCATTTGATTTGGTCGACCATGCCCTGCTATGGACAACTCTGCTGGGTATGGGAGCCCCCCCGATATCATCTATTTCTTAGCCACACTCTATTCTAACTTATCCGCCCAAATTCGTTATGGTCCTGAGGGTGAGTGCACACGGAAGATTAGAGTAAGATCTGGCATTCGACAGGGCTGCGTATTAGCCCCGTTGCTTTTCTCACTCTTCATTAACTCGGTGGAACAAGAGTTAAAGCAAATCCATGCCGATGCCCCCCAAGTAGGAGGCACCCCTATACCGGTATTGCTTTATGCCGATGATACAGTTCTTCTTTCCAGGACCCCTATAGGCTTACAAAAATTGATGGATGGTTTCTATGATTTTATATTGAAAAGGAAACTCAAAATTAATAACTCTAAAACGTTTGTCATGGTGTGTGGAAAAAAGCTGAAACTTTTTAAACCTTTTTCTTTTAAGGAAAACCATATTGCAACTGTCACTAATTTCTGCTATTTGGGAGTTACATTTAACGACAGAGGATCATGGGCCCCTGAGGAAACAAATGTCAAAGCTAGAATGGCGAAAGCATCCTTAGGCGTCTTCCGCTTTGCTTCTAAAGTAGGAAGCCGCCGTATTGTTGATATGCTGACCATATACAAGTTCAGATGTACCTCGATAGCATTGTATGGCTCGGGGGTATGGGGACATTGCAATGCCAAGGCCCTGCAAATTGAAGAAAACAAGTTTATTAAACGGCTACTTTGTCTACCCTCCTCAGCATCTACTGTTTTAACCCATTCGGAACTAGATCTGGATTACCTGTCCGACCTCACCGGATTGAGGCCACTGATGGTATGGAAATCCATTTTTACCAAGACGGAAACAGCATTTACCAAAGATATCATCAAAGACTGCTTACTCTTGGATAAAGTTTCAAGTATTCCATGGTTAAAATATGTAGTTTCGACTGTTAAAGACCTGTTTGACATGGACTTAGGAAATGACCCTACCTGTCTGAGCACTCTAGACAAACAGGAACTAAAAAATGTCTATCTTAGGGCGAAATCGGATGTGCGATGTTATGCTACTAGAGAATATTCTACTCATATTTTTCACCTTTCCTTGAATGATGATAGCCGGGGTATTCCTATGTACCTTAATGTTATCCACAGACAGTCCCATCAGTTTGTTCTTTCAAGGCTAAGATTAGGTATAGTACATAACTTGGTTGCTTTCCCGATTATGAAATCTCACCCAGTCACCCCATGTCCATGTGACGGTTCTACCAAACAAAGCACAATGCACTTTTTATTACTCTGTCCTTTGTATAAAGCGCAACGCACCTGTTTCCTCAAGCCTATGTTCCTTAAATACTCCATGTATACCACTGATAGCGCTTTGAGGCTTCTCTTTTCACTTTCAAGCCCAGATATATGTTTTTATACTGCCACTTTTATACTGAAATCTATCAGAGCTAGACTTAGCATGGTTTTCCCGTAATTTTATGTGCAGCAATCCCCACAGCATGCGACAAGGTTATCTTTGTTTCTGCATTTTTTGTACAATGTATATGTAATGTTTTAAATTGTATACTTTTATGATGTTTCTTAAACATTCGAATAAAGTTATAAAACTGAAACAGCCTCCAGTTCATGTATAACACATCTGCTAGTTCTGGCATTTTAACTAACATCCCTTTGCATTCTGGGACTTTGAACCCATGATGAAAGTAAGGTAAAAATACAAGCACCACAGTGCAACGTGACATACTGGTGGCTGAAAAGCAGTAGATGGCTGATGTCTTATAGTACACTTGAGTGGATTGCAAAATAACATTTTGTTACTAATTTTCTGCTTTTTTTCTTGAGGAAAAAACAGCCAAGTGGGTGAGAGGGCAGTGAGAGCCTTTCAAATGCAAATAGGACTACCTCAGAGCTAATGGTCGAACATTACCACTACTTGGGGGAAGATACAGAAGGTGGTTTTGTGTGTAAAAGTTGTATTTATTTTCCCTTAATGTCTGATTGTTGTGTGCCTTCTATGTTGGCAAGTGCCATCACTTGAGTCATTTTGTGCCCTAAGGTCAATGGAAAATAGTAGTCTTACATATATATATATATATATATATATATATATATATATATATATATATATATATATATATATATATATATATATATATATATATATATATATATATATATATATATATATATATATATATATATAGATATATATATATATATATATATATATTACCTACTGGCGATAGCCAGTAGGTATATATAGTTAGGATTATTTGTCTATGGAACTTTTGAAAATTCTATGTCTAATAACTTTGGCGTTTGTGGATGGAATCGGCTGACATTTTCAGGAAAATGGCACATTTTGTTTCTGTACCCGGATTGGGTAGATAAAAACAAAGCGCAGACATCGCCGGTTGTTACCGCTGATGCTGCGCCAGGAGAGAAATGACAGGGAGGCCGCTGATGACTAAACAGGTAAGCCGGGAGGCTCCGAGTGAGTCTTTGCTATTTGACAAAAGCGCTAGTTAAAAGAAGCAGAGTATCGACGGCTGCCGGCGGATTTAGAGTTTTTAGTCTTTGGAGGGTTATGTGGTCAATTCCTCTAATGCTAGCTGCATGGGAACGGGGATCTAGCTACTAATGGGTGTAACTGTGGAAACAAACCCAGGGCTGGGATTGTAATACCCCCTAAAAAACGGCGATAACAGTAAATATGAATCCAGTTGGTACTATGCAAAAAATAACGCGCAATAGCGAAATATAGTATACACAGAAAGAATCTGCAAGCCATAAGACAGTTTTTACGGCTTAAACTCACCAAAAAACTTAAGGAGTTTCCATAATAAAACCAATAGGTAAAATGAAAATTAAAACCCTAACAGCAGGTTTGTTTACAACCATATCCCGGGTTCTTTTTTATCCAACTAGACAACCTAATCCTAAAAGAAGGAAAATAAGAAGTTCAAAAGCGATTATCAAAATCGGAAATAGAAGGAAGTAATTAAAACTCCTCTAGACCCCATGAGGTGACCTCAAACTACATAACGAAAGGTATGAAACTTTCAGAACCATCTAATTGTCGTTTTTTAACCATTAACAGAAGACCATAACCTTCTTACAATTTGGCAACTGTGTGTATTTCTGTCTATTTGCAGTAGAAGTATATAGAACCTATCAGAACGGTGGTCATTCCTGGTGCAGCAAACCTATTCAACATATGTATTTCTGGATTAAGGTATTACAACAAGCAATATTAAACACAGGAATAAAAGTATTTGTGGTAAAAGAAAGGGGAGTAACATGATAGATGATGCCATCTGTATTTTTGTAGGTGACAAATCCTTTTATGATATGGAGAACATACCCCTATGAGATTGAGAAATAGAGGGTAAAACAAGACATTATATTACAAATCTGTCTCACTTGATTTCCAAGGTATGTATAACTTTGGAGCATGCACGAACAACCCTAGGATTTATGAAATTTAGAAAAGCACTTATTTGTTCAAGATAACATTCGAGAAAAGACTAGAAAGATCTCACAAATAATAGCAATCCAAATGCAAACGAGAGATATGTTGAAATTAGCCATGCAAACAAGAAAACAAAAGATCTTTGGACACTGGTTTAAATCCGAAAGGGAATGGCATAATTTTTAAGAAAATTATTCCCTGTATGTGAAAATCTAGAGTTAATTTATGAATAACTGTAATGAATGAGTATAGGAAAGTTGTTGCCGTTATGACTAGTTTTTTTAATAAATGTGCAATGTATTTTAAATTATGAGAACAATATGTATAGGCATAGCTCGAGGTCTTGTTATAAACTGTGTATAATTGTGGCATTCTCTTTTTAGTGATTTTAAAAACCCGTCCTGAAGAAGGTGTGACACACTGGTCAAGACACCGAAATGCTGCGTCGACTCTTTGGTTTTTATTTGTAATGTTTTTGTACAATGATGCAATTTGTGATGTACTGTAATGTGATGAAATTTTAATAAATGATTGTTTTTAATTTACCCAATTACAGTTAGATCCCTTTCTTGAATGCCACAGGAATTATATTTGTTTTATTTTTAGTTTATGATGTTTAGCTGACCTCGAGTAGTTAAAACTGTTTCTCATATAATTATTGGGGTCTAGGTCGAATGACAGGACCAGGTGTGACACAACAATTGTGTTGAAGCCACGCTAGGTCCTTTGGGAACAAGGGGCTGTGACAGAGGGTATTTCCTGACAACTAGGGACTTTCTTGTGTTTTAACATTTTGTTTCTGAGCAGCCCCTGAAAATTTGGGGGGGTTTCGTCAAGGGGGGGGCGAGAAAAAAGGGGGGTCCCAAAACACATTTTTCCCATGTTAATTTCCATAGGGCCTTTGGCCTCACTTTTAGCTCGAACGGCTGAATGGATTTGCACGAAACTTGGCAAAATTATAGGGACTGTTAGCCCGATGTGCCTTTGCTAGGTCTCAATATATGTGCTCCAGTGGATTTTGAGAAATTAACGTTCAAAACAAGATATATATCTGTAACAGCGCTCCGGGCTGCGCTCCGGTCCGCTTACTTTTCGCGAAACGGAACTTTGCGATGCGAAGCTGATTGGCTCCCCGGTGTCTGTCAACATTCTAAACAGTCCGGAGCGGCCGCCATCTTATCTCTCGGTAGGATCGAGAGAGAAGAAGAGGTGAAAAACGAAGGGGGAATTTAATGAAAGGGGGCAAGGTATACCCCTCTTGACCCTCTAGGAATTTTGTTGGGGTTATTAAAGGGTCCCGTGGGGAAAATAAAAAAAAAATGATTTTTCACGGTAGAAGCGCTTCACGGGCCTCGAACTGGGCCGCAAACTGGTAGCGAAACGGGAATTCGCCATTTTGTGCTTCGTTTTAATTAAATTACTAGGTATAAGGGGGTGCGGGAGACGTATCCTAATCCCCTATGTTTTCTGAGGGTGGCTGAGGAGGCTCATATATGTTGATACATCTCTTCCAGCGGCTGTGCGTGAGCTTTTTCTTTTTTTTGCTGCGTGACGTCTGTTAGCGTTCGATTCGATGGAAATCAGGAAGTGTTGACCGCCAATTTGTCAGTGCAATAAAATATTTTGTTATAAATGAATCCTTATTGATAAACATTGTCTGCGCCATCTTGCCTTTTTTTCAATGCCACAATTTTGTCGTGCACGGCAGCCATTTTAGATGCCAGGCTGGTCCCAGGCTATCACCTAGCCCTGCGGATGTAGTTTATGGCCCCAGCTGTAGAGAATCCAGACATGCCAACCCTCCCGATTCAGGCGTGAGACTACTGATTTCAGTGCTAGTCTCCCGCCTCCCGATTTCTGCAAGCAAAAACCCGGGGGCATATTACCAACAACTAGCGTTAATTTTTGTCTCTAACTTGTTTAGAGACAAAACTTATCGCCGCACATCGGCGATTTTTATCGCAGATAAACCTTGCTATTAGCAAGGTTTATCGCAAATGCGATAAAAAACGGCCGCAATGCATGAATATCGCAGAAAAGTCAGCGATATTCATGTATTATCGAGCAAATGCTCTTAGCCATGTTATCCACCTCCCATTGGATAACATGGCTAAGAACTGCTCAGGTCAGGTGTTAGCTTTTGGAGATATTCGCGCTTAGCGCGAATATCTCCAAAAGTTGGTAATAGGAGATAGCGATGTTAGGGACTGTTTCCAGTCGCTAACATCTTGGCACGCCCACTTTGCATGTCATTAGTGATAAATATCACTGACATGCAAAGCGGGGCCCAAGATGGTCGCTATCTCCTTTTAGCTGTCACTAACTGGTGTTAGCGACAGCTTGGTAATAGGGAGATAATTTTATCTCCGCTTTCTTGGCTTTTAAAGCCAAAAAAGCGGAGATAAACCCCCTTGATAATATGCCCCACGATTCCTCGGGGGTTTCAGCTGACAAGGCTTGGTATTGTGTTACGTGGTAATTCTTCCAGGAAACGTCAGAGGGTCGATGCAGGGGTTCTAGAAGGGGTGATAAACCATTTAAGCCTCATGAACAAGCGCATGGTCTTTTAAAGATCTGTGAAGTACTCGGGGCGGCGGTGTGTGTGTGTCCTCTTTCAGGAGCGGGCGGGGGGGGGGGGGCACTGCCAGCAACTTCCAGGCCAGGCAGTGTTCAACAGTTGCATCACCCTTTCTCTGCCTGCTATTGCGCTCCATGCTTCGGAAAGGTAAGAAAAAGAACGTGCATTTGAGTTTGAAATGTCCGATCCTGTAGCAGTACACTTGCAAAGCCCACACATGACAATAACCCGATTCAAGGCCCCATTCACCCGTTTTTAAAAAAATATATAACACTCCAACAAAGTAGGATTATAAAACTTTATTAACTTTTAAATATAACGAACGGAACAAAAACTGTAAAAACATTTAAACATTTTTCACAAAAAAAAGCAACAATGGTCAGAAGCTGTCTTTTGTGCGAATAGTCCCAAGGCAGCACAACGTGCTGAGTTCTGGACGGCACCCAGGTGATGTCACCTGGGTGCCGCACTGGTTTTTGGGATCCTACAATGCAGCAAAGAAAAACAGCGTGGGGCGTCCAGGGTGTTGCGGAGGGAGGCCTCGTCAGTAGCGGTCTGTTGTGCGAATAGTCCCAAGGCAGCAGAACGCGCTGAGATGTTGATGGCACCCAGGTGATGTCCAGTAAACTGCCGCACTGGTTTTGATATCCTACAATGCTGCTCCGAAAATTGGCGTGGGGCGGCCCGGGGGGGGCGTGGGGGAGGCGGCGTGAACGGGCCTCCCCAGGTGGCGGCCATCCAGCTGAGTTGCGCCCGCTCTTGCGGCTACAGCGTTTCGCTCACCATGTTGTTGAGTTGCTCCCACTCTTGCAGTGCAGCGATAGGCGGCTGCCACATGACTCTTAAAATGGCGGACGGCTCTTCGGTTTTGGGCCTGGTCCACTAAAATGGCCCTGGGACACCTTGGAACTCGGACGCTTGCCTGCTAGGGCTTGGGCTCCATTCTCGAAAGCGTCCCCTCAGCCGTGAAGATTCTACAAAAGTCTTGGGGGCCCTCGACTCCTGCAGGCTTCCGGTGGGGAGCGGCTGCCATGATTGCTCGCGGAATGACCACGATGGAGCCACGAGATGGTGGTGCTCTCATGCTGACGCCAGCTTCAGTCTGAATCATCCAGAAACAAGGTGGGGCTTTCATCGTTTGGGAAAAAAAAATGTTCTAAACCAATGAAAAGTGTTATTTTTAGGTCATATGACCAAGCCTTCCATCTTTAGGAAACCAAAAGTAAAATGAACCAATGAAAAGTTTTATAAACAAGTCACATGACCTGTTATGCGGCATAGGGCTACAAAAAGCGTAGAAAATCCGTTGGCACGTGAGGCGGCGTCAGTAGCGGACCGATGTGCGAATAGGCCGAAGGCAGCACAACGCGCCGAGATCCGGATGGCACCGAGGTGGTGTCCAGCAAATTGCCGCACTGGTGTGGCCATCCTACAATGCTGCGCCGAAAGACGGCGTGTCCAGCTGAGTTCCGGTCACTCTTGCGGTACAGTGACTCGAACGCGCCGAGATCCGGATGGCACCGAGGTTGTGTCCAGCAAGTTGCCGCACTGGTGTGGCCATCCTACAATGCTGTGCCGAAACTCGGCGTGGGGTGCCCCGTTGGCTTATGAGGTGATGTCAGTAGTGGACCGATGTGTGAATAGGTCGGAACCAGCACAAGGCGCCAAGATCCGAATGGCAAGTCCTGGATGTTGAGTGCCATAGTTGAGAGTTCTGAGCAGTGCTTGTAAGACTATCTGAAGCTTATTTGCACCTGCTGCAGCTTCACTATTGCCCGAGGTGGTGTCCAGCAAATTGCTGCACTGGTGTGGCCATCCTACAATGCTGCGCCGAAAGACGGCGTGTTCAGTTGAGTTCCGGTCACTCTTGCGGTACAGTGACTCGAACGCGCCGACATCCGGATGGCACCGAGGTGGTGTCCAGCAAGTTGCCGCACTGGTATGGCCATCCTACAATGCTGCGCCGAAAGACGGCGTGACCAGCTGAGTTCCGGTCACTCTTGCGGTACAGTGACTCGAACGCGCCGAGATCCGGATGGCACCGAGGTGGTGTCCAGCAAGTTGCCGCACTGGTGTGGCCATCCTACAATGCTGCGCCGAAAGTCGGCGTGGGGTGCCCCGTTGGCTTATGAGGTGATGTCAGTAGTGGACCGATGTGTGAATAGGTCGGAACCAGCACAAGGCGCCAAGATCCGAATGGCAAGTCCTGGATGTTGAGTGCCATAGTTGAGAGTTCTGAGCAGTGCTTGTAAGACTGTCTGAAGCTTATTTGCACCTGCTGCAGCTTCACTATTGCCCTGGTGTGGCCAAAGGTCGCACATGACATAGGCGGCCGGCTCCCGACGTCCGGCGGATCTTTTTTCCTTTTCTTTTCTGCTTCTTGTCCTACAATCCGTTTCATCTGAAGACACGACCAGGTCCCTGAATGTGTGCAGGGGGACGCTATTGATTGAATGAAAATGGCGGCTTGACACAAAGCTGGCTCAAGCGTTGCTGTTGATGCTATACAGACAAAAATTGGTTTTCAGTTTGTACATTCTTCTGGATTTTTTTTTTCCATCCAAGGCTGATTGAGAGTTTGTAGAAAAATGGCTTCAGATTTTCCACATACTACTCTTCAACATTCTTCCTAAATGTAACAATGTGAGACTCACTAGGAGAACGGCTGTTTATGTTTCCTTTCAAAATGCTGCGAACAATATTTTCTGAATGGAACACACCATCTTGTAGCATAAAGGGCCGAAAGGGGTTCTGGTCTGGTCGATGGTTGGTGGAGACATTTTGACTATATCTTGGACCTGCCCGGCCTCGCCCAAAATGGCGCCGGTATAAATGGGACTCGTAACTCATTGTTGTGTACTGGTTGAACAACCTTGATATCACGAGATATGAATGCAGTTTTGATGCTCATGGCGGGCGGGGACGAGAATTGATTGAATATTTCGACATCTCTATTGATATTAAGTTCTGATGTGTTATTGATTACTGTACTATTGAAAGTTCGAATTAACGTCACCCATGGTACTTGCACGCAAATGTATATCGAGATAACTTTTTTGTAAGTGGCCCTGTCGTATTTTAATTACAAAATGTACGTCCACCGATTCCGCAACTGTTAGACACCTTAGTTCTTGCAACCTAATGGCTCGTTCGTTACGTTCCTCTATAATGTAAATGTCTCCTCATCATATACGATTCCAGTTTGCTCCGTGGCCGGCCCTCGTGGTTATAGGCCCGTATTTGTATACTGACATTTTCACAATAAAGGTTTTTAAAACAAAACATGGTAGTAGTATTTACATTGGTAACGTTTTTACTTTTAGTCACTGTTTTCGAATCAGTTAAAGGCAAGTGAAATAAAGCAGTCCAATTACATGACGGATAAAAGGTATAATATGTAGGAACGCAGTAAAGATAAATGGTCAAGGGCAGTTGTGTTTTCCACTTCTGCAACATAAAGTGATCGATAAGAATCTGATAATCAGACGTATCGGCGACTAAGACAGCAGGCCGAGTCTCTTTTACTCAACGGCTCCGTCATGGAACGAAGAAACGCCCTTTTTCTCGAAAAAGGAATATATTTTACTTGCAGGACAGTTGTAAATTTTCCGGGAAAGTACATTAGCCTGGAATATTATAACATATATGTTTTTAAAAAAAAGTTCGAAATCAATAAAAAGCGTATTTTTTAGGTCATATGACCAAGCTTTTCATTATTAAAATAACAAAAGTAAAATGAACCAATAAAAAGTTTTATTAACAAGTCACATGACCTGTTATGCTTACATTGCGCGCTGCGCCTCGGATTACTTCCGGGTGCGCTAACGCGGCGTGTCATATAACGCATTACGCGACAACGTAGGTCAAGAATATAGTCAAAATGTCTCCACCACCCAGCGTTCGGAACACAACCCCTTTCAGCAGTCCAAAAAGTTCTGTAAAATGACAACAGAGGGGACAGGCAACAAGAACCATCAGTCAAAGAGGGGAGGGCAAGTTCTTCTCTACCGGGTCATGTTGGGGCGCTACCGGAACTGATCGAATTGGTAGTCTACAGTGTTTCTGGATGTTTCAGACTAAAGCTGGCGTCAGCATGAGAGCACTACCATCTCGTAGGTCCGTCGTGCCAATTCCACGAGCAAACATGGCAGCCGCTCCCCACCAGAAGCCTGCGGGAGTCGGGGGCCCCCAAGACTTTTGTAGAATCTTCACGGCTGAGGGGACGCTTTCGAGAATGGGACCCAAGCCCTATCAGGGAAGCGTCCGAGTTCCAAGGTGTCCCAGGGCCATTTTAGTGGACCACGCCCAAACCTGAAGAGCCGGCCGCCATTTTGAGAGTCCTGTGGCAGTCGCCTATCGTCGCATCGCAAGAGCGGGAGCAACTCAAATACATGGTGAGCGAGACGTTGTAGTCGCAAGAGCGGGCGGTAAACAGCTGAATGGCGGAAGAGGCACAGTGTAGCAAAAGCGGGCGGAATGGCAACTAAAACGGTAAAGGGGCGCCCCACTACAGCGTGTCTTCAGGTCAAACGGATTGTGGGACAAGGTCCAGAATAGAAGAGTCATCAAAAGGCAAAAAGTTCCGCCGGACCCCGGGAGCCGGCCGCCTATGTCGGGGGCGATCTCAGGCTACACCGGTGCTATAAGACTTGGGGAGGGGGTCGGAGCCAAGCGTCTTCTCCGAGTCCATGGCCATTACACCGCCCCTCGGGGGCCTCCGTCAAGCGGTTTAGGAAGGTAACATATCACATTGTTTTCAAATGCAGTGAGGTCCACAAACGACACTCACTTACTTTGAGAATAGTGAAGCTGCAGTAGGTGGAAATAAGCTTCAGACAGTGTTACAAGCGCTGCTTAGAACTCTGAACTATGGCACCCAACATCCAGAACTTATGCCATTTGAGAATGGCAGTGACATTGAAGCAACTCAGGGACCAAAACCATTAACGTAATTTCATGTATGAAAATCTTACTTGGGGAGGGGGCAGGAGCGAAGCGCCCCCTCCCAGTCCGCGCCACCACACCGTATGTTGAAAATCTGAAGCCATCGTTCTACAAAGTCAACCAACCTTGGATGGAAAAATCTAGAAAAATGTGCAAACTGAAAACCAGTTTTGGTCTGCATAGCATCAGTAGCAATGCATGCTATCAGAGTGCATGAGTTTCATGCTCGATCGATTGAGCTAGCCAGATCGGGCAATAAAAAGTATAAAATAGTTATGTAAATAGTTATTTAATAAAATGTTTTACCCTGTTTCTTTGCTGGTGTGTTGTCTATATTTTTAATATTTGCATAGGGTTTGTCGTTATTTTGGGCGGGATGGGTGACGGAGCCGAGCTGTCTTGCAGCCCTCATGGTGTGGAGCTCTGTTCAACTCACTATTTTCGTATTTCTCATGAAGGGTTGTTCATAATATTTCTATTTTAGCGAGGTCAAAAAGAGATCCAATTAGTGGCCTACTGATTTTGCTCGATTACTTTTATTTTTTTACACGATTTTTCACGATCTGCAAAGACTAAACAGAGTATTGCGACTTTGTGCTTGTTTGTAAATAGAGAATGAACCAAAGAGAATCAATTGTAAAACAGTAAATGCTTGGATAATAATCAATCAAATGGAGAGACAAGCAGGCAGGACGGATTACAACGGGGGTAAAGGCCTGCGTTAACTACTCTTCACTATGTGCAAAGAGAGAGTACTACTAAGAGAAAAGAGGGGAGGGGGGCAGCGTTCAAAGCACATCAGCGTGCATAAACAAGAAAAAGTTTTTACCTATCACGTACTTGACATTTTACAGCTTTTGATATTTGCTATTAAAAAACCAATGAAATTCACTGAAAAAACCATAGGTTATAGGCCATATATAGTTAGGAATTTGCATTTACAAAACCTTGAAAATTCACTGAAAAAACCATTGGTTATAGACCATATATAGTTAGGGATTAGCCTTTTCAAAACCTTATTTTACTCACACAAAACCATTGAAATTTCATACATAGTTAGTTCCACTAACTATATATCGCGCACCCGCAATCCACTGCTGATGATGTCACATATTACATCATTCATGACATGGTTAGTGACATTGTAGAAAAATAGACATATTGATGTACATAAGCAACGTTCATTTCCCTTTTCCCACTCCTCTTCCTGCGCATATCCTAAATACCGTAAAGCATTTAACTACATCCTACTGCCGGAAAAGGCCTGTACCCGTGTATACATGACAGCCATTTTAGGCACCCTGGCCTTTTTTGCCCGCCTAAGATTAGAATCACTGGCTCCCCTTCCGCGTGTATTCAAAATCTCTCTCTCCCTCACATGCATAAACCATGAAGCCCTCTCCCTCTGCACGACCCCGCTGTGAAAGGCAACTCTCCCCCTTGGCTCGCACAAAACCCCCTATTCCATCTTGGAGAGGCATCCTTTGCCTTAGCAGACATAGCCCTCCCCCAGCTGCGCCTGACTGCCCCCGCTCTCATGTACGGGTCATAAGATCTCTCTCGCTCTCTGTGTGACTCTGTCCTTGTGTCCACCCTGGCTACCCCTCCCTTCTCCTCACGTAAACAAGTCATAAATCCTCTTCTTACGCAGAGCCCTGTCCTTGAGGGTCACGGCCGCGCCTGACCAGCACCTCCTTCCCTTCCATGAATGCCCCTCTGTTGACAAGCCTTCCCTCCGCACTCAATTGTCCACGCGGCATTAATACCACTCCTTTGATGACCCTTTTCCCCCGAGTCCGGCTGACCACATATGTCCGAGGCCATCGCCTGAGCCAGGAGATACCATTTACTGCCCTTATTGTATGAAGTCACTCCTCTTCAAAGGATCCTCTATTGGTCTTAGCCACCCCCACCCCTTGGGCTATGATCAGGCGTACACATCCTGCAAAACACTCAGTTGCGTGATTGACCTCCCCTCTTATCAGCAGGTCAAGGGCCCCCATTATGAACGTATATGGGTAGGATCACCACGAGGATTATGGGGATGTCTTTCCTTTCGCGTCACACCGTTCTGATTGTGTTATCATGTGTTCTGTAGAGTATAAAAAGCCAGAGTCTCAGCTCACTTGTTAGAGCACCTCCCGAAAGACACTGTGTTTCGTGTCCGAAATGACTGGCTCTCCTCATGAGTAATAAACTCTGCTCTTGATTCCTGCTTCCAGCGCCCGTCTCTTTATTTTGGTAATTACTCAACATGGGAACTAAGGCGGTTTGCGCCAGCAGCCTGGGCATCGATAGGAAGATGGTTTGCATTTTTTCACAATTGGCGCCCAACGTGGGGCCCATCAGTGACATAGGGTTCGGTAAGAGAGATCCAGACGAAGAAGTGAACGTCTAAATGATCGGGGCATGCCTGCCTTGAGAGGGCCCTCGCCCGGCGGCCGATCGACAGAACTTCACCAATTCTGAACGGACCTCTCTTCAAGTGACCTATTGTCCTGACTGGAATCCCACAGGAATGCTACATGGAGTAAGAGAACGATCGGGCGCTGGAGGAGGAAGTCGAAGAACTATCCGTATGGTCCGGTCCGGGTAAGATTAAGTAGGGTGTTTTTACGCCTGATTGGTAGGGTGGCTCTGTCCACCTGATTGATTGATTGTTTGTATTGAAAACCGGTATTTGTATACTGGCATTGTTGGTATTGGTTCATTTAGCTCTGAGGGCTACTTGACATATTGGTTCTCTTTTGAGAACGAGACATTCTCTGTTTGCAAACAGCGGCGAATAGGAACGTCGTCCCTCTTTGCAGATAGAGAAGGGTAGGTAATGTAGACTTTTGTCCCCGGTATTAAGCCGTCATGCCTACCTTTCTCCCCACTGGATTGTTTGAAGTCGATTAATAATCGATTGTTGTTCTTTTGAGATCTTCCCTGTCTACAAACTGAGACGAGTAGAAATATTCTGTCTTCCTTTTTGGATAGCGAAGGGCAGGTAATGCAGACTTTTGTCCCCGTTGTAATCCGTCATGCCTGTTTTTCTCCCCACTGATTGATTGAAAACCTGGACATTGTTGTTCCAGGCATTGTTTCGTTTGAGGTATTTTCCGCCTGCAAACAACGTGGAATAGAGATATTCTATCTAGTCTTTGCAAGCAGAAAAGGGTAGGTTATGCCCCTTTGTGAATTCGTCAGTCCTACCCACTCCCCACTGGTTGGTTATTGTGGGGTAGCTCGCATGGTCCGCCCAGGAGACTACTCTTATGGAGGACATATGCTCTCTACTCATGGGCCATTTAGTAGAAATAGACCGACTGGTCCGTCCAGGAGGCTACCCTGGTAAATGGAAGTACATCGCTCGGTCCGTCCAGGATGATACCCTAATGAAGGAATATATGTTCCCCTTTTGATCGATAATCTCGTTCCACCCCGGACCATTTATCGGAGGGGACTCGTCTGGTCCGTCCAGATGTACCACCCCCCCCAGTGAAAAGGACACATAAAAATATGAAGTGATCACCGTTCCCTACTAACAGAAAGCTTTAGCTCGAAACACGCTAAGGAAGAGAAAGAAAAATAAAAAGGAAATCAGGCTAAGTCAGTAACCCCCTGATGAGCTTTTGACTTCACTAAAAATAAGAAACATTAGAAATAGTTCGTAACAAGAAATATAAAATGGCGAAAAGTTTGACAGCAAAAATAGCCACGAGGCAGCTAGGCTTCACTGCCTGTTCCTGCTCCCAACATGCCTGCCTCATTGCCCGCCACGCCCAAATAACGGTCACATGAAATAGAAACAATCAAATAGGTACCTACCCCCATTCCGGAAAACTCCCGAAGTGCAACAGGTCCGCAGTTACGCCCATCCGGAAGGCGAGGCCTCGAGGTACGAGGGTCCCGCCTGACCACGATCGGGAGGAGATGATGTTGGGCAGGCGGTCCAAAGAATGGCAGAGTCCTCTCCTTCTCTCCTCTTCCGCTGCCCTGCAGGCCACGGGGGGGGGGCTGTCTTGCCTCAGCCACCGACCACCCCCCCCCCTTCTGTCTCTCGCCTGGTCTGACCCACGAAGAAGGCAGAAGCCGAAGGCGAGAACGGCGGCGAATCAAGTAGTCCCGCCACATTTCGAATTCGCCGCATGCCATCGCCTGTTTGTCAAAGGCCGAAGCCAAGGCGAAAACGGCAGCAAATCAAGTAGTCCTGCCACATGCCAAATTCACCGCATGCCGCCGCCTGCATAGGCACAGGTAGTCCCGCCACATGTCAAGGAAAAGGGGGGGGGGGCTGTCTTGCCTCAGCCGTCGACCACCCCCCCCCATCATCAATGGCTGGCATGGCCGATATCGAAGACGACGGAGCCGGGGAACGGCGCGGGGTCGCTGGAAGGGGGAGGCGGCGCGAACGACCCTCCCCCACCTCCCTCCAGGTGGAGGCTTCCAGCGACACCCCAATACTCTTACTTAAAGAGGGTCAACATCATAAAGCGGTCTTCTGCCCAGGACGGGCACTCGCTCCATATCGCCTCTCCTCGACCTTGAAGATTCTATAAGAGCCGGGGGGCCCCCGACCCCCTGCATGGGTGCCCCCGCCCCCTTCACCGGGAACCACGACATCGGTGCAACTCCTGCCGGCGCCAGCCTCGGATTAGAACTGGCTAAAATGCAGCCACGGCACAGACTTGTTCAGTTCCGGAGGAACACCAGGATGACCCGGTAGGAAAATTGTTGCCGCCCTTCCCACTCTTTGACTCATGGTCCATATTGTTTGACTGTTAACCTTATAGCACGAAACTTTTTGAATTCTCAACGGAAGGCTCTGGGCCAACCATGCAAGACTAGAGACATCCTGACTGTGCTGGAACTCGCCTGACCCCACCCAAAAATGGCGCCGACACAAAATGAGAGTTTTTGAATGAACTTTATTGTACCATGACCTTGCAACTTTTTAACCCCGAGATATATATATATAACGTTTTGGATAATGAAAGTAGATATGAAGGATATTGAGCATGTGCTTGGACAATGAATTGACTTAGGGTGGGTACCGATTATGAGTTGGAAAATGAATTGGTGTAATTTAGATAAAGAATGAGTATTGGATAATGAATTATGAATTGATTAATAATGAATTTTTGACATGCACCATGTCTGCTCTGTAAGGTAATTTCAATACGATTTTATTTGCACTGCTGCACTTTATGAAATGAACTGCTACCAATTCCGTTTATTAAAAGTATTTTGAAGGAGAAAGCATGGTCGTTGCAGTTGCATTAATAAGTTTTGCAATGCCTTACTACTGCGAGCGAAGATTAAGTATGATGATGGATGTAGATCAAAAGAGATCAGATATTTGGCAGCTACCTTATGTGCCACAAGCAACCGGAAAAGTGTTTTCAGATACCCTTAAAAATGACACCACAGAAAATGCCTTCTGACCGTCACCCTTGCACCCGATAAAGACGGTTACGACCAGGTAGCTCATGTAGATACTCAGATCGTCAATGATTATCTATATGACACCACTGGTCCCTCTGGGCTGAAATGCCGAAGGGGCAAGGGAATGCGGTACGAGGAGATAGGGCGAGTATATGGTAGGTAAAACATTTTCGAACTACTGCATGATGATGTGCTTTGAATGCTGCCCCCCCCCTACCCCTTCTTTTCCTCCCTTCTGCAGGTCACGTCAGAACGTCGACTGAAGTATGAAAGAGCGACGGTCGGACCACCGACGAAAAAGGGAAAAGGGGAAATCTGTGTTTAGTCGTTATAACAGATAAACTTTTTAAAGACGTAGGCTTAACATGACTGTTCCTCCTTAGGACATAGCGACTGAGAGGATGGACTGACATAGAAACTGGACAAGTACTGAATGACAAAAAATTGACTAGAAATGACGTGCTAAATAATGTAACTGTGGACGTTTGACTAGGTAGGGAAAGGACAAAGAAAAATTATACAGGTAAGGGTTGCCACGGCACCACCCATCTAGGAAGTTAGAAATATTGCTGATGTTCAAAATGCACTACCCCCCTTTCTCACACTCTTATAGATATAGCCAAGCTGCCCGACTGTTCTCCCGATCAATGCTTGCCGTTGCCTCAGCCTGGAGAACTTCCCACCACAGGAGGGAACAGAAAAATGGCTTAAGGTCCAACCATGGGTAACTAGCACGACCAGGTTAATCACTGATCGACCAGCCGAGGTGTGAGTATTGGTAATTGGGAACGCTCGCAGGCGTGACAAGCGAGAAGGGAAAAGGGGGGAAGGGTAGAAAGAGCGAGCACATAGATAAAACAGGATAGTAAAGATACGTAGGATATACGGATAAGAACAGATGTTGTAGGCTAACAATTGTTTCCTGTCTTGTCGTGAATGTCTTATATATGTGTAATACATGTGCCGTCCTCCCTGTCTGAGTTTGTGTATAATGTACGGATTTATGTCTTCCCTCTGTCTGTATCTGCATGTTACCTAACCTTTGCTGTTCCGTGTTGTGAGCGCACTAAATGACCTATTTTTGTACACGTCTCTCTCTCTCTCTCTCTCTCTCTCTCTCCCTACATGTCATACGTGTACCGAATGGCTCGTTTAGATTGCTGGCGACTCTCACTCTCTATGAGAGTCTGCCTATTCTCTCTCTTTCATTTGTAAAATTGTGCCCCACCGGCATCAGTCTGATTTGATATATATTAAACGCAAAGGTGTTCAGCGAAAATTGGCCGAAACTTAAAATAATTGTATCTCGCCATATTACTGCCTCTCCTTTCTGCAAAAATGAATGAACTTGAATTGGCTGAGAAGGAAAGGACAGGTAAGACGACTAAAGTCCCCCAAATCTGGCCACTTATAGGGGAACTGTATGTCAATGGCACCTTATGTCTGTTCTTCAGAGGCGAACGCCAACGACCAGATTGAACTCCCAACGCCCGGATTGCCCCACCCCATTTTTCGGTAAACCCCGATTGCTGTCCCGAATATAAACTTGATACACATGAGTAGTTGTTGACCCTCGAGAAGACCCTGTTTTGCCTGACTCTCGATAATAGCACCCCCGCCCTGTTCAAAAAGGATAGCCAGTCCTGATGGGAAATGTTCTGTAAAAATGCTGAAAATGATGTAATGCACAGTTGATGGGAACCTCACTTGGTTTATAAATAAGACGATGAATAGACCTGCCATGAGCCCAGTAGGAATACTGACACGTGCACTGCTTGGTAATGAACCTCTGACTATGACCAATGAGCGTATAATTGAGGGAGGAATTCAGCATGCATAGATATCTTCTTTTGCCATTTCACTGAAACATTGTCTTGTACCTATTCAAAGATTCACGATCACCGAAGGAGATGGGTCGGAAGTGACGTACAGCCTGGCTGCGGATCTTGGGACTCGTGTGACCTCGACCAAAGGTGGAGCCGTAGAAAAACAGGATACGGGACGAGACCGCAATTTCAACGTGGAAAATGAAAAACGGTGGGCCGCCTTGAAGCCCTCCGTCTGCTGAACCCACGCGTGCCTGGAGTCTCCGTCCCCCTTCTTTGGGCCCGATTGACGGGCCTGCCTGCTTGTTATCCTTTGCTCCCTTGGTCCCTTTTGCGTGTCCCAGGAACTCTGACCCAGCTCCACCCTCTCCCCTATCGACTATTTGAACCACACTCACCCTCTTCTCCACGTGACTTTTTGCCAAAAGGAACGAACTGCATTCCACTGGGAATAGGGTGCTGCCATAGAACTGTGGGCGCCGAGCATAAGGCGCCGCCAACCGGATTGTTTAGGGAACAGGACTGTGGTCTAACAACAGAAGACTGACCGCACCCTGCAACACGAAAGGATAAGAACAGAGCTGGACCCATAGCTCCACCGCCGGTGCTCAACAGCGCCAACGAAAGTACTTGGACTAGAGCCTACCAGTGATGGCTCACTGACAAAAAGACACTGGGACGAAGAAATATTGTATTTGAGCTGAATTCCGCTCTCATCAACCTGGTCAAAACTGTTCATTGGTTACATTTTTAGTCAGAGACATTTATGCTATGTAGTGCTTTGAAATGATAGGAACTCGACAAATGCAATCTCCTATGTGCCGTATTCTGCCAAACTCATCAACTGTCCATGATTATATACCATATGCTAATATTGACAAATGCTAATTCTGCGACCGTCCCTGTTTATATGTACCATCATCGATCATGAAAATGAACTTTTGCTATGTAAAAAGGGGCGACTGTAGAAAAATAGACATATTGATGTACATAAGCAACGTTCATTTCCCTTTTCCCACTCCTCTTCCTGCGCATATCCTAAATACCGTAAAGCATTTAACTACATCCTACTGCCGGAAAAGGCCTGTACCCGTGTATACATGACAGCCATTTTAGGCACCCTGGCCTTTTTTGCCCGCCTAAGATTAGAATCACTGGCTCCCCTTCCGCGTGTATTCAAAATCTCTCTCTCCCTCACATGCATAAACCATGAAGCCCTCTCCCTCTGCACGACCCCGCTGTGAAAGGCAACTCTCCCCCTTGGCTCGCACAAAACCCCCTATTCCATCTTGGAGAGGCATCCTTTGCCTTAGCAGACATAGCCCTCCCCCAGCTGCGCCTGACTGCCCCCGCTCTCATGTACGGGTCATAAGATCTCTCTCGCTCTCTGTGTGACTCTGTCCTTGTGTCCACCCTGGCTACCCCTCCCTTCTCCTCACGTAAACAAGTCATAAATCCTCTTCTTACGCAGAGCCCTGTCCTTGAGGGTCACGGCCGCGCCTGACCAGCACCTCCTTCCCTTCCATGAATGCCCCTCTGTTGACAAGCCTTCCCTCCGCACTCAATTGTCCACGCGGCATTAATACCACTCCTTTGATGACCCTTTTCCCCCGAGTCCGGCTGACCACATATGTCCGAGGCCATCGCCTGAGCCAGGAGATACCATTTACTGCCCTTATTGTATGAAGTCACTCCTCTTCAAAGGATCCTCTATTGGTCTTAGCCACCCCCACCCCTTGGGCTATGATCAGGCGTACACATCCTGCAAAACACTCAGTTGCGTGATTGACCTCCCCTCTTATCAGCAGGTCAAGGGCCCCCATTATGAACGTATATGGGTAGGATCACCACGAGGATTATGGGGATGTCTTTCCTTTCGCGTCACACCGTTCTGATTGTGTTATCATGTGTTCTGTAGAGTATAAAAAGCCAGAGTCTCAGCTCACTTGTTAGAGCACCTCCCGAAAGACACTGTGTTTCGTGTCCGAAATGACTGGCTCTCCTCATGAGTAATAAACTCTGCTCTTGATTCCTGCTTCCAGCGCCCGTCTCTTTATTTTGGTAATTACTCAACATGGGAACTAAGGCGGTTTGCGCCAGCAGCCTGGGCATCGATAGGAAGATGGTTTGCATTTTTTCACAACATCACCGATGACATCACTGATGACATCTCAAATGACATCACTGATGACATCTCAAATGACATCACTGATGACTTCTCAAATGACATCACTGATAAAATCACTGATAACATCTCATTTGACATGACTGATCACATCACTGATGATATCATTCATGTGATAATACCATGAACCTCTTCAGACTCTAATATAACCTTAGATACAATCAGTGTAAATAGACAGTCACAGACTGTCACTCATCCATGGAGTTACTCACACACCTAGTCAGTTATGCAAAAAATCAATCACACCTCCATTTTCTCAACTATACAGTTATACACACCTTACTTATTCAAACAAATACTAACACATTTACTTTACTCTCTTATACAATCCCTGATACATGTTCACAATGATCCATACAGCCACTCACACATTCACTGGCTCTTATGCACAGTTATTTATATATGTCAACTCTCACATGTACTGTGTTTTACTTATGTACTTACTTTGACATGTAGTACTGAGATATCCATTCACTCACTAATACACTCATGCATAGTCAACCGCCCATACAGTTGTTTGCACATGCACTTTTGAAACCATACATATAGTGAATCAACTACTCACACATCTATGTACAGAGTCACACACCTCCCAGCCATCCATACACACACACTCAGTTTCCCATACAAATACTTGGACAACCAATGAATAACCCATACAGTTACTCATATAGCTACTGATCAACATATGTAGCAGTTTGTAGAACAACAGATATAATGATGCACAAATTAAAACAGTTTAGTCACTAACCCATGCACTCAGTGAGACACATTTAATCACTCACTCATACAGTCAGTCATGCACCTACTAAATCCTTCATCCAGACACTTATACATCCACTCATTCTTCAATATGTAAGACATATTTTAACTTTACAGAAACATACAGTCACTGGATGTTGTCATCAGTGATGTCATTTGAGATGTCATCAGTGATGTCATTTGAGATGTCATCAGTGATGTCATCAGTGATGTCACTAACCATGTCATGAATGATGTAATATGTGACATCATCAGCAGTGGATTGCGGGTGCGCGATATATAGTTAGTGGAACTAACTATATATGAAATTTCAATGGCTTTGTGTGAGTAAAATAAGGTTTTGAAAAGGCTAATCCCCAACTATATATGGTCTATAACCAATGTTTTTTTCAGTGAATATATATATATATATATATATATATATATATATATATATATATATATATATATATATATAGATATATAGATAGATATATATATAGATATATATATTCGTAGAATGTCCTTGTTTTAGGTTTTCAAAATCTGGTCACCTTACTAACAATGGATGACGGTAGTACAGACCCTTCACACACAAGAAAGGACTGGAACTCAAGTGGATGGCCTCCTCTTTACCTGCTTCAGGGATACAAAAAGCAGACAGACTCCGGTCCCCAAGAAGGCTCAGTTGGCTTAAGAGGACTAGAATTGTAAGAGACCTGGCGAGAGAGAGACTGAGCAGTACTTCATTTGTAAAAACATAAGTGCCAGAGCCATCTTCAGGAGACCACAACAGCTTCCATTGCCCCTTACTGGCATTGCTAATGACAGTACCAACACAACTACTAACTATCACACTCCTACAAGTGTGAAAATTCAGACTATTCCATGCCTCCAAAGCTACAAGAATGGTAGGGAGGCGTTTAATAGTCATTTTTAATGTATATTAAAGTCATGAACAACTGTTGTTGCGCTAGTCTAACAAAGCAGACAAACAGTGCCACCATGTGGCAGACTGTCATAAGTGGCAGTACTGACAATTAAATGCCAGTGCCGAGCACCAGAATCCCCCAGCTCAAATTAAGCACTAGACTGTGGGCCAGAAGCCTGCGCTGCGGAGCTAGGACTGACCAGAAGAAGCTTGGCCAGCAGTTGTGGACTGTCGACCCAATGTCATTTATGGCAGATGGAGTATCTCTGTTGGCCTGGCAAAGCACTTTACATCCGCCTCTGTCAGTGGGACAAAGCCCTGTAGCAAATAGGTTCCTTTTTTATTTTCAAAGACTAGCAGAAAGAAAAGCAACATTTAGTTTTTGTTGCTTTAAACAGCTGCTTCAATTATGCTCAGTGACCTGACCTGCCTTTCACCTCAGCGGTGGCAGAAATGCATGGTGATGTCATAACTCAGCTGGAATAACTTATAATAGTCAAGTCTTTATTTTATAATTGGCGACCGAGTGCCTCACTAGTCGTCAATTATGAAGAAATTAGAGACGTGTATTTATACAGGTATTACAGCATTCTATGTATTAGATAGATAGATAGATAGATAGATAGATAGATAGATAGATAGATAGATAGATAGATAGATAGATAGATAGATAGATAGATAGATAGATAGATAGATAGATAGATAGATCTATTTTATTGATGCAATTGTGAATATAGGCAATGCATTCACAAGTTTCTATGAACATGAAGCACTAAAATATGTCAGGTCCCGGGTTCCAAAAATTCTTAAGAATACACTATTTATGGGAGACCCAAGGTCCCCCCTTCCATTCTACAAGGGGGGGCATCATTTAATGTTACCCTACTAGTAAGAGTGACCATACTAGGGCCAGTGCTCGACTGGCCAAGACATAAAACATTGCTTGCCCTAGGTCTAGAATGTGATCAGTCATGGGATTTACTTTAAGAGTGAGAGCAGGAAATAAAATGCAATTCGACAATCCACAAACCAATGTATAAGTCATCTATCCAGAGCCAAGCGACCCTCCCAGGTAGAGTGTGCCATGCCAATGACGCCAGTCAGTCTGAAATCAGGCTGTAGTGACGTAAACACAGAGCAATGAATGGAACTTAACAATGGTAACACATCAGTGTGGCATTCAACATCATAAATGTAAAACTGGTAGAGAAGTGCACATTCCTAACCCAAACAGAGATCTACTTTTTCACTTCTTAATAAACTGATGTGCATTTTACTGTTGTTTTGTACTGCATGCTGTCGAGGTTAAAATACCTTCTAAAGAGAATGCCTAGTATTACCTAAAGATACTCACAGGGGCACATTTACTATCATTTCACGCTGCGTGTGTGAAAGGGACAGAGCAGAAATGCTGCCTAGCACCAACGCAGCATCCTTGCACCATAGTGCAAGGGTCCCTGCATTACGGGGAGGATTATTTTTGTGCAAGAAGGGAATCTTACCTGCAGAAAAACAATCCATTGGGAAATATTCCTCTTTTTATGTGTGCTGGAAGTAACGAGGAGAAATAAACTTTTACAAGTCTTTATTAATCTGAGTTTGTGTCAGAGTGCATGGGAGGATGTGTGGGAAGCAGGGCACAAGTCCTAAAAAAAGAAGTGGGGGGACGCTGACGTCACGACAGGAAGTGACGTCCCGAAAGGTGGCTTGCGCCATCAGACTCATTGCCTCCCCTCGCTCACCCCTTAGATGCGATTGAATCAGAGAAGCCAGCGCGTGAGCAGCTTTCTGAATGAGCTCAGATCTCGGCCCAGAGAGGCCAAAGAGTGAATGTGTGGCTCCATTTGCTCCAGTTATCGAGCTCCCGGTAAAATAAGTGGGGGACGCCGTCCACTTGCGTGGTACCCCGACTCGAGCCCTGGACTGGGAAGCCCCATGCGTCACCCGTTTAATGCCCACCTACCGCAAAGTAACACAAAGCAGGCTATGCGGTGCATTGCATTACAATGTATTTACTAATCCACGCAAGTAAATGGCAGACATTATTTTGAGTTGGGGCTGTACCACAAAAGTGTCGCAAAGCCACTGTAAGGCTGGGCCAGGATGCATTGCCAAACTAAATGAGTCATGGAGACGTTTTCATAAAAAGCCATACTGATTTTAAAACAATAAACAATTTGTATTGAACTATTTTGACTTTATTTGTGGGCTGCATGCGCAAAACCTCTTTACTGACTTAAATTACGATTCCTTGAAATGTATTTTAATTCAGATTAATAGTCACCTCGAGTCGAAGACACTTGTTTGAACAGGAGCAGACGCACATACTTTACCAGCCCAAGAAATTTTCACCTGAGGATGGTCAGAGAAATGCGTTTTATGCCGCAGGAGACCTGGAAATCTCCAGGAAAATATGTGCGAGAGTGGATCTGATATCCGCCACGCATGCAAGCAAGCCTGGACGCATTGGCGAGTCACGTGGGAGAGTCCAAAGATGCAATCGCCACATTAACATGATCTGTAGATACTCGGATGTGATTACCACTGCACTTTAACATGAAACATTCATTAAGCAAAGTGTGCCAAATGCAACATAACAAAAAAGTGCAAAATAATTTGTAGTGTATGAAAAAATATTCTTTAAGCTAAATGTCACTCATTGTCACGCATATTTAATTTAAGGCGACTGTATTGGTGTCACGCATGTACAATACTATTTAAAAATGGTCATTTGGTTCTGTTCCCAATAGTAAGTAACATGTCTTGTAGTCACTTTGGATATCAAGGACAGTCTGTAAGAACAAGCTGAAAGTCTGAAGCATACTTAGTTTAGTCTGAAGAATTTCCAGGGCCGTAGCCGGAGGGGAGAGGAAGGGGGGAGCTGGATGGCAGGGGGGTATTTGAGAGACGAGCCAGCCCATATTCTTCTCCCCCCCACCCCCGCCCCCCCCCCCTCCAACCGCTCCTAAATGGACAAGGCAGCTGGCACAGTCTTTAGAGGTGCTGGAGTTCAGAAGGTGAATAAGCAATAAAAATGCCTTTAAATTTAGTTTTTATCTTGTTACATTTGCTGTGTGTTCCACGACAGGTTAAATGTCAGGCTAGGTCTTCTGACAAATTGTTGCTTATTCTTTTCACTGATGTTGTTTACTTTTTTTTCTTTGACTTCAAAGTGAGAGAATTTTGTAAGAGTGAACTATGTGACAATCTTGCTGAGGTACAGACAGAGACACTTAAATTATGCAGCAGAGGAGGCCCAAATTATGCAGTAATGTTGACAAAATTATGTGGGGAGAAAACTCAAATTAGGTCGCTTAATGCGGCGGTTATTGTCATCTTATCAGTTCGTTATTTCCAGTTCTACATCCAAATACAGCTATAAGCAAGGCATAAGTCGGGGGTACACACGGGTACACGGCGTCCACCCACTATTTTCACAGGATAGACCCGTCCCCCCTGCCAAGAAGTTGGGTCCCACAGAAATGTGAGAGAATTTTGTTAGAGTGTAATTTCCAGACACCAGGTCACGTTCACCAGCTCCCTCACGTTGTCTGCTGTTCATTCTAAGCTGCAACTTTATTTAAAACAACATGCCGAGTTCTAGCATGCAATGTTCCTCTTTTATAAACATGTTGTTTTAAAGAAAGTCAGCATTTCTAAAATTGTTTTTTTGTGGAATATGATGCACCATATGTCATGATGCCCCTGACGAAGGGATTTCTTCCCGAAATGCATTGGGTTGAGTGCAATAAAATCATGATATGTGGAACCTATTTCTGCTCCTGAGCTTGTGTGAACTTCGTTATAAAACATTGATATGGATAAAACGAATTGAAGAAACAGTAAAGAAGGATGAAAAGTTTTGAAAAATATGTTTAAAATAAAAGATTAAAAGTTGGAATTTAATTCATTAGATTCATTCAGTGTTGTGGCTGTGCGACTTGGTGGAATCATAGCTGGTTCCGCCGTGATTTGTCTTCTTCGAATTTTGCCATGTATTTGCGTACGTTGGGGCTCTCGCGAACAAACCCCATAGAAGTACCACGTAATTGAAAGTAAAACTCAAAGTAACTATGGTGTAAACAAAAATGTAATAGCTCTAAAAGAACATTTTTACTGGTTCCAAGGGACTCCTGTTTGCGTAAAGCCTTTCAATAGCCTTTGCACGTTGCAGGCCTCCTTTTTCTATGCACACGTTGCTAGATAAAGACTCTTGCTTTTGTGCCGTGTTGTACTTTCACAAGGAGCCTGCATATGAATTTGCATTCTGTTCTTTTCTTGGGATTCAAGGTTCATTTTTGCAAAACCTGCTCCATCAGCAGTTATACCTGGACTTTTACCATGAGGAGCAGGTTCAAGACTGGTTTGCATAAGGCTGGGTCTAAATTGGGGCAGCCTGGTGAGCAAAAGAACAATTGATTTAACCAGATCTCTTGACTGGGGGTGAATGTTTGATTTGTTATGCATTTTGTCTATCATTTGTGTGTCACTGTACATTTGGATTTAAGCTAGCCTGACTGATGAAGGATGATACCCTAAACCGGTCACCAAGGATGCTTGTTTATATTGCAGGGAGAAACTGGCTTGGCAGTTCGGGCTGGACTGTTCCCATGAGGAGCAGAGTTAAGACTGATTTGCATAAGGCTGGGTCTAAACTGGGATGGCATGGTGAGCAAACATTGGATTTAACCCCAATCTCTTGACTGGGGTGAATGTTTGATGTGTTCCACATTTCGTCCATCCTTTGTGTGATTTTTGCTTTCTCACCCTAAGTGCACCGGGTTTGCCCAGACGTGGATCCTGGGCTCACTGTGCCACAGGATTCAAGTTAGCCTAGTTGATGAGGGGTAATGCCCCTAAACCGGTCTTAGGATGCTTGTTTCCAGTCCAGGGAGGACCTTGCTTGGCAGTTCGGGTTGGACTGTTCCCATGAGGCACAGAGTCAAGACTGACTTGCATGGCTGGGTCTAAACTGGGGTGGCGAAGTGAGCTAAAGAACGATGGATTTAACCCAGATCTCTTGACTGGGGGTGAATGTTTGATTTGTTCTGCATTCCGTCCATCATTTGTGTGTCTTTTTTCTGGTGAGACAAGGCCATCTATGATCCCACTGATGATCCCAGACCATCCATGAGGCCACTGATGAAACAAACCACTGATGAGGCCACTGATGATCCCAGGCCATACACAAGGCCCCTGATGATCCCGCACCATCCACGATGCAGTGATGATCCCAGGCCACCCACAATGCCACTGACGATTTAAAGCCACCCATGAGGCCACTGATGATCCCAGGCCACCCATGAGCCACTGATGACCCCAGGCCACCCATGAAGCCACTGATGACCCCAAGCCACCCATGAAGCCACTGATGACCTCAGGCCACCCATGATGCCACTGATGATTCCAGGCCACCCATGAGGCCACTGATGACCCCAGGCCACCCATGATGCCACTGATGATTCCAGGCCACCCATGAGGCCACTGATGACCCCAGGCCACCCATGATGCCACTGATGATTTAAAGCCACCCATGAGGCCACTGATGATCCCAGGCCACCCATGAGGCCACTGATGACCCCAGGCCACCCATGAAGCCACTGATGGCCTCAGGCCACCCATGATGCCACTGATGATTCAAGGCCACCCATGAGGCCACTGATGATCCCAGGCCACCGATGCTGCCACTGATGATTCCAGGCCACCCATGAGACCACTGATGACCCCAGGCCACCCATGCTGCCACTGATGATTCCAGGCCACCCATGAGGCCACTGATGACCCCAGGCCACCCATGATGCCACTGATGATTTAAAGCCACCCATGAGGCCACTGATGATCCCAGGCCACCCATGAGGCCACTGATGACCCCAGGCCACCCATGAAGCCACTGATGGCCTCAGGCCACCCATGATGCCACTGATGATTCAAGGCCACCCATGAGGCCACTGATGACCCCAGGCCACCCATGAGGCCACTGATGACCCCAGGCACCCCATGATGCCACTGATGATTCCAGGCCACCCATGAGGCCACTGATGATCCCAGGCCACCCATGAGGCCAATGATGACCCCAGGCCACCCATGATACCACTGATGATCCCAGGCCGCCCATGATGCCACTGATGATCCCAGGACACCCATGAGGCCACTGATGATCCCAGGCCACCCATGAGGCCAATGATGACCCCAGGCCACCCATGATGCCACTGATGATTCCAGGCCACCCATGATGCCACTGATGATCACAGGCCACCCATGATGCCACTGATGATCCCAGGCCACCCATGATGCCACTGATGATCCCAGGCCACCCATGATGCCACTGATGATCCCAGGCCACCCATGATGCCACTGATGATTCCAGGCCACCCATGATGCCACTGATGATTCCAGGCCACCCATGATGCCACTGATGATCACAGGCCACCCATGATGCCACTGATGATTCCAGGCCACCCATGATGCCACTGATGATCACAGGCCACCCATGATGCCACTGATGATCCCAGGCCACCCATGATGCCACTGATGATCCCAGGCCACCCATGATGCCACTGATGATCCCAGGACACCCATTAGGCCAATGATGATTCCAGGCCACCCATGATGCCACTGATGATTTAAAGCCACCCATGAGGCCACTGATGATCCCAGGCCACCCATGAGGCCACTGATGACCCCAGGCCACCCATGATGCCACTGATGATCCCAGGCCACCCATGATGCCACTGATGATTCCAGGCCACCCATGATGCCCCTGATGATCACAGGCCACCCATGATGCCACTGATGATTCCAGGCCACCCATGATGCCACTGATGATCCCAGGCCACCCATGAGGCCACTGATGATTCCAGGCCACCCATGAGGCCACTGATGACCCCAGGCCACCCATGATGCCACTGATGATCCCAGGCCACCCATGAGGCCACTGATGATCCCAGGCCACCCATTAGGCCAATGATGACTCCAGGCCACCCATTAGGCCAATGATGACTCCAGGCAACCCATGATGCCACTGATGATCACAGGCCACCCATGATGCCACTGATGATTCCAGGCCACCCATGATGCCACTGATGATCACAGGCCACCCATGATGCCACTGATGATTCCAGGCCACCCATGATGCCACTGATGATCCCAGGCCACCCATGAGGCCACTGATGATTCCAGGCCACCCATGATGCCACTGATGATCCCAGGCCACCCATGATGCCACTGATGATCCCAGGCCACCCATGAGGCCACTGATGATCCCAGGCCACCCATTAGGCCAATGATGACTCCAGGCCACCCATGAGGCCAATGATGACCCCAGGCCACCCAAGAAGCCACTGATGATTCCAGGCCACCCATGAGGCCACTGATGACCCCAGGCCATCTGTTTCTACTCAACTCGCCCAGTGTAGGTATTTGTGTGTAATCAGGGGCTCTGTTGCAGCCCATGTGGAACAGAACCTAAATATCAAAGGGGTTGTGGGTCAAAGGCTTACTCTGTTAACCATCCTGAACAAAGAAACAAACAGTTCAGCATAGTAAGAATTTACAGAACATCCAAGTATATTACTATGCTATACTAACGTCATAAACTATTACTCCGATCCAAAGTGACTGAAATTAGTTGCAGCCACAGCTGCATTGAACAATTGTCAACTATGCCTTAAAACACTTAAGGTTCATGCCATAAGATAGTTCTATATTGATCTTCATACAAGTAACTTCCCACTAAAAGTAGATTTGGGCAGACGATATAAAGCAAGAATGACAGATATGAATAGTTTTTTTTAGATCTTTATTAAATTAATGTCTTTTGCGAGATAAGTTTTATTTGCCGCATGATAATTCAATCAATTTTCTTTATTATACTGTGATTGAAGGTTGTTAACATCCTTGAAAGATTTTATTAATGTGTCAGTTAAATCCGTTTTGTAGGAATTTACAGCCTGGGACACATTTGAAGGGACAAACAGAGCAGACTGACATGTAAAATAAATATGACAGTTTTCATGTGTAAACAACTAAATTCCTTTTAAAAGGCAGCATTGTGAACAGCATGCACAAATAAAGAGGTACATATCATTTAGGCGTTTAAAAGATGCAAATATTAAAAGACAACTTCTATCATACAATTTCAATAGATAACTCTTATCTCATTGAATTATCCTAGACGTGCCCAGGAATAAAAACACATTCCATTCATTCACATGCAAAACACAGTTTAATTCATTAAACTTTCTGTGTGCTGCAACATTACAGATATAAATCTGCCGCTAAAGGAAATTACATGTTTTATTACTATAATTCTTTTTATGCCAACCTAAAGGGAAATACCTAGATAATAAAATAGAAAAACATGCAGGAATCTGCATAAAAAGGAAGTAGTGCAATATAGATATAAAAGTGCCATCAGTGGTTCTAATAAAGATGTGAGGGATTGTGGGAAAAGTCCCTTCCCCCAATGGTCACACTTTGTTTCAGAAATGAAAGGTGTGATGGGTGATATACTTACCCCTTCAAGTAAGGCTGAGATACCCGACTAAAATCATTAGCATTATAACAAGTGATGTGTTGGCAAATCATCCTGCATGCTTAAAATATAAGTTGTTTCAATGTATGGAGATATACTGTAGTGCTTTGAAAACGTGTTTTAACCCGTTGCGTGCTAATGACGAGCTGAGCTCGTCATAAGGCACGGTTGAGCTGCACTCATGACGAGCTGAGCTCGTCACGGCCGTTGGAACACTCGCACGCGGGGATAATTTCCCCGCTGTGCTGAACGTTCTAAAACGGGTGTGGCCGTGACGAGCTCAGCTCGTCATGAGTGCAGCCCCACTGCGCCTCATGACGAGCTGAGCTCATCATGAGCACGGCGGCGCTGCGCGCAGCCTCCCTCCCCCCCCGCAAAGCAGGAAAAAATGCCCCGCAGGGAAGGGGTTAAGTAGGCAGTTCTCTAAGTGATTTTAACAAATATGGACCAGTTTTCTTTCAAGATGGCAGCACATGACAGCAAGAGCTTGAACACATGTTCCCAGATATCTGATCTTGGATAATCTATGAAACCATGGTGCCTGTTTATTTGGAGGATATTCTCCAGCCTTAAGGGAAGTGGCCCTGAGGGCCTCTTTGGAATGACCAGTGTGTCACAGACCCTTATGAGGCTGTAGAGGGGGCAGAGTGCAGCACACGTAGACTGTCAACAGAAAAGTCCCTGCTTCCAGAATGTTTTGGCCCTGCATTATTTCATAAGACAAAGACAACAGGTCCAGGGATCCTGGGTCTAGATAATGATTCCTAAAGAATTAGAAGATGAAGGAATTTTGCTCGAAGCTCTGGACCGGGATAGCTTCGCAAAGTCAAGTAGGGTTATAAATGTAGGAGCTTATGTTCCTTCCTTTTGAACAAGTAGTTAATCAGCCAGGTAAATCCTTATTATCTAAATGCTTTGCTGATATAAGGCTATTATTCCATTTCATGTTCGTTCGCCACTTAGTTAATCCATTTCACTCTTGATTTGTTTTATAAGTTTTTATTGACAGTAAGGAAGACAGCCGACACATGTTTCACCCGATGTGGCGGATCACGCCAGGGCTTTCTCAAGGCTAAACAATTTCATCAATCTTATAATAAAGTCGCAGCAATAAACATTTCAAAGCTAGAGTTGAACATTGCGGACCATTGCCAAACCGGATTCACCCGAAGACTTCTGAAGACCTTTCTCTCATCAAAGTTTGGATTTGCCCTGATATGCTAATATTAAATAGTTTTTAAAAAGTGCACGATTCTTGGAGTTTTTTTAGTGCTATGGGTAAGGAGCCCAAAGCCTGGCCAAATCTAATTTGAATCAGTATGGTTCGGTGAACAAATTAAGTTCTCTTTTTATGGTATTGAGATGACAAAGGCCCTGCACTAGCTCTTACCTACTGAGCCAATACCCCATCTGACGTAATAGTTAAACAACGCAATCAATTCAAACGCATCTCATAAGGCAATGAATATTAATCTATAAAATGTATACCGACATTTTTATTGGAAGATTTACAAATATACAAAATGAAAATAGCCTCTTATGTCATATACAGCTTCCCATTCGTAAGTAGCAGTATATCCCAAACTAATGTTGTTTGACATTAAACTGCTACTCTGATTTGTAATGTTCACAGTCCATATCCGGATTTAGTTAAAAACAAAATCATCGGTGAGTACAGAAGTCTGACAAGCCCTGGCTCCATATGGACAGGGCGGTGGTGGGGAGATACATCTGGGACCTCCTGTGGAAACCCAAAGCGGAACGCCTACCGAATGCATATCTTAGTACTCTCACGAAGACTACACTTGGAGTTTGGGATGAGGTCAACCAGAAATCTGCTTGGACCACCTTCCCCTCCCCATATACACATTCTCCACATTCCCCCAGCACAGCCGGGACCCTTTAATGCATGGAGGGAGGAGGGATTTCTCACCATCTCTGACCTCTTCCATAATTGGTCTATATCTTTACTTTCGAGCCCTGCCAAAGGGACTTTCATCTCCCAGCGTCAGAACACTATCACTACACCCAACTTAAACTCTGGGTCCTTAGCCCTAGCATTCAATAATCTGCCACCAGGGACCTCCACCCCATTGAATGATTTGTGAAAAGTTGAAGTGGCTCTAGGGGGTCCTTTCTTTACTCCTTACAGCTTTCAACTCTCACCCCCCCTCAACCGCGACACATGGCTTTCTGGGAGCAGACACTTGTTAAGACAATTGCAGATGCGCAGTGGGCAGAGTTTGGAGACACATACCTAAGTTCAATCATGGATACGAGAGCCCCCTATAAAGCACTATCTGATTGGTACCTTTATCCTACAAAATTGCAATAAATCTTTTCTACTAGCTCAGATTCAGGTTGAAGAGGCTGTGGCATGCTGGGTGATTTAAGACACATCTGGTGAGACTGCCCCACGATCCGCACATTCGGGTCAGAAACTCTGGGCTACCCAATACCGGGTGAACCGGGCTTTGCACTCTTGGGCCTGCGTGACAATTCCCTCAAACGTTAGACTGTGGGAGATCGGTCAATACTTTGGTTATGTCTAGGAGCCGCAAAAATGGTTGTGGCTTCAGCTCGGAAGCGAGTAGAGGCGCCTTCACTGACACAATGGCATGCCCGATTATGGCAGGCTCTCACGATGGAGCGTATGGCAAATATTCTCTCCAACAACTTTAAAAAAATGAATATACCCGGGGCCCACTGGTGACATATTTCTCTAGAGGTCTCCTTTTGTGTGCATATCCAACACAAACACAGGTACTTCACCTCTTTCAATTCTAATAAGTCAGTCTTTGCCAGTCCATGGGGGATTGAGGACCCTCCTTACAGACACAATCCCCACCTATAATTAATACATACTACATATACCAGTCACATCCTCGAACACTAGTCCATATTCCCAGGTGCCATTAGTTTGTGGGTTATGGGGTTGGGATGGAGGGAAGGTTTGAGGGAAAGTTGGTTTATTACTATATGTACTTACAGTGCCATATATTGACAATGTGTCCAGTAGATTGGGCATCCTGAGGAGAGTAGCAACTGATCCTTCCAATAGAGACCATGTACTATGGTTTATGGCTCGTGACAATATGCGCTGTGTCGATGTGAGTTTTTGGGAAAAACCAATAAAGAAAGTTTTGACAAAACAAAATCATCAAATCAATGACAGCCTTATTCGAATCATCTTATTGGATGCAGGCTCAGCCAACATGTGTTTCACGGCATACACAACCGCTTCTACAGAGATGAAAGGAAACAAATATTCTGCAATCAATAAATACTATACTGTAAAATATTCCACTTTATTGTTCACCAACGCCTCATGTTCATACCGTTGCTACGCATAACTATTCATGAGGACCATCCTGAAAATGAAGTTCATTCTTGTTTCTTATTAACAGTGCATAACTCAAACACCTGAGACAACCACTTCATATCCTAACTACATAGCTCAGTTCATTAATACCATTTGATTGGATCAATATCCCTTACATACATTCCATCAACTTATCATTTCATCTAGATTCCTTAAACCTCAAATCATCACATTACATATTTGTCACTGAATGCCTGTATTCTCTCATTCAAACATAAATTTACAAATATTCTATTAAACACAAAATATGTAATTCAATTTATATTTAAAAGTCCAACTGTGGGGAGAAAGCAAAACATTACAGAAATGTTTATCTCTTATTATGATGTTTAAAAAAGGATATGCTATAATATAAGGTCCTGAGTTAGTGGCTGTCTACTGACCACACCCGTTGTCTCCAAGTCAGGTTAACCCATTTGCATACTGTGAACTAATATAAGCTTTCTCCTCACCTTCCAATTTGGTAACAATATTTCCCCTAAATTGATACCCCTGCTACATTATGTTCCTTCTCATATCTTCTCAGGATTCCTATTAATCCCTTAAATCCACAAGGTGCATGGATCTCTTAGAATCAGATCAATATGATGTCCTGACTTATAAAGGTAGAACTTTATGAAAGCCCCTTTGCATTTATGGGTAGTGATTAGGATTGCAGTAGGAATATATTGAATAATGGTGAATATCTTGGAAGTAAAGATTGATAACATCTGATAACAATTTTTTCAACAGCCCCGCGCGATCCATTAGCTTAATTTGATGGCGATGGAATAGTTGTCCCTCAAAATATTTCAGTGGAGCAGCAAAGGGATCAACTTTTTTGTGTTTAATTGAGGGGAAATGACAACATACACCAGACTTAATTATGAAGGATTAAACCAGCAGTGGAAAATCTTGATCCCACCTTACAGTGTTGTGCTGAATGCCTGGTAAAAAAAATTGAATCACTGGATCCTCACACATTTTTTGCACCAGTGGCACCCCAAAACTCTTACTGGAATCCTCAAATGCACATAATCACATTTGCTCATGCGGTGTTATGCTCTACCCACAATGCCACTCGCACTGGCACGTCAGGAACGCATTGGATCTTTCAAAGACCAGACACCACTGCATCACACACCCCACAGGCGAACAGCTCCAAAGATAGAGCTTCCCTCCGCGTAAAATCCCCAACAGAGGGGGACAGTCATGATACATGAGCCGAGGCCATCTTCCAGGATCTACCCACCTGTGACATTTCTTTCTTGACAACCAATGAAATTAAGAATCCAGAACCATTCAGCTGATTGCCACCGCCTGTAGTGAGATCCTTGCTTTGGCCATGTCACTATAATATCCAAGCCCATACGTCACGGTGAATGTGATCTCACTCCATGAATTCCTCAATGGCCATTTTGACTTGAGAATGGTGCAGAAGAGGAGAGCGAGTCTTGTTGCCCAGCCACACTGGCACACAATCCACCCCAGGTGCCCTTGTCTAGAGAGGGCATTACCATGCAACCACTTTTTAGTGCATGTGCAGTTCCTACCCACTCTTCTTCCTGACACAAACAGTCCCTTTATTTGAGTTTGCATTTTTTCAGATTCTGCTTTCAGCCCCGCCTCATTTAGGTGTTACTTGCTAGCTTCATACGGTGTGCTTGTGCTCATTTACGTTTCATTCTAGTGCTCTGTCATATCATGTGAGTCCCTTGGTGGGCTGGGGAGTCAAAAGATCTGCCCTTTTAAAATAAATACAATCACATTGGAAATGATTGAATCAGGTCAATATCACCGAGTAGCCATTAGATTCTAGAAATTTCTAGAATTTTTAGCCAAGGCTTTCATTGCATGTGAAACAAAAAATGTTGGCATTTCCATCTGAAGTTCCTTATACTGCACTACTTACCTCCTCTTGGTCTAAACAGTGTCTCACCTCTTGTGGATGCAAGTGTAGTGTCTTTGATCGGAAAGTAATCTGAGTGTATCTAAATGCCATACTGTATTTTCTGATCTCTGTTTATGTGTTCTACAGTCTCTGTAGCTTTGAACCTTTTCTGCTCATGCAGCTTCTGTTGTGCTCTATTTATTTATTTATTAATGCATTTTTATATAGCGCAGACTTTACCCAAAGGTGTCAGAGCGCTTGCAAATAGAACCAGTTACATTACATAAGGACTTCAGAGGACATGAATTACATAAAAAATAAACTCTACAATCAGATAAGAATGGTAGTAAGTACATACGTCTACTTCCGACACTAGCGGTTAGAGTTACATATATACAAGTTGCAAATTTACTCAAAAATTACATTTTAGGAAAAGTTGAAGCGATTAGGGTTGGACAAATATATATTTCACATGTTTACAGAGCAATAACTTCTTGCCATTGCTGGGGTTTCTGTGGTGCTCATTTATTGCACTGAATGTCAGAGGGACGGTGGTGCACAATGATCAGTGTAATGTGTCTGAAGCTGACTGCTTTCCTACATCCTGAAGCATTCAGCCAGTGTGGCTGTGTCTGTGTGATTGCCTCTAACTGCCAAGGTATGCACCTGTTACAACGCATTCGTTACTCCGCACTACCATTACAACGCGACTTTTACAACGCATACCATTACAACGCATTGCGCTGGGGGGCGCTATAGGATAGGGAATAAGTATAATTTACTATCCAACACCTTCCCTAGGGTCCACGGGGACTGGAGTTAGAATAGTAAATTATACTTACCACTATCCAGCACCCCAAAGCGCTATGCGTTGTAATGGTATGCGTTGTAATGGTCGCGTTGTAATGGTAGGTAGTTGTAACGGTATGCGTTGTAACATGGTACATCCACTGCCAATTACCTTCTACAGCTATAATTACACTTCAGCAGGTGAAATCAAAATGTCACTGCTAGAAACACTGAAATGTTTATACTCTGTAACCTGAGTGACCAGTCTGCTCTGCAGCGGATTCTCAAGGGAGAAGGCAGAAGCGTGACTGCTGAGCAGTGTTCAGAAAACATCAAAATACTAGACGCGCTGCATTATGGGTATCAGGAGACAGTCAGTTGCAACTCCCTTTGCAAATGGGAAGAATACCGGGTGTGTTTAGTCTGTAGAGGAGAAGGATAACTGGTTTAAGATCTCCAGTCCTCTGTTTACCTATAATCACAAATGTTGACAAAGCCAACAGTTCTGGCTTTTTCAAATGTATGAGGTTATAATTTATGCATTTTAGTCTTGTGATATTTTAGCACATTTTGACAAGCATAATGTGATAGCACTCTGTCTAGCAAGAACTTCTTGATGTATTTTTGCCTTTAATACGCCTTCTTTGTTTCTGGTCACCCGTTGTTTTGTGGACCCTATGGTTATATATATATATATATATATATATATATATATATATATATATATATATATATATATATATATATATATATATATATATATATATATATATATATATATATAACGCTCCAACTCCTCCTCGTATATGAAGAAGACAACAGCACTCGAGGGGTACTTTCTAACATGCAGGTTTATTTTTCACAGGCACTCTCCACAGACGCGTTTCGGCGTGCTGCCTTCGTCAGTGTATATATATATATTGTACTTGATCTCCTGCATCACAATTGAATCCATTCCCTGGTTTAACAGTCCATATACTCAAGTCCTAATGCATCTGAGTTATTGAAGCTGTTCAAGTATTATTTTTAGATATTTATGGGGGATTTATTGCTGGTATAGTTACAGTCATATACATATGTTTTAAATCTGTAAAATAACGCTTTTTATGATTTGCATGGATATGTGTTACTGCTTACTCACACTACACAACCTTTGTACTCCAACAGGTGTGTTTGTAAACATTTGGCAACTAATAAATTAGTTAATATTTATTCAGAGCAAGTTCTAATAAACACAATCTTCTATTTATACCACTGCAATTTTGTAATAATCACTTTTTTTGGGGTCCACAGATAAACATGTGCGATAAGACCTATCCCATGCAAATCAGTTTCAGCCTACTGGAATAGCACTAGTCGAGGGCAGAACAGATGCACGTCCAGATGCAGTTCTGTCTCATTGTATGCAATCAATGAGGTACAGCGTAATGACCTAGACTTTGCAAACACACTGACCGCCCCAGGGGCGGCTCCTACATTGGAGCGGAGGAGCGTTGCCCCACAAGCCCCAGAGCTGAAAAATAAAACGATAATATTAATTTTTCAGCAACCCGTCCTGATCTAAGTGTCGGCAGCAGAGAGTTATGCACTTTAAAATGCGCATGTCTCTTTGGCTGGCTGCCTTGCGACGGCCAGCCAGACTGGTGCATTTTAAAGTTCTCCTGTGCTAGGAGTTCTGGGAGAGGCCGCTTTTTCCAATCCTGGTGCTGCTTTCATGCTGTGAAAGCAGCGCCAGGATTGAGTAGTGCAGTTTCCTGTGAGAAGAGAAGACACCAGAGGGAGGAGACTGTAGCGCTGCAAGATAAGGTAAGGTTTATTTTTTTATGCCCCCGTCCACCACCCTCAGTACAGGCCAGCCGCCACTGTGCCAAATACATTAAAAAACGATCATACATAGGACATGTGGAGAAAGGGTAGGCTGAGATTTATGTAATGGCAACTTTCCAATAATCCATTATGTAGCTCTCTAACGATATTCTTCCGATTGAGGACCAACATCATCCTGTGCCAGTGCTGTCGGCACAGCCACAGGACTGATTTGAGAAACCACAGGGAAAGGACCCACAAAACATGGGTGGGACTTGGCACGAGCCCACAGGAATG